>NC_137325.1:148583174-149183174 GCF_965287045.1 Carcharhinus amblyrhynchos | reverse complement strand
AGCTCCAGTTGTGGCCATTCAACCGGACCCGTAAACAGATCCCAGGTTTCGGCACCAATCCTTGTAGGTAAAGATACCTCTGAGACTAATTGTGAGTCAAAGTACAGCAGTTTAATTAACTAAAGCCTGATTCAGAAAATCCAAAATAAGATTTATTTTTATCACCATTAAATATCCTCACTAAATCAAGACCCTTGCACCTTCTTACAATTCTGGTACAATAAAACAAAACATCACTTGGAGCACAGATGCACGAAGAAATACTGAAAGCATTCTAATGTGCAATCTACATGTTTAATTATTTCTACAGCTCTGCCTTTGTAACCAACACAGGCAAGTACAAAATCAAATCTACTGTGTGCCTAAATGGTTATCTCTCCTCACAACTTTAAGATGCAATATAATGCCACCTTTCCCACTTGGCAGAATTCAAATTTCTGTCCGATCCCTACATAATTTAGTAAACTTAAAAACTTAAAGCAATTCACTTTGATTGGCTATATCTATTACATCACATGAGGGTCTCAATTACACAGTTACACCCTCTCTCTCTCTCTCTCTGTACCATACAGAGTCAGCCTGCTTGTCTCTTTTTAACCCTTTACTGATGGGAGCTCACTGGCCTCTAATAAATTTGACCATGTTTGATTTGGGTGCCTCATGTCGTGACAAATCCCTTTCTCTCTCAAACAGTCATATAGTCATGCACAATTCCAAATACATAACCACTATTAGCGTTCACCCCGCACCTCAGTAAAAGCCCATGTCAGGGTTCCCAGTTCCACTGACATACTTCTCTCTACCTCTTTCTGCTCAGACCAATTGTAGGTCCATCCCATTCATGCTGATCCATCTATATACTTCGTGACCCATCCACAAACTCCAGTGCCTCTAGGGGCACCTCCCTTATTCGACTTTCCTCTGCTCCCTCATCACATAACCTCCCCCGCAGCCCCTAAATTAACATTATCCAGCAACTTGCATGATCAATTCCTTCCTGGGACGCCGGCTGCTTCTGTCTCACATATTTATTAAGAATCTGACAAACCCAATCCTCAACCGAACCGTACTTTGGCCAGAAGACGGACGGACTCCTGATTGGTTCCTTCACCCAAACAAAACACAATATTTCATCATTGTCGTCTTGTTTTTATCCCTAGTACTAGTGCCCAAACCTTCCAACATCCTTCCCAACAGACTTTCTGGAGGGATGTTCCCTGGGGCCCCACCCTTCTTCCAACATCCGTCCCAAAGGACTTTCTGGAGGGATGTTCCCTGGGGCCCCACCCTTTCTCCGCGGATTCCCAGCACCTTTCCCGGGGGACTTTGTCCTACTACCCCCACTTCCCATGGTTTACCTACCACGACCCGGTCGCCAAGGCAATACTTAAAAGTCACTTTTCTTACCTTGGTCTGTGCACAGCGTTGCCCGACCACACGACGGTGCCTACCATTTCCCACTTACTCGTTCAGAACAACTTTCCTAGGATTCTCAACAGTCAGTGGCAGAGAAGTCCACCGATGAACACCTGGGACCATTCAATTTGGAACGGGACGCGTCTTCCCAGTTGTCACCGGCAACCTCCCTACCAGGGATGTTAGGATCCCGGACGAGCCCCCAATTGTGAGAAACACAGCTCACAGTTAAACAATTTAGTCAAGTCAAGTTCTGAAGGAGCAAGATTTTATTTGTCGTTCTTGCAAGACCGGGTGTCTAGTCAAAATAGGCACCCCTTACATAGATTTGCAGCACATTTTATACTGTTTTTCAAACATTGTGATGGCTTGTATTGTGTTATTCCCCCTTATTTGGCTGTTAACCTTGTTAACTTTAAACACTGTAAATGGCTTGTATTGTGTCATTCCTTCAATTAACACTCTCTCAACTCCCATTTTGCGCTTAATCTCATCACTGCGGTTATCTGTTTCGTGTAACCTAGTTAACTGTCTGTCATGTGCCTCCCCCTTTCTGTATGCTGCTGAACTCGTCCATCACTGCTGATTGTACTGTTAGCTCTTGCAGCCTTAAAAATTACACTACTTCTCACAGTATGTTCTCCTTTACACTTCCTGAAGTCGATGATAATCTCTGCTTCCCCCTAGAGTCCCTGAAGGTGGGATCAAAATGTCAAACTTTGTTCTTAGTTTACTTTTGAAAAGCTTCACTGCATGTGTGGTGTTCTGTGCAATATTAAGAAGTTATTTACTCATCTTGATAATGCACCTTATTGCTTTGATACCGTTAGAGCGTTTGAATGACTGTCTGAATCATTTGGCCAATCCATTTGTGGATGGATGGTATGGAGCTGTTTTATTGTTTTATACCAATCCCTTTGTTATGAAGCAGAGGTTGGTTTCCTCTCTGAGAACTAACACGTAACTACTCAAAGAGAAGTAACTCACTTCCTAATCTGTTAATGTGTGTGAGTAATATCTACGCTTCAGCCAATTTTAGTGGTTAAATTAAAAGAATTCCTCTGTAAAATTAACAGATTACACTTTATTTATCTAACTCAAAGTGAACAGGTTAATTAATCTATTAACAAACTGAATACAACATGATTCTAATGGAATGCTGGTTAGAGAATTATGAATTATGAATGATTAATATTAGGCCTCTCAGTGACCCCTCCCTCAAACAGCAGATGGATTGATTGGTGAGGAACTAGTTTAATGTCCTTTGAGCCATCAGGTAACAACTCATAGAAACATTGAAAATAGGAGCAGGAAGAGGCCATTCGGCCCCATGAACCTGTTCCACCATTCAACATGATCATAGCCAATCCTTTGTGTCAGCGCCGTACTGTCGTGCTGTCCCCACACCCTTTGAAGCATTTAGAATGTGGAAATCTATCTCTCTCCTTCTTAAATATACCCAGTGATTGGCCTCCACAGCTTTCTGAGGTAGACAATTCCACAGATTCACCACCCTCTGAGTGAAGGAATTTCTCCTCATCTCAGTCCTTAATGACCTCCTCCCTGTCCTGAGACTGTGCTGCATTAAGACATCCTTGCTCCTGTACTCAAGTCCTCTTTCAATGCAGGCCATCAGACCATTTGTCTCCCTATCTGCTTGCTGTACCTGTCTGCTTGCTTTCAGTGACTTGTGTTCTCAGACACCTGGTCCCTTTGTATGTCAACGTATCCCAATCTATTACCATTTAAATAATACTCTGCCATTCTGATGTTCCATCGAAAGTGGATACCCTCACATTTATCCAGGTTATGCTACATCTGTCAGGTGTTTTCCCAATCACTCAACTTGTCAAAATTACCCGAAAGCATTTTCACGTCCTCCTCATCACTCACATCCCATCAAAGTTCATGTTGTCAGTAAACTTGGAGATATTACGTTTGGATCCTTCATCCAGATAATTGATGTAAATTGTGAATAGCTGGAGTGTAAGCACTGATCCCTGTGGGACCCTCTAATTAATGCCTTAATGACTTCCTGCCACTCAGAAAAAGACCCATCTATTTGATTTGATTTATTATTATTGGGATACTGTGAAAAGATTTGTTTCTTGCGTGCGACACAGACAGAGCATACTGTTCATAAAGTACACAGGGGGAAGGGAAGGAGAGAGTGCAGAATGTAGTGTTACAGTCATAGCTAGGGTGTAGAGAAAGATCAACTTAATACAAGGTAGGTCCATTCAATCTGTTTCTGATAGGCGAGGGGATTAAGGGTTATGGGGAGAAAGCGGGAAAGTGGAACTGATCCACTTCAGATCAGCCATGATCTTATTGAATGGTGGGGCAGGCTCGAGGGGCTAGATGGCCTACTCCTGCTCCTATTTCTTATGTTCTTAAAATCTGATGGCAGCAGGGAAGAAGCAGTTCTTGAGTCAGTCGGTACGTGATGTCAGAATTTTTTTCCGACAGAAGAATGTACAAGAAGAGAATTGTAAAATAACACAGAACATAGACATAGTCAAAAAAAAATTGAAAAAGGATCAGCTGATGAGGAAAGCTGTAAGCTAAAGGGTTGATAGTATTTCCTGAGGTTCAGGTTGGCTCATATTGCTCTAACAATTTAGCTGGAATTCTCCACCAGTTCTTGCCAGCAGGAACCTCTGCTGAGAGTCTCCTGGCAGACGGGGGTGCATAGAGCAGGAAACTCAATCGACAGTGGTGGGATCAGAAAATCCTGCCAGGATGTGGCAGGCCACATCGACCACGGCGTGGGGAATATCATCTGTGTAGTGAGGAAATTTTCATTGCAACCTAATTTGAAAGCTCTTGTGTTTTGCTCCTGAGGATGAAGATGATTTTGATTTGATTTGATTTATTATTATTGTCACATAAAATGAAAAGTATTGTTTCTTGCGTGCTACACAGACAAAGCATACCGGTCATAGAGAAGGAAAGGAGAGAGTGTAGAATGTAGTGTTACAGTCATAGCTAGGGTGTAGAGAAAGATCAGCTTCGTGTGAGATCATGTTCTCTGTATTGCTCTGATTCTTAAATTTGGGCATGCACAAGGTAAGAATGCCAGGATTGCTGTCAAAATCCAATTCCTCTTCCAGAATTTCTGGAAGGTTCTGGAGGTTTGCCTGGGAGTATCCTGCTTGGTGCAGGCTTTGTAGGTTACTTATAACCTTGCTCCAATAACTAACAGTATTTCCATTGAAAGAGAGATTAAAACCAGAAGGATGTGGAGGCTTTGGAGTGGGTATAGAAAAGATTTACCAGGATGTTGTCTGGTATGGAGGGCATTAGCTATGAGCAGAGGTTGGAGAAACATGGTTTGTTCTCACTGGAGTGACGGAGGTTGAGGGGGGACCTGATAGAAGTCTACAAGATTATGAGAGGCATGGACAGAGTGGATAGTCAGAAGCTTTTTCCCAGGGTGGAAGAGTCAATTACTAGGGGACACAGGTTTAAGGTGTGAGGGGCAAGGTTTAAAGGAGATGTACAAGGCAAGCTTTTTAAACAGAGGGTAGTGGGTGCCTGGAACTTGTTGCCAGGGAAGGTAGTGGAAGTGAATACGGTAGTGAGTTTTAAGGGGCATCTAGACAAATACAGGAATAGGATGGGAAGAGGGATATGGTGCCTGGAAGGATAGGGGGTTTTAGTTCAGTCAGGCAGCATGGTTGGTGCAGGCATGGAGGGGTCGAAAAGCCTGTTCCTGTGCTGTAATTTTCTTTCTTGTTAGTTTAATTTTATTAAATTTCTCTCTGCTCAGGGAATGATCCATTGGCTTATCCAAACCTCACCACCCCTTATCCAAACCTCACCACCCCTCTCCTCAGAAACTAATTCTTGCCCCACATTTACACACAGCACCCTTTCACCCTCCCTTCCCTCGCCCATGTCCTTGAATGTGTTGCTGCCTCCCAAATCCATGACAACAATCCTGGGAATTTCACATTGAATCCCTCCATTGGCTTCTGTCCAATGCACATTCCTAAATTAGCCATTGAAAAGTTACAGCACAGAAGGAGGCCATTTGGCCCATCTTATTATACATGTCAGACTGAGGATAGACGTGTCCTCCAGTGTCCTTTCCAATCACACCTTCCTGCACCCGGCCCATTGCCCTGTAGCTAACAGCACTCAAGGTGCAGATCCAGGTTCTTTATAAAAGAGTTTAGGATCTCTGTCTCCACCACAAACTCAGGCAGCAAATTCCAGATACCCAACACCCTCTGCGTAAAAAAGTTCTTCCTCAAGTTCCCTCCACACCTCCTGCCGCTTATCATGGATTTCTGTCCCCTGGTTCTAGAATTCTCCACTGAGGGAAACAGTTTTATCCTGTTCACTCTGTCCCTTCCCCTAATAATTCATAACATCTTTATCAAATCACCTCTCAATCTTTGTTCCAAGGAAAATGGCTTTTATCAAAGTCACCATTACATCCTGTGTGATTTTGAGAAAAGTAAAGTATTCCTCCCTATCCTTCTCGACCAGTCTGCAGCTTTTGACACGGTGACCACACTATCCCCGTTCAACACTGTCACCCAGCTGGGTGGGACTGCTGTCACCCTGTGCCATTCCTATCTATCTGATCACAGCTGGAATGGCTTCTCTTCCTGCTCCCACACTGATAGTTCTGGTATCTGCAGCAATTTATCCTTGGCCTCTGCTTACTTCACATCTACTTGAAGGAGTGCAGAGATTTTGGATTGTTGTGGGGTGGAGGAGGATTACAGAGGTCGGGGTGGAATTTTATGGCCCCTCCCGCCAGCAGCCAGCAGGATTTGCTGGCCATTAGAAAGTCTCACTGCATTTCATGGGTTCTGCTCCTACTGCATTCTGTTCAGGGTGTGGAGCGACTGTGGAATCACAGAATTGTTACAGCACAGAGGGAGGCCATTCAGCCCATAATGTACGCACCAGCTCTCTGGAAGAGCAGTGATCCGAATACAATTAGGATAGCTGATTAAAGGTTTGGTCAAAGAGTATCTTCTCAGTGGAGGAACAGGTAGTGATGCACAGAGGTTTAAGGCCCTTTGTTTGAGATCATCCAAAACTCTGCTGTCCATGTCTCAAGTCACAGTGAATCCTGTTCCTTCATCACCCCGTGAGCTCGCTCGCCGATACTGGCTCCCGGTTCAGCAGTGTCTTAATTTGAAATTCCTCAACGGTTTTCAAATCTTTTCAAGGTCTCTCCCAGCTCCTATCTCTGTAATCTCCGTAACTCTCCGAGATAGCTGCGCTTCTCAATTCCGACTATTCAAATATTCCTGATCCTCATTAGATAATAGATCGGTTAATAGAACATAGAACATTCCAGCGCAGTACAGGCCCTTTGGCCCTCGATGTTGTGCTGACCAGTGGAACCAATCTAATGACCCTCTAACCTAAACTATTCCAATGTTATCCATAGGCCTATCCACTGACCATTTGAACGCCCTTAAAGTTGGCGAGTCCACAACTGCTGCAGGCAGGGCATTCCACGCCCTTACTACCCTCTGAGTAAAGAACCTACCTCTGACATCCGTCCTATAATTACCACCCCTTAATTTAAAGCTATGTCCCCTCGTGTTAACCATCACCATCCGAGGAAATGGTCAATGGTCAGTGCATCTTCAGTAGCCCAGGCCATAAGTTCTGGAATGTTCTCTCCCTAAACCCTTTCACCTCTCCCTCCAACTGCACTATACTCCTGAAAAGTGGTCTCTTTGTCAAACTATTTAATGAGCTGTCTGATTATCTCCTAATATGGCTCAGAGTTGTGTTGTGTTGGATAATCATTCCTGCCAAGTGCCTGGGGACACTTTAAGATGTGCTTTTAATGTAAAATGTAGATTTAAATCTGTCGGTTCCATCAACAGAAGTTACTGCTCTTGTGTTTCTCATAAATGGGGTGGGGCAGAGAAACAAAGGGACCCCAGAGTCAGAATGTATCAATCATGACAAGGGCAAAGCCCTAAGCATGAGATTTATTTATAAGTTGGGATAGAATTGAAAAGTAGGGAAATTACTCCAAACCTTTATCACAGCTTCAGCTACACTGAGTGTAGTTCTGGTTTCCATATTGAAACATGGATATAGAAGCACTGGAGAGTGTACAGAGAAGGTTTACCCTGCACCCAGCCCCCATCACCTCAAAATACATTCATCACTTCTAACTTCTTTTCTCTGTCCATATCTCTGCTTATTTTCCTCTCACTTATGTGCTATATGTTAAAGTGAGCGATGCAATATTTCTGACCTCCATTGCCAAAAACCACAAATCACATCGCTGTGAGGGGATGGAAAGAACCACATTATCTGAGGGTCTCCTGTTAGGAGATGCAGCTCCCAGTAATGTGTGGGTTTACATATTCACAACTCAGAGAGTAACCTGAACCTGATCTGGTGTCATTAACACTCAGCTCATTCTCCAGAAAAATCCAGCCCAATATTGTCCAAATTCTCAGCTCAATGCTTTCTGCTTCTTCCATGGATTCTTATCATTGATTGGATTAGATTTATTATTGTCACATGTATTAGTATGCAGTAAAAAGTATTGTTTCTTACGTAACAACTCCTGCACTGATGTCCTGGAGCTGAGATGATAGACCTCAAACCATCGCAACCATCTTCCCCAGTACCAGGTATAACTCCAACCAGCAGAAATCTTCTTCCTGATATCCATTGATTCCAGTTTTGCTGGGGCTCTTTGACACCACTCTTGGTCAAATGCTGCCTTGATTTCAAGGGCAGTCACTCATACCCCACCTCTGGAATTCAGCTCTTTTTGTCCATGTTTGAACCAAGGCTGTAATGAGGTCAGGAGCTGAGTAACCCTGGCGAGACCCAAACTGGGCGTCAGTGAGCAGGTTATTGCTGAGCAGGTGCTGCTTGATAGCGCTGTCGATGGTCCCTTCCATCACTTTACTGATGATCGCGAGTAGATTGATGGGGCAATAATTGGCCCTGTTCATCCATGTCTTACCCACTAATCTATATGATCCGTCCACTTTGGCTAATTCCATCCTCATACCTTCATATTTCTCCTTCTTTAAGATTAACATTGATATTTCAGTCCCAATATTCTCACACTCAAGTTGAAATCTGAATTCTATCATACTGTGATCATCACCTCATAGTGGATCTTAATCATGAGATAATTTATTAATCATTACTAGACCCAAAATAGCCTGGTCACTAGTTGGCTCCCTGACATATTGCTCCAAAACCCATCTGAAATGCACCCTATGAAATTCTCTGGGCTGCTGCCTAATAACAGCAGGGCCTAGGAATAATGAGATCCTGCAGCTGAATGCGTGGCTGAGGGATTGTTGCAAGGTAGAGGGTTTTACTTTTGTCGATCACTGGGAAGTATTTGTGAGAGAAGGGCACCTGTACAGGAGGGATGGGGAGAATTTGAATGGGAGGGGGACAAATATCTTAGCTGGGAGGTTAGCTGGAGTGTTACGGGAGGGTTTAAACTAACATGGGGGGGGGGAGGTGGGAATGAGACTGATAGCTTATTAGGCACTGGGATCGGGAGCGAGTTGGGTGACAGGGTAGGTTCGGTTGAAAGGAAAATTATCCGGGGAAAGGAGGATCCGAGTGGGCCTGGAGGTTTGGATTGCATCTGTTTTAATGCGAGGAGTGTAACGGGTAAAACGGATGAGCTTTGGGCCTTGATGTTCGTGAGGAATTTAGATGTGGTGGCAGTGATGGACACGTGGTTAAAGGAAGGGCAGGACTGGCAGCTAAATATTCCTGGGTATAAGTGTTTTAGGTGTGATAGGGGAGGGTTAAAGAGAGGTGGTGGGGTGGTGCTGTTAGTTAAGGAGCACATCACAGCGGTGCAGAAGGAGGATAATATGGAGGAGTTAGAGATTGAGTCGCTGTGGGTGGAGTTGAGGAATAGGAAGGGAGCGATTACTATGCTCCGGGTGTACTACAGGCCACCCAACAGCCCAAGGGCAGTGGATGAAGGCACTTGTAAAGACATTTTAGATAGCTGCAGAAAGAATAGCGTTGTTGTAATGGGAGATTTTAATCTTTCTGGAGTGGATTGCAAGGTGCCTAGAGCCGGGGGTTTCGGATGGGGAGGAATTTGTAAAATGCGTGCTGGAAGGGTCCTTGGAGCCGTACGTAACTAGCCTGACTGGGGAGGGGGCTATACTGGATTTAGTTCTGGGTAATGAGCCGGGTCAGGTGGTTGAGGTTGCAGTGGGTGAACATGTGGCTAACAACAAACAAAAACAACAACAAAGAACAACCCAGCACAGGAAACAGGCCCTTCGGCCCAACGAGCCCGCGCCGCCCCCTCAACAAAGCATTTTCCTACACCTACCCTACCCTGTGTGTATGTGAATGGAACCCCTAATGTAGCCAGATTCAGGGGAGAATAGTGTCAATTTGGTGCACCAATCAGCCTAAGAGCACATCTTTGGGGTGTGGGAGGAAACTGGAGCGCCCGGAGGAAACCCACGCAACCACAGGGAGAATGCGCAAACTCCCACAGACACAGGCCCAAATCCATGTATCTGCACAGCTAGCAGTGCTAGTCACTGAGCTGTTGTGGTGCCCATCTGCTGGTCCAGGATTAAGCACACACACCGACACAAAGTACTAGGCCACTCCCGGAACCTCCAAGAGCAGCCCACGCACGACCCACCGTGTGCATGCCCCTCGTTTGACAACAAGGTGGACCGACACACCTGCGGATTAAAAGAGAAAACGTTAACATGTAATACTACATTTCCGGTGTCGTCCCGAGGCTCTGACCCTATTTTATACCCCCTACGATAACCCTCTATCCTTGTTTCGCTCATGTGTCTGTCTAAGTAAACCTTAAACAAGTCCAACGTGCCTGCCTCCACCACCCTACTCGGTAGCACGTTCTATACCCCCATGACCCTCTATGTGAAAAACCTTCCTCTAGTATCCAAATTATACTTCTCCCTCCTCATCCTTAGATCGTGACCTCTCGTAATTGTCCCCAATCTAGGGAAAAGCCTACCACTGTTGACTCTATCTATTCCCTTCATTATTTTATACACCTCTATCAGATCCCCCCCTTAATCTCCGTCTTTCTAAGGAGAAGAGTCCCAGTTTCTCCAACCTTTCCTCGTAACTCAGTCCTTCCATGCCAGGCAACATCCTGGTAAACCTCCTCTACACCCTCTCCAGAGTCTCCATGCCCTTCCGGTAGTAAGGCGACCAGAACTGGACACAGTACTCCAAATGCGGCCTAACCAATGTTCTGTACAACTGAAGCATTAGACGGCAGCTCCTATACTCTATACCCCTTCCTATAAAGGCTAGCATTCCGTAAGCTTTCTTCGCAACCTTCTCTACCTGTGTTGACACCTTCAGAGACTTGTGAACCTGCACTCCCAGGTCCCTCTGTATTTCTATACTCTTAATCGGTCTACCTTTTATCACGTAACTCCTCCCTGCATTATTCCTTCCAAAATGCGTCACCTCGCATTTATCAGGATTAAATTCCATCTGCCATCTATCTGCCCAATATACCAGCTATCTATATCCTGCTGTGTCACCTGACAATCCTCCTTAGTATCCGCCAATCCTGCCATCTTGGTGTCATCCGCAAACTTGCTGATCACATCACGTACACCCTCTTCCAAGTCGTTTATATATACTACAAAGAGGAGAGGTCCCAGTACTGAGCCCTGCGGCACACCACTGGTCACTGGCCTCCAGCCAGAAAAGGACCCTTCCACTACTACTCTCTGTCTCCTATTTCCCAGCCAGTTTTCGACCCACCTAGCTACCTGTCCTTGTATCCCATGTGCCTTAACCTTTTCTACCAGCCTACCATGAGGGACTTTGTCAAACGCCTTACTGAAATCCATATAGATGACATCAATGGCTCGCCCATCGTCAACCGTTTTTGTCACCTCCTCAAAGAATTCTACTAGATTCGTAAGGCAAGACCTCCCCCGAACAAAGCCATGTTGCGTATCCTTAATCAGATCGCAACACTCTAAGTGCTCATATATCCTATCACTAAGAATCCTCTCCATCAACTTGCCTACCACTGATGTCAAACTCACTGGTCTATAATTACCAGGGTTATTCCTACTACCCTTTTTAAACAGCGGTACCACATTTGCTACCCTCCAGTCCTCTGGGACCTCACCTGTGTCCAAGGAAGAGACAAGATTTGCGTCAGAGGCCCAGCAATTTCATCTTTCACCTCCCTAAGCAGCCTGGGATAAATACCATCAGGCCCCGGAGCTTTATCCGTTTTTATGCTACCTAAAAACCTTAGCACTTCCTCCCTCATAATGGATATTTCCTTCCACTGATCTACAGCTCCCTCCAAGACATTACACGACACCAAACCCCTCTCCTTCGTGATTACCGACGCAAAGTATTCATTCAGGATCTCCCCCATTCCTTCAGACTCGATACATAGCTCCCCTCCTTTGTCCCTAAGAGGACCAATTTTCCCTCTAACCACTCTCTTGCTCCTAATATAAGAGTAAAATGCCTTTGGATTTTCCTTAATCCTATCAGCCAAAGCCATTTCATGCCCCCTTTTTGCCCTTCTAACTCCCCTTTTTAGCTCCCTCCTACTATCTCTATATTCCTCCAGCGCACTGTCCGTTCCCAGTTGTTTCGACCTAACATATGCCTCTCTCTTCTTCCTGACCAAGTCTTCGATACCCCCTGTAATCCACGGCTCTCTAATCCTGCCTTTCCCATCCTTCCTCTTTGCCGGCACATGCCTTTCCTGCAACATTATCAGTTTGCCCTTGAAAGCTTCCCACTTGCCAACCGTGGACTTGCCAGCTAACAGTCCCTCCCAATCAGTGTCCTTCAGCTCCCTCCTAATCCGGCTATAGCGCGCCTTCTCCCAGTTCAGCACCCTCCCCTTCGGACGGCACTCATCCCTTTCCATTTTTATCCTCTGTCTGAGGCCAGAACTCTCCATTCACCTGAAGAAGAGGGAAACCCCTCAAAAGCTAGTGAGTTTACTATCAAATAAATCGGTTGGACTTAAACCTGGTGTTGTCAGACTTTTTACCAGTGGCGTGCCGCAGGTCTCAGTACTGGGACCTCTTCTATTCGTAATATATATAAATGACTTGGAAGAGGGCGTACGTGGTGTGATCAGCAAGTTTGCAGATGACACAAAGATGGTAGGATTGGCGGATAGTGAGGTGGACTGTCAGGTGACACAGCAGGATATAGATAGGTTGGTATATTGGGCAGATAAATGGCGGATGGAATTTAATCCTGATAAATGCAAGGTGATACATTTTGGAAGGAATAATGTAGAGGGGAGTTACATGATAAAAGGTAGACCTATTAAGAGTATAGAAATACAAAGGGACCTGGGAGTGCAAATGCACAAGTCTCTGAAGGTGGTAACACAGGTGGAGAAGGTTGTGAAGAAAGCTTATGGTATGTTAGCCTTTATACAAGAGCTGGCGTCTAATGCTACAGTTGTACAGATCGTTGGTTAGGCCGCATTTGGAGTACTGTGTTCAGTTCTGGTCACCTTACTACCGGAAGGACGTGGAGACCCTGGAGACAGCGCAGAGGAGGTTTACCAGGATCCTGCCTGGTATGGAAGGACTGAGTTACGAGGAAAGATTGGGTAAATTGGGGCTCTTTTCCTTAGAAAGACGGAGATTAAGGGCGGATCTAATAGAGGTGTATAAAATAATGAAGGGTGTAGATAGAGTAAACAGTGGCAGGCTTTTTCCTAGATTGGAGACAAATATCACGAGGGGCCATGGGCTTAGGGTGAGGGGGGAGAAGTATAATTTGATTGCTAGAGGGAGGTTTTTCACACAGAGGGTTGCGGGGGTATGGAATGCACTACCGAGTAAGGTGGTGGAGGCAGGCACGCTGGACTTGTTTAAGGTTTACTTAGATAGGCACATGAGCGAAACAGGGATGGAGGGTTCTAGGAGATGGTTTTAACTAAGGGTCAGAGCCTCGGGACATTCCTGGAAATCTAATGCTACATGTGTTGATGTTTTTCTCTTTTAATCCGCAGGTGTGTCGGTCCACCTTGTTGTCTAATGAGGGGCATGCACACGGTGGGTCGTGCGAGGGCTGCTCTTGGATGTTTCGAGAGTGGCCTAGTACTTCGTGTCGATGTGTGTGTTTAAAACTGGACCAGCAGATGGGCACCACAACAGCTCAGTGACTATCACTGCTAGCTGTGCAGATACATGGATTTGGGCCAGTGTCTGTGGGAGTTTGCGCATTCTCCCCATGCTTGCGTGGGTTTCCTCCGGGCGCTCCGGTTTCCTCCCACACCCCAAAGATGTGCTGTTAGGCTGATTGGTGTAACAAATTGTCCCTAAATTATTCTCCCTTTAACCTGGTTTCCAATGGGGGTACCATAAGCATAGACATGGGTCAAGGGTGGAGAAGGAAAAATACATTGTTAAGATGGTGGCGCGGGCTCGTTGGGCCGAAGGGCCTGTTTCCTGTGCTGTGTTGTTCTTTGTTCTTTGAATTCATTCTCTTGGCTGCCACTCCCAATTTATATCAAATTAAAGTTGTCCATAATTAATGCAGTGCTCTCTTTATATGCAACTGTTATTTCTTGATTTAAATTCTTTCCTGCAGTGTGGCTACTTTTCAGGTGACTCTGCAATATCCCACTATACCCATCTTACCCATGTAACTATCTGAATACTTTTTAAAAAATAAAATTGTACCCGCCTCTACTACTACCTCTGGCAGCTTGTTCCAGACACTCACCACCCTCTGTGTGAAAAAACTGCCCCTCTGGACACTTTCATATTTTGCTCTCTCATCTTAAACCTATGCCCTCTCGTTTTAGACTCACCTTTTTTTGGAAAAGATATTGACTATCATTCTTGTCTATGCCCCTCGTTATTTTATAGACCTCTATAAGGTCACCACTCAGCCTCCTACGCTCCAGAGGAAGAAGTCCCAGTCTATCCAGCCCCTCCTTACAATTCAATCCATCAAGTCCCAGTAGCATCCTTGTAAATCTTTTCTGCACTCTTTCTAGTTTAATAAGATCCTTTCTATAATAGGGTGACCAGAATTGCACACGTGGACCCGCAATTTCCTCCCCAGTCTCCCACAATATCCTGGGATACACTTCATCAGGTCCCCGGGATTTACGCACTTTAAGACTTCCAGGATCTCCTTCTCTGCAATATGTACACTCCTCAAGATATCATTAATTATTTTCCTAAGTTCCCTAACATCCATGCTTTTCTCAACAGTAAATACTGGTGAGAAATATTCATTTAGGATCTCACCCATCTCTTGTGAACCCGCACAGAGATGACCTTGTTGATTCTTTAGAGGCCCTACTCTCTCCCTTGTTACTCTTTTGCCCTTCACGTATTTGTCAAACCTCTTTGGATTCTCCTTTGCCTTATCTGCTAAAACAATTTTAGAACGTAGAACATAGAAACACTACAGCACAAACGGGCCCTTTGGCCCACAAGTTGCGCCAACCATATCGCTACCTACCAGGCCTACCTATAACCCCCAATCCCATTAAATCCCATGTACTCATCCAGAAGTCTCTTAAAAGACCCTATCGAATTTGCCTCCACCACCACCGACGGGAGCCGATTCCACTCACCCACCACCCTCTGAGTGAAAAACTTACCCCTGACATCTCCTCTGTACCTGCTTCCCAGCACCTTAAACCTGTGCCCTCTCGTAGCGACCATTTCAGCCCTGGGAAATAGCCTCTGAGAACCCACTCAATCAATATCTCTCAATATCTTATAAACCTCTATCAGGTCGCCTCTCATCCTTCGTCTCTCCTGGGAGAAGAGTCCCAGCTCCCTCAACCTATCTTCATAAGGCATGCCACCCAATCCAGGCAACATCCTTGTAAATCTCCTCTGCACCCTTTCAATAGCTTCCACATCCTGTAATGAGGCGACCAGAACTGAGCACAATACTCCAAGTGGGGTCTGACCAGGGTTTTATAAAGCTGCAGCATCAACTCTGGACTCTTAAACTCAATCCCTCGATTAATGAAGGCCAGTACACCATACGCCTTCTTAACCACATCCTCTACTTGCGAGGCCGATTTAAGAGTCCTATGGACCCAGACCCCAAGTTCCTTCTGATCCTCTACACTGCTGAGGGCCTTACCTTGATATTATACTCCTTCATCCCATTTGACCTGCCAAAATGGACCACTACACATTTATCTGGGTTGAAGTCCATCTGCCACTTCTCCGCCCAGCCTTGCATCCTATCTATGTCTCGCTGCAACTTCTGACATCCCTCCAGAATATCCACAACATCACCAACATTCGTGTTGTCGGCAAACTTACCAACCCATCCCTCCACTTCCTCATCCAGGCCATTTATAAAAATCACAAACAGCAACGGTCCCAGAGCAGATCCCTGGGGCAGTCTACTGGTGACCGACCTCCATGCAGAAAAGGACCCATCTACAACCACTCTCTGCCTTCTGCAGGCAAGCCAGTTCTGGATCCACAAGGCAACAGCCCCTTGGATCCCATGCCCTTTCACTTTCTCAAGAAATCTTGTATGGGGGACCTTATCGAATGCCTTGCTGAAGTCCATATAAATCACATCCACCGCTCTTCCTTCGTCAATGTGTTTAGTCACATTTTCAAAGAACTCAGCCAGGCTCGTAAGGCATGATCTGCCTTTGACAAAGCCATGCTGACTACTTTTGAGCATATTAAACTTTTCTAAATGTGCATAAATCCTGTCTCAGAATCTTCTCCATCAACTTACCAACCACTAAGGTTAGACTCACCGGTCAGTAATTTCCTGGGCTATCCCTGTTCCCTTTCTTGAATATAGGAACCACATCGGCAATTCTCCAGTCCTCCGGAACCTCTCCCATCACCATCAATGACGCAAAGATCATTGCCAGAGGCTCTGCAATCTCTTCCCTTGCCTCCCAAAGTAACCTGGGGTACATCCCATCCAGTCCCGGCAACTTATCTATCTTGTGCGGCCTTTTTGCCCTCCTGATTTCTCTCTTAACTGCACTCCTACACCCCCTATACTCTTCAAGAGATTCACTTGATTTGAGCTATACATGTCATGTGTCTCTTTCTTCTTCTTGACCAGGGCCTCAATATCATGAATCATCCAGGATTCCCTACATCTGCCAGCCTTGTTCTTCACTCTAAGAGGAATGTGTTTATCCTGAACCCTGGTTAACACACTTTTGAAAGCGTGCCACTTACCAGACATCCCTTTGCCTTCCCACAGACTCCCCCAATTAACTTTTGAAAGTTCCTGCTGAAACCATCAAAATTAGCCTTATCCCAATTTAGAATTTTAACTTTTGGGACAGACCTATCATTTTCCATAGCTATCTTACACCTAATAGAATTATGGTCACTGCTCCCAAAGTGATCCCTCACTAACACTTCTGTCACCTGCCCTTCCTTATTTCCCAAGAGGAGGTCAAGTTTTACCCTCTCTCTAGTCGGGCCATCCACATACTGAATGAGAAATTCCTCCTGAATACACTCAACAAATTTCTCTCTATCCAACCCTCTAATCCAGTGGCTGTCCCAGTCAATGTTGAGAAAATTAAAATCTCCGACTATTTTTCTTGGAACTATCTATAATTTCCTTATATGTTTGCACCTCTCTAAACGTGTTGAAACCTGACTAGAGCTTCAAGAGGTGTGGCAACTTGGCAATTTTAATTGGTGTATGAGTCATCGTAGCTCACCTCAGCTGTATTTAAGGCAAGGGTTTTTGCAAGCAGACAACCAGTGGGAGAGACGGCTCCTGGAGGAAGACCACATCCTGAGCGAGGGGTAAGCAATGGGGAATTCGATGCTGAGGGGAAAGAGGTGCTTTCTGAAATAGAAATAGGAGAGGAGAGGTCACCCTGTTGGGAGTCTTTTATAGACCTCCTAAAAGTTCTAGAGAGGTTGAGGAAAGGATTGCGGAGACGATCCTGGATAGGAGTGAAAGTAATAGGGTAATTGTTATGGGGGACTTTAACTTTACTAATATTGATTGGAATAGCTATAGCTCTAGCTCCTTAGAGGGGTCAGTTTTTGTACAAAGCATGCAGGAGGGTTTCTTGACTCAGTATGTTGACAAGCCAACTAGAGGTGAGGCTATATTGGATTTGGTGCTGGGAAATGAGCCAGACCAGGTGCTAGACTTGGAAGTTGGTGTGCATTTTGGTGATAGTGACCACAATTCGGTTACGTTCACCTTAGTGATGGAAAGGGATAGGCAGGAACCTCGGGTCAGTAGTTTTAGCTGGGGGAAGGGTAATTATGAGGCTATTAGGAGAGAATTAGGAAGCATAGGTTGGACTAGGAGACTACAGGGTCTTGGAACGTCCGAAATGTGGAGTTTTTTCAAGGAACAGCTACTGCGAGTCCTTGATATGTATGTCCCTGTCAGGCAAGGAGGAATTGGTCGAGCTAGGGAACCGTGGTGCACTAAAAAAGTTGATTTGCTGGTTAAAAAGAAAAAGGAGGCTTATGTCCGGATGAGACTTGAGGGCTCAGGTAGTGCACTAGAGAGCTTTAGATTGGCTAGGAGGGAGGTAAAGAGAGAGTTAAGAAGGGCTAAAAGAGGACATGAGAAGACTTTGGCTGATAGGATTAAGGAGAATCCTAAGGCGTTCTATAGATATGTTAAGAACAAAAGGTTGGTTAGGGCAAGATTAGGGCCAGTTAGAGACAGCAGTGGGAAGTTATGTATGGAACCGGAAGAGATTGGAGAGGCATTGAACCAATATTTCTCTTCGGTGTTCACACAGGGGGACATAAATGTAGCTGTGGAGAACACTGGGTTACAGGGTTGTAAGCTGGACAGTATTGCAGTTGACAAGGAGGATGTGCTAGTTATTCTTGAGGGTTTGAAAATAGATAAGTCCCCTGGGCCGGATGGGATTTACCCTAGGATTCTCTGGGAGGCAAGGGAGGAGATTGCAGAGCCTCTGGCTCTGATCTTCAGATCGTCGTTGGTCACCGGTATAGTGCCAGAAGATTGGAGGTTAGCGAATGTTGTCCCATTGTTTAAGAAGGGGAACAGAGACTTACCCCGGAATTATAGACCGGTGAGTCTTACTTCTGTTGTGGGCAAGGTTTTAGAAAAAATTATTAGGGATAGGATTTATAGTTATTTGGAGAGTAATGAAATGATTAGAGATAGTCAGCATGGTTTTGTGGAGGGTAGGTCGTGCCTTACTAACCTTATTGAGTTTTTTGAGAAAGTGACCAAAGAGGTGGATGGGGGTAAGGCAGTTGACGTGGTATATATGGATTTTAGTAAGGCGTTTGATAAGGTTCACCATGGAAGCCTTCTGCAGAAATTGCAGATGTATGGGATTGAGGGTGATTTAGGAAATTGGATTAGGAATTGGCTGACGGATAGGAGACAGAGGGTGGTGGTTGATAGTAAGTATTCGACATGGAGTTCAGTTACAAGTGGTGTGCCTCAGGGATCTGTTTTGGGGCCACTGCTGTTTGTAATTTTTATAAATGATCTGGATGAGGGTATAGCTGGGTGGATTAGTAAATTTGCTGATGACACCAAAGTCGGAGGTGTGGTAGATAGTGAGGAAGGGTGTCTTAGTCTACAGGGAGACTTGGACAAGTTGCAGAGCTGGGCCGAGAGGTGGAGGATGGAGTTTAATGCGGAAAAGTGTGAGGTAATTCACTTTGGCAGGAATAATGGATGTGTAGAGTATAGGGCTAACGGTAGGACTCTGAATAGTGTGGATGAACAGAGGGATCTAGGTGTATGTGTACATAGATCCCTGAAAGTTGGGAATCAAGTAGATAGGGTTGTTAGGAAGGCATACGGTGTCTTGGCATTTATTGGTAGGGGGATTGAATTTAGGAGCCGCAGCGTCATGTTGCAACTGTACAAAACTCTGGTGCGTCCGCACTTGGAGTATTGTGTGCAGTTCTGGTCCCCACATTAGAGGAAGGATGTGGAGGCTTTGGAGAGGGTGCAGAGGAGGTTTACCAGGATGTTGCCTGGTATGGAGGGGAGGTCCTATGAGGAGAGACCGAGGGATTTGAGGTTGTTTTCGTTAGAAAGAAGGCAGCTGCGAGGGGACCTTATTGAAACATATAAGATGATTAGAGGTTTGGATAGGGTGGATAGTGATAGCCTTTTTCCTCGGATGGAGAAAGCTAGCACAAGGGGGCATAGCTTTAAATTAAGGGGGGGTAGTTATAGCACGGATGTCAGGGGTAGGTTCTTTACCCAGAGGGTGGTGAGGGATTGGAATGCCCTGCCTGCTGCAGTTGTAAATGCGCCTAGTTTGGGGGCGTTTAAGAGATCCGTGGATAGGTTTATGGATGGAAAGGGTTTGGTTTAGGTTAGAGGGTCATTGTTTTTCAACTGGTCGGCACAACATCGTGGGCCGTAGGGCCTGTTGTGCGCTGTAATGTTCTATGTTCTATGTTTTCTGCTTGTTTTCCCTTGCTTTCTACTTTTTAAATCCTAGGTATGGTCTTGTCCTGCTGCAGTAGTAGAGGACACGAAGGAAATAACTGATTGGTAAGTAGTAAGGTTGGGTAAGTACGTAACTGTTTTATCACTTGTAGTCCAAGAGTTCATTTCTATGGTTTATAGTTTGTAATTATATTCAGTAGTAATGAAAAGCAGGAAAGAACAGCTCCAGAGAATTGGATATAATCTGACATCAAACATCTTTCAAAAGTTTAATTTAAAGGGTAAGAAATTTAACTTAATTTAAAGGGTAAGAAAAGGATAAAGGGTCTGACAAATTTATTGGAATTCTATGAGGATGTGACTAGTGCAGTGGATAGAGGGGAACTGGTGGATGTGGCGTTTCTCGATTTTCAAAAGGCGTTTGATAAGGTGCCTCACAAAAGGTTGCTTCAGAAGGTTAGGGGGCATGGAGTTGGGGGTAAGGTGTTAGCGTGGATACAGGATTGGTTATCTAATAGGAGGCAGAGAGTTGGTATCAATGGGTGCTATTCTGATTGGCGGTTGGTGACGAGTGAAGTGCCGCAGGGATCGGTGCTGGGGCCTCAGCTATTTACCATTTATATAGATGATCTGGAGGAGGGGGCTGAGTGTAGGGTGACGAAATTTGCTGATGAGACGAAGATGAGTGGAAAAGCAAATTGCGTGGAGGGTGTAGAAAGTCTGCAGAGGGATCTGGATAGGCTGAGCGAGTGGGCGAGGACCTGACAGATGGAGTATAATGTTAGCAAGTGTGAGGTTATCCACTTTGGCAGGAATAATATTAGGAGGGATTACTATTTAAAGGGTGAAAAGCTGCAGCATGCTACGGTGCAGAGGGACCTGGGGGTCCTTGTGCACGAGTTGCAAAAACCCAGTCTGCAGGTGCAGCAGGTGATCAAGAAGGCGAATGGGATGTTGGCATTTATAGCGAGGGGGATAGAATATAAAAGCAGGGAGGTCTTGCTGCAACTGTACAGGGCACTGGTGAGGCCGCAGCTGGAGTACTGTGTGCAGTTTTGGTCACCGCACTTGCGCAAGGATATATTGGCCTTGGAGGGAGTGCAGAGGAGGTTCACTAGGCTGATATCGGAAATGAGAGGGTTGGACTATGAAGAGAGGCTGAATAGACTGGGTCTGTACTCGTTGGAGTTTAGGAGGATGAGGGGGAATCTTATAGAGACATATAAGACAATGAAGGGGATGGATACAGTAGAGGTAGAGAGATTCTTCCCGCTCAGAAAGGATAGCAGGACTAGAGGGCACAGCCTCAAGATAAGGGGGGAGCAGCTTAGAACGGAGTTGAGGAGGAACTTCTTCACTCAAAGGGTGGTGAATCTCTGGAATTCTCTGCCCGTTGAAGTGGTGGAGGCTACCTCGCTAAATATATTTAAGACACGGGTAGATAGGTTTTTGGTAGGCAAGGGAATTAAGGGTTATGGGGAGAAAGTGGGAAAGTGGAACTGAGCCACTGCAGATCAGCCATGATCTTATTGAATGACGGGGCAGGTTCGAAGGGCTAGATGGCCTACTCCTGCTCCTATTTCTTATGTTCTTAAGAAATGATGGGAGAGCTCCAAGCAATGGTCTGCTCTTCATGCTCCATGTGGGAGGTTGGGAATATTTCTAGTGCCCGGGGACCAGAATGTGTGCATGAAGTATCTCCAGCTGCAGCTCCTAGAAGTCTGGATTTTGGAAGTGGAGCAGTGGCTGGGGACACTGTGCAGCATCCACGAGGTGGACAGTTTCGTAGATAGCATGTGCAGAGAGGTGCTCACACCGCAAGCTCAAACTCCACAGGCAGGAAGGGAATGGGTGACCACCAGGCAGAGCAAGAGAGCTACGCAGGCGAACCACTAATGGATCTACTATTTCCAGGGCCACTTCCTTAAGTACTCTGGGATGAAGATTATCAGGATCTGGAGATTTATCCACCTGCAGGTGGATAAATCAGGAAAGCTAATGGGATGCTGGCCTTCATAGCGAGGGGGATAGAATATAAAAGTAGGGGGGTCTTGCTGCAGCTGTATAGGGCATTGGTGAGGCCGCAGCTGGAGTACTGTGTGCAGTTTTGGTCGCCGTACTTACGCAAGGATATTTTGGCCTTGGAGGGAGTGCAGAGGAGGTTTACTAGGCTGATACCGGAGTTGAGGGGGTTGAGCTATGAGGAGAGGCTGAATAAACTAGGCTTGTACTCGTTAGAGTTTAGAAGAATGAGGGGAGATCTCATTGAGACGTATAAGATGATGAATGGGATGGATAGGATAGAGGTGGAGAGACTCTTCCCGCTCAGAAAGGACAGTAGGACTAGGGGGCACAGCCTCAAGATAAAGGGGGGGGCGGTTTAGAACGGAGTTGAGGACGAACTTCTTCACTCAAAGGGTGGTGAGTCTCTGGAATTCTCTGCCCGTTGAAGTGGTGGAGGCTGCCTCGCTAAATATTTTTAAGACGCGGGTTGATGGGTTTTTGATAAGAGAGGGGATTAAGGGTTATGGGGAGAGGGCGGGAATGTGGAACTGAGCCACGAGAGATCAGCCATGATCTTATTGAATGGCGGGGCAGGCTCGAAGGGCTAGATGGCCTACTCCTGCTCCTATTTCCTATGTTCCTATCTTGTTATGTTCCCTGCTAGCTTACTTTCATACTCCATCTTTGTCTTCTTAATCAATCCCTTGGTCCTCCTTTGTTGAATTTGAAACTGCTCCCAATCCTCAGACCTATTGATTTTTCAAGTATGTTGATCTTCATAGCGAGAGGATTTGAGTACAGGGATAGGGATGTTTTGCTACAATTGTACAGGGTGTTGGTGAGGCCACACCTGGAGTATTGTTTGCAGTTTTGGTCTCCTTATCTGAGGAAGGATGTCCTTGCTGTAGAGGAAATACAGTGAAGGTTTACCACGCTGATTCCTGGGATGGCAGGTCTGTCATATGAGGTGAGATATGTCAGTTAGGATTATATTTACTGGAGTTTAGAAGAGTGAGAGGGAATCTCATAGAAACTTATAAAGTTCTAACAGGATTAGACAGGGTAGATTCAGAAAGAATATTCCCAATGATGGGGAGTCCAGAACCCGGGGTCAGATATGAGAACAAGGGGCAAGTCCTTCAGAACTGAGTTGAGAAATTTCTTCATCCAGAGGGTGGTGAATGTGTGGAGTTCATTCCTACAGAATGTAGCTGAGGTCAAACAATTGTCCAATTTCAAGAAGAAATTAGACATAGCTCTTGGGGCTAATGGGATCAAGGGATATGGGGGAATGGGAGAAGGGTCAGAAAAGTGAATTTGATGATAAGCCATGATCAAAATGAATGGCACAGCAGGCTCGAAGGGCTGAACAGCCAACTCCAGTTTCTACACATGAAAATCACAGACTCAGAACTGCTCCAAAATGATTCCAGCTGCTGCTCTAGTTCTGATACATAGAATTTCCAGTAGCTACAACTGGAGACACTTCGTGCACAAATGTTCACCCTCGACACTGGAAATATCTCTGTTTTCCCACATAACACAGGATGAGCATTCCGCATGGCCAAGCTGCACGGAATTCTCCCCTTACTACTTTGAAGTTTGAGAATATTAATAACACTAAGGATTTTCTTCATATCCAGGTGCTGACTCTGTAACAGCAGACTCTACCTATATTCTTAGCTACTGTCAAATGGTAGAATAGATACTCACAAGTTTTAAATGACAAATCAGCAGGTTCCCAGAAGGGCTAAGATGTTTTTGTTTATCATTCAAGGCATGTGGGTTTCACTGGCTTGGCCAGAATTTATTGCCTATCGCTAATTGCCCCTGATTAGGCTCCTGATCTGCCTTCTGAAATCACTAAGTCCTTCTGCTGTAAGTATACCCTCAACGCTGTTAGGGAGGGAGTTCCAGGATTTTGACCCAGTGTCAGCGAGGAACGGCTGATATATTTCCAATTCAGAATGGCACCAGGGGAATGGGGAACCACCATGTGGGGTTGTTCCCAGGTATCTTCTGCTCTTGTCCTTCTAGTTGGAAGTGGTCGTGAGTTTGGAAAAAACTGACTAAGGAACTTTAGTGCGTTCTTGCAGTGAATCTTGTAGATGATACATATGGTTACAACTCTGTCAGAGGTGGAGGGAGTGAATGTTTGTGGATGTGGTGTCAATCAAGCAAGATTTCTTGAACATTGTTGAAGTTGAGGCAAGTGGAAAGTATTCCATAAAATTCCTGATTTCTGTCTTTTAGAAGGTGGTCATGATATGGAGAGGCCGGCATTGGACTGGGGTAAACACAGTAAGAAGTCTCACAACACCAGGTTAAAGTCCAACAAGTTTATCTGGTAGTAAACGCCACTAGCTTTCGGAGCGCTTGCTGCTCCTTCGTCAGGTGAGTGGAAATTCTGTTCACAAATGGGGCAAATAAAGACACAAACTCAATTTACAAATAATGGTTGGAATCAAGTCTTAAAGGTGCAGACAATATGAGTGGAGAGAGGGTTAAGCACAGGTTGTTTTCGTTGGAAAGAAGGCGGCTAAGAGGGGATCTTATTGAAACATATAAGATGATTAGAGGTTTAGATAGGGTGGATAGTGATAGCCTTTTTCCTCGGATGGAGAAAGCTAGCACGAGGGGGCATGGCTTTAAATTAAGGGGGGGTAGCTACAGGACGGATGTCAGGGGTAGGTTCTTTACCCAGCGGGTGGTGAGGGATTGGAATGCCCTGCCTGCTGCAGTTGTAAATGCGTCTAGTTTGGGGGCGTTTAAGAGATCTCTGGATAGGTTTATGGACGAAAAGGGATTGGTATAGGCTAGTGGGTCATTGTTTTTGTAACTGGTCGGCGCAACATCGTGGGCCGAAGGGCCTGTTCTGCGCTGTAATGTTCTATGTTCTATGTTCTATGTTCTAGGTTAAAGAGATGTGTATTGTCTCCAGACAGGACAGTTAGTGAGATTTTGCAAGCCCAGGCAAGTCATGGGGGGTTACAGATAGTGTGACATGAACCCAAGATCCCGGTTGAGGCTGTCCTCATTTGTGTAGAACTTGGCTATCAGTCTCTGCTCAGCGACTCTGTGTTGTCGTGCGTCATGAAGGCCGCCTTGGAGAACGTTTACCCGAAGATCAGAGGCCGAATGTCCGTGACCGCTGAAGTGTTCTCCAACAGGAGGAGAACAGTCTTGCCTGGTGATTGTCAAGCAGTGTTAATTCATAAGAACACATGAACATAAGAAATAGGAGCAGGAGTAGGCCATCTGGCCCTTCGAGCCTGCCCCGCCATTCAATAAGATCATGGTTGATCTGAAGTGGATCAGTTCCACTTTCCCGCTTTCTCCCCATAACCCTTAATTCCCCTGTCTATCAGAAACCTATCTACCCGTGTCTTAAATATATTTAGCGAGGTAGCCTCCACCACATCAACAGGCAGAGAATTCCAGAGATTCACCACCCTTTGAGTGAAGAAGTTCCTCCTCAGCTCCGATCTAAACTGCCCCCCTCTTATCTTGAGGCTCTTCCCTCTAGTTCTGCTTTCCTTTCTAAGCAGGAAGAGTCTCTCTACCTCTACCCTATCCATCCCCTTCATTATCTTATACGTCTCTATAAGATCCCCCCTCATCCTTCTAAACTCCAATGAGTACAGACCCAGTCTATTTAGTCTCGCTTCATAGTCCAACCCCCTCATCTCCGGTATCAGCCTCGTGAACCTCCTCTGCACTCCCTCCAAGGCCAAAATATCCTTCCGCAAGTGCAGTGACCAAAACTGTTCCTGACTCTCAGAGTTAGTCAGTTTAGGGGGGTTGACTTCCTCTTGTAACACATTATCCAGGTTACACACCCACTCCCTGATGAGTCTCAGTGTCTGAAGCTCGAAGTTCAGCTCGTCGACTTTGAGCTGAAGCTCTTCAAGCAACCAGCACCTACTGCAGACATGCTCACTGGGATGTGCGTTGGAGTCCACCAGCTCCCACATCATGCAGAAACAGTACATCACATGTCCCTCCATCTCAGTCACCTAGAGTACTCTAAACCCTGTAAAGAATTTAAACTTTCCCTGCCCTTTTCACCCAAGCCCTGTGATCCAAAGTCCTGACAGCTCACACTCTGCTCCCTGCTCACTCCGCTGCCTGCTGTATACTGCAACCCTCCTTTTATACTTTGCGTGGTAAAAAATCCCTTCCCAGAAGACCCCGCGGCCCACTTCCTATTTAAGTTTTAAAGCTGTAATGCCGTTAAAAAGCCCACAAAAAACTTTACAAAGTCAATCGCTTATCTTTACTCAGTTTGACCTTCTCTCCGCTTGCTCCAACGAACAATGAGCATTCATCCGTTGTCATAGCGTCTGCATGGTCTCCCCAATGTACCATGCCTCGGGACATCCTTTCCTGCAGCGTATCAGGTAGACAATGTGGGCCGAGTTGCAAGAGTATGTACCGTGTACCTGATTGATGGTGTTCTCACGTGAGATGATGGTATCCGTGTCGATGATCCAGTGTATCTTGCAGAGGTTGCTGTGGCAGGGTTGTGTGGTGTCGTGTTCACTGTTCTCCTGAAGGCTGAGTAGCTTGCTGCGGACAGTGGTCTGTTTGAGGTTGTGTGGTTAGAACCATAGAACCAAAGAAAATTACAGGCCAGAAACAGATCTTTTGGCCCTTCTTGTCTGCGCCAAACGATTTTTTGCCTAGTCCCACTGACCTGCACTTGTACCATATCCCTCCACACCCTTCTCATCTATGAACCCGTCCAAGCTTTTCTTAAATGTTAAAAGTAACCCCGCATTTACCACTTTATCCAGTAGCTCATTCCACATTCCCACCGCTCTCTGCATGAAGAAGCCACCTCCTAATATTCCATTTAAACTTTTCTCCTTTTACCCTTAACCCATGTCCTCTGGTTTTTTTCTCCCCTAGTCTGAGTGGTTGTTTGAAGGCAAGAAGTGGGGGTGTGGGGATGGCCTTGGCGAGATATTCGTCTTCATCAATGACGTGTTGAAGGCTCCGGAGAAGATGTCATAGCTTCTCCACTCCAGGGATCAACTGAGATATTGGGTTCATGTCACACTATCTGTAACCCCTACAACTTGTCTGGGCTTGCAAAATCTCACTAATTGTCCTGGCTGGAGACAATAAACATAGAACACAGAACATTCCAGCGCAGTACAGGCCCTTCGGCCCTTGATGTTGCACCGACCAGTGGAACCAATCTAATGACCCTCTAACCTAAACTATTCCAATGTTATCCATATGCCTATCCACTGACCATTTGAACGCCCTTAAAGTTGGCGAGTCCACAACTGCTGCAGGCAGGGCATTCCACGCCCTTACTACCCTCTGAGTAAAGAACCTACCTCTGACATCAGTCCTATAATTACCACCCCTTAATTTAAAGCTATGTACCCTCGTGTTAGCCATCACCATCCAAGGTAAAAGGCTCTCACTGTCCACCCTATTTAACCCTCTGATCATCTTGTATGCCTCAATTAGGTCACCTCTCAACCTTCGTCTTTCTAACGAAAACAACAAGTCATAGACATAGACATAGCACATAGAACATTACAGCGCAGAACAGGCCCTTCGGCCCACGATGTTGCGCCGACCAGTTACAAAACAATGACCCACTAACCTAAACCAATCCCTTTTCGTCCATAAACCTATCCACGGATCTCTTAAATGCCCCCAAACTAGGCGCATTTACAACTGCAGCAGGCAGGGCATTCCAATCCCTCACCACCCTCTGGGTAAAGAACCTACCCCTGACATCCGTCCTATAACTACCACCCCTTAATTTAAAGCCATGCCCCCTCGTGCTAGATTTCTCCATCAGAGGAAAAAGGCTATTACTATCCACCCTATCTAAACCTCTAATCATCTTATATGTTTCAATAAGATCACCTCTTAGCCGCCTTCTTTCCAGCGAAAACAACCCCAAATCCCTCAGCCTCTCCTCATAGGACCTCCCCTCCATACCAGGCAACATCCTGGTAAACCTCCTCTGCACCCTCTCCAAAGCCTCCACATCCTTCCTGTAATGTGGGGACCAGAACTGCACACAGTACTCCAAGTGCGGCCGCACCAGAGTTGTGTACAGTTGCAACATGACGCTGCGACTCCTAAATTCAATCCCCCTACCAATAAACGCCAAGACACCGTATGCCTTCTTAACAACCTTACCTACTTGACTCCCAACTTTCAGGGATCTATGTACACATACACCTAGATCCCTCTGCTCATCCACACTATTCAAAGTCCTCCCGTTAGCCCTATACTCGACACATCTGTTATTCCTACCAAAGTGAATTACCTCACACTTCTCCGCATTAAACTCCATCCGCCCCATCTCGGCCCAGCTCTGCAACCTGTCTAAGTCTTCCTGCAAACTATGACACCCTTCATCACTATCTACCACACCTCCAACTTTGGTGTCATCAGCAAATTTACTAATCCACCCAACTACACCCTCATCCAGATCATTAATAAAAATTACAAACAGCAGTGGCCCCAAAACAGATCCCTGAGGCACACCACTCGTAACCGAACTCCATGATGAATATTTACCATCAACCACCACCCTCTGTCTCCTATCCGCTAGCCAATTCCTGATCCAATTCCCTAGATCACCCCCAATCCCATACATCTGCATTTTCTGCAGAAGCCTACCATGGTGAACCTTATCAAACGCCTTACTAAAATTCATATACACCACGTCCTTCAGCCTTTCCTCATAAGACCTTCCCACCATACCAGGCAACATCCTGGTAAACCTCCTCTGCACCCTTTCCAATGCCTCCACATCTTTCTTATAATGCGGTGACCAGAACTGTACGCAATACTCCAAGTGCGGCCGCATCAGAGTTTTGTACAGTTGCAACATGAACTCAGGGCTCTAAAATTCAATCCCTCTACCAATTAAAGCTAACACACCGTATGCCTTCTTCACAACCTTATCAACCTGGGTGCCAACTTTCAGGGATCTATGCATATGTACACCGAGATCTCTCTGCTCGTCAACACTACCAAGAGTCCTTCCATTCGCCCTATATTCTGTACTCCTGTTACTCTTACCAAAGTGAATCACCTCACACTTTTCCGTATTAAACTCCATCTGCCACCTCTCAGCCCAGCTCTGCAGCTTATCTATGTCCCTCTGCAAACTGTAACATCCATCCTCACTGTCTACAACTCCTCCAACTTTGGTGTCGTCAGCAAATTTACTAACCCATCCTTCTACACCCTCATCCAGGTCATTTATAAAAATGACAAACAGCAGTGGCCCCAAAACAGATCCCTGAGGTACCCCACTAGTAACTGAACTCCAGGTTGAATATTTCCCATCAACCACCACCCTCTGTCTTCTATCAGCTAGCCAATTCCTGATCCAAACTGCTAAATCACCCTCAATCCCATGCATCTGCATTTTCTGCAGTAGCCTACCATGGGGAACCTTATCAAACGCTTTGCTAAAATCCATATACACCACATCAACTGCCTTACCCTTATCCACCTCTTTGGTCACCTTTTCAAAAAACTCAATAAGGTTTGTGAGGTACGACCTACCCTTCACAAAACCATGTTGACTATCCCTAATCAATTTATTTCCCTCTAGATGATTATAAATCCTATCCCTCATAATTCTTTCCAAACCTTTGCCCACAACAGAAGTAAGGCTCACTGGTCTATAATTCCCAGGATGGCCTCTACTCCCCTTCTTGAACAAGGGGACAACATTTGCTATCCTCCAGTCTTCCGGCACTATACCTGTAGACAATGACAACATGAAGATCAAATCCAAAGGCTCTGCAATCTCCTCCCTAGCCTCCCAGAGAATCCTAGGGTAAATCCCATCCAGCCCAGGGGACTTAACTATTTTGACACTCTCAAGAATTGCCAACACCTCCTCCTTATGTACCTCAATCCCATCTAGTCTACTACCTGGTATCGCAGTATTCTCCTCGACTACATTGACTTTTTCCTGCGTGAATACTGACGAAAAATATTCATTTAGTGCCTCTCCTATCTCTTCAGGTTCCACGCACAACTTCCCACTACTGTCTCTGACTGGCCCTAATCTTGCCCTAACCAATCTTTTATTCTTGACATACCTATAGAAAGCTTTGGGGTTCTCCTTGATCCTATCCGCCAAAGTCTTCTCATGTCCTCTTCTAGCTCTTCTTAACACTCTCTTTAGCTCCTTCCTGGCTAATTTGTAACTCTCCAGTGCCTTAACTGAGCCTTCATGTCTCATCTTTACATAAGCCTCCTTCTTCCTCTTCACCAGAGATTCAACTTCTTTAGTACACCACGGTTCCCTCGCTCGACCACTTCCTCCCTGCCTGACAGGTACATATTTATCAAGGACTCGCAGTAGCTGACGTTCCCAGCCCCTGCAGTTTCCTACTCCACCCTATGTATCCTAAATCTCGCCCAATAGCCTCATAATTACCTTTTCCCCGGTATAACTTCTGCCCTTCGGTATATGCCTATCCCTTTCCATCACTAAGGTAAATGTAACCGAATTGTGGTCACTATCACCTACCTAGGCTGATTTAGGCTGATTGATTGGGTACTAAATTGTCCCTAAATTGGACCTCCCTGATCCTCGCACGTTAGGTGTAGACTAAAATCATGAAGTGGTCACTGAGACAGTGGGACGGCGGCGCGGGCTCGTTGGGCCGAAGGGCCTGTTTCCCGTGCTGTGTTGTTCTTTGTTCTTTGTACCTCCAAGTCTAACACCTGTTCTGGTTCATTACCCAGTACCAAATCCAGTGTGGCCTCACCTCTTGTTGGCCTATCTACGTACTGTGTCAGGAAACCCTCCTGCACATATTGGACAAAAACTGACCCCTCTAACGTGCTTGAACTATAACTTTTCCAATCGATATTTGTAAAGTTAAAGTCCCCCATAACAACTACCCTGTTACTTTCGCACCTATCCAGGATCATCTTTGCAATCCTTTCCTCTACATCTCTGGAACTTTTTGGAGGCCTATAAAAAACTCCCAGCAGGGTGACCTCTCCTTTCCTGTTTCTAATCTCAACCCATACTACCCCAATAGACAGGTCCACATCAAATGTTCTTTCTGCCACCGTAATACTGTCCTTGACTAACAATGCCACACCTCCCCCTCTTCTACCACCTTCTCTACTCTGACTGAAACATCTGAACCCCGGAACCTGCAACAACCATTCCTGTCCCTGCTCTATCCATGTCTCTGAAATGGCCACAACATCGAAGTCCCAGGCACCAATCCAGGCTGCAAGTTTATCCACCTTATTGCGTATGCTCCTTGCATTAAAGTATACACACTTCAACCCACCCTCCCGCCTGCCAATAATCTGCTGCGACCTAGAAACCTCATCCGTCACCTCCCTATTCTCATCCTCCTGTACATTGGAGCTACAATTCAGGTTCCCATCCCCCCTCTGAATCAGTTCAAACCCCCCTGAATAGCATTGGCAAATTTTCCCCCCAAGATATTAGTACCCCCCGGTTCAGGTGCAGACCATCCCTCTTGTAGAGGTCCCACCTACCCCAGGATGACCCCAATTGTCCAAGTATCTGAACCCTTCCCTCCTGCACCATCCTTTTAGCCACGAGTTTAAATGTTCTCTCTCTCTATTCTTCTCCATGCTATCCCACGGCACAGGTAACAAACCAGAGATAACCACTCTGCTTGTTTTAGCCCTGAGCTTCCACCCTAACTCTCTGAATTTCTGTTTTATATCCCCGTCCCTTTTCCTACCTACGTCATGGGTGCCTACATGAACCACAACTTGGGGCTGGTTCCCCTCCCCCTTATGGATCTCGAACACTCGATCAGAGATATAATATCAAAGGTATATAATACCCTTGATATTATAGAATATAATATCAAGGGTAAGACTCTTAGCAGTACAGAGGGTCAGAAGGATCTTGGGATCCAGATCCATAGGACTCGCAAATCAACCTTGCGGGTTAAGGATGTGGTTAATAAGGTGTACTGGCCTTCATCAATCGAGGAATTGAGTTTAGGAGTCGGGAGATGATGCTGCAGCTTTATAAGACCCTGGTCAGACCCCACTTGGAGTACTGTGCTCAGTTCTGGTCACCTCATTACTGGAAGGATGTGGAAGCCATTGAAAGGGTGCAGAGGAGATTTACAAGTATGTTGCCTGGATTACATGGCATGCCTTATGATAGATTGAGGGAGCTCGGTCCATTCACCTTTACTTTGGTTCCCATCCCCCTGCCAAACTAGTTTAAATCCCCCCGTGTGACACTAGCAAACCTCCCGGCCAGAATATTAATTTATAAATCTAGAAAATAAAATTAGTTTCAGTAACAGTGACAATGAAACTAGAATCAATTATTTTAAAAACCCACCTGGTTCACTAATATCCTGTCGGGAAGGAAATCTGCCATCCTTACCTGGTCTGGCCTACATGTGACTCCACTCAAATAATAATAGCAGGAGTGGACATTTTATAGAACCATAGAAACCCTTCAGTGCAGGAGGAGGCCATTTAGCCCATTGAGCCTGCACTGATAACAGTCCACCCAGGCCTATCCCCTGTAACCCCACATTCTTACCCTGCTAATCCCCCAGGGAGAAGTCTCACAACACCAGGTTAAAGTCCAACAGGTTTATTTGGCAGCATGAACTTTCAGAGCACTGCCCCTTCATCAGGTGAGTGGGAGTTGTGTTCACAAACAGGGCACATATAGACACAAACTCAATTTACAAAATAATGGTTAGAATGTGAGTCTTTACTCACATTTAATCAACTCTTAAAGGTACAGACAATGTGAGCGGAGAGAGTGTTAAACACAGTAAGAAGTCTCACAGGTTAAAATCCAACAGGTTTATTTGGTAGCAAAAGCCACTAGGTTTTGGAGCGCTTGCTGCCCATCATCAGGTGAGTGGGCAATTTATCATGGCGAATCCGCACATCTTTGGACTGTGGGAGAAAACCGGAGCACTCGGAGGAAACCCATGCAGACACGGGGAGAACGTGCAGACAGATGTCCCTGTGCCAGTTGAGTTACTGTGGTGATATTATGATTCTGCTGTAACTGATGGTCCACACAACATCAGGGATTGCTCGCACTGAGTTGTGAGATCACTTCAAAATCTCACTATTTGTGCAATGGCAGTGCCACACAGCATGATGCAGAGTATCCTCAACGTCAACACCATGTTTCAACCCCACATGTCTTCACTCCTCCCAATGCTCTCACTGACAGCTGCACCTGTGACAGGTAAGGACACGACCATTTCCATCTAGAAGGACAGGAGCAGCAGATACCTGGGAACACCCCCCACCTGGAGATTCCCCTCCGAGTCACTCACTATCCTGATTTGGAAATATATCGGCCGTTCCTTTACTGTCACTGGGTCAGAATCATGGAACTCCGTCCCTAACAGCACTGTGGGTGTACCTACACCTCAGGGACTGCAGCGGCTCAAGAAGGCAGCTCAGCAGCACCTTCTGAAGGGGCAATTAGGGATGGGCAGTGAAGGCAGCTCCCCAGCACCTTCTGAAGGGGCAATTAGGGATGGGTAATAAATACTAGCTGTGTCAGCGACACCCACATTCCATAAATAAATAAAAAAATGTTCTCCAAGTGCTGGCACAGAATGGGCTGAATGTCCTCATTGTGTTGTAAACTGTTATGGACATCAAATATATTGGGTCAGTATTAACTACAGATATGGTATAAGTAGCACTATTTTCTGTCATAAACAATCTCAGTAATCGCACGAGAGGTTTTTGAAGAAATCCTATCCATCCCGGGTGGGTCCTGGCTAACCGATGTGAAGGTGGAAACAGGGTCACAGTTTGTTATTGCTGACTTCATTCCTGTTCTTGGAAGTCCAGTGTCTGCTGAATTCAACAGTTCTTTTTAACAATGACTCACTTGTTGTTGAACTGAAGACTGAGTAGGTTACAGGATCTCACTGAACAAACACCAACACACCCAGCGGACTGGCTGCAAAACATTATTTATCACCAGATCTTCAATGATCTCGAAACTTTAACAATGTTAACTGAGGCTGGAATGTGATTGGCCAATCCATGCTCCACATTTATTGGACGATACATGTTGTATATTTATTAAATCCATAAATGTCAAAAAGCCTTATCTTCGTGGTCCTTCTCTGTTGATTTATAAATCCTGAAGATGATTGATTTGAAGTTGATGAAAGGGGGAATGATTGATAAGAAAACCTCAAACTGCTTTGTTTTGAAATGTGTCTGTCAGGTTTCATTGGAGAGGCTGGGTGACTCGATCTATCAGCTGTCCTGATCTTTTGATGGTCTCTTGGCAGCTGCTGGTTTAAATAAAGCGCCATCTTTATACAGAGATACCTGCCTCGTGAGTCTTGTATTGTCTAAGCTTCCAACAGTTCTGGTCACTTTGATTACCCCACCAACAGTATCAAAGCAAAAGGACCCTGTCCAGGCAAAGGTTAAACCACTACAGCCCCAATTTCACCCAGATTGGAGTAGGAGAGAGCAGCTGACTGTGGAACATGGCCCTCTGCTATGAGAGGGCACAGGTGGTTGTTCTGAGTCAGGGTCGCTCCCTGCTACACTGTCCAAACCACAACACGGACACCCAAAATGAATATGTTAGCCAGAACGAGGTCCATGAGGTGGGTACTGATTGCATGCCAAATCAGGGAGCCTCACTTGTGTGTATATTCAGGAGTGTCCGGGCTACTGAAACTCTGGATTCTGACTGCATACCTGAAGCACTCTTAGGAGTGGAATAGAGTTTGTAAATAAAGGGAATCTGATGAAAGGACATTGGCCTCCGAGGAGTTAGTTCATGTTGCTTGTTCCAGGTCCAACTGCCCGTGAATCCCTTTGCTCCTGTCACTATAGATTATGTGATTGGATACACAGGACAGATTAAACCACTTCAAGTACATAACATCTTTACTTATTTAAATAACAACTTTGCCAATGTTTCGACAACAGATCCAATCAAACCATAGATACGTCACTTCGCATCATTATTTCCCATATATACAATTAATAAGTCAGCCTTTTGGGTTAATGTGACACTCTGGAATGTGGCTACTTGAGACCTTTGAAATGTTCTCTTTTGCTGGTAGTTCTTCATGTGAAATTGCTTTGGTGTCAGTTTCAATTGGTGTAGAAGATTCTTCAGTTAAAGTTTATTTATTAATCACAAGTCGACTTACATTAGCACTGGAATGAAGTTACTGTGAAATTCCCCAAGTCACCACAGTGCGGTGCCTGTTTGGGTCAATGCACCCGAACCAGCACGCCTTTCAGATTGTGGGAGGAAACCGGAGCACCTGGAGGAAACCCACGCAGACACGGGGAGAATGTGCAGTCTCCACACAGACAGTGACCCAAGCTGGGAATTGAACCTGGGTCCCTGGCGCTGTGCTAACCACTGTGCCACCACGCTCCCTTTTCAGAAATGGAATCTGGATTTGTCATAAGAACATAAGAACATAAGAAATAGGAGCAGGAGTAGGCCATCTAGCCCTTCGAGCCTGCCCCGCCATTCAATAAGATCATGGCTGATCTGTCGTGTCTCAGTTCCACATTCCCGCCCTCTCCCCATAACCCTTAATCCCCTTGCCTATCAAAAACCTATCAACCCGCGTCTTAAATATATTTAGAGAGGTAGCCTCCACCACTTCAACAGGCAGAGAATTCCAGAGATTCACTACCCTTTGAGTGAAGAAGTTCCTCCTCAACTCCGTTCTAAACCGCTCCCCCTTTATCTTGAGGCTGTGCCCTCTAGTCCTACTGTCCTTTCTGAGCGGGAAGAGTCTCTCCACCTCTATCCTATCCATCCCATTCATCATCTTATACATCTCAATGAGATCTCCCCTCATTCTTCTAAACTCTAACGAGTACAAGCCTAGTTTATTCAGCCTCTCCTCATAGCTCAACCCCCTCAACTCCGGTATCAGCCTAGTAAACCTCCTCTGCACTCCCTCCAAGGCCAAAATATCCTTGCGTAAGTACGGCGACCAAAACTGCACACGGTACTCCAGCTGCGGCCTCACCAGTACCCTATACAGCTGCAGCAAGACCTCCCTACTTTTATATTCAGTCCCCCTCGCTATGAAGGCCAGCATCCCATTCGCCTTCCTGACTGCCTGCTGCACCTGCAGGCTGGGTTTTTGCGACTCATGCACAAGGACCCCGAGGTCCCTCTGCACCGTCGCCTGCTGCAGTTTTTCGCCACGTAAGTAATAATCCTTCCTACCATTATTCCTACCAAAGTGGACAACTTCACGCTTGCCAACATTAAATTCCATTTGCCAGTTCCTGGCCCATTCGCCCAGCCTATCTAGCTCCTTCTGCAGACTTTCCACACCCTCCGCACAATTTGCCATTCCACCAATCTTGGTGTCATCAGCAAATTTCGACACCATACACTCGGTTCCCTCCTCCAGATCATCTATATAAATGGTAAATAGCTGAGGCCCCAGCACCGACCCCTGGGGCACTCCACTAGTCACCAACTGCCAATCCGAATAACACCCATTGACCCCCAGTCTCTGCCTCCTATTTGACAGCCAATCCTCTATCCATGCTAACACCCTACCCCCAACTCCATGCCCCCTGACCTTCTGTAATAACCTCTTGTGAGGCACCTTGTCAAACGCCTTCTGAAAATCAAGTAACACCACATCCACCGGCTCTCCTCTATCCACCGCCCTAGACACATCCTCATAGAACTCCAATAAATTCGTCAGACACGACTTCCCTTTAACGAAACTGTGCTGTGTCTGCTCTATCAAACAATTCTCCTCAAGATGCCTCACTATTTACTCCTTGATTTAAGAGTCCTATGGACCCGGACCCCAAGATCCCTCTGCTCTTCAACACAGCTAAGACTCCTACCCTTGATATTGTATTCCTTCAACCCATTGGTCCTACCAAAATGGACCACTACACATTTATCTGGGTTGAAGTCCATCTGCCACTTCTCCGTCCAGCCTTGCATCCCATCTATGTCTCTCTGCAACATCTGACATCCCTCCAAACTATCCACAACATCACCAACATTCGTGTTGTCGGCAAACTTACCAACTCATCCCTCCACTTCCTCATCCAGGTCATTTATAAAAATCACAAACAGAAGGGTCCCAGAGCAGATCCCTGGGGCACTCCACTGGTGACCAACCTCCGTGCAGAAAAGGACCCATCGACGACCAATCTCTGCCTTCTGCAGGTAAACCAGTTCTGGATCCACAAGGCAACAGCCCCTTGGACCCCATGCCCTCTCACTTTCTCAAGAAGTCTTGTATGGGGGACCTTATCTAATGCCTTGCTGAAGTCCATATAAATCACATCCACCGCTCTTCCTTCGTCAATGTGTTTAGTCACATTTTCAAAGAACTCAACCAGGCTCGTAAGGCATGATCTGCCTTTGACAAAGCCATGCTGATGACTTTTGAGCATATTAAACTTTTCTAAATGTGCATAAATCCTGTCTCTCAGAATCTTCTCCATCAACAGACCAACCACTAAGGTTAGACTCACCGATCAGTAATTTCCTGGGCTATCCCTATTCCCTTTCTTGAATATAGGAACCACATCTGCAATCCTCCAATCCTCCAGAACCTCTCCCGTCGCTATCAATGACGCAAAGATCATCGCCAGAGGCTCTGCAATCTCTTCCCTTGCCTCCCAAAGTAACCTGGGGTACATCCTATCCGGTCCCGGCAATTTATCTATCTTGTGTCGCCTTTTTGCCCTCCTGATTTCTCTCTTAACTGCACTCCTACACCCCCTATACCCTTCAAGAGATTCACTTGATTTGAGCTATACATGTCATGTGTCTCTTTCTTCTTCTTGACCAGGGCCTCAATATCATGAGTCATCCAGGATTCCCTACATCTGCCAGCCTTGTCCTTCACTCTAAGAGGAATGTGTTCACCTTGAACCCAGGTTAACACACTTTTGAAAGCGTGCAGCTTACCAGGCATCCCTTTGCCTTCCCACAGACTCCCCCAATTAACTTTTGAAAGTTCCTGCTGACACCATCAAAATTAGCCTTACCCAGTTTAGAATTTTAACTTTTGGGCCATAAGAACATAAGGACATAAGAAATAGGAGCAGGAGTAGGCCATCTAGCCCCTCGAGCCTGCCCCGCCATTCAATAAGATCATGGCTGTTCTGTCATGGCTCAGTTCCACATTCCTGCCCTCTCCCCATAACCCTTAATCCCCTCTCTTATCAAAAACCCATCAACCCGCGTCTTAAAAATATTAAGCGAGGCAGCCTTCACCACTTCAACGGGCAGAGAATTCCAGAGATTCACCACCCTTTGAGTGAAGAAGTTCCTCCTCAACTCCGTTCTAAACCGCCCCCCTTTATCTTGAGGCTGTGCCCCCTAGTCCTACTATCCTTTCTGAGCGGGAAGAGTCTCTTCACCTCTATCCTACCCATCCCATTCATCAACTTATATGTCTCAATGAGATCTCCCCTCATTCTTCTAACTCTAACGAGTACAAGCCTAGTTTATCCAGCTCTCCTCATAGCTCAACCCCCTCAACTCCGGTATCAGCCTAGTAAACCTCCTCTGCACTCCCTCCAAGGCCAAAATATCCTTGCGTAAGTGCGGCGACCAAAACTGCACAGTACTCCAGCTGCGGCCTCACCAATGCCCTATACAGCTGCAGCAAGACCTCCCTATTTTTACATTCAATCCCTCTCGCTATGAAGGCCAGCATCCCATTCGCCTTCCTGACCACCTGCTGCACCTGCAAGCTGGGTTTTTGCGACTCATGCACAAGGACCCCGAGGTCCCTCTGCACTGTCGCCTGCTGCAGTTTTTCGCCACGTAACTAATAGTCCTTCCTACCATTATTCCTACCAAAGTGGACCACCTCGCACTTGCCAACATTAAATTCCATTTGCCAGTTCCTGGCCCATTCGCCCAGCCTATCTAGATCCTTCTGCAGACTCTCCACACCCTCCGCGCAATTTGCCGTTCCACCAATCTTGGTGTCATCAGCAAATTTCGACACCATGCACTCGGTTCCCTCCTCCAGGTCATCTATATAAATGGTAAATAGCTGAGGCCCCAGCACCGACCCCTGGGGCACTCCACTAGTCACCAACCGCCAATCCGAATAGCACCCATTGACCCCCACTCTCTGCCTCCTATTTGACAACCAATCCTCTATCCATGCTAACACCCTACCCCCAACTCCATGTCCCCTGACGTTCTGTAATAACCCCTTGTGAGGTACCTTGTCAAACGCCTTCTGAAAATCAAGAAAGACCACATCCACTGGCTCTCCTCTATCCACCGCCCTAGACACATCCTCATAGAACTCCAGTAAATTTGTCAGACACGACTTCCCCTTAACTAAACCGTGCTGCGTCTGCTCTATCAAGCAATTCTAGACCTATCGTTCTCCATCGCTATCTTAAAACTAATAGAATTATGGTCACTGGTCCCAAAGTGATCCCTCACCAATACTTCTGTCGCCTGCCCTTCCTTATTTCCCAAGAGGAGGTCAAGTTTTGCCCTCTCTCTAGTCGGGCCATCCACATACTGAATGAAAAATTCCTCCTGAATACACTCAACAAATTTCTCTTTATCCAACCCTCTAATACTATGGTTGTCCCAGTCAATGTTGGGAAAATTAAAATCTCTGACTATTACCATCCTATTTTTCTTGGAACTATCTGTAATTTCCTTACATGTTTGTACCTCTCTAAATGTATTGAAGCCTGACTACTTGGCAATTTTAATTGGTGTATGAGTCATCGTAGCACAGCTCAGCTGCATTTAAGGCAGGGGCTTTTGCAAGCAGACAACCAGTGGGAGAGACAGCTCCTGGAGGAAGACCACATCCTGAGCGAGGGGTAAGCAATGGGGAATTCGATGCTGAGGGGAAAGAGGTATTTTCTGCTTGTTTTCCCTTGCTTTCTACTTTTTAAATCCTAGGTATGGTCTTGTCCTGCTGCAGTAGTAGATGACACGAAGGAAATAAGTGATTGGTAAGTAGTAAGGTTGGGTAGGTATGGAACTGTTTTATCACTTGTAGTCCAAGAGTTCATTTCTATGGTTTATAGTTTGTAATTATATTCAGTAGTAATGAAAAGCAGGAAAGAACGGCTCCAGAGAATTGGATATAATCTGACATCAAACATCTTTCAAAAGTTTAAATTAAAGGGTAAGAAATTATGGGAGAGCTCCAAGCTGTGGTCTGCTCTTCATGCTCCATGTGAGAGGTTGGGAATATTTCTAGTGCCCGGGGACCAGAATGTGTGTGTGAAGAATCTCCAGCTGCTCCTGGAAGTCTGGATTTTGGAAGTGGAGCGGTGGCTGGGGACACTGTGCAGCATCCACGAGGTGGACAGTATCATGGATAGCATGTGTAGAGAGGTGCTCACACCGCAAGCTCAAACCCCACAGGCAGGAAGGGAATGGGTGACCACCAGGCAGAGCAAGAGAGCTATACAGGCTAACTACTAATGGGTCTATTATTTCCAGGGCCACTTCCTTAAGTACTCTGGGATGAAGATTATCAGGATCTGGAGATTTTTTCCACCTTCAATCCCATCAATTTCCCCAAAACCATTTCTCTACTAATGCTGATTTCCTTTAGCTCCTCACTAAAACGTGTTTCTCTCAGCACTTCTGGCACATTATTCATGTCTTCCTTTGTGAAGACTGAAACAAAATACAAATTTAATTCCTCAGCTATTTCTTTATTCCTCTTTATAAATTCTCCCGTTTCTGACTGTAAGCATTTTAGTTTTTGTCAATCTTTTTCTTTTTGCATATCCACAGAAAGTTTTATAATCAGTTTTTATGTTCCCTGCTAGCTTACTTTCATACTCCATCTTTGTCTTCTTAATCAATCCCTTGGTCCTCTTTTGTTGAATTTGAAACTGCTCCCAATCCTCAGACCTATTGATTTTTCAAGTATGTTGATCTTCATAGCGAGAGGATTTGAGTACAGGGATAGGGATGTTTTGCTACAATTGTACAGGGTGTTGGTGAGGCCACACCTGGAGTATTGTTTGCAGTTTGGTCTCCTTATCTGAGGAAGGATGTCCTTGCTATAGAGGAAATACAGTGAAGGTTTACCACGCTGATTCCTGGGATGGCAGGTCTGTCATATGAGGTGAGATATGTCAGTTAGGATTATATTCACTGGCGTTTAGAAGAGTGAGAGGGAATCTCATAGAAACTTATAAAATTCTAACAGGATTAGACAGGGTAGATTCAGAAAGAATATTCCCAATGATGGGGAGTGCAGAACTCGGGGTCAGATATGAGAATAAGGGGCAAGTCCTTCAGAACTGAGTTGAGAAATTTCTTCATCCAGAGGGTGGTGAATGTGTGGAGTTCATTCCTACAGAATGTAGCTGAGGTCAAACAATTGTCCAATTTCAAGAAGAAATTAGACATAGCTCTTGGGGCTAATGGGATCAAGGGATATGGGGGAATGGGAGAAGGGTCAGAAAAGTGAATTTGATGATAAGCCATGATCAAAATGAATGGCACAGCAGGCTCGAAGGGCTGAACAGCCAACTCCAGTTTCTACACATGAAAATCACAGACTCAGAACTGCTCCAAAATGATTCCAGCTGCTGCTCTAGTTCTGATACATAGAATTTCCAGTAGCTACAACTGGAGACACTTCGTGCACAAATGTTCACCCTCGACACTGGAAATGTCTCTTTTTTCCCACATAACACAGGATGAGCATTCCACACGGCCAAGCTGCATGGAATTCTCCCCTTACTACTTTCAAGTTTGAGAATATTAATAACACTAAGGATTTTCTTCATATCCAGGTGCTGACTCTGTAACAGCAGACTCTACCTATATTCTTAGCTACTATCAAATCATAGAATAGATACTCACAAGTTTTAAATGACAAATCAGCAGGTTCCCAGAAGGGCTAAGATGTTTTTGTTTATCATTCAAGGCATGTGGGTTTCACTGGCTAGGCCAGAATTTATTGCCCATTGCTTACTGCCCCTGATTAGGCTCCTGATCTGCCTTCTCAAATCACTAAGTCCTTCTGCTGTAAGTACACCCTCAACGCTTTAGGGAGGGAGTTCCAGGATTTTCACCCAGTGTCAGCGAGGAACGGCCGATATATTTCCAATTCAGAATGGCACCAGAGGAATGGGGAACCACCATGTGGGGGTGTTCCCAGGTATCTGCTGCTCTTGTCCTTCTAGATGGAAGTGGTCATGGGTTTGGAAAAAGCTGACTGAGGAACCTTGGTGATTTCCTGCAGTGAATCTTGTAGATGGTACACACGGTTACAACTCTGCTGGAGGTGGAGGGAGTGAATGTTTGAGGATGTGGTGTCAATCAAGCAAGGCTTCTTCAACATTGTTGAAGTTGACTTCATCCAGGCAAGTGGAGAGTATTCCATAAAATTCCTGACTTCTGTCTATTAGATGGTGGTTATGATGTGGAGATGCCGGCGTTGGACTGGGGTAAACACAGTAAGAAGTCTCACACACCAGGTTAAAGTCCAACAGGTTTATTTGGTAGTAAATTCCACTAGTTTTCGGAGCGCTGCTCCTTCATCGGGTGAGTGGGAATACTGTTCACAAACAAGGCAAATAAAGAGACAAACTCAATTTGCAAATAATGATTGGAATCACATCATAAAAGTGCAGACAATATGAGTGGAAAGCAGGTTAAGCACAGGTTAAAGAGTTGTGTATTGTCTCCAGACAGGACAGTTAGTGAGATGTTGCAAACCCAGGCAAGTTGTGGGGATTACAGATAGTGTGACATGAACCCAAGATCCCGATTGAGACCGTCCCCATGTGTGAGAAACTTGGCTATCAGTCTCTGCTCAGCGACTCTGCCTTGTCATGCATTGTGAAGGCCGCCTTAGAACATAGAACATAGAACATTACAGCACAGAACAGGCCCTTCGGCCCACGATGTTGCGCCGACCAGTTAAAAAACAATGACCCACTAACCTAAACCAATCCCTTTTCGTCCATAAACCTATCCACGGATCTCTTAAACGCCCCCAAACTAGGCGCATTTACAACCGCAGCAGGCAGGGCATTCCAATCCCTCACCACCCTCTGGGTAAAGAACCTACCCCTGACATCCGTCCTATAACTACCCCCCCTTAATTTAAAGCCATGCCCCCTCGTGCTAGCTTTCTCCATCCGAGGAAAAAGGCTATCACTGTCCACCCTATCTAAACCTCTAATCATCTTATATGTTTCAATAAGATCACCTCTTAGCCGCCTTCTTTTCAGCGAAAACAACCTCAAATCCCTCAGCCTCTCCTCATAGGACCTCCCCTCCATACCAGACAACATCCTGGTAAACCTCCTCTGCACCCTCTCCAAAGCCTCCACATCCTTCCTGTAATGTGGGGACCAGAACTGCACACAATACTCCAAGTGCGGCCGCACCAGAGTTGTGTACAGTTGCAACATGACGCTGCGACTCCTAAATTCAATCCCCCTACCAATAAATGCCAAGACACCGTATGCCTTCTTAACCACCCTATCTACTTGATTCCCAACTTTCAGGGATCTATGTACACATACACCTAGATCCCTCTGTTCATCCACACTATTCAAAGTCCTCCCGTTAGCCCTATACTCAACACATCTGTTATTCCTACCAAAGTGAATTACCTCACACTTCTCCGCATTAAACTCCATCCGCCCCATCTCGGCCCAGCTCTGCAACCTGTCTAAGTCTTCCTGCAAACTATGACACCCTTCATCACTATCTACCACACCTCCGACTTTGGTGTCATCAGTAAATTTACTAATCCACCCAACTATACCCTCATCCAGATCATTAATAAAAATTACAAACAGCAGTGGCCCCAAAACAGATCCCTGAGGCACACCACTCGTAACCAAACTCCATGACGAATATTTACCATCAACCACCACCCTCTGTCTCCTTTCTGCTAGCCAATTCCTGATCCAATTTCCTAGATTACCCTCAATCCCATACACCTGCATTTTCTGCAGAAGCCTACCATGGTGAACCTTATCAAACGCCTTACTAAAATCCATATATACCACGTCAACTGCCTTTCCCCCATTCACCTCTTTGGTCACTTTCTCAAAAAACTCAATAAGGTTAGTAAGGCACGACCTACCCTCCAGAAAACCATGCTGACTATCTCCAATCAATTCATTACTCTCCAAATAACTATAAATCCTATCCCTAATAATTTTTTCTAAAACCTTGCCCACAACAGAAGTGAGACTCACCGGTCTATAATTCCCGGGGAAGTCTCTGTTCCCCTTCTTAAACAATGGGACAACATTCGCTAACCTCCAATCTTCCGGTACTATACCAGAGGCCAACGACGACCTGAATATCAGAGCCAGAGGCTCTGCAATCACTTCTCTTGCCTCCCAGAGAATCCTAGGGTAAATCCAATCCGGACCAGGGGACTTATCTATCTTCAATCCCTCAAGAATATCCAGCACATCCTCCTTATCAACTGTAATACTGTCAATTCTACTCCCCTGCAACCCAGTGTCCTCCTCAGCTATATTCTTGTCCCCCTGCGTGAACACCGAAGAGAAATATTGGTTCAATGCCTCTCCAATCTCTTCTGGTTCCACACATAACTTCCCTCTGCTGTCTATAACTGGCCCTAATCTTGCCCTAACCAACCTTCTGTTCTTAACATATCTATAGAACGCCTTAGGATTCTCCTTAATCCTATCAGCCAAAGTCTTCTCATGTCCTCTTTTAGCCCTTCTTAACTCACTCTTCAACTCCCTCCTAGCCAATCTAAAGTTTTCTAGTGCACTACCTGAGCCCTCAAGTCTCATCCTGACATAAGCCTCCTTTTTCTTTTTAACCAACGAATCAACTTTTTTAGTGCACCACGGTTCCCTAGCTCTACCAATTCCTCCATGCCTGACAGGGACATACCTATCACAGACTCGCAGTAGCCGCTCCTTGAAAAAACTCCACATTTCGGACGTTCCCAGTCCCTGTAATCTCCTAGTCCAACCTATGCTTCCTAATTCTCTCCTAATGGCCTCATAATTACCCTTCCCCCAGCTAAAACTACTGGCCTGAGGCTACTGGCCTTGGAGAATTCTCACCCGAAGATCAGAGGCCGAATGCCCGTGACAACTGAAGTATTCCCCAACAGGAAGGGAACAGTCTTGCCTGGTGTTTGTCAAGCAGTCTTCATTCATCCATTGTCGTAGCGTCTGCGAGGTCTCCCCAATGTACCATGCCTCGGGACATCCTTTCCTGCAGCGTATCAGGTAGACAACATTGGCCGAGTGGCAAGAGTATGTACCGTGTACCTGGTGGATGATATTCTCATGTGAGATGATGGCATCCATGTCGATGATCCGGCATGTCTTGCAGAGGTTGCTGTGGCAGGGTTGTGTGGTATTGTGGTCACTGTTCTCCTGAAGGCTGGGTAGTTTGCTGCGAACAATGGTCTGTTTGAGGTTGTGCAGTTGTTTGAAGGCAAGAAGTGGGGGTGTGGGGATAGCCCTGACGAGATGTTCGTCTTCATCAATGACATGTGAAGGCTCCGGAGAAGACGTCGCAGCTCCTCCGCTCCAGGGATTAAGTGGGATCTTGGATTCATGTCACACTATCTGTAACCCCACGACTTGTCTGGGCTTGCAAAATCTCACTGTCTGTCCTGTGTGAACGCTTTCTCCACTCACATTGTCTGTACCTTTAAGACTTGATTACCTGTAAAGATTCACATTCCAATCATTATTTTGTAAATTGACTTTGTGTCACCTGATGAAGGAGCAGCACTCCGAAAGCTGGTGGCATGTGCTACCAAATAAATCTGCTGGACTTTAACCTGGTGTTTTTAGATGGTGGACAGGCTACGGGGAGTCAGGAGATGAGTTACGCGCCACAGGATTCCCAGTCTCTGGCCTGCTCTGGTAGCCACTGGTGGTTGGTACAGTGCAGTTTCTGGTCAGCGGTAACCCCCATGTTGTTAGTAAGGCATTTATAGAAACATAGAAAATGAAAGCAAGAGGAGGCCATTCAGCCCTTCGAGCCTGCTCTGCTATTCATTTTAATCATGGCTAATCATCAAATTCAATTTCCTGAGCCCACCTCCCTCCCATATCCAGTAAAGGTAATGTCATTAAATATCTCCTGTTGGAAATGGCCATTGGCTGGTTTTTGTGTGACGTGAATGCTAATTCTTTATAAAGGACATTAGTGAATCAGATGTGTTCTTACAATAATTGATGACAGTTTCATAATTCTAAATGTTTGAAATGAATCAAATTTAAATTCCACCAGCTGCCATGATGGGATTTGAACCCATGGATCCAGAGCATTAGCCTGGGACTCTAGATTACTAAACCACTGACATTACCAGTGCACCACCCCTTATATGTACCCAACCTACCTTGAAGGTGTCATAGAGTCATAGAGCATAGAAACAGGCCCTTCAGCCCAACTTGTCCATGCTGCCTTTTTTAAAATCCCCTCAGCTAGTCCCAGTTGCCCACATGTGGCCCATATCCCTCTATACCCATCATACCCATGTACCCAAACTATCTCTTCTTTTGACGACAGCCCATTGTTCAGCTCCCGTTTGTCCTGCCAACTTTATTGGGCCCAGATCCATTCTTACCCACCAGAGTTGGCTTTCCCTCAGTTAATTATTCTTACTCTGGATTGTTCAATTATCCTTTACTACCATTATCCAAAACTTTATGATACAATGATCACAGTTCCTAAATGTTCTCTCACTGACATTTGATCCACTTGGCTCACCTCATTCCCAAGAACCAGGTCTAGGAGTGCCTTTTGTCTCATTGGACTGGAGCCACACTGCAGCAGAATATTCTTCTGAACACATTCTAACATTTGCCTCTCTGTCTTTTACACTACCATTAGCTCAGTCTATGTTCGAGCAATTATATTATAGCTACCCTATAATTGTTTCTGGAATTTCCTTGAAGATTGTAAATTGGATTAGACACTGGCTCAATGGAAGAAGCCAGAGAGTGGTTGTGGAGGATTGATTCTCTGAGTGGAGGCCTGTGACTAGTGGTGCGCCACAGGGGTCAGTGCTGGGTCCATTGTTGTTTGTCATCTATATCAATGATCTGGATGATAATGTGGTAAATTGGATCAGCAAATTTGCTGATGATACAAAAATTGGAGGTGTAGTGGACAGTGAGGAAGGTTTTCAAAGCTTGCAGAGGGATTTGGATCAGCTAGAAAAATGGGCTGAAAAATGGCAAATGGAATTTAACGCAGACAAGTGTGAGGTACAAAGAACAAAGAACAAAGAACAACACAGCACAGGAAGCAGGCCCTTCGGCCCAATGAGCCCGCGCCGCTATTTTAACATTGTGAGTGCCCTCTTCTACCTATAAACTTTGCCTACGCCTATTGGACTCTACAATAAAGGGACTCCAGATTGAGGGACGCCTACTTTAGGGACAATAAGATCATGAGAACATAAGAAATAGGAGCAGGAGTGGGCCATCTAGCCCTTCGAGCCTGCCCTGCCATTCAATAAGATCATGGCTGATCTGAAGTGGATCAGTTCCACTTTCCTGCTTTCTCCACATAACCCTTAATTCCCTTGTCTATCAGAAATCTATCTACCCGTGACTTAAACATATTTAGCGAGGAAGCCTCCACTACTTCAATGGGCAGAGAATTCCAGAGATTCACCACCCTTTGAGTGAAGAAGTTCCTCCTCAACTCTGTTCTAAACTGCTCCCCCTTATCTTGAGGCTGTGCCTTCCAGTCCTGCTGTCCTTTCTGAGCAGGAAGAATCTCTCTACCTCTACCCTATCCATCCCTTTCATTATCTTATATGTCTCTATAAGATCCCCCCTCATCCTTCTGAACCCCAACGAGTACAGACTCAGTCTATTTAGTCTCTCTTCATAGTCCAACCCCCTCATCTCCGGTATCAGCCTAGTAAACCTCCTCTGCACTCCCTCCAAGGCCCAAAATATCCTTGAACAAGTGCAGCGACCAAAACTGCACACAGTACTCCAGCTGCGGCCTCACCAGTGCCCTGTACAGTTGCAGCAAGACCTCCCTACTTTTATATTCAATCCCCCTCACTATAAAGGCCAGCATCCCATTCGCCTTCTTGATCACCTGCAGACTGGGTTTTTGCGACTCGTGCACAAGGACCCCCAGGTCCCTTTGTACCGTAGCATGCTGCAGCTTTTCGCCTTTTAAACAGTAATCCCTCCTACTATTATTCCTGCCAAAGTGGATAACCTCACACTTGCTAACATTGTACTCCATCTGCCAGGTCCTCACCCACTCGCTCAGCCTATCCAGATCCCTCTGCAGACTTTCCACACCCTCCGCGCAATTTGCTTTTCCACTCATCTTTGTGTCATCAGCAAATTTCATCACCCTACACTCAGCCCCCTCCTCCAGATCATCTATATAAATGGTAAATAGCTGAGGGCCCAGCACCAATCCCTGCGGCACTCCACTAGTCACCAACCGCCAACCAGAATAGCACCCATTGATACCAACTCTCTGCCTCCTATGAGACAACCAATCCTCTATCCACTTTAACACCTTGCCCCCAACTCCATGCACCCTAATCTTCTGAAGCAACCTTTTGTGCGGCACCTTATCAAACGCCTTTTGAAAATCTAGAAACACCACATCCAGCGGTTCCCCTCTGTCTACCGCACTCATCACATCCTCATAGAAATCCAATAAATTCGTCAAGCACGACTTCCCCTGAACGAATCCGTGCTGCGTCTGCTCTATCAAACCATTCTTTTCTAGGTGCCTCGCTATTTCTTCTTTGGTGGCGGATTCAAGCATTTTTCCAACAACAAACGCTAAACTAACCGGCCTATAATTCCCTGCCTTTTGCCTGCTACCTTTTTTAAACAGCGGCGTAACATTAGCCATTTTCCAATCTTCTGGCACTTCTCCGGAATCCAGCGAAGTTTGTTAAATAATCACTAAGGCATCTACTATCACCTCTGCCATTTCCTTCAGAACTCTGGGATGCATTCCATCCGGTCCAGGGGACTTGTCCACTATCAGTGCCGTTAGTCTATCAAGCACTACCTCTCGGGTGACAGTGATCGCATTCAGGCCCTCAACTCCTACCATCCTTCTATCTTTAATATCCGGCAAACTATTTGCGTCCTCCTCCTTGAAGACCGAGGCAAAAAACTTATTCAAGGCCTCCGCCATTTCCTCATCCCCCACCACGAAATCCCCCCTGTCATCCTCTAAGGGTCCAACATTCACTCTAGCCAGCCACCTCCTCTTTATATATTTGTAAAAACTCTTACTGTCCTTTTTTATATTTAGTGCTAATTTAGCTTCATAGTCTATCCTTCCTTTCTTTATCAACTTCTTAGTCATTCTTTGTCGATTTTTAAACCTCTCCCACTATTTTTAGCCACTCTAAACGCATCAGCTTTTAATTTAATACTCTCCTTTATTTCCTTCGATAACCACGGCTGGTTATCCATTCTCCTACATTCCTTCTTTACCATTGGAATATATTTCTGCTGAGCACCAAAAAAGATCTCCTTAAAGATCCTCCACAGTTCCTCAGCCGTCCTACCAACCAATCTGCGCCCCCAATCTACATTTGCCAATTCCTCTCTCATCCTATCGTACTCCCCTCTGTTCAAACAGATCAGACACTGACTTAGATATTTAAAACTGTAAGCTAGTTATGGAGGTTAGTTAACAGAAACTGCCTGGCAGTGACAATCTCTACTGTACAGGAGGCCATTTTGCCCATCAGATATGCACCAACCACAATCTTACTCAGGCCCTACTCCTGTAACCCCACATATAGAACATAGAACATAGAACATTACAGCGCAGAACAGGCCCTTCGGCCCACGATGTTGCACCGACCAGTTAAAAAACAATGATCCTCTAACCTAAACCAATCCCCTTCCATCCATAAACCTATCCACGGATCTCTTAAACGCCCCCAAACTAGGCGCATCCACAACTGCAGCAGGCAGGGCATTCCAATCCCTCACCACCCTCTGGGTAAAGAACCTACCCCTGACATCCGTCCTATAACTACCCCCCCTTAATTTAAAGCCATGCCCCCTCGTGCTAGCTTTCTCCATCCGAGGAAAAAGGCTATCACTGTCCACCCTATCCAAACCTCTGATCATCTTATATGTTTCAATAAGGTCCCCTCTTAGCCGCCTTCTTTCTAACGAAAACAACCTCAAATCCCTCAGCCTCTCCTCATAGGACCTCCCCTCCATACCAGGCAACATCCTGGTAAACCTCCTCTGCACCCTCTCCAAAGCCTCCACATCCTTCCTATAATGTGGGGACCAGAACTGCACACAATACTCCAAGTGCGGCCGCACCAGAGTTTTGTACAGTTGCAACATGACGCTGCGGCTCTTAAATTCAATCCCCCTACCAATAAACGCCAAGACACCGTATGCCTCCCTAACAACCCTATCTACTTGATTCCCAACTTTCAGGGATCTATGTACACATACACCTAGATCCCTCTGTTCATCCACACTATTCAGAGTCCTACCATTAGCCCTATACTCTACACATCCATTATTCCTGCCAAAGTGAATTACCTCACACTTTTCCACATTAAACTCCATCCTCCACCTCTCGGCCCAGCTCTGCAACTTGACCAACTCTCCCTGTAGACTAAGACACCCTTCCTCACTATCAACCACACCTCCGACTTTGGTGTCATCAGCAAATTTACTAATCCACCCAGCTATACCCTCATCCAGATCATTTATAAAAATTACAAACAGCAGTGGCCCCAAAACAGATCCCTGAGGCACACCACTCGTAACTGAACTCCATGTCGAATACTTACCATCAACCACCACCCTCTGTCTCCTATCCGCCAGCCAATTCCGAATCCAATTTCCTAAATCACCCTCAATCCCATACATCTGCATTTTCTGCAGAAGGCTTCCATGGTGAACCTTATCAAACGCCTTACTAAAGTCCATATATACCACGTCAACTGCCTTACCCCCATCCACCTCTTTGGTCACTTTCTCAAAAAACTCAATAAGGTTAGTAAGGCATGACCTACCCACTACAAAACCATGCTGACTATCTCTAATCAATTCATTACTCTCCAAGTAACCATAAATCCTATCCCTAATAATTTTTTCTAAAACCTTGCCCACAACAGAAGCAAGACTCACCGGTCTATAATTCCCGGGGAAGTCTCTGTTCCCCTTCTTAAACAATGGGACAACATTCGCTAACCTCCAATCTTCTGGCACTATACCGGTGACCAACGACGACCTGAAGATCAGAGCCAGAGGCTCTGCAATCTCCTCCCTTGCCTCCCAGAGAATCCTAGGGTAAATCCCGTCCGGCCCAGGGGACTTATCTATTTTCAAACCCTCAAGAATATCTAGCACATCCTCCTTGTCAACTGCGATACTGTCCAGTTTACAACCCTGTAACCCAGTGTTCTCCACAGCTACATTTATGTCCCCCTGCGTGAACACCGAAGAGAAATATTGGTTCAATGCCTCTTCTACCTCTTCTGGTTCCACACATAAATTCCCACTGCTGTCTCTAACTGGCCCTAATCTTGCCCTAACCAACCTTTTGTTCTTAACATATCTATAGAACGCCTTAGGATTCTCCTTAATCCTATCAGCCAAAGTCTTCTCATGTCCTCTTTTAGCCCTTCTTAACTCTCTCTTTAACTCCCTCCTAGCCAATCTAAAGCTCTCTAGCGCACTATCTGAGCCCTCGAGTCTCACCCGGACGTAAGCCTCCTTTTTCTTTTTAACCAGCAAATCAACTTTCCTAGTGCACCACGGTTCCCTAGCTCGACCAATACCTCCTTGCCTGACAGGGACATACATATCAAGGACTCGCAGTAGCTGCTCCTTGAAAAAACTCCACATTTCGGACGTTCCAAGACCCTGTAGTCTCCTAGTCCAACCTATGCTTCCTAATTCTCTCCTAATAGCCTCATAATTACCCTTCCCCCAGCTAAAACTACTGACCCGAGGTTCCTGCCTATCCCTTTCCATCACTAAGGTGAACGTAACCGAATTGTGGTCACTATCACCAAAATGCACACCAACTTCCAAGTCTAGCACCTGGTCTGGCTCATTTCCCAGCACCAAATCCAATATAGCCTCACCTCTAGTTGGCCTGTCAACATACTGAGTCAAGAAACCCTCCTGCACGCTTTGTACAAAAACTGACCCCTCTAAGGAGTTAGAGCTATAGCTATTCCAATCAATATTAGTAAAGTTAAAGTCCCCCATAACAATTACCCTGTTACTTTCACTCCTATTCAGGATCGTCTCCGCAATCCTTTCCTCAACCTCTCTAGAACTTTTAGGAGGTCTATAAAAGACTCCCAACAGGGTGACCTCTCCTCTCCTATTTCTAATCTCCGCCCATACTGCCTCAACAGACAAGTCGTCATCAAACTTCCTCTCTGACACTGATACAATCCTTGACCAATAATGCTACCCCTCCCCCCCTTCTACCTCCTTCTCCACTCCGACTAAAGCATTTGAACCCCGGGACCTGCAACAACCATTCCTGACCCTGCTGTATCCACGTCTCTGAAATGGCCACAACATCAAAGTCCCAGGTACTGATCCACACTGCAAGTTCATCCACTTTATTGAGAATACTCCTCGCATTAAAGTATACACATTTCAAACCCTGCTCCGCCCCAGCCCCACGATGCTGTGCATTGCAGTCCCCATCTGTGCCCCCCTCACTTTCACCCCTGCTACTCAAGTCCCCACCCCCCCTCTGAATCAGTTTAAACCCCCCTGCATAGCCTTAGCAAATTTTGCCCCCAAGATATTGGTTCCCCTCTGATTCAGGTGTAGACCATCACTCCTGTAGAGGTTCCACCTTCCCCAGAATGAGCCCCCAATTGCTCAAGAACCTGAACCCTTCCCTCCTGCACCATCCCCTCAGCCACGAGTTCAAACTTTCCCTCTCCCTGTTCTGCTCTACACTATCCCGTGGCACAGGCAAGAGTCCCAAGATAACCACTCTGTCTGACTTGGCCTTAAGTTTCCACCCCAACTCCATAAATTTCTGCTTAATATCCCCTTCCCTTAACCTCCCTATGTCATGCATCCCCACATGAACTATGACTTGGGGTTGATCCCCCTCACCCTTAAGAGTCCTAAACACCCTCTCTGAAACATCCCGGACCCCAGCCCCTGGGAGGCAACACACCAGCCCTGAGTCCCTACCATTACTGCTGACTCTCCTATCTGTCCCCCTAACTGTGGAGTCCCCAATCCCTAGGCCCAATCTTTTACATCCCCTAACCACCTGAGCCTTCACAACAGGCTCACCTCCAGAGACCTGCTCCCTTTGGCAATCTCCAGTTGATACCTCCTCAGCTGTAGCCTCCAGGACAGAAAACCTATATTTACACTGCTATTCCCATTGACTGAGATTGGGAATGAGCTGTTTCTTTTTATATCTTTTTTTCAGACTCCAGTAGCAGTTAGATATTATTTTTGATTTACATTACGATTCTATAACTTTCATTAATTCATTTGTGTAAATTCATAATTAATTGATTTATGAATTAATTAGATTTGATCTATTGGTTGTGTGATCTCTTAGCTCTAACCATCATAGAACATAGAACATAGAAAACTACAGCACAAACAGGCCCTTCGGCCCACAAGTTGCGCTGATCATATCCCTACCTACTAGGCCTATCTATAACCCTCAATCCCATTAAATCCCATGTACTCATCCAGAAGTCTCTTAGAAGACCCCAGCGAGTTCATCTCTACCACCACTGACCGCAGCCGATTCCACTCACTCACCACCCTCTGAGTGAAAAACTTACCCCTAACATCTCCTCTGTACTTGCTTCCCAGCACCTTCAACCTGTGTCCTCTCGTAGTGACCATTTCAACCCGGGGAAATAGCCTCCGAGGATCCACCCTTTCTATTCCTCTCGACATCTTATAAACCTCTATCAGGTCGCCTCTCAACCTTCGTCTCTCCAGGGAAAAGAGTCCCAGCTCCCTCAACCTATCCTCATAAGGCATGCCACCCAATCCAGGCAACATCCTTGTAAATCTCCTCTGCACCCTCTCAATAGCTTCCACGTCCTTCTTCTACTGAGGCGACCAAAACTGCGCACAGTACTCCAAGTGGGGTCTGACAAGGGTCTTACAAAGTTGCAGCATTACCTCCCAACTCCTAAACTCAAACCCTCGATTAGTGAAGGCCAGTACACCATACGCCTTCTTGACCACATCCTCCACCTGCGAGGCCGATTTAAGAGTCCTGTGGACCCTGACCCCAAGGTCCTTCTGATCCTCTACACTGCTAAGACTCCTACCCTTGATATTGTATTCCTTCATCCCATTGGATCTGCCAAAATGGATCACTACACATTTATCCAGGTTGACTTGCTGTTCACGTATGCAAGTAGCCCTGTGGCTTTATAGGTTGATACCTCATTTTTAGGTATGCCTGGTGCTGCTCCTGACATGCCCTCCTGCACTCTCCATTGAACCAGGAGTGATCCCCTGGCTTGATGGTAATGGCTGAGTGGGGGATATACTGAGCCGTGAGTTTGCAGATTGTGCTGGAGTACAATTCTGCTGCTCCTGATGGTCCATAGTACCTCATGGATGCTCGGTCTGGAGTTGCTCGATCGGTTTGAAGTCTGTCCCATTTAGCAGTGATAGTGTCACACAACACGACGGAGGTTATTCTCAATGTGAAGGCAGGACTTCATCTCCCCATGGCCTGTGCAGTGGTAACTCTAACTGATACTGTCATGGACAGATGCATCTGCAGCCTGCAGATTGGTAAGGATGAAGTGAGGATGTTATTCCCTCTTGTTGGTTCCTTCACCAGCTGCTGTAGACCCAGTCTGGCAGTTATATCATTTAGGACCCAGCCAGCTCCATCAGTACTGCTGCTGCTGAGCCACTCTTGGTGATGGACATTGAAATCCCCCACCCAGAGTACATTCTGCATCCTTGCCACCCTCAGTGCTTCCTCTAACTGGTGTTCAACATGGAGGAGGACTGATTCATCAGCCAAAGGAGGGCGGTCCATGGTAACCTGTAAGAGGTTTCCTTGCCCATGTTTAACATGAAGCCACGGGACTTCATTGGGTCTGGAGTCAATGTTAGGGACTCTCAGGGTAACTCCCTCCCGACTGCATACCATTGTACTGCCACCTTTGCTGGGTCTGTCCTGCCAGTGGGACAAGACATATCCAGGGATGGTAATGGTGGTGACTGGGGTGTTATCTGTAAGCTGTGTCAGGCTGTTGTTTGACTAGTCTGTGAGACAGCTCTCCTAATTTTGGCACGAGCCCCCAGGTGTTAGTAAGGAGGACTTTGCAGGGTTGACAGGCCTGTTTGTTTTGCCGTTGTCTTTTCCGGTGCCTCGGTCGGTGCCATGGTCTGTCCGGTTTCATTTCTTTGCTGAGACTTTGTAGCGATAATTACAACTGAGTGTCTCGCTAGACCATTTCAGAGGGTGGTTGAGAGTCGCCCACATTGCTGTGGCTCTGGAGTCACATGTAGGGCAGACCAGGTAAGGATGGCAGATTTATTTCTCAAAGATATGAGTGAATCATATAGGTTTTTCTGACAATTGACAATAGTTTTGTGGTCATCACAAGATTCTTAATTCCAAATACTTCAATTGAATTCAAATTCCACCAACTGCTGTGGCAGGATTCAAACCTGAGTCCCCAGAACATTAGCTATACAAGTCTCCCATGTGGGAAAAGGCTTTGCTGAAATCCATATCAACTCCATCAACTGCACTACCTTCGTCTACACACCTGGTCACCTCCTAAAAAGTTCAATCAAATTTAGGCATGACCTCTCTCTGAAGCCATGCTGACTATCCCTGAACAAGTGGAGATAGATGCCTTCCTTCAGAAGCTTTGCTAATAATTTCCCTCCGACTGACGTGAGACTCACTGGTCTATAATTCCCTGATTTATCTGTACAATTCTTCTTAAATAGAGCAGCCACATTAGCCGGCGGGGGGGCACGGTGGCACAGTGGTTAGCGCGACTGCCCCACAGCACCAGGGACCTGGATTCAATTCCTGGCTTGGGTCACTGTCTGTGTGGAGTTTGCACATAGTCTCCATGTCTGTGTGGGTTTCCTCCAGGTGCTCCAGTTTCCTCCCATGGTCTGAAAGACATACTGGTTAGATGGATTGCCCAAACAGGTGCCGGAGTGTGGCAACTAGCGGAATTTCACAGTAATTCTGTGTAACACAGTGACTCTGTCTATACTTCCCGCTGCCTTAGCAAAGCAGCCAGAATAATTAAGGATCCCACGCATCCCAGACATTCTCTCTTCCACCTTCTTCCTTCAGGAAAAAGATACAAAAGTCTGAAATCATGTACCGACTGACTCAAGAACAGCTTTTTTCCCTGCTGCGATCAGACTTTTGAATGGTCTTACCTTAAGTTGACCTTTCTCTGCACCCTATCTATGACTGTAACATTACATTCTGCACTCTCTCGTATCCTTCTCTATGAACGGTATGTTTTGTCTATATCGCATGCAAGAAACAATACATTTCACTGTATGTTAACACATGTGACAATAATAAATCAAATCAAATGCAGAACTTCATTGCAGTGTTAACGTAAACCTTACTTGTGACTAATAAATAAACTTTAATTATAGCTGTTCTCCAGTCTTCTGGCATCTCCAGGGTGGCCAGAGAGGATTTGAAAATTTGCGTCAGAGTCCCTGCTATCTCCTCCCATGCCTCACATATCAGCTGAAGGCACAATTCATCTGGGCCTGGAGAATTACCCACTTTTAAGGCTGCCACACCTTCAATACCAGATCCTTCCTTATGTCGTAGAGTCTTTTTTTTTAAAAAATAAGGGTGGCACGGACAAGTTGGGCCGAAGGGCCTGTTTCCATGCTGTAAACCTCGATGACTCTATGACATAAGGAAAGATCTGGTAAGATTGCATTCTAATCAGTAATCTGTAAACTGTCTGTGGTTTATATGCTCTGTCTGAGGCCAGAACTCTCCATTCACCTGACAAAGGGACTAACCCGAAAGCTCGTGAGTTTACTATCAAGTCAGTCGGTTGGACTTAAACCTGGTGTTGTCAGACTTTTCACCCTGGAGGTGCCAGAAGACTGGAGAACAGCTAAAGTTAAAGTTTATTTATTAGTCACAAGGAAGGCTCACATGAACACTGCAATGAAGTTAAGAACATAGAACATAGAACACTACAGCACAAACAGGCCCTTCGGCTCACAAGTTGCGCCGATCACATCACCTACCAACCTACAGACCTATCTATAACCCTCAATCTCATTAAACCCCATATACTCATCCAGAAGTCTTTTAAAAGACCCCAGTGAGTTCGCCTCCACCACCACTGACGGCAGCCGATTCCATTCACTCACCACCCTCTGAGTGAAAAACTTACCCCTAACATCACTTCTGAACCTCCCTCCCCGCACCTTAAATCTGTGTCCTCTCGTAGCGACCATTTCAAACCGGGGAAATAGCCTCTGAGAGTCCACCCTATCTATTCCTCTCAACATTTTGTAAACTTCTATCAGGTCGCCTCTCAACCTTCGTCTCTCCAGGGAAAAGAGTCCCAGCTCCCTCAACCTAACTTCATAAGGCATGCCTCCCAGTCCAGGCAACATCCTTGTAAATCTCCTCTGCACCCTTTCAATAGCTTCTACATCTTTCCTATAGTGAGGCGACCAGAACTGCGCACAATACTCCAAATGAGGCCTGACAAGGGTCTTATAAAGTTCCAGCATTACCTCCCGACTCCTAAACTCAATCCCTCGATTAATGAAGGCCAGTACACCATACGCCTTCTTGACCACCTCCTCCACCTGCGAGGCCGATTTAAGAGTCCTGTGGACCCGGACCCCAAGATCCTTCTGCTCCTCAACACTACTCAGACTTCTGCCCTTGATAGTGTACTCGTTCATCCCGTTGGTTTGCCAAAATGGACGACTACACATTTATCCGCGTTGAAGTCCATCTGCCACTTCTCCGCCCAGTCCTGCATCCTATCTATGTCCTGCTGCAACTTTTGCCATCCTTCCAGATCATCCACAACACCACCGACCTTCGTGTCATCAGCGAACTTACTTACCCATCCCTCCACTTCCTCATCCAGGTCATTTATGAAAATGACAAACAACAAGGGTCCCAGAACAGATCCTTGAGGCACTCCGCTGGTGAGTGACCTCCATTCAGAAAAAGCCCCATCCACAACCACTCTCTGCCTTCTGCAGGCAAGCCAGTTCTGGATCCACAAGGCCAAAGGCCCTTGGATCCCATGCCCTCTCACCTTCTCAAGAAGTCTTGCATGGGGGACCTTATCAAACGCCTTGCTGAAGTCCATGTACACTACGTCCACGGCACTTCCTTCGTCAATGTGTTCAGTCACATTATCGAAGAACTCAACTAGGCTTGTAAGGCACGACCTGCCCTTGACAAATCCATGCTGACTATTCCTGATCATGTCAAACCTCTCCAAATGTTCGTAAATCTTGTCCCTCAGAAGCCTCTCCATCAGCTTACCAACCACTGAGGTCAGACTCACCGGTCGGTAATTTCCCGGGCTATCTCTGTTCCCTTTCTTAAAAATAGGAACTACATCCGCAATCCTCCAATCCTCTGGAACCTCTCCCGTCTCCATTGACGACGCAAAGATCATCGCCAGGGGCTCTGCAATCTCTTCCCTCGCCTCCCACAGTATCCTGGGGTACATCCCATCTGGTCCCGGCGACTTATCTACCTTGATAGAATTCAAAAGTTCCAACACATCCTCCTCCTTAATATTCACGTACTCAATCCTTTCCATCTGCTGCAAATCCATAACAAAATCTCCCAGATCGGCTTCCACCGTGAATACTGAGGCGAAGTACTCGTTAAGCACCTCCGCCATTTCTTCTGGTTCCACACAAACCTTTCCCCCCTCACCTTTTATAGGTCCTATCCCTTCTCTTCTTATCCTTTTACCTTTCACATATTTATAGAAGGCCTTGGGATTCTCCTTAATCTTACCCGCCAAGGTCTTCTCATGACCCCTTCTGGCTCTCCTAATTTCCCTTTTAAGTTCCCTCCTACAGTCCTTATACTCCTCAAGATCTTTAACATCTCCTAATTCCCTGAACCTCTTGTACACCTTCCTTTTCTTCCTGACTAGGTTCAACACATCCTTTGTGCACCACGGTTCCCTCGACCCACCAAAACCCCCTCGTCTCATCGGAACGTTGTCATTCAGAGCTCCAGACACACATTCCTTGAATATCTGCCACCTTCCTTCGGTACTTTTCCCTAAGAACGCCTCCTTCCAGTTTATTTGTCCAAGTAACTTCCTGACTTCTTCGTATCTCCCCTTACCCCAGACAAACACCTTCCTAGCCTGCCTGATCCTATCTCGTTCCAACGCAATTGTGAAGGAGATAGAATTATGGTCACCATATCCAAGATGCTCTCCTACCGAAAGATCCAACACCTGCCCTGGTTCATTCGCCAGTACCAGGTCAAGTACAGCCTCTCCCCTCGTAGGCTTGTCCACATACTGCGTCAGGAAACCCTCCTGAACACACCTAACAAACTCCTCCCCATCTATACCCCTTACCCTAGGGATATTCCAGTCGATGTTTGGGAAATTGAAGTCTCCCATCACGACAACTCTGTTATTAAAACATCTCTCCAGAATCTGTTTCCCTATTTGCACTTCAACTTCCCTGTCACTATTGGGCGGCCTATAGAATACACCCAGCAAAGTTTTTGACCCTTTGCTGTTCCTAACTTCCACCCACAGAGATTCTGTAGACAATCCCTCCACGACATCCTCTTTCTCTGTAGCCATGACACTATCCCTGATCAACAGTGCCACGCCACCACCCCTTCTGCCACCCTCCCTGTCCTTCCTGAAGCACCTGAAGCCTGGCACCTGAAGTACCCAGTCCTGTCCCTGAGACATCCAAGTCTCCGTAATGGCCACCACATCACAATCCCAAACAGCTATCCACGCCCTAAGCTCATCTACCTTATTCACTATACTCCTTGCATTAAAATATATACACTTCAGCCCCTCAGTCTGGGCATTTCCCATCTCCACCACCTGTCTAACCTCCCTCCCATACTGCCTGCGGTCCTCCCCTACCTGGGAGCGAACCTCCTCCGTCCCAGTTTCCCCAACACAGTTCCCTCCCCCCATCCTTTCTAGTTTAAAGTCCCCCCGGTAGCCTTAGCCAGTCTTCCCGCCAAGATACTAGTCCCCCTGGTATTTAAGTGCCACCCGTCCCTACTATAGAGGTCCCACCTACCCCTAAAGAGGTCCCAGTGATCTAGGAACCGAAATCCCTGCCCTCTACACCAGTCCCTCAGCCACGCATTCACCCTCCACCTCATTTCATTTCTTCCCTCATTCTCCCTTGGCACAGGCAGCAATGCTGAGATTACTACCTTTGCTTTTCTCTTCCTCAGCTGCCTACCCAGTTCCCTATAGTCCTTTTTCACGAGTGCCTCCCTCTTCTTACCTACATCAGTAGTACCTATATGTACTACTACCTCCGGTTCCTCACCCTCCCCTTTCAGGGTGTCTGGGACACGCCCAGAGACATCCCGAATCCCAGCCCCAGGGAGACAAACCACCATCCGCGACTCCCGTCTACGTCCACAAAAACGCCTGTCCGCCCCCCTCACTGTGGAGTCCCCTATTAATACTACCTTTCTGCTTCCCTTTTTGATTTTTTGGCTCACTGGCTCAGCTCCAGAGAGCTGGCCATCGCTTCCTCCCTCAGATGAGCTGTCCCCCCCAGTAGTACTCAGTTCTGCATTTGATTTGATTTATTATTGTCACATGTATTAACATACATGTGGTTCACATGGACTTGAGCAAGGCGTTTGATAAGGTCCATGGACATGTGGTTTACAATGGACCAGCAAGGCGTTTGATAAGGACCCCCATGCAAGACTTCTTGAGAAGGTGAGAGGGCATGGGATCCAAGGGGCTTTGGCCTTGCGGATCCAGAACTGGCTTCACATTGTCAGCCACTTCAGGTCTTGAACAGCAGGTTAGGTGTAAGGATTCGCATTTTAATCAGTAATCTCTAAACTGTCTGTGCTTTATATGCTCTGTCTGAGGCCAGAACTCTCCATTCACCTGACGAAGAGGCTGTCCCCTCGAAAGCTAGTGAGAATATTATCAAATAAATAGGTTGGACTAAAACCTGGTGTTGTCAGACTTTTTACTGTGTTGCCTGCAGAAGGCAGAGAGTGGTTGTGGATGGGTCTTTTTCTGCATGGAGGTCAGTCACCAGTGGAGTGCCCCAGGGATCTGCTCTAGGACCCTTGCTGTTTGTCATTTTCATAAATGACCTGGATGAGGAAGTGAAGAGATGGGTTGGTAAGTTTGCCAACGATACAAAAGTTGGTGCTGTTGTGGATAGTCTGGAGGGATGTCAGAAGTTGCAGTGTGACATAGATAGGATGCAAGACTGTGTGGAGAAGTAGCAGATGGACTTCAACGCGGATAAATGTGTAGTGGTCCATTTTGGCAGGACCACTGGGATGCAGGAGTACAATATCAAGGGTAGGCGTCTTAGCAATGTTGAGGAGCAGAAGTATCTTGGGGTTCGGGTCCACAGGACTCTTAAATCGGCCTCACAGGTGGAGGATGTGGTCAAGAAGGCGTATGGTGTACTGGCCTTCATTAATCGAGGGACTGAGTTTAGGAGTCGGGAGGTAATGCTGCAACTTTATAAGACCCTTGTCAGACCCCACTTGGAGTAATGTGCGCAGTTCTGGTTGCCTCACTACAAGAAGGATGTGGAAGCTATTGAGAGAGTGCAGAGGAGATTTACAAGGATGTTGCCTGGATTGGGAGGCATGCCTTATGAAGATAAGTTGAGGGAGCTGGGACTCTTCTCCCAGGAGAGGCGTAGGTTGAGAGGCGACCTGATAGAGGTTTATAAAATGTTGAGAGGAATAGATAGGGTGGATTCTCGGAGGCTATTTCTCAGGGCTGAAATGGTCGCTACGAGAGGACACGGGTTTAAGAACATAAGAAGAACATAAGAAATAGGAGCAGGAGTAGGCCATCCAGCCCTTCGAGCCTGCCCCGCCATTCAATAAGATCATGGCTGATCTGTCGTGTCTCAGTTCCACTTTCCCGCCCTCTCCCAATAACCCTTAATCCCCTCTCTCATCAAAAACCCATCAACCCGCGTCTTAAAAATATTTAGCGAGGTAGCCTCCGCCACTTCAATGGGCAGAGAATTCCAGAGATTCACCACCCTTTGAGTGAAGAAGTTCCTCCTTAACTCCGTTCTAAATCGCCCCCCCTTTATCTTGAGGCTGTGCCCCCTAGTCCTACTGTCTTTTTTGAGCGGGAAGAGTCTCTCCACCTCTATCCTATCCATCCCATTCATCATCTTATACGTCTCAATGAGTTCTCCCCTCATTCTTCTAAACTCTAACGAGTACAAGCCTAGTTTATTCAGCCTCTCCTCATAGCTCAACCCCCTCAACTCCGGTATCAGCCTAGTAAACCTCCTCTGCACTCCCTCCAAGGCCAAAATATCTTTGCGCAGGTGCGGCACCCAAAACTGCACACAGTACTCCAGATGCGGCCTCACCAATGCCCTATACAGCCACAGCAAGACCTCCCTACTTTTATATTCAATCCCCCTCGCTATGAAGGCCAGCATCCCATTCGCCTTCCTGACCACCTGCTGCACCTGCAAGCTGGGTTTTTGCGACTCATGCACAAGGACCCCGAGGTCCCTCTGCACCGTCGCCTGCTGCAGTTTTTCGCCCCGTAAGTAATAGTCCTTCCTACCATTCTTCCTACCAAAGTGGACAACCTCACACTTGCCAACATTAAATTCCATTTGCCATTTCCTGGCCCATTCGCCCAGCCTATCTAGATCCTTCTGCAGACTCTCCACACCCTCCAAGGTGCTGGGGAGCAAGTACAGAAGTGATGTTAGGGATAAGTTTTTCACTCAGAGGGTGGTGAGTGAGTGGAATTGGCTGCCATCAGTGGTGGTGGAGGCGAACTCGCTGGGGTCTTTTAAAAGACTTCTGGATGAGTATATGGGATTTAATGGGATTGGGAATTATAGATAGTTCTATGGCCTGATAGGTATGGATATGATCGACGCAACTTGTGGGTCGAAAGGCCTGTTTGTGCTGTAGTGTTCTATGTTCTAAATCCCTAAGCTAATCCCAACTGCCCGCATTTGGCCCATATCTCTCTATCCCTATCGTACCCATGTAACTGTCTAAACGCTTTTTAGAAGACAAAACTGTACCTGCCTCTTCCCCTACCTTTGGCAGCTTGTTCCAGACATCACCACCCTCAATGTTAATTTGCTGAAGAACCTCACAGTCTGTCTCCCTGAATTCCAGACCATCATCCTCATTCTCTTGGTGGATGTGTACTGATCTCCACTGCCTCCATCCACAGGCTGCCCCTTTGGTCCCAAATGGGCCCCACTCTTTCCCTGGTTATCCTCTTCCCGTTGATAGAATCACAGAATAGCTTGGGATTTCCCCTACTTTTACCAGCCAGAGCATCCTCAAATCCCCTCTTTGCTTTCCTAACTACTTTTTTAATCTCCACCCTGCACTTTCTATACCTCACCAACACCTCCACTGATTTGCTCCCCTTGTACTTTTGAAAAGTCTTTCTCTTCCTTCTCATTGGATCCTGAATTTCTCTGGTCATCCATGTTTTCTGGCTTGTTACTCCTACCTATCATCCTGCAGAGAAAATGCTGGGCTGCATCTTCCCCATTTCTTTTTCGAATGCCACCCCGCCCCCCGCCCCCAGCTCTTCTGTAAATTTTCCCATTAGTGGCTGTTCCCAGTCCAGCTGGACCAGATCCTGTCTTGTTTTACTAAAATCCACTCCCCCAATCCAAAACTTTTTTCTTGCAACTTGTCTATTTCCTTGTTCATAAGAAGCTTAAACTGTACCATGTCAATGTAAGAAAATAAGGTCTTTGAACATTTTGTGGCACTGATGCCACGTGCAGCATACCCACTGACCTGGGCAGCAACCTCCGCTCAGGCATTCTTGGTTAAATGCAGCAGCCTTTTTCTGCCATCCCTGTGTGGCACTGCCCACTTCCACCAGAAAAACTAGGGGACAGGGAGCTTACTGGACTTGCCCTCCCATCTCCTGTGTACGCCATGTACTCAGCCATTATCACAAATGATTCTTCCATTTTATGTTGGAGAAAGCTCCCTCTGCCTCCCATCCAATCTCTTGTAGTCCCCAGGGCGATGCTTAGGGAGCTTTAAAACTAACCACCAGGTGGGTAAGATTAAGGAGAACCCCAAGGCGTTCTACAAATATGTGAAGAGTAAGAGGATGAGAAGTGAAGGGATTGGACCTATAAAAGCTGAAGGGGGAAAGTCTGTGTGGAACCGGAAGAAATGGCAGAGGTGCTTAAGGAGTACTTTGCCTCGGAATTCACGGTGGAAAGTGATGTGGGAGGTTGTACTACAGGTTTGTAGCACACTGAAAAGATTGAGTATGTGGACGTTAAGAAAGAGGATGTGTTGGAACTTTTAAATTCGATCAAGATAGATAAGTCACCCAGACCGGATGTGATGTACCCCAGGTTACTGTGGGAGGGGAGGGAAGTGATTGCAGAGCCCCTGGCAATGATCTTTGCATCGTCGATGGAGACGGGAGAGGTTCCAGAGGATTGGAGGATTGCGGATGTGGATCCTATTTTCACGAAAGGGAACAGGGATAGCCCGGGAATTACCAACCGGTGAGTCTGACCTCAGTGGTTGGTAAGTTGATGGAGACGGTACTGAGGGACAGGATTTATAAACATTTAGAGAAGTTTAACTTCAGCAAGGCGTTTGATAAGGTCCCCCATGCAATACTTCTTGAGAAGGTGACGGGGCATGGGATCCAAGGGCCTTTGGCCTTGTGGATCCAGAACTGGCTTGCCTGCAGAAGGCAGAGAGTGGTTGTGGATGGGTCTTTTTCTGCATGGAGGTCGGTCACCAGTGGAGTGCCCCAGGGATCTGTTCTAGGACCCTTGCTGTTTGCCATTTTCATAAATGACCTGGATGAGGAAGTGGAGGGATGGGTTGGTAAGTTTGCTGATGACACGAAGGTTGGTGGTGATGTGGATATTCTGGAGGGATGTCAGAAGTTGCAGCGTGACATAGATAGGATGCAAGACTGGGCAGAGAAGCGGCAGATGGACTTCAATGCAGATATGTGTACTGGTCCATTTTGGCAGATCCAATGGGATGAAGGAGTACAATATCAAGGGTAGGCGTCTTAGCTGTGTTGAGGAGCAGAAGTATCTTGGGGTCCGGGTCCATAGGACTCTTAAATTGGCCTTGCAGGTGGAGGATGTGGTCAGGAAGGCGTATGGTGTGCTCATTAACCGAGGGATTGAGTTTAGGAGCCGGGAGGTATTGCTGCAACTTTATAAGACCCTTGTCAGACCCCACTTGGAGTACTGTGCGCAGTTCTGGTCGCCTCACTACAGGAAGGATGTGGAAGCTATTGACAGGGTGCAGGGGAGATTTACAAGGATGTTGCCTGGATTAGGAGGCATGCTTCATGAAGATAGATTGAGGGAGCTGGGACTCTTCTCCCTGGAGAGACGAAGGTTGAGAGGTGACCTGATAGAGGTTTATAAAATGTTGAGAGGAATAGATAGGGTGGACTCTCAGAGGCTATTTCCCAGGGCTGAAATGGTCACTATGAGAGGACACAGGTTTAAGGTGCTGGGGAGCAAGTACAGAGGAGATGTCAGGGGTAAGATTTTCACTCAGAGGGTGGTGAGTGAGTGGAATCGGCTGCCATCGGTGGTGGTACAGGCAAACTCGCTGGGGTCTTTTAAGTGACTTCTGGATGAGTACATAGGATTTAATGGGATTGAGAGTTATGCATAGGCCTGGTAGGTATGGATATGATCGGTGCAACTTGTGGGCCGAAATCTATGTTCTATGTCCCCATTAGGCCCAGTGGCCAACTCATTCCCAACCCCACCAGTACGGTCAGGCCCACCGGAAGACATGTTTCATGCTGGGCTGGCCTTAGTTGGTCACCAGAAGTAAATTCACTTTGAGAACATGATTTGTCAGGGAATGGATTCTACATTCACTTCTGGCCTCACCTGAATTTGTGTGCACAGCAAGCCTGACATTTAGGCCAATGTCTCAGTAGATTTTCTTCTCTGGGTGAGCCTGTTGTAGATTTATAGCAGAATTGGGATCCTGTCTGAGAGAGGGATGTGGTCTACGAGCAGAGGATACCTTTCCTTACATCAATAAATTACAGAATCATATATAAATTGTTATAACTTTCCTTTCAGGGCTTAGTGAAGGAAGCGACAATCCAAATACAGAGATCTGATCACCAGAATGGCTGACATTGCGAAAGGAACACTGGGATTGGCAAAAGCAAGCACCGAAGTTGTGTCTGGAATGGCTGCTGTGGCAGATGCTATGGAAAAATTTGCAACTTTCAGCAAACTGGCCTCTGCAGCTGGACCAGTGGGTGCTATTTTTGGGGTAGCCGCAGCAGTTATTGAACTTGCTTTAGGCGGTCGTGAAAGTGAGGAGTTAAAATACATGAAGGAGCAGTTCCAGATGGTCAGGAACATGCTAGATGTTATCTCAGATCAGGTGAAAGAAGTACTCCGTGCAGTTGAGAAATCTACAATCAATAATCAATATTTCCCCATTGAAGAGAATCTGAAAAACCAGTTCAGAAAGTACATGGACATCCTGAACGCCAAACCAGAGTACCAGCAAAACGAGAAACGAGAGTTTCTCTCACACTTTGAAGCAACAAAGGCTGACCAGAACCTTCACACTCTCTTTGATGGTGTGATGGGGTATTCTATCATCTTTGGCAAACCCATTCTGGAGACTGCCATGGAATATGATCAGAGAAACCGACGCCTCATGGAAGAGATGTGCTCCCGACTGAGGGAGCTTTTCTGTATTGGCCTGATTGCCACGTTGGGTCACGCTACCCTCACTGGCAATGATGTAGAGGCACTAAAGAAAGAATGGAATGGAAAATTGGCTAAAGTTGAGGACAAAATGAAATCAATGGTAGATAAATGCATAAATGATTTTGCGGACCAGGCAAAAATAGATGTTGAGGGTCTGATAAAGAACAAGGGTGAGCGAGATAACAGGAGTTGTGCAAGTTACATATTTGAGGCATTAGCAGGCAAATATGACTGGGTAAAATGGTCAGTGCGGGTCTATGATCCTGTCAGTGGCTTCGACAATCATTGTGTCATTGGATCGAATTGGTTTAACTTTTTCAGACTCAATGGTGTAAATGTTATTGTTTCCTTTGCCATTGATCCAAAAACTCCACTTAATGAGGCACAAATAAGGCAGTTAATGGAAGGGAAGGATGGCTGGAATGATGCAGAGAAGGTTGCTGAATTTGTGTACAATAACCTTCCTGCAGGACATGTCGTACACACAGTGAAACGCTACAAAGACCTGTGGGCTTCACAACAATTTTCCAAACAGTTGTCATTTCTGGGAAACCTACAGTGGAGTCACCCTGTGTGTCCACTCAACATAAAACTCCTGCCCCGTTCCCTTGTATCAATGATAGCTGGTCAGAAAATAACCTGTTTGTTGATTCTGGGTGAAACTTTTGATGTTTAGAAATGGGATGGAGTTTGAAATTTATTAAATGGATACACTTGGCTTTCTTTGTCAATATTTCATATCAAATGAGCAGTTAACTAAGGAGATATATCATTCCTAAAACTCAGCAAAGTACAAATTCCATACAGAAATCAGTTACCTTACAGCAATACTAGCAACTCTCACCTCAATGTGTTGTGAGAGACTCTCATGAAACAAGGAACTGGAGCTGTATTTGTTTAAATCTCAGTAAAAGCAGAAGAGAGTCTTATTGATCTAGAAACTGACCTTCAGGTTAATACACATCTCATGCTGGTGTTTGCATTTTCGCTCTTCTAAAGTCAGGACTTCAATCTCTGAACCTGATTGTTGAAGTTTAAGATCTGATAGGAAGGTGGGATGGGACAGTGGCACAGTGGTTAGTACTGCTGCCTCGCAGCTCTAGGGACCCAGGTTCAATTCTCTGCTTGGGTCACTGTCTGTGTGGAGTTGGCACCTTCTCCACATGTCTGCGTGGGTTTCCTCCGGGTAATCCGGTTTCCTCACACACTCGAAAGATGTGCAGGTTAGGTGGATTGGCCATGCTAAGTTGTCCATTAGTGTCAGGGGAAGTAGCAGGGTAAATCCTTGGGATTACAGTTGGGATTGTGGTTGGTGCAGTGTAGGGATTCTATTCTTACCTCAAGGTCATAGAGTCATAGGATGCCTGCAGTGCAGAAGGCCATTTGGCCCATTGAGCCTGCACTGAAAACAACCCCTATCCCCGTAACCCCATACATTTATCCTGTTCATCCCCCTGACACTAAGAGGCAGTTTAGCACAGCCAATCAACCTGACCCACACATCTGTGGAGTGTGGGAAGAAAGTGGAGCACCCTGAGGAAACCCACGCAGACACAGGGAGAATGTGCAGTCTCCACACAGACAGTGACCCGAAACTGGAATCGAAGGTGTTTCATTGTGAATGTCTGAAGCAGCAGGAACTAGTACAACAGATTGTGGCTGTGAGTACTGTATCTCACCAAATCTCACCAGGCTAACACAATAGAAGTATTCCAGCAAAGTGCTGAATGATGTCTATCCATGAGGCACCCCCATTCTCATTACGTTGATTTCTGAAGCCATAATTCTCTGGAGATTTTCTAGCTAATCTATGAATTCTAACCAAGTCTCCTGGACACTGTCACTCCATATTATAGCTGTGTAAACTAGCTTTTCCTCACAGCGAGTGAAGAATGATGTGACCGAGGGAAAATATAAAGATATTGGGTGGGATTCTCCGGCCCCGCCCCCCCAGCTGTGTGTTTCCTGCTGGCAGGAGGTGGCAGGTTGTTTGCCAGTGGTGGGATTCTCTGGCATCATCACTGTCAATGGAAATTCCCATTCACAGGTGGGAAAAACACAGGCAAAAGTGCTCTGCCAGCGGGACTGGAAAATGTGACTGGTGTGAACAGCTGGAGAATTCTACCCATTATCAATGAGGAAAGGAGATGGTCTTTAGGGCAGAATAAGACAGAAGATTGTACAATGCACCAACATGTGTGTAAACAATGTGCAAGCATTGAAATAATTCATAAGAACATAAGAAATAGGAGCAGGAGTGGGCCATCTAGCCCTTCGAGCCTGCCCCACCATTCAATAAGATCATGGCTGATCTGAAGTGGATCAGTTCCACTTTCCCGCTTTCTCCCCATAACTCTTAATCACTGAATTCACTGAATCAATCATGGCTTTTTCATTTCTAAGAAATAGATCTATAATAATCTGATCTCTGTCGCTCAGTCTGTAATGTACAATATCCCTCTAACAGGGACACTCACTGATATCTTGTACTCATTCTGTTTAACCCCGTAATCACTGTTCTGGATGATTTGTAAAGGATTATTGTGCAGGGTTTTGAGAAGAAGGCAGGAGAATGGCACTAATTGAATAGCTCATTCAGAGAGCTGTGTCCCCCTCTGTGTGTAATAATCCTGTAATTCAGTAATACTCAGATTTGCTTAAAAAGGCTGGAATTGTTAAAATAAAGTTGGTTCTGATTGTTCACTGCAATGTGTGGAATAAACTCAATAACAGTGCAGTAGGGAATGGGTTAATGAACTTTGTAATGCTTGGAGATTGGTAAAAAAAGTATTGTAAGATTTGTTTTCGTGTGTCCCAGACAAGGAGACTGCGACTGCCCTTGCTGAGGTACACAAGTTTATGATAATCTGTTCAGAATGTAGCTGACCCAGCTCGTATCTATGTTTGTATCTTTAATTTTGGGGCCTTTCGCCTAACATAGTGAAGCTTGCATGCTCTAAATATATATTCATATATATTCATTATGTACTGCTTATGTGTCATGTACCAACATATTATACACAGTATATGCTATACAACTTATGAACATAAATTGTTACACCGGTCCTGTTAATTTTAAGTTGTTTTGCCGGCCTGTGTGTTAGCTAAGGGCTAATCACACAAGACAATTGCGGCCTTGAGATAACCATGAAGAAACGCCGAGGCAGCCATATTCCCACGATGGAGGACAACCCACAGCCTGGGAACCAGCTGAGACAGAAGATGCGTATGTGACTGGGGGGTATAAAAATGTGCTCTTAAATTGTGTTCGGAGAGAAGCCTGGGGAACCACTGTTAGGTACCACGTGTATCTCCCAAAAGCTTTTGAATAAACTTGCTGTACTTTGACTCACAACTGGTCTCAGAGGTATCTTTTACCAACAGCAAACAGCTTCTAACTGGCAACTAAATCAATTGGGAACAAACGCCCATTGACAAAAATCACCTTGTTTCTTTGGAAAGAACCCAGCAATCCAGAGGAAAAGTGGATGTTTGAACAATGGACAGAACATAGAACATTACAGCGCAGTACAGGCCCTTCGGCCCTCAATGTTGCGCCGACCAGTGGAACCAATCTAATGACCCTCTAACCTAAACCATTCCATATGCCTATCCACTGACCATTTGAATGCCCTGATAAGATCATAGCAAAGTAGAAGGAGAAGTTACTCCCTTTGGCCCCTTAAGCCTGTTGGGCTATTATCTCTGATCTGATTATAACCTTAAAGCTGACTACTCCCTCTGGGCTCCTCATAAGTCTTAACTCCCTCAAAGGTCATAACTGTTACCAACTGAGCATTGAATATAACCAATGAGCCAGTCCCGACTACTCTCTGGGTAAGGGAATTGCTAAGATACATTATCCTCTGAAAAGACATTGCCTTTGTCTTTGTCTTAAATGGGAAGCCATTTATTTTGAAACTACCTCCCCCAGTTTTAGACTCTCCTCAGTGGAGAAACATCCTCTCGGTATCTATCCTGGCGAACCATGTCCCCTAACCACCCAGCACAGAACCTCATAAGTTTCAACACATTCACCTCTCATTTTCCTAAACTTCAGTGAGTACAGGCCCAACCTGCTCAACCCTTCCTCATCAGGCAAATCCTTCATCTCAGGAATCAAACTTTTTCTGAATCTTTCCTTAAAAAAGGAGACTTCAAACTGTGCACCATACTATACGTGTGGTCTTCCGAACATTCTGTACAATAGTCACAAGGCTTCCATACGATTATAGAGCTAGAGACACTAAATCAATACTTTGCTTCAGTTTTCACAGTGGAGAAAACTAGTATCAATCCTATCAGAATGGGCAAGTCAGAGGTAATAGAAAGGGTCGAACTTAAAACAATCAACATCAATAAGGAAAAGGTACTCAACAAACTATTGGGATTGAGGGTAGACAAGTCCCCGGGGCCAGATGGCCTGCAGCCTAGGTTATTAAAGGTGATGGGGGTGGAGATAATGGATCTATTGGTTCTAATATTTCAAAATTCCCTGGACATGGGATACGGTTCCAGTGGATTGGAAAAATGATTTTGCCTCCCTCCCTTATTCAAAAAGGGAGGGAGGCAAAATGTGGGAACTCACAGACCGAGTAGTTTAATATCTGCTGTTGGGAAAGTGTTAGAATCAATTATCAAGAAAGCAGCAATATCAGGACATTTGGAAATTCAGAACACTATCCATCAGTGTCAGAATGTTTTTATGAAGACAATTCATGTTTGAACAATTTGCTGGAGTTCTTTGAGGATGCAACAAGCATAGTGGATAATGAGAATCCTGTGGATGTAGTGTAGCTGGACTTCCAGAAGGCGTTTGATAATGTTCTGCACAAAAAGTTAATTCACAAGGTTAGATCACATGGGATTAGGGGTAATTTATTAACTTGGATAGGTGATTGCCTGATGGAGAGAAGACAGAGAGTCGGGATAAATGGGTTTTCTTCTGGATGGCAAAAGGTAACTAGTGGTGTGTCACATGGTTCAGTCCTTGGGCCCTGGCTATTTACAATCTATATTAACGACTTGGAAACATGGATAGCAGACTTCTGGAATTTGAGGTGAGGAGAAATTTCTTCACCTAGAGGGTGGTGGTTAAGAACATAAGAACATAAGAAATAGGAGCAGGAGTAGGCCATCCAGCCCTTCGAGCCTGCCCCGCCATTCAATAAGATCATGGCTGATCTGTTGTGGCTCAGTTCCACTTTCCCGCCCTCTCCCCATAACCCTTAATCCCCTCTCCTATCAAAAACCCATCAACCCGCGTCTTAAAAATATTTAGCGAGGCAGCCTCCACCACTTCAACGGGCAGAGAATTCCAGAGATTCACCACCCTTTGAGTGAAGAAGTTCCTCCTCAACTCCGTTCTAAACCGCCCCCCTTTTATCTTGAGGCTGTGCCCCCTAGTCCTATTGTCTTTTTTGAGCGGGAAGAGTCTTTCCACCTCTATCCTATCCATCCCATTCATCATCTTATACGTCTCAATGAGATCTCCTCTCATTCTTCTAAACTCTAACGAGTACAAGCCCAGTTTATTCAGCCTCTCCTCATAGCTCAACCCCCTCAACTCCAGTATCAGCCTAGTAAACCTCCTCTGCACTCCCTCCAAGGCCAAAATATCTTTGCGCAGGTGCGGCGCCCAAAACTGCACACAGTACTCCAGCTGCGGCCTCACCAATGCCCTATACAGCTGCAGCAAGACCTCCCTACTTATATATTCAATCCCCCTCGCTATGAAGGCCAGCATCCCATTCGCCTTCCTGACCACCTGCTGCACCTGCAAGCTGGGTTTTTGAGACTCATGCACAAGGACCCCGAGGTCCCTCTGCACCGTCGCCTGCTGCAGTTTTTCGCCTCGTAAGTAATAGTCCTTCCTACCATTTTTCCTACCAAAGTGGACCACCTCACACTTGCCAACATTAAATTCCATTTGCCATTTCCTGGCCCATTCGCCCAGCCTATCTAGATCCTTCTGCAGACTCTCAACACCCTCCGCACAATTTGCCGTTCCACCAATCTTGGTGTCATCAGCAAATTTCGACACTCTACACTCGGTTCCCTCCTCCAGATCATCTATATAAATGGTAAAAAGCTGAGGCCCCAGCACCGACCCCTGGGGCACTCCACTAGTCACCATCCGCCAATCCGAATAGCACCCATTGACCCCCACTCTCTGCCTCCTATTTGACAACCAATCCTCTATCCACGCTAACACCCTACCCCCAACTCCATGTCTCTCGACCTTCTGCAATAACCTCTTGTGAGGCACTTTGTCAAACGCCTTCTGAAAATCTAGAAAGACCACATCCACCGGCTCTCCTCTATCCACCGCCCTAGACACATCCTCATAGAACTCCAGTAAATTTGTCAGACACGACTTCCCTTTAATGAAACCGTGCTGCGTCTGCTCTATCAAGCAATTCCCTTCAAGATGCTTTGCAATTTCCTCCTTAATGACAGATTCTAACATTTTACCTACCACAGACGTTAAACTAACCGGCCTATAATTCCCCGCCTTTTGTCTGGCACCCTTCTTAAACAACGGCGTAACATTAGCCGTTTTCCAATCATCCGGCACTTCCCCGGAATCCAGCGACGTTTGGAAAATAACCACCAAGGCATCCACTATAACCTCCGCCATTTCTTTCAGAACCCTCGGATGCATTCCATCCGGTCCTGGGGACTTGTCCACAATCAGCCCCTCCAGTCTGTCGAGCACCGCCTTTCTAGTAACAGTAATGTCATTAAGACCCTCCAGTCCTACCACCTTTCCATCGCTAACACCCAGCAAATTATTCACGTCCTCCTCCGTGAAGACAGAAACAAAAAAGTTATTCAATACCTTAGCCATATCCCCATCCCCTACCACTAGGTCCCCTTTCTCATCCTCTAAAGGACCAACATTCACCCTAGCCAGCCTCTTCCTTTTTATATATTTATAAAAACTCTTGCTATCCTTTTTTATATTAAGCGCTAGCCCAGCTTCATAGTTTCTCCTACCCTTCCTTATCAACTTCTTTGTCAATCTTTGTTGACGTTTAAACCTCTCCCAATCCTCTTCTCGCCCACTACTCTTAGCTACTCTAAATTCCTCCGCTTTTAGTTTAACACTTTCCTTCACCTCCTTCGTTATCCACGGCTTATTACCTCTCCTCCTACTATCCTTTTTGACCATCGAACAACCATTTGGTTGTGTGGAATTCACTCCCACAGAATGTAGTTGAGGCCAAAACATTGTGCAATTTCAAGAAGAAATTAGATATAGCTCGAAGGGCTTAAGGGATCAAGGAATATGGCGGGGGTGGAGGGGGTATTGGGATATTGAATTTGATGATCAGCCATGATCAAAATGAATGGTGGTTCAGGCTCCAAGGGCCAAATGTTCCTATGTTTCTCTAATGCCTCACTGCAAGATTCCTCCAAATGTCCTTCCTCAACACAGCCGTGATGTGCCACTGAATTAGCAATGCAATTCCCCCACCCTTTTTGTTTCCCCTTCTGACAAGCAGACATCTTCAACCTCTCTTTACCTCTCTGAGCTCCCTATCTGTTTCAAGAAGACCACCATCATCCCGGTACCTAAAAAAAAACCAAGCAGCCTTAATGACTATTGGCTGGTGGTTCTGACATTCATCATTATGAAGTGCTTCGAAAGGTTAGCCATGGCACAAATCATTTCCAGCTTCCCGGACTACCTGGATCCAATACAGTTTGCCCACCTCCTCAACAGGTCCACAGCAGACTCCATCTCCCTGGCCCTGAACTCAACCCTGGAACACCTAGATAACAAAGACACCTAAGTCAGACTCCTATTCGTAGATACAGCTCAGTGCAGGAAAGACACAGAGAATGTAGTGCAATGACAATAATATCCCCCTCAATGTCAACAAAATGAAGAAGATTGTCATCGACTTCAGGAAGCGTAATGGAGAGTGTGCCCCTGTCTACATCAATGGGGATGAAGTAGGAATGGTCAACAGCTTCAAGTTTCTAGGTGTCCAAATCATTAACAACCTGTCCTGGTCCCCCCATTCCAACACTATAGTTAAGAAAGCCCACCAATGTCTTTACTTTCTTGGGAGATTAAGGAAATTGGGCATGTCAGCTATGATTCTCATCATAGCTATACATGCGCCACAGAAAGCAATCTTTCTGATTGTATCACAGTTTGTTACGGCTCCAGCTCTGTCCAAGATAGTAGGAAACTACAAAGGGTTGTGAATGAAGCCCAGTCCATCATTCAAACTAGCCTCCCATCCATTGACTCCGTCTATCCTTCCTTCTGCCTCAGAAAAGCTGCCAGCATAATCAAGGACATTCTCTCTTCCACCTTCTTCCACTGAGAAAAAGGTACAAAAGTCTGAAGTCACACACCAACCGACTCAAGAACAACTTCTTCCCTGCTGCTGTCAGACGTTTAAATGGACTTATCTCACATTAAATTGATCTTTCTCACACCCTAGCTATGACTTTAACGTTACATCCTGCACTCTCTCCTTCCCTTTTCTATGAATGCTTTGCCTGTATAGCATGCAAGATACAATACTTTTCACTGTCTCCCAATACATGTGACAAGAAAAATCAAATCAAATCAAGTCTGAAACAACGGTATCCCAGAATGTTAAGGTGCCAGTCCTGTCCCTCCTTTAACAATGTTTCCGTAATTGCAATATCAGCATAATTCCACACAGTAATCCAGCTCTCTGTTCATCTGTTTTACCTGTTATTACTTCTTGCATTGAAGCAAACACACTCCAAACTAGGTTCAAGGTGAGGGGAAGGAAGTTTTGGGGGGATGTGAGGAAAAGCCTTTTTACCCAGAGGGTGGTGATGGTCTGGAATCCGCTGCCTGGGAGGACGGTGGGAGCGGAATTCCTCGCATTCTTTAAAATATGCCTGGATGAGCACTTGGCACATCATAACTTTCAAGGCTATGGGCCAAGTGCTGGCAAATGGGATGAAGTGGGAGTTCAGGTGTTTCTAATGTGTTGGTGCAGACTCGATGGGCTGAAGGGCCTCTTCTGTGCTGTGTGATTCTGTGATTCTATAGAATCATAGAATCTTTACAGTGCAAAAGGAGGCCATTCGGCCTATCGAATCTGCACCAACCACAATGCTACCCAGGCCCTAATTCCATAACTCCACATATTTACCCGGCTAATCCCTGACACTAGGGTTAATTTAGCATGGCCGATCAACATAACCCGCCTATCTTTGTACTGTGGGAGGAAACTGGACCACCCGGAGAAAGCCCACACAGACACGGGGAGAATGTGCAAACTCCACACAGACAATGACCTGAGGCCGGAATTGAACCCGGGTCCCTGATGCTGTGAGGCAGCAGTGCTAACCACTGTGCCACTGTGCCACCAGTAAAATTAAATACATCCAAAGACTGAATGCAAATAAGGATAGAAGAATATTATAAAGATTAAATTCTGGTCAATTGTTTCGGATCTCATTACGGACCCATAGATTGTCATTGAGGATTGTTTGTCAGGAGTGAAGAGTTGAAGTTGAATAACTGTGTTCAGCCACTGTGCTGGCATCTGTAGTCGAATAGTTGGAGGTGGCTTTTGTAGCTGGATTCAGCATGTCACCAAGTTTTTGCTGGAGACAGAAGATTTCTTGTTCCTGATTAGTTCTATAGTTATGACAGTTGCAGGTTGTCTGGATTCTTATGACAGACCAGCAGGAGATTTCTGAATTCCTCCCCCTTTGCCCTTCCTTGACTGAGAAATCTTTATTGCTTCAAGTTCTTCCTGGGAGTTCTGCACAAAATTGTTGATCTTTGCCAGATTTTATACAGAGATTGCTATCCCCGGATCTCCAAATACACTCAAACTTCACTTTCCATGCACAATCTCAGAGCTTTGGATATGCCAAGCACAACATTGCTGCCCCAGCGGCTCCTAGTGCTGTGTTACCAGCCTTTAGCTGTCTTCTCAGATCTTTGAGGTGCCTCTTGTGCCCACTTTGCTTCATTTCTTTCCCTGTAGCTCTTCAATTCAAAGCCTATTGCTTCTTAGACTCCACCTAGAGAATGGGCAATCCGAGACTGAGTCAGAGAATAATTACAATCTAGTTGTTTGAAGGGGATGAGCAACTACAACATAATAGAATTCTTCATCAAGGTGAAGTGGGCAGCACGGTGGCACAGTGGTTAGCACTGCTGCCTCCCAGCGCCAAGGGACCTGGGTTCGAATCCCGGCTTGGGTCTATGTGGAGTCTGCACGTTCTCCCTGTGTCTGCGTGGGTTCCTCCAGGTGCTTTGGTTTTCTCCCACAGTCTGAAAAACATGCTGTTTAGGAACATTGACTGTGCTAAATTCTCGCTCAGTGTACCTGAACAGGCGCCAGAGTGTAGAGATTGGGGGATTTTCACAGTAGCTTCATTGCAGTGTTAACGTAAGCCTACTTGTGACACTAATAAATGAACTATAAACTAAACTAATATAGTTAATTCTGAGATAAGGGTCCTGAATCTTAATAAAGGAAACTGCGAGGACATGAGGCATGATTTGGCTCTGATAGATTGAGAAATGTTATTTAAAGGGATGATGGTGGATATGCAATGGCGAACATTCAATGAGTGCATGGGTAAACTACAGCAGCTGTTAATTCCTGTCTGGTGCAAAAATGAATTGGGAAAGGCCAAACCATGACTTTACAAAGAAAATTAGAAATAGTATTCGACCTGCAGTGTCTTTATTTTAACGCAAAAGGTATGACAGGTAAGGCAGATGACCTTAGAGTTTGGATTAGTATAACTATGGTGTTGCAGCTATTTTGAGACTTGGCTGAGAGAAAGAGAGGGAGAGAGAGAGTGGACTGGCAGCTTAACGTTGCAGGATATTGATGTTTTCAACGTGATAGAGAATGTATAAGAGGTCCACTTAATAAATGTGAGGTGATGCATTTTGGCCGGAATAATGTAGGGGGGAGTTATATGGTAAAGGGTAAGCCTATAAAGAATATAGAAATGCAGCGGGACCTGGGGGTGCAAGTGCACAAGTCTTTGAAGGTGGCAGTGCAAGTGGAGAGTGTGGTGAAGAAAGCCTATGGTATGTTAGTCTTTATAGGAAGGGGTACAGAATATAAGAGCTGGAGTCTCATGTTGCAGTTGTACAGAACGTTGGTTAGGCCGCATTTAGAGTACTGCGTCCAGTTCTGGTCGCCTTACTACCGGAAGGACGTGGAGACTCTGGAGAGAGTGCAGAGGAGGTTTACCAGGATGTTGCCTGGTATGGAAGGACTGGGGTATGAGGAAAGATTGAAGAAATTGAGGCTCTTTTCCCTTGAAAGACGGCGACTGAGGGGGGATCTAATAGAGGCATATAAGATTATGAAGGGTATAGATAGAGTAAACAGAGGTAAGCTATTTCCTATGATAGAGACACGTAGGATAAGGGGCCATGGACTTAAGGTGAGGGAGAGAGGTATAACACAGATATTAGAGGGAGGTTGTTCACACAGAGGGTAGTGGGGGTATGGAATGCTCTGCCAAGTAAGGTGGTGGAGGCAAACACACTAGAGTCCTTTAAGAGTAACTTAGACAGGCACATGAGTGAGTTGGAGATGGGTGGATATAGGAGATTGTTTTAAATAAGGGTCATTAGCATTGGGGCATCCCTGGTAATGTAAATGGGTATAGTATGATACGAATGTTTTTTCTCTTTTCATTCACAGGTTTTAAGTCGGTCCGCCTTGTTGTCCAACGAGGGGCATACACGCGATGGGTCGTACTGGGGCTGCTCTTGGTTGTTCGAGATTGGCCCAGTGCTTCATGTCGTTAGTGTGTGCCTAAACTGGACCAGATACTGGGCAAGACGACAGCTCAGTGACTATCGCTGATTGCTGTGAAGACACATGGATTTGGGCCGGTGTCTGTGGGAGTTTACGCATTCTCCCCGTGCTTGCGTGGGTTTTCTCCGGGTGCTCCGGTTTCCTCCCACACCCCAAAGATGTGCTGTTAGGCTGATTGGCAGGAATAAATTGTCCCTAAATCAGATTCCGTCAGTCTGGATGGCCATAAAACATTAGACAGGGGTCATGGGTGGAGAGGGGGACTGGTGGGTTGAGATGGCGGCGCAGGCTCGTTGGGCCGAAGGGCCTGTTTCCCGGGCTGATTTTGTTCTTTAGTTCTTTGTTCTTTGTATATAAACAATTTGGAAGAGAATATCAGTGGCATGGTTGGTACATTTGCAGATGACACCAAGATTGGTGATATATTGGATAATGAAGAAAGTTATCTCAGATTACAACGAGATCTTGATCAGTTGGGCCAGTGGGCTGACGAATGGCAGATAGAGTTTAATTCAGATCATTGCAAGGTGTTGCATTTTGGTAAGACAAACCAGGACAAGACTTAATTAATGGTAGGGCCCTGGGGAGTGTTGTCGATCAGACAGACATCAAGGGGTGCAGATAGATAGTTCCTTGAATGTGGCATCACAGGTAGACAGGGCGGTGAAGAAGGTGTTTGGTACACTTGCCTTCATCGATCAGAGCACTGAGTACAGGAGTTGGGATGTTACGTTACAACTGTACAAAACATTGATGAGGCCACATTTGGAGTATTGTGTACAATTCTGGTCGCCCTGCTACAGGAAGGATGTTATTAAACCGGAAAGGGTGCAAAAAAGATTTACAAGGATGTCCCTGGGACTGGAAGGTTTGAATTATAAGGAGAGGCTGGATAGCCTGGGACTTTTTTTCCCTGGAATGTAGGAGGATGAGGGGGGACCTTATAAAATCATGAGGGGCATAGATAAGGTGAATAACCAAGCTCTTTTCCTCCAGGGCAGGGGAGTCATTTTGGAGACTTGGAGATGGTATCCAAATTAAGAACCTGTCACTTACGTCTTTCCAGTCCGTTATATGGAGCAGTCAGCTGGGAGGTCGATCATACTCCAGGCCTCAGTCTTGCAGTTCTATTCTGCCAGGAGATAGTGAATTCAGGATAGGAATGTTGACCACAACATCAGGTAGGGACAACATTTGGGGTGGAGCAGGAGGGGGAAAATGAAGGGGAAAGGGTACTCAAGGGCAAGTGTGAGGAGAAGGTCACAATGGGGCAAAGTTGAGGGTAGAAGCATAGAAAATAGGTGCAGGAATAGGCCATTCAGCCCCTTGATTCTGTGCCACCATTCAGTATGATCATGACTAATCATACACTTTCAGTATCCCACTCCTGTTTTCTGTCCCTACCCCTTGGGCTAGGGGTGGAGGTCACAGTGGCACACGGGACAACAAAAGAATCAGAGGGACTTTGGAGTGAATATCCATTGATCACTGAAGGAAGTTAGTTAAGAAGGTGGATGGGATTCTTGCCTTTATTGGCTGAGATTTACAAGGATGTTGCCTGGGCTGGGAGGCATGCCTTATGAAGTTAGGTTGAGGGAGCTGGGACTCTTCTCCCTGGAGAGACGAAGGTTGAGAGGCGACCTGATAGAAGTTTATAAAATGTTGAGAGGAATAGATAGGGTGGATTCTCGGAGGCTATTTCCCCGGGTTGAAATGGTTGCTACGAGAGGACACAGATTTAAGGTGCAGGGAGGGAAGTTCAGAAGTGATGTTAGGGGTAAGTTTTTCACTCAGAGGGTGGTGAGTGAATGGAATCGGCTGCCGTCAGTGGTGGTGGAGGCGAACTCGCTGGGGTCTTTTAAAAGACTTCTGGATGAGTATATGGGGTTTAATGAGATTGAGGGTTATAGATAGGTCTGTAGGTTGGTAGGTGTTGATGTGATCGGTGCAACTCGTGGGCCGAAGGGCCTGTTTGTGCTGTAGTGTTCTATGTTCTATGTTCTAAAAGCAGGGAGGTTATGTGGAACTGTATAAAATGCTGTGGTGGCCACAGCTACAGTATTACATGCAGTTCTGGTCGCCACATTATAAGGAGGATGTGATTGCACTGGGTTGGATGCAGAGATTTTCCTGGATCTTTCCTGGGTTGGAGGGTCAGAGCTATCAGGAAAGTTTGGATAGGCTGCGGCAGTTTTCTTTGGAGTAGCAAAGATTGAGAGGAGACCTGAAACAGATAGCAGATATCTTCACATCCTCTTTGACCTTGGCGAGTTCCAGAGGAGTGGAGAATAACCAATGTTGTTCCTTTGTTTAGAACAAATAACAAAGAAAATTACAGCACTGGAACAGGCCCTTCGACTCTTCCAGCCTGCACCGACCATGCTGCCCAACTTTACTAAAATCCCCTATCCTTCCGGGGACCATATCAGTCTATTCCCATCCCACATGGAATTATGAAATTCTAGCCATGAGTAAAACTTGGCTACAGGAGGGGCAGGAATGGCAGCTCAATGTTCCTGGGTTTCAATGTTTCAGACGTGATAGAGGCAGAGGGATGATGGGCATTGCTAGTCAGGGAAAATGTTGCAGCAGTGCTCAGGCAGGACAGATTAGAGGGTTTGTCTACTGAGGCCATATGGGTGGAGCTGAGAAATAGGAAAGGTATGACCACATTAATGGGTTGTATTATAGACCATCAAATAGTCAGCGAGAATTGGAGGAGCAAATCTGCAGAGAGATAGCAGCTAACTGCCGGAAACATAAAGTTGTGATAGAAGGGGATTTTAATTTTCCACATATAGATTGGGACTCCCGTATTGTTAAAGGTCCAGACGGGTGGAATTTGTAAAATGTGTTCAGGAAAATTTTCTGAATCAGTATATAGAGATACCAACTAGAGAGGATGCAATATTAGATCTCCTATTAGGAAATGAGTTAGGGCAAGTGACGGAAGCGTGTGTAGGAGAACACTTTGGTTCCAGTGATCATAATGCCACTAATTTCAACTTGATCGTGGATAAAGATCGATCTGGTCCTCAGCTGAGGTCCTGAACCGGAAAAAGGCCAAATTGGAAGAAATGAGAAACGATCTAAAAAGCGTGGATTGGGACAGGCTGTTCTCTGGCAAGGATGTGATTGGTAAGTGGGAGGCCTACAAAGGAGAAATTTTGAGAGTGCAGAGTTTGTATGTTCCTGTCAGGATTAAAGGCAAAGTGAATAAGAATAAGGAACCTTTGTTCTCGAGAGATATTGCAACTCTGATAAAGGAGCAATGTATGACACGTATAGGCAACAGGGAACAAATAAGATGCTTGAGGAGTATAAAAAGTGCAAGAAACTACTTATGAAGGAATTCAGGAGGGCTAAAAAAAGACATGACGATGCTTTGGCAGTCAAGGTGAAGGATAATCCTAAGAGCTTCTCCAGGTATATGAAGAGCAAAAAGATAGTAAGGGATGAAATTGGTCCTTTTGAAGATCAGAGTGGTCAGCTTTGTATGGAATCAAAAGAAAAAGAAAATGGGTTTTTTGCATCCGTATTTACTAAGGAAACTGGCATGGAGTCTACAGAAATAAGGCAAACAAGTAGGGAGATTATGGAACCTATACAGATTAAAGGGGAGGAGGTGCTTGCTGCCTTGAGGCAAATCAGAGTAGATAAATCCCCGGGACCGGACAGGGTATTCTCTCGGAACTTGAAGGAGACTAGTGTTGAAATTGCAGGGGTCCTGGCAGATCTATTTAAAATGTCGGTATCCACGGGTGAGGTGCTGGATGATTGGAGGATAGCTCATGTTGTTCCATTGTTTAAAAAAGGCTCAAAAAGTAATCCGGGAAATTATTGGCCGGTAAGCTTGATGTCAATAGTAGGTAAATTATTGGAAGGAGTACTAAGAGATAGGATCTACAAGTACTTGGATGGACTGGGACTTATTCGAGTCAACATGACTTTCCGTGTGGTAGGTCATGTTTAACCAATCTATTAGAGTTTGTCGAGGAGGTGATCAGGAAAATGGATGAAGGGAAGGCGGTGGATGTTGTCTACGTGGACTTCAGTAAGGCCTTTGACAAGGTGCCGCATGGGAGGTTAGTTAGGAAGGTTCAGTCGATAGGTACATGGAGAGGTAGTAAATTGGATTAGACATTGGCTCAATGGAAGAAGCCAGCGAGTGGTAGTGGAGGATTACTTCTCTGAGTGGAGGCCTGTGACTAGGGGTGTGCCACAGGGATCGGTGTTGGGTCCATTGTTGTTTGTCGTCTATATCAATGATCTGGATGATAATGTGGTAAATTGGATCAGCAAATTTGCTGATGATACAAAGATTGGAGGTGTAGTGGGCAGTGAGGAAGGTTTTCAAAGCTTGCAGAGGGATTTGGACCAGCTAGAAAAATGGGCTAAAAAATGGCAGATGGAGTTTAATGCAGACAAGTGTGAGGTACTGCACTTTGGAAGGATAAACCAAGGTAGAACATACATGGTAAATGGTAGGACTCTGAAGAGTGTAGGAGAACAGAGGAATTTGCGAATACATAGAACAGAGAACATAGAACAGTACAGCACAGTACAGGCCCTTCGACCCTCAATGTTGTGCCAAGCTATGTCCAAACCCAAGATCAAGCTATCCCACTCCCTATCATTCTGGAGTGCTCCATGTGCCTATCCAATAACCGCTTGAAAGTTCCTAAACTGTCCAAATCCACTATCACAGCAGGCAGTGCATTCCACACCCCAACCACTTACAGATACACAATTCCCTAAAAGTGGCATCACAGGTAGGTAGGGTCGTAAAGAGTGCTTTTGGAATATTGGCCTTTATAAATCAAAGCATTGAGTATAAGAGTTGGAATGTTATGGTGAAGTTGTATAAGACATTGGTGAGGCTGAATTTGGAGTATTGTGCGCAGTTTTGGTCACCTAGTTACAGGAAAAATATTAATAAGGTTGAAAGAGTGCAGAGAAGGTTTACAATGACGTTGCCAGGACTTAAGAAACTGAGTTACAGAGAAAGATTGAATAGGTTAGGAATTTATTCCCTGGAGTGTAGAAGAATGAGAGGAGATTTGATAGCGGTATATAAAATTATGATGGGTATAGATAGAGTGAATGCAAATAGGCTTTTTTCACTAAGGCTAGGGGATAAAGGAATTAGAGGACTTGGGTTAAGGGTGAAGGGGAAAAGTTTAAAGGGAATATTGGGGGGGCTTCTTCACACAGAGAGTGGTGGGAGTGTGGAATGAGCTGCCAGATGAAGTGGTGAATGCCGGCTCACTCTTAACATTTAAGAAAAACTTGGACAGGTACATGGATGAGAGGGATGTGGAGGGATATGGCCCAGGTGCAGGTCAGTGGGACTAGGCAGAAAAATGGTTTGGCACAGACAAGAAGGGCCAAAAGGCCTGTTTCTGTGCTGTAGTGTTCTATGGTTCTATACAGCAAAGGTCCCAGCACTGACTCCTGAGGAATGCAACTTGTTACAGACTTCCATTCAAGAATGCACCCTTCCACTGCTACCCTCTGTCTTCTTTGACCAAGCCAGTTTTTTGTCCACCTTGCCAGCTCACCTCTGATCCCATGTGACTTCATCTTTAGCAGTCTGCCATGAGAGACCTTGTCAAAGGCCTTAAGGAAGTCCCTGTAGACAACATTCATTGCCCTACCCTCATCAATTATCTTCGTCACTTCCTTGAAAAACTTGAACAAGTTTAAGAAAGGAAGCGGGGATAATCCGGGAAATTATAGGCCAGTGTGCCTGACATCAGTGGTGGGGAAGCTTTTGGATAAGATACTAAGGGACAAGATTTGGAAGGAGACACATTTGGGGAAAGTTAGTGGCAAGCAGCATGGTTTTGTACGGGAAAGGTCCTGTCTCATCAACTAGATTGAGTTTTGTAAAGAAATGACCAAGTGAATTGATGAGGGATGGGTTGTGGATGTAGTTTATACGGACTTTAGTAAGGCATTTGACAAGGCCTGACATGGCAGATTAGAACAAAAACTAAAATCACATGGGATTCAGGGTGGTCTGACGAGATGGATACAGAACTGGCTTGGTAAAAGACAGAGAGTAGCAGTGGAAGGATGTTTTTCAGAATGGAGACCTGTAGCTAGTGGTGTTCCACAGAGATCAGTGCTGGGGCCTCTGTTTGTAGTATACATAAATGATCTGGAGGGAAATGTGGGGGGTCTGATTAGTAAGTTTGTGGATGACACAAAGATTGGTGGAGCTGCTGATAGTGCCAGGGATTGTCAGAGGATACAACAGGACACAGATAGATTGGAGACTTGGGCACAGAAATGGAGTTTAATGGAGTCAAATGCAAGGTAATGCATTTTGGAGGATGAAATTTAGGTGTGAATTATATTGTAAATGGCACATAAAATAGTAAAGGTAGTGTCAGTAATCCTAGTACGAGACAGGTCAGGCAAAAGAATACAGAACAAAGAAAATTACAGCACAGGAACAGGCCCTTTGGCTCTCCAAGCCTGCACCGACCATGCTGCCCGACTGAACTAAGACCCACATAAGCAGAGAGCAAGGGAAGTCCAGATTAAATTGCATTTATTTCAATGCAAGAGGCCTGACGGGCAAGGCAGATGAACTCAGGGCATGGATGGGTACATGGGACTGGGATATTACAGCAATTACTGAAACATGGCTAAGGGAGAGACAAGACTGGCAGCTTAAAGCTCCAGGGTATGGGTGCTATCGGAAAGACAGAACAGGAGGTAAGAGAGGAGGGGGAGTTGCATTTTGATTAGGGAAAGCATCACGGCCGTTCTGAGTAAGTTGTGAGAAGGTATTCTGAGAGACAGGATCTACAGGCATTTAGAGAGGCAGGGACTGATTATGGGCAGTCATCATGGCTTTGTGTGTGGAAAATCATGTTTCACAAATTTGGTTGAATTTTTTGAAGGGGTAACCAAGAAGGTAGATGAGGGCAGTGCAGTTGATATTGTCTACGTGGACCTTTGACAAGGTACCATTTAGTAGGCTGTTGCATTAGGTTAAATCTCATGGGATGCAGGGTGAGATATCTAAATGGATACAAAATTGGTTTGATGACAGAAGACAGAGGGTGGTTGTAGACAATTGTTTTTCAAACTGGAGACTTGTGACCAGCGGTGTGCCTCAGAGATCAATGCTGGGTCCAATAATTTGTCATTTATATTAATGATTTGGATGAGAATATAGGGGGCATGGTTGGTAAGTTTGCAGATGACACCAAGATTAGTGACATAGTGGACAGTGAAGGATGTTGTCTCGGATTGCAAAGGATCTTGATCAATTGGGCCAGTGGGCTATTGAATGACAGATGGAGTTTTATTTAGATAAATACGCGGTAAAGTAAAAGTAAGATTTATTTATGAGTCATAAGTAAGCCTTACATTAACATTGCATTGAAGTTTTTGTGAAATTCCCGCAGTTGCCACATTCCGGAACCTATTCGGGTCAATGCACCTAACCAGCACGTCTTTCAGAATGTGGGAGGAAACCGGAGCACCCGGAGAAAACCCACACAGACACAGGGAGAACGTGCAGACTCCATACACACAGCGACCCAGGCCCAGAATCAAACCCACGTCCCTGGCACTGTGAGGCTAACCATTATGCCACTATGAGGTGATGCATTTTGATAAATTGAACCAGGATAGGACTCATTCAGTTAATTGGGGAGAGTTATTGAACAAAGAGATCTAGGGGTACAGGTTCATAGCTTCTTGAAAGTGGAATCACAGGTGGACAGAGTGGTGAAGAAGGTATTCTGCATGTTTAGTTTCATTGGTCAGAACATTGAATACAGGAGTTGGGACGTCTTGTTGAAGTTGTACAAGACATTGGTAAGGACACACTTGGAATACTGTGTGCACTTCTGGTCACCCTATTATAGAAAGTGTGCAGAAACGATTTACTAGGATGCTACCAGGACTTGATAGATTGAGTTATAATGAGAGGTTGGATAGACTGGGACCTTTTTCGCTGGAGCGTAGAAGGCTGAGGGGTGACCTTATAGAGGTCTATAAAATAATGAGGGGCATAATTGTGAGAGGAGGAAGATGCAATTTTTGAAATCATGGGCTGACTGGCCGAGGGCGGGAAAATGGGGAAGAATGCTGTGTAAATGCTTTTCAGGGGCAGGTGATTAACCACCAGTATGAGATCATTTGTTTGCGGTCAAAATAACAGTCAGGGGTTGGGTTACAAAAGAAACGATTATCACTGACCGAATAGTTACAAAAGAAACGATTATCGCTGACCGAATAGTTACAAAAGAAACGATTATCGCTGACCGTATAGTTACAAAAGAAACGATTATCGCTGACCGTATAGTTACAAAAGAAACGATTATCGCTGACCGTATAGTTACAAAAGAAACGATTATCGCTGACCGTATAGCTAAATAAGTTTAAGATAAGGAAGCGCGGGAACCGATGAGAAAGAGAAGGAAAGGCGGGACGTATGATGAACTCACGAATGCATATAAGGTATAATCAAGCATTGTAAGTGTGTGTGTACCTACGGGACCACACCCGTTCTTGCAAGATCGAATAAAACTGACTTAGGGAACACTCATCCGTGTCTTTGATTTCGAACGGGGTTAAGGGGATCTAAAGTGGAATCGTGCCTCCAGAGGTGTCTCCTTAAAGGGGGGGTTGCCGCCGGTGGAAACCTAACGGTGATAACTAAGCGGGTCGAGCGTCCACCCCTCCAGGACTGGGTCAGTTGCTCGGGTGTAATCCATACAAACTGACCGGCCTCAGACTGGGAGCCGTTCTTACTTCCTACAATTTGGGGGCTCGTCCGGGATTTTGAATTATTACGGGGACCTCTCGCAGGAGGACCGACTCGGTGGGATAAGACGCATCCGGTGTATATTTACACCTACAAGACGCCGCTTCAGTTCTCAGGTAGGGAGGTCTGAAACCACTCAATTGAGATAATTCTGAACCCCGGGCCGGAAATCACACGGATGAGTGTGGGAAGAGGACTGTGACAGGGACTGGGAGATAGAAGGGGGTACACACACAGGCGAAAGTCAGACAACTCCGTGCACGGATCAAGGTAAGAAATTTCTCTCCGACTCTACTTCGGGCTGACGAGAGTTATTATCTTCCTTGTTGACTTCATGGTTATGACAGTTTGATCTGAGGGTGTGGGTGAGTCATACTCAAGACGACTACTGGAGACTAACCATGGGAAACAGATCGTCCCGGAGACGGGACGGGGCACCCAGGGGGAAGAACAAGCATAAGGGAATATCCCCGGATAGTCCATTAGGGTTGAAACTACAATATTGGGATTACGAGACGAGGACAAGAAATTTGGAGAGAAAAGTTATGATTAAATATTGTTGTTTTGTATGGACAACAGAGCCAATCCAAGCACCATCTGTATTCTGGCCAAAATACGGGTCGGACGAGGATTGGATCTGTCAACTCTTAAATCTCTATGTGAATAGTAAACCATCATCCAGCCCCGAGGAAGTTAAATATGCAGCTTGCTGGGTGGGAGCGGCACTCGGGTTACCCCTATCGGTCCCACTATACCCTGTGATCCCGCAAGCACCGGGCAAACCGCGGCCATGGGAGGTTCTTGACGTCCTCCCGCCACCCTCGGCGCCTGACCCACCACCCTACCATCCGGAGGTTGGGCAGGCTCCAAATGCTGACCTGGTTGGCGATCCCGGGGACCAAATCCCGGGAGGGGATGACATACCCCTGGGAGCGATCGCCGTCCGAAGGTCCTTAAGACTAGAAAATAAGAGGTCCTTAGAAAAACGAAACGGAGATCCTCTTACCGCCCAAGAGGCTGCTGTGAACATGAATCCCCTTCGGGAGGTCCCCTTTGGGGCGGGAGTAACGGGGTTTGTAGTAGCCCCTCTCAATTCGGGGGACATCCGTCAGTTCCGGAAGGATTTACTCCCCCTCTTAGAGGACCCTGTCGTGGTAGCAACACAGCTAGACCAATTTCTCGGCCCCAACCTGTATACGTGGCAAGAACTTCAAGCCATGATGAACATATTGTTCAACTATGATGAAGGGGTCATGATTCGGAGGAGGGCTATGGAAATCTGGGACAGGGAACACCAACAGGGTGCCCGAGGGGAGGACAAATATCCCCTCCAAAACCCAGATTGGGATCACAACACTTAGGAGGGGAGGATGCACATGTCTGACTTGCGGAGTCTGATCATCCGCGGCATACAGACATGCGTCCCCAAGCAACAAAACTTAATTAAAGCCTTTGATGTAAGGCAGGGGAAAGACGAATCGCCCAGTGCGTTCCTGGACAGACTAAGGGAATCCGTCCGGAAATATTCCGGGATTGACCCGGATGGGGAGATAGGTGGGGGAATGCTGAAGGTCCATTTTGTAACCAAGTCCTGGCCCGATATACAGAAGAAATTACAGAAGATTGAGGATTGGAGTGGAAAAGATGTGGCGGAGTTGTTACATGAGGCTCAGAAGGTATTTGTTCAGAGGGATGCAGTAAGGGAGAAACAGAAAGCGAAGATGATGGTAGCCGCAGTCAGGGAAGTCTGTAAATCATCTGGAATGATGGAGGAAGGTTATACGGAAGGTCGAGGAAGGTCTAGAGGAAGTTGGAAGCCAGGAGAGACCCGAGGGGGGCGAAGTGGGGGACGTGGAAGGCCCTACGGGAGGGACCGGCCTAGGCCAGCTGGATGTTACCATTGCGGGAGGCTGGGGCACTTTAAGCGAGAGTGCCCTGACCTCAAGAGGGAGCGAGAAGGAATTTATGAGATGGAGTGTGAACTGGTGGATTAGGGAGACCAGGGGAAACTCGAAAAACGGGCCTACCAAGAACCCCTGGTGAATTTAAAGGTAGGCCCAGAGGAGGAAGAAGTTACGTTTTTAGTAGACACAGGGGCAGGCAGGTCCTCGATCCCAATATATCCTAGGGGGAGTAACTATCAGGCTAGAACCCTGAATATATCGGGGGTGAAAGGGGGGATATTCCGAGCTAGACTGTTTGAGCCGCTGATGTTACAATGGGAAGGGGAGAGGCTCTCAGCGGAGCTTCTCCACCTCCCACATCTGCCCTATGGATTGTTGGGCCGGGACCTGATAATTAGATTTGGGCTACGGATAAATGTGGGGGACAATGAGGAACTGTTAGTGACTATGGCTTATCTGAATGAGGACTGCCTAGCGGATATAGATCCCAGGGTATGGACCGCCAAAGGTAATAGGGGAAAGCTCTCCGTCCCACCGGTGAAAATCGACCTCAAGCCCCAGAGCCTGGAAGTAAGGGTCCGACAGTACCCTATATCCTGGGAAGAGCGACAGGGCCTGAAGGATGTGATGAGAGATCTGATTACTGACAGGTTGGTGGAACCATGCATGTCTTGGTACAATTCTCCCATCCTGCCGGTACGAAAATCTGACGGCAGTTACCGAATGGTACAGGATTTGAGGGAGATAAATAAGATAGTGCAGATCCGACACCCAGTAGTACCTAATCCATACACCATCCTGGGTCGCATACCTCCAGACGTGGAAGGCCCTACGGGAGGGACCGGCCTAGGCCAGCTGGATGTTACCATTGCGGGAGGCTGGGGCACTTTAAGCGAGAGTGCCCTGACCTCAAGAGGGAGCGAGAAGGAATTTATGAGATGGAGTGTGAACTGGTGGATTAGGGAGACCAGGGGAAACTCGAAAAACGGGCCTACCAAGAACCCCTGGTGAATTTAAAGGTAGGCCCAGAGGAGGAAGAAGTTACGTTTTTAGTAGACACAGGGGCAGGCAGGTCCTCGATCCCAATATATCCTAGGGGGAGTACCATTGTGGTGGATCTGAAGGATGCCTTTTGGGCATGCCCGTTAGATCAAGGCAGCAGGGATCTGTTTGCCTTTGAATGGGAGGACCCGGACACCGGCAGGAAGCAACAATACCGATGGACGGTGCTCCCCCAGGGGTTCACTGAGTCACCCAACCTGTCCGGGCAGATTCTGGAACGGGTCCTGGAAGAGCTGGTCCTTCCTCCCATCTTAAAACTCATACAATACGTGGACGACCTCTTATTATCCGGACCCACTGAAACAGAAGTCAGACTAGGAACTAATGACCTCTTAAACTATTTGGCAGGTCGGGGGTTGCGGGTAAGCCAGAAGAAGCTTCAATATGTGGAACAGGAAGTGAGATATTTGGGCCATTTAATAAGCTGCGGGCAGAAGCGGATAAGTCCTGAAAGAATAAAGGGAATTGTTGAATTAGGTCTCCCAAGGACAAAAAGGGAACTGAGGAAATTTCTTGGGTTGCTAGGATACTGTCGGCTCTGGATAAATGGTTATGCCCCACTCACAAAGAACCTATATTTAAGACTTGTCGAGGACGCCCCGGACAAGATCCAGTGGGACCCGAAAGGGGAAGTGTTGATCGAAACCCTTAAGCAAAAGCTAGCGACCGCCCCGGTCCTGAGTCTGCCGGATTTCAACAAAGCATTCAGGTTATTTGTTAACGCGAAGCAGGGTACTGCGCTCGGGGTCCTGACCTAAGACTGGGGTGGGGATAGGAAACCGGTGGCTTTCTTGTCAAAAGTCCTAGATCCGGTATCTCGGGGCTGGCCGGAATGTGTCCAAGCGGTCGCTGCCAGCCAAATTGGTAGAAGAAAGTAGGAAGTTAACGTTCGGGGCGCCTTTAACTGTCACAACACCTCACCAGGTAAGAACAATCCTGAGTCAGAAAGCCGGAAGATGACTGACGGACTCAAGGATCCTGAAGTACGAGGCTGTATTGTTAGATCGTGACGACCTTAGGATAGAGGTTGGCTCCTGTCAGAACCCAGCGGAATTCCTATGGAAAGGGGAGGATAGGGGCAAACTTGAGCATCGTTGTTCAGACATAATAGAGCTCCAGAGTAAGGTGAGGGAAGACCTAAGGGATAGACCCCTTCATGTGGGGAGGAGATGGTACATTGATGGGTCTTCCCGGGTGATAGACCGAAAACGATATAATGGATATGCCATTATTAGCGAGGAAGGTTGGAAGCTGGAGGAAAGAGGGAGACTGCCTAACTCCTGGTCCGCCCAGACATGTGAACTGTATGCTCTGCATCGGGCCCTGAGGAATGTGGAAGGGCAAGTAGGAACGGTGTACACGGACTCCAAATATGCATTTGGCATCGTGCATACCTTCGGAAAGATTTGGAAGGAAAGGGGAATGATGAATAGTAGGGGAAAAGAGTTGGTCCATGAGGAGTTAGTGGTAAAAATACTGGAGGATCTGTTAAAGCCACGAGAAATCGCAGTGGTCCATGTGAGAGGTCACCAGAAGGGTACGGGAACAGAGATCAGGGGAAACCAGTTAGCGGATGAACAGGCGAGATTGGCGGGGATGGAAGAGGAGGTGGCTGAATGTCTGGTATGTGTGCCCCATGTCCCAGAGATAAATGAGGCGCCGGTATTCACTGAAACAGATGAGACTGAATTCAAGGAATTGGGGGGGCAGAAAGGGGAGGACGGGAAATGGACCTTGCCTGATGGGAGACAATTGTTGAACCGTCCCCTAGCAGAGGAATAGTAAGTCACCTCCACCAAGGGGGGCATTGGGGGGTCCAAGCTCTGTGCGATACGTTTCTACGCCGATACGCACACCCCGGGATCCACACGGTGGCCACACAGGTTACGAGGGATTGCCTGATCTGTAGGAGGGTTAATAAGAGGGGTCTGAGGCAGAACATGACCAGGGGAGGGAGAAGCCCCGCCTATAGACCCTTTGAATACATACAGATAGACTATACCGAACTCCCTCCCCTAGGCCGATTGAAGTATCTCCTCGTAATAGTGGACCATCTGACAGGATGGGTAGAAGCGTTCCCAACTGCCACAGCTACAGCTGCTCAAGTTAGTAAAGTCCTCCTGGAACAAATTATCCCGAGATTTGGGCTCCCCAGGGCCATTGACTCTGACCAAGGTAGTCACTTCACTTCGACTATCCTCCAGAACATAATAAAAGCGGTGGGGGTAGACTGGGATTTCCATACCCCCTGGCACCCCCCGTCCTCAGGCAAGGTCGAGCGGATGAATCAGACCCTTAAAAAACAACTCACGAAACTTACCACTGAAACCGGGTTGCCTTGGACTAAGTGTCTCCCCTTGGCTCTCCTACAAATACGAACGCAACCACGACGTGATTTAGGTGTTTCCCCGTATGAAATGATGTTCGGTCTCCCCTTCAATGGACCAAGGGGGGAGCTCCCTGTCTTTGAGTCCAGAGATGTGTTTATACGCAAATATGTTGAGGCCTTGGAATCTGTTCTGTCTCGTTTACGTCAACAGGGACTCCTGGCACAGACACCACCTCTTGAATTCGCGATTCACTCTATCAAACCGGGACAGTGGGTCTTAATTAAGAATTGGAGGCAACGAACGTTGGAACCGGTTTGGGACGGCCCCTTCTTGGTACTGTTGACCACCGAGACTGCTATTCGAACCGCTGAAAGGGGCTGGACTCATTACACCAGGGTCAAGGGACCGGTACCAGCTCCGGAGGAGGGGGCGCCGACTCTGGGTGATCACACCTCAGCGGAGAATACTGCGGAAGACTGAATAGACAACATTCTGAAATGGACTATAATCACAGTATTGAAATGCTACTAACATTACTAACGATATGGTCAATGTCTCTAAAAGGGGACTTTGGGGCTATGGGGGTTGCGCGGGGGAATCAGGAAGCGGTTGATAGGTGGTACGCGGAAGAGGCGGCCCACGCAGGCCAGATATATTCTCTCACCATAAATGAAGCGTCCCAGGTGCAGGTAATAGGAATCGACCTTTGCCAGATGGTGCCATGCGGAACTATAGGGGAACGTAATCAGACTACAATAAACCTCGCAAGACAAAAAGGGTATCAGGGAAAGGAGATGGAATTGATTTTCATGGGAAAGGGGCTGGGTGAAGAAAAATCTCTCGGGGTGCGGGAACGGGTAGCGTTAGTCCCACGGGCCATCCTCCCGAGGGATTGCGGGCTGAACCAGTGTAATCCGCTATACCTGACCGTGAAGCAGACTGAATGGGTGGCAAATGGAAATAGGCATGGGAGTCTAGACAATGAAGTACTTGGGGTAAGGGTCAGGGAGGAAAGACTGTGTTGCGTAAGGATCACGGTTCAGAAAGCGACAGCTGGCAATTCACCAGTTCTACGCACGGCGACCCCTGCCCCGGGAAGTTCTGAGAGGATTAGGGTGATACAGATAAAAGATCTCAGGGAAACCATTGAAATAGAAACGGGCTTTAGGGAAACGAACGCCTGGATTGAATGGGTCAGGTACACGGTCCAAAGCCTCGAAAAGGGTAATTGTTATGCATGCACAGGCAGTCGGCCGACTCCGCAGGTGGTTCCTTTCCCGTTGGGATGGAGTGGAGAGCCCCAACAAATGGAATGTCTGGTAAAATTATACCAGCATCGGACGGCTTGGGGTGACCCCACCTGCCAATCCCTGGGCCTGACATTTCCTCCTGTAAGGCCCCACAAGGAGTCGCAGCCTCCGGTGTTTTCCGGGGTATTGGGAGTGCATCATACCTGCATTTCCCGAACTGGGGAAAAACTGGACAGGCAGGTGGGCACCCTCGGCAAATGTGGTACGATTAGGGAAGTTAAGGACACCACCGAGGAGGGAAATTATTCCCAAATCCAGGTACCCCGAGCTGACCTCTGGTGGTACTGTGGAGGGAAGGTTTTGTGGCCAACATTACCCCGAAAGTGGACGGGGACCTGTGCGATAGTCCAATTGAGGGTCCCATTCACCCTGGCGTTCGAACACCAAGAATTCCGTGGAGACCGGCGGACAGAGAGGAGTATACCCACCTCCTTTGACGACCGGGTCTATCTGGACGACATAGGGGTCCCCAGGGGGGTTCCCGACAAATATAAGGCCAGGAACCAGATAGCAGCGGGGTTTGAGTCTCTGTTCTGGTGGGTGACCATTAATAAAAATGTGGATTGGATCAATTACATCTATTACAACCAACAGCGATTTATTAATTATACCCGTGATGCAGTGAAGGGAATAGCAGAACAACTGGATGCCACCAGTAGGATGGCTTGGGAGAATAGATTAGCCTTAGACATGATCTTAGCAGAGAAAGGAGGGGTCTGCGTCATGACAGGGACACAGTGTTGTACCTTTATTCCAAATAACACCGCTCCTGATGGGTCAATCACCAGAGCGCTAGAAGGACTAACGACCCTGGCTGATGAATTGGCTGAAAACTCGAGAGTGGACACAGGCCTTACCAGGTGGCTGGAAGAGTGGTTCGGGAAATGGAAAGGGGTTGTGGTATCCGTCTTCATCTCCTTTATAGTAGTAGCGGGGGTGCTGGTCGCCTTAGGATGCTGCGTTATCCCTTGTATCCGGGGCCTGACCCAGAGACTTATTGAAACAGCTTTGATTAAACGTGATGCCCTGGATGAACGAGTAGTAGGCCTACACTGGGCGTCAGAGGAAGGACAGGGTCTCCTAGACACCAAGGCTGGCAATGGCACCTGGGACGAACAGGCAGGCATAATGCTCGAGGGATTAGAAAATGCGCTAGGTATCAAAAATTACAGTGCGTAAGAAAAGACAGGGGGGATTGTGAGAGGAGGAAGATGCAATTTTTGAAATCATGGGCTGACTGGCCGAGGGCGGGAAAATGGGGAAGAATGCTGTGTAAATGCTTTTCAGGGGCAGGTGATTAACCACCAGTATGAGATCATTTGTTTACGGTCAAAATAACAGTCAGGGGTTGGGTTACAAAAGAAACGATTATCACTGACCGAATAGTTACAAAAGAAACGATTATTGCTGACCGTATAGTTACAAAAGAAACGATTATCGCTGACCGTATAGTTACAAAAGAAACGATTATCGCTGACCGTATAGTTACAAAAGAAACGATTATCGCTGACCATATAGTTACAAAAGAAACGATTATCACTGACCGAATAGTTACAAAAGAAACGATTATCGCTGACCATATAGTTACAAAAGAAACGATTATCGCTGATCGTATAGCTACAAAAGAAACGATTATCACTGACCGTATAGTTACAAAAGAAACGATTATCGCTGACCGTATAGTTACAAAAGAAACGATTATCGCTGACCGTATAGTTACAAAAGAAACGATTATCGCTGACCATATAGCTACAAAAGAAACGATTATCGCTGACCGTATAGCTACAAAAGAAACGATTATCGCTGACCGTATAGTTACAAAAGAAACGATTATCGCTGACCGTATAGTTACAAAAGAAACGATTATCGCTGACCGTATAGCTACAAAAGAAACGATTATCGCTGACCGTATAGTTACAAAAGAAACGATTATCGCTGACCGTATAGTTACAAAAGAAACGATTATCGCTGACCGTATAGCTACAAAAGAAACGATTATCGCTGACCATATAGTTACAAAAGAAACGATTATCGCTGACCATATAGCTACAAAAGAAACGATTATCGCTGACCGTATAGTCACAAAAGAAACGATTATCGCTGACCGTATAGTTACAAAAGAAACGATTATCGCTGACCGTATAGCTACAAAAGAAACGATTATCGCTGACCATATAGCTACAAAAGAAACGATTATCGCTGACCGTATAGTTACAAAAGAAACGATTATCGCTGACCGTATAGTTACAAAAGAAACGATTATCGCTGACCGTATAGTTACAAAAGAAACGATTATCGCTGACCGTATAGCTACAAAAGAAACGATTATCGCTGACCGTATAGTTACAAAAGAAACGATTATCGCTGACCATATAGCTACAAAAGAAACGATTATCGCTGACAGTATAGTTACAAAAGAAACGATTATCGCTGACCATATAGTTACAAAAGAAACGATTATCGCTGACCATATAGCTACAAAAGAAACGATTATCGCTGACCATATAGTTACAAAAGAAACGATTATCGCTGACCATATAGCTACAAAAGAAACGATTATCGCTGACCATATAGCTACAAAAGAAACGATTATCGCTGACAGTATAGTTACAAAAGAAACGATTATCGCTGACCATATAGTTACAAAAGAAACGATTATCGCTGACCATATAGTTACAAAAGAAACGATTATCGCTGACCATATAGTTACAAAAGAAACGATTATCGCTGACCGTATAGTTACAAAAGAAACGATTATCGCTGACCGTATAGCTACAAAAGAAACGATTATCGCTGACCGTATAGTTACAAAAGAAACGATTATCGCTGACCATATAGCTACAAAAGAAACGATTATCGCTGACCGTATAGCTAAATAAGTTTAAGATAAGGAAGCGCGGGAACCGATGAGAAAGAGAAGGAAAGGCGGGACGTATGATGAACTCGCGAATGCATATAAGGTATAATCAAGCATTGTAAGTGTGTGTGTACCTACGGGACCACACCCGTTCTTGCAAGATCGAATAAAACTGACTTAGGGAACACTCATCCGTGTCTTTGATTTCGAACGGGGTTAAGGGGATCTAAAGTGGAATCGTGCCTCCAGAGGTGTCTCCTTAAAGGGGGGGTTGCCGCCGGTGGAAACCTAACGGTGATAACTAAGCCGGTCAAGCGTCCACCCCTCCAGGACTGGGTCAGATGCTCGGGTGTAATCCATACAAACTGACCGGCCTCAGACTGGGAGCCGTTCTTACTTCCTACATAGATAAGGTAGATACTCAACATCTTTCCCCAAAGGTAGGGGAGTCTAAAACGAAAGGACATGGGCTTGAGGTGAGAGGGGAGAGATGCAAAAATGTCCAGAGGGGCAATTTTTTCACACAGAGGGCGGTGAGTGTCTGGAACAAGATGCCAGAGGTAATAGTAGAGGTGGGTACAATTTTGTCTTTTAAAAAGCATTTGGACAGTTGCATGGATAAGATGGGTATAGAGAGATACGGGCCAAATGCAGGCAATTGAGACTAGCCTCATGGTTAAAAAATGGGTGGCATGGACAAGTTGGACCAAAGGGCCTGTTTCCATGCTGTAAACCTCAATGACTCATAACTCCTAGGGAGCACAGCAGAGAGGCAGCAATTCGTGAGAGGAGAGCTTGAGGGTAAGCTAGAGTGATTTTTTAAACTAACTTTTCTATTTTTTCTTTAAATTTTAAACTGGAAACCGGAAAGAGTTTGCATCGAGGCTTCGGTAGTTTTTTTTCCCCTGACCATAAATTGGAAAGGTGAGGAATCCCGATACTCTACACGTGTTGAGTATCCCACCCTCCCCCCTCATCTAACCTCAAAGAGAGAGAGAGAGAGAGACTTGGAGTGAGAGCAGGTAAGTTTGTTTTTTGTTTTTGTGAGCTGTAAGGGCTTTGGCTCACAGGGCCTAAGCGAAAAGGGCGAGGCAAGGTAAGTTTACAAGTTTTTAATTACTTTTTTCTCTCCTGTATTTCTAAAAAGAGCAGTTATGAATGTGAGGCCAGTATGTTGTTGCCAGTGCAATATGTGGGAGGTCCTAGAGGCTCCTGGTCTCCCAGACGTCCATATCTGTGCTCAGTGTGTGGAGCTGCGGTTCCTAAGGGACCAGGTTAAGGAACTGGAACTGCAGCTCGAGGACCTTCGTCTCATTAGAGAGAATGAGGAGGCAATTGACAGGAGCTACCGGCAAGAGGTCACACCGGGGCAACGGGAAGAAGGCAAGTGGGTAATGGTTAGGAAGGGGAAAGCTCAGGTGATGGAGAGCACGCCGGTGGATGTCCCCCTTCAAAATAAGTACTCCTGTCTGAGTACTGCTGGGGGGCACAGCTCACCTGGGGGAGGAAGCAGTGGCCAGGTCTCTGGAGCTGAGTCCGACCCAGTACTTCAAAAAAGTAAGGAAAAGAGCAGCTAGGCAGTGTTAATAGGGCACTCCATAGTGAGGGAGTCAGACAGGCGTTTTTGCGGAAGCAGACGGGAATCGCAGATGGTGGTTTGCCTCCCTGGAGCTGGGATCCGGGATGTCTCTGGTCGCGTCCCAGACATCCTGAAAGGAGAGGATGAGGAGCCGGAGGTCGTGCCGGAAGATTGGAAAATGGTTAATGTTATGCCGTTGTTTAAGAAGGGTGGCAGGCAAAAGGCGGGGAATTATAGGCCGGTCAGTTTAACGTCTGTTGTAGGAAAAATGTTAGAATCTGTGATCAAGGAGAAAATAGCGAGGCATCTTGAGGAGAATTGTTTGATAGAGCAGACGCAGCACGGTTTCGTTAAGGGGAAGTCGTGTCTGACAAATTTTAACTTTTGGGTCAGACCTATCATTCTCCATAGCTGTATTAAAACCAATAGAATTATGGTCACTGGTCCCAAAGTGATCCCTCACTAACACTTCTGTCACCTGCCCTTCCTTATTTCCCAAGAGGAGGTCAAGTCCCCTCTCTCTAGTCGGGCCATCCACATACTGAATGAAAATTCCTCCTGAATACACTCAACAAATTTCCTCCATCCAACCCTCTAATACTATTGCTGTCCCAGTCAATGTTGGGAAAGTTAAAATCTCCGAATATTACCATCCTATTTTTCTTGGAACTGTCTGTAATCTCCTTACATATCTGTATATGTAAATTACAGAGAATATAAAGAACATAGTGCAGTACAGCACAGTACAGGCCCTTCGGCCCTCAATGTTGTACCGAGCTTTGTCCAATCCCAAGATCAGTCTATCCCACTCCCTATCATTCTGGTGTGCTCCATGTGCCTATCCAATAACAGCTTGAAAGTTCCTAAAGTGTCCGACTCCACTATCACAGCAGGCAGTGCATTCCACACCCCAACCACTCTCTGAGTAAAGAATCTACCTCGGACATCCCTCCGATATCTCCCATCATGAACCTTATAGTTATGCCCCCTAGTAACAGCTACATCCACCTGAGGAAATAGTCTCTGAATGTCCACTCTATCTATCCCCCTCATCATCTTATAAACCTCTATTAAGTCGCCTCTCATCCTCCTCCGTTCTAAAGAGAAAAGCTCCAGCTCCCTCAACCTTTCCTCATAAGACCTACCCTCCAAACCAGGCAGCATCCTGGTAAATCTCCTCCGCACTCTCTCCAATGCTTCCACATCCTTCTTATAGTGAGGTGACCAGAACTGAACACAATATTCCAAATGTGGTCTCACCAAGGTCCTGTATAGTTGCAGCATAACCCCACGGCTCTTAAACTCAAACCCCCTGTTAATAAACACTAACACACTATAAACCTTCTTCACGGCTCTATCCACTTGAGTGGCAACCTTCAGAGATCTGTGGATATGAACCCCAAGATCTTTCTGTTCCTCCAGTATATATTAGTGTCAATCATTCATTTAAAAAAATGTAACATGAAGCACAGAACGAAATGCACTATATGAAACTTTGATTCAAATTAAATTATATATTTTTCTCATTTGAAAAGGAACTCACCTGAGAGTACAATAGACAGCACTGAACTTTTTTCTGAAGAATGGTCCTTTCATGTGAGAAAAATAATTATGTCGAATTCAAAAACAGAATAAACAGTTAAAAAAACAAATACTTTCTGGGAATGTGCTCAAAATATAAATTATTTGAGATCAAAGGTTTTTAATGTGACTCAAAACGATTCCCGACGTGTCACGTCGCTCGTCAAGGGAAAATACATTGAAAAAAAACCCAGGTCTTAACTGTAAGGAACACAATTGTTTTTATCAATAAAAATCAAAAAATTTTTGTGATGAGTTCAGGTTGAAGAACCATTTGAAGGTTTCCTCACAAATTGGAGGGAAAGGGAGGAGCTGCGTGAGGAGCTGTTCTGGAACCTTCCGGCTCCAACTGTCACTGTGCAGCTGTCAAAACAAACTCTCCTCACTAACTGCACAGCAACACAGCATGGTTTACTGATACTAATTTGTTCACATTTAAAAGTGCTCCTTCTGTGTTATTAATACATTACTAACAATCTTTTCTTTTAAAAAGTGTTTAGATAATTACATCGGATACAATAGGGATAGAGAGATATGGGCTAAATGTGAGAAATTGGGACTAGTTTAGGGGTTTAAAAATAGGCTGGCACGGACTAGTTGGGCCGAAGGGCCTGTTTCCATGCTGTAAATCTCTATGACTCCATCTGTCTTCACAAAAATTTATGGAATTGTGAATTGTGAAGGAATTAAGTTAATAAAAATTAAATTCAAATCGATTGATTTACTGGTTAATAAGGAACAGGTAAATTTGAAAATAAGGATTCAAGATTAAGATTAGGATTAATGTTCGAATTAGGATTAATGATAGAATTAAAGGTGGGATTAAACGTTTGTAAATCAGGAATTGGGATTAGGGAAAATTGTTCATTGTTTGTCGGAGCAAGCAGAGAGGAGGAGTGATTTGTGGCGGGAGCGTGAAGGTAAGAGATTGACTATTTTTTAGTTTTTCACGGGGTTTCTCTTTTTCACAAGTTTCTTTAACAGTAAAACGGAAGTGGGCCGAGGGGTGACCTGGGGGGGGTTTGTTAACACGTGAGGTTTAAAAAGCAGGTGTCAGTATCTAGCGGGCAGCGTCGGTAACGGGCAGTGGATTGAGCAGGTAGCAGAGTCAGAGCTAAAAGGCTTTGGCTCAACGGACTTGGGTCAAAATGGGCGAGGCAGGGTAGGTTTAATTCTTAGTTTCTTTTCCTGTGGAATTTGGAGAAAGGGGGAATTATGAGTGTGAGGCCAGTTTGGTGTTCTCAATGTCGGATGTGGGAGATCCTGGAGTCTCCTGGCCTCCCGGATGTCCATATCCGTGCCGGGTGCGTCGAGCTGCGGCTCCTAAGGGACCGCGTTAGGGAACTGGAGCAGCAGCTCGATGACCTTCGTCTGGTCAGCGAGAGTGAGGGAGTGATCGAGAGGACTTACAGGCAGGTGGTCACACCGGGGCCTCGGGAGGCAGGCAAGTGGGTCACGGTGAGGAAGGGGAAAGGTCAGGTGCTAGAGAGCACCCCGGTGGATGTGCCCCTTAACAATAAGTACTCCTGTTTGAGTACTGTTGAGTAAATGACCTGGATGAGGGAGTGGAGGGATGGGTTGGTAAGTTTGCTGATGACACGAAGGTTGGAGGTGTTGCGGATAGTGTGGAGGGATGTCAGAAGTTGCAGCGAGTCATTGATAGGATGCAAGACTGGGCAAAGAAGTGGCAGATGGAGTTCAACCCAGATAAGTGTGTGGTGATTCATTTTGGCAGGTCAAATAGGATGACAGGTTATAATATTAAGGGTAAGACTCTTGGCAGTGTGGAAGATCAGAAGGATCTTGGGGTCCAGGTTCATAGGACGCTCAAAGCAGCTTCGCAGGTAGAGGATGTGGTTAAGAAGGCAAATGGTGTACTGGCCTTCATCAATCGAGGAATTGAGTTTAGGAGTCGGGAGGTAATGCTGCAGCTGTATACAGCCCTGGTCAGACCCCACTTGGAGTACTGTGCTCAGTTCTGGTCACCTCACTACAGAAAGGATGTAGAAGCCATAGAAAGGGTGCAGAGGAGATTTACAAGGATGTTGCCTGGATTGGGTGGCATGCCTTATGAGGGTAGGTTGAGGGAGCTCTGTCTTTTCTCGTCAGAGAGATGAAGGGTGAGAGGTGACCTGATAGAAGCGTATAAGATGTTGAGAAGTATAGCTCGGGTGGATTCTCAGAGGCTTTTTCCCAGGGCTGAAGTGGCTGCTATGAGAGGACAAAGGTTTAAGGTGCTGGGGACTAGGTACAGAGAAGATATCGGGGTAAGTTTTTCACTCAGAGGGTGGTGGGTGAGTGGAATCGGCTGCCGTCGGTGATGGTGGAGGCAAAATTGTTAAGGTCTTTTAAGAGACTTTTGGATGAGTGCATGGGATTTAATGGGATTGAGAGTTATAGAAAGGCCTGGTGGGTACGGATATGATCGGTGCAACTTGTGGGCCGAAGGGCCTGATTGTGCTGTAGTGTTCTATGTTCTGGATGAGTACATGGGACTTAATAGGATTGAGGGTTATAGGAAAGTCTAGTAGGTAGTGTTGTGATCGGCGCAACTTGTGGGCTGAAGGACCTGTTTGTGCTGTAGTTTTCTACGTTCTATGTTCTATAACATTACACGTGCAGTGGAGAATGGGGAACCTGTGGATGTGGTGTATCTGGATTTCCAGAAGGCATTTGACGAGGTGCCGCACCAAAGACTGCTACATAAGATAAAGGTGCATAATGTTACAGGTAATGTATTAGCATGGATAGAGGATTGGTTAACTAACAGAAAGCAAAGAGTGGGGGTAAATGGGTGTTTTTCTGGTTGGTGATCAGTGACAAGTGGTGTGCCTCAGGGATCAGTGTTGGGACTGCAATTGTTTACGATTTACATAGATGATTTGGAGTTGGGGACCAAGTGCAGTGTGTCAAAATTTGCAGATCACACTGAGATGAGTGGCAGAGCAAAGTGTGCGGAGGACGCAGTAAGTCTACAAAGGGATATAGATAGTCTAAGTGAGTGGGCAAGGGTCTGACAGATGGACTACAACGTTGGTAAATGAGAGGTCATCCATTTTGGTCGGAATAACAGCAAAATGGACGATTATTTAAATGGTAAAAAATTGCAGCATGCTGCTGTGCAGAGGGACCTGGGTGTCCTTGTGCAGGAATCACAAGGAGTTGGTTTGCAGATACAGCAGGTAATTAAGAAGGCAAATAGAATTTTGTCCTTCATTGCTAGGGAGATGGAGTTTAAAAACAGCGAGGTTATGTTGCAGCTGTATAAGGTGCTGGTGAGGCCACACCTGGAGTACTGTGTACAGTTTTGGTCTCCTTACTTGAGAAAGGATATACTGGCACTGGAGGGGGTGCAGAGGAGATTCACTAGGTTGATTCTGGAGTTGAGAGGGTTGGCTTATGAGGAGAGACTGAGTAGACTGGGGCTATACTCATTGGAATTCAAAAGAATGAGGGGAGATCTTACAGAAAGATATAAGATTTTGAAGGGAATGGATAAGATAGAAGCAGGGAAGTTGTTTCCATTGGCAGGTGAAACTAGAACTAGGGGGCATGGCCTCAAAATAAGGGGAAGCAGATTTAGGACTGAGTTGAGGAGGAATTTCTTCACACAAAGGTGGAATTGGTAAGGCTAGGGAACCGTGGTGCACCAAAAAAGTTGATTCGTTGGTTAAAAAGAAAAAGGAGGCTTATGTTCGGATGAGACGTGAGCACTCGGATAGTGCACTAGAGAGCTTTAGATTGGCTAGGAGGGAGTTGAAGAGCGAGCTAAGAAGGGCTAAAAGAGGACATGAGAAGACTTTGGCTGATAGGGTTAAGGAGAATCCTAAGACATTCTATAGGTATGTCAAGAACAGAAGGTTGGTTAGGGCAAGGTTAGGGCCAGTTATAGACGGCAGAGGGAAGTTATGTGTGGAACTGGAGGAGATTGGTGAAGCATTGAACCAATATTTCTCTTCGGTGTTCACGCAGGGGGACATGGATATAGCTGAGGAGGACACTGGGTTGCAGGGGAGTAGAATTGACAGTGTTACAGTTGATAAGGAGGATGTGCTGGATATTCTGGAGGGTCTGAAAATAGATAAGTCCCCTGGTCCGGATGGGATTTACCCCAGGATTCTCTGGGAGGCAAGAGAAGTGATTGCAGAGCCTCTGGCTCTGATCTTCAGGTCGTCGTTGGCCTCTGGTATAGTACCAGATGATTGGAGGTTAGCGAATGTTGTCCCATTGTTTAAGAAGGGGAACAGAGACTTCCCCGGGAATTATAGACCAGTGAGTCTCACTTCTGTTGTGGGCAAGGTTTTGGAAAAAATTATTAGGGATAGGATTTATAGTTATTTGGAGAGTAATGAGTTGATTGGAGATAGTCAGCATGGTTTTGTGGCGGGTAGGTCGTGCCTTACTAACCTTATTGAGTTTTTTGAGAAAGTGACCAAAGAGGTGGATGGGGGTAAGGCAGTGGACGTGGTGTATATGGATTTTAGTAAGGCGTTTGATAAGGTTCACCATGGTAGGCTTCTGCACAAAATGCAGATGTATGGGATTGGGGGTGATCTAGGGAACTGGATTAGGAATTGGCTAGCGGATAGGAGACAGAGGGTAGTGGTTGACGGTAAATATTCATCATGGAGTTCGGTTACAAGTGGTGTGCCTCAGGGATCTGTGTTGGGGCCACTGCTGTTTGTGATTTTTATTAATGATCTGGATGAGGGTATAGTTGGGTGGATCAGTAAATTTGCTGATGACACCAAAGTCGGAGGTGTGGTAGATAGTGAGGAAGGGTGTCATAGTTTGCAGGAAGACTTAGACAGGTTGCAGAGCTGGGCCGAGAGGTGGCGGATGGAGTTTAATGCAGAGAAATGTGAGGTAATTCACTTTGGTAGGAATAACAGATGTGTTGAGTATAGGGCTAACGGGAAGACTTTGAATAGTGTGGAGGAGCAGAGGGATCTAGGTGTATGTGTACATAGATCCCTGAAAGTTGGGAATCAAGTAGATAAGGTTGTTAAGAAGGCATACAGTGTCTTGGCGTTTATTGGTAGGGGGATTGAATTTAGGAGTCGTAGCGTTATGTTGCAACTGTACACAACTCTGGTGCGGCCGCACTTGGAGTATTGTGTGCAGTTCTGGTCCCCACATTACAGGAAGGATGTGGAGGCTTTGGAGAGGGTGCAGAGGAGGTTTACCAGGATGTTGCCTGGTATGGAGGGGAGATCCTATGAGGAGAGGCTGAGGGATTTGGGGTTGTTTTCGCTGGAAAGAAGGCGGCTAAGAGGGGATCTTATTGAAACATATAAGATGATTAGAGGTTTAGATAGGGTGGATAGTGATAGCCTTTTTCCTCTGATGGAAAAATCTAGCACGAGGGGGCATGGCTTTAAACTAAGGGGGGGTAGTTATAGGACAGATGTCAGGGGTAGGTTCTTTACCCAGAGGGTGGTGAGGGATTGGAATGCCCTGCCTGCTGCAGTTGTAAATGCGCCTAGTTTGGGGGCGTTTAAGAGGTCTGTGGATAGGTTTATGGACGAAAAGGGATTGGTTTAGGTTAGTGGGTCATTGTTGTTGTTTTTTTTTAACTGGTCGGCGCAACATCGTGGGCCGAAGGGCCTGTTCTGCGCTGTAATGTTCTATGTTCTATGTTCTAAAGGGTTGTGAATCTGTGGAATTCCCTGCCCAGTGAAGCAGTTGAGGCTCCCTCATTGAATGTTTTTAAGGCAAGGATAGATAAATGTTTGAACAGTGAAGGAATTAAGGATTATGGTGAGCGGGCAGGTAAGTGGAGCTGAGTCCACAAAAAGATCAGCCATGATCTTATTGAATGGCGGAGCAGGCTCGAGGGGCCAGATGGCCCACTCCTGCTCCTAGTTCTTATGTTCTTAAAGCCGTAATTGAAACTGGGTCCCTTGTGCCGTGAGGCAGCTGTGAAAACCACTGTGTCGTCATACCACCCCATTTCATCTGTGGATGTGTCAATTCTCAAGAATTTCTTGGTAAAAATTAGACCATTGGGATTTCACCTGGAAAGCAGTATTCGCTGAGAATATGTTTTATCTAAAGCTGATGTTCATGATTTCAGTTGTTCTACATTTTCAAATTTCAAATATAAGAATTGGGAAAGTTATTTCCAAATAAGAAATAAGCATTATTCTTGAGAAGCAAATATCTTGTTTTTCGTTTGGAACTGGTTGAATCTTTTCATTTTCCAGAGTCTGGAATTTCGGCTCCATAATTCATTGCAAGGATTAATCTTTCTAAATTGTGTGGCAATCTGGGAGTGTGCCAGTTACAATTTAAGATTAAAAGCAACACTCACTCCAGCGATTGCAGGCAAATTAAAATACCCCCGCGCCCGTTTCATAGAGTTCCCATTATTAAATACAATTCCATCATAATCCCATAGGGGGAACAGCAGTCCCTCCACATTGATGCAGACCATTGGTGGGGTGGGGGAGTGTGGAACAGGGGGCAAGGCAGGGTTAGGGTCAGGGTTAGCTTTAGGGTTAGGGTTAGGGGCTGTGCAGGAAAAACGTATATACCCCCACTGAAGCAGGCACAACATACAATGGATTTATATAACTGTATCGGCAGTACAGGCTTAGTTTAAAATATCTTAATGTGTTTAACGACAGTATAACTGAATATCTAATTACGCTATAATAGGATTGTTAAATCAATATAAATACCCCAAAACGGGACGGTGCTGTAACAGTCTCGGGGGTAAGGGACAGTACAGGACGATGCTGTAACAGTCTCAGGGGTAAGGGGCAGTACGGGACGGTGCTGTAACAGTCTCAGGGGTAATGGACAGTACAGGACGGTGCTGTAACAGTCTCAGGGGTAAGGGACAGTACAGGACGGTGCTGTAACAGTCTCAGGGGTAGGGAGCAGCAGAGGACGGTGTTGTAACAGTCTCAGGGGTAAGGGACAGCACAGGACGGTGCTGTAACAGTCTCAGGGGTAAGGGGGAGTACGGGACAGTGCTGTAACAGTCTCAGGGGTAAGGGGGAGTACAGGACGGTGCTGTAACAGTCTCAGGGGTAAGGGGGAGTACAGGACGGTGCTGTAACAGTCTCAGGGGTAAGGGACAGTACAGGACGGTGCTGTAACAGTCTCAGGGGTAAGGGATAGTACAGGACGGTGGTGTAACAGTCTCAGGGGTAGGGGGCAGCACAGGATGGTGCTGTAACAGTCTCAGGGGTAGGGGACAGTACAGGACGGTGCTGTAACACTCTCAGGGGTAAGGGGGAGTACGGGACGGTGTTGTAACAGTCTCAGGGGTAAGGGACAGTACGGGACGGTGCTGTAACTGTCTCAGGGGTAGGGGATAGTACAGTACGGTGCTGTAACAGTCTCAGGGGTAGGGGACAGTGCAGGACGGTGCTGTAATAGTCTCAGGGGTAGGGGACAGTACAGGACGGTGCTGTAACAGTCTCAGGGGTAAGGGGGAGTACGGGACGGTGTTGTAACAGTCTCAGGGGTAAGGGACAGTACAGGACAGTGCTGTAACAGTCTCAGGGGTAAGGGACAGTACGGGACGGTGTTGTAACAGTCTCAGGGGTAAGGGACAGTACGGGACGGTGCTGTAACTGTCTCAGGGGTAAGGGACAGTACGGGACGGTGCTGTAACAGTCTCAGGGGTAAGGGACAGTACAGGACGGTGCTGTAACAGTCTCAGGGGTAGGGAGCAGCAGAGGACGGTGTTGTAACAGTCTCGGGGTAAGGGACAGTACAGGACAGTGCTGTAACAGTCTCAGGGGTAAGGGGGAGTACGGGACGGTGTTGTAACAGTCTCAGGGGTAAGGGGGAGTACAGGACGGTGCTGTAACAGTCTCAGGGGTAAGGGGGAGTACAGTACGGTGCTGTAACAGTCTCAGGGGTAGGGGACAGTGCAGGACGGTGCTGTAATAGTCTCAGGGGTAGGGGACAGTACAGGACGGTGCTGTAACAGTCTCAGGGGTAAGGGGGAGTACGGGACGGTGTTGTAACAGTCTCAGGGGTAAGGGACAGTACAGGACAGTGCTGTAACAGTCTCAGGGGTAAGGGACAGTACGGGACGGTGCTGTAACAGTCTCAGGGGTAAGGGACAGTACAGGACGGTGCTGTAACAGTCTCAGGGGTAAGGGGGAGTACAGGACGGTGCTGTAACAGTCTCAGGGGTAGGGGACAGTACAGGACGGTACTGTAACAGTCTCAGGGGTAAGGGACAATACGGGACGGTGCTGTAACAGTCTCAGGGGTAAGGGACAGTACAGGACAGTACTGTAACAGTCTCAGGGGTAAGGGACAATACGGGACGGTGCTGTAACAGTCTCAGGGGTAAGGGGGAGTACAGGACGGTACTGTAACAGTCTCAGGGGTAAGGGGGAGTACAGGACGGTACTGTAACAGTCTCAGGGGTAAGGGACAATATGGGACGGTGCTGTAACAGTCTCAGGGGTAAGGGACAGTACAGGACGGTGCTGTAACAGTCTCAGGGGTAAGGGGGAGTACAGGACAGTACTGTAACAGTCTCAGGGGTAAGGGACAGTACGGGACGGTGCTGTAACAGTCTCAGGGGTAAGGGACAATACGGGACGGTGCTGTAACAGTCTCAGGGGTAAGGGACAGCACAGGACGGTGCTGTAACAGTCTCAGGGGTAAGGGACAATACGGGACGGTGTTGTAACAGTCTCAGGGGTAAGGGGGAGTACAGGATGGTGCTGTAACTGTCTCAGGGGTAAGGGACAGTGCAGGACAGTGCTGTAACAGTCTCAGGGGTAAGGGACAATACGGGACGGTGTTGTAACAGTCTCGGGGGTAAGGGGGAGTGCGGGACGGTGCTGTAACTGTCTCAGGGGTAAGTGACAATACAGGACGGTGCTGTAAGTCTCAGGGGTAAGGGGCAGTACAGGACGGTGCTGTAACTGTCTCAGGGGTGTGGGGAAGTAGAGGGGAATGGTCCCTTTGAGCATTCCATATGGACAGGTATGACCTGTCTCCTCACATGATGGATAATTGATCAGAAAATGCTGTCAAAATCTTAAATAAAAATTATTTTTAATTATCTGGATCCTGATATGACAGAAATGTTAGCTGAATATTACATTAATGCTTCAGTGTTATATATTTGTAGTCAATCTGATCCTGGGTGTTGGCAGTCATACCCATTGGGAGGAGCTGATTAACAAAGAGTATTATTTAAACTGGCTGCTGGAAACTCACAGCCTGTGTCTGTGGCTCAGAAAGGGAATGAGTTCAGAAACTCAGAGACTGCGAGAGAAACCTTTGGAGTTGGACAGAGAGAGGACATGTCCCCTTTTCTTTTGGCTCATGTCCAACCCTTGTTTCTCCCTGTGATCCCTGGCCTTGCAGGCAGATTGATGAGTGAATGCTGGAAAGGGGCAGGCAGTCAGTGGTCATTCCCCTTCTCCAGTAAGTATTCTGTTTTGGATACTGTGGGGGGAGATGGGCTATCAGGGATAACAGCAGCAGCAGCCAAAGCAGTGGCATCACGGCTGGCTCTGTTGTTAAGCAGGGAGGGACAAAGAGGACTAGAGCAATATTTATAGGGGACTCTATAGTTAGGGGTGCAGATAGGTGTTTCTATGGATGTGAAAGAGACTCCAGGATGGTATGTTGCTTTCCTGGTGCCAGCATCCAGAATGTCTCTGAATGGGCAGAAAGCATTCTGAAAGGGAGAGGGTAAACAGCCAGAGGTTGTGGTCTATATTGGTACTAACGATATAGACAGCGAGAGCGAGGTCCTGCAGCACAGCTTAGGGAGTTAGGCAGTAAATTAAGAAGCAGGACTTTGCGGGCTGTAATCTCAGGTTTACTCCCTGTGCCACGTGTTAGTGAAGCTAGAAAGAGGAAGATATTGCAGCTCAATACATGCTAATTGTTGTGTAGATAGTTTGAATTGTGTTGAGAACGAAAAGGAGAAGGTATTGGGGTTCTTAAGAAACATTACGGTAGAAGGGAGGGTTTCGGATACCTGGACCACTGGGGTCTCTTCTGGGGTCTGTACAAGAAGGATGGGTTGCTTCTAAAGTGGAAGGGCATAAGTATTCTGGGTGGGAGGTTTGCTGGTGTCACACGGGAGAATTTAAACTAGTTTGGCAGGTGAGGTGGAACCAATTTACAGGTGAATGAACTGAAGGGATCCAGAGAGTATAGCCAGTAAGACTCAGAGAGAGCAGGAAGGGTGTGGTTACTAATCAAAGAGGATCTGGGAGACTGAAATGCATTTGTTTCAATGTGAGAAGTGTAACAGGTAAGGCAGATAAACTGCCTTAGCAGCTTTTGGATTAGTGCTAGGAACTAGTACTATAGGCCACCCAACTGCCAGCGGGAGATAGAGGAACAGATATGTAGACAAATTTTGGCAAGGTGTAAAAGTAACAAGGTTGTTGTTGTGGGAAATTTTAAACTCTTCCTCGATTGACTGAGACTCACTTAGTGCTAGGGGCATTGATGGGGCAGAGTATGTAAGGAGCACCCAGGAGAGCTTCTTGAAACAGTACGTCGGTAGTCCAACTAGGGAAGGGGCCATACTGGAGCTGGTATTGGTACATTTCAGTAGGGGAGCAGTTTGGGAACAGTGACCACAATTCAGTAAGGTTTAAGGTGCTGATGGATAAAGATAAGTGTAGTCCTCAAGCGAAAATGCTAAATTGGGGGAAGGATAATTACAAAAAACAGGCAGGAACTGAAGAATGAAGATTGGGAGCAGATGTTTGAGGGCAAATCAACATCTGGCATGTGGGAGGCTTTCAAGTGTAAGTTGATAGGGATTCAGGACTGGCACATTCCAGTAGGGATGAAGGATAAGTAAAGCAAGTTTTGGGAACCTTGGATAATGAGAGATATTATGAGCCTCATCAAAGAGAAAAAGGAAGCATTTGTCAAAGCTAGGAGGCTGGGAACACACGAAGCAAGTGTGGAATACAAGGAAAGTAGAAAGAAACTTAAGCAAGGAGTAAGAAGAGCTGAAAGGGGTCATGAAAAAGCATTGGCCAGCAGGATTAAGGAAAATCTCAAGTTTTTTCCACATATATAAAGAGCAAGAGGGTAGCCAGGAAGAGGCTTGGCCCACTCAAGGACAAGGGAGGGAATCTATGTGGAGCCAGAGGAAATGGGTGAGGTATTAAATGAGTACTTTGCATCAGTATTCACCAAAGAGAAGGAGTTGGTGGATGATGAGTCTGGGAGAGGGTGTGTAGATAGTTTGAGTCATGTTGAGATCAAAAAGGAGGAGGTTTTTGGGTTCTTGAGAAGCATCAAGATAGACAAGTCTTCAGGGCCTGATGGGATATACCCCAGAATACTGAGAGAGGCAAGAGAGTAAATTGCTGGAGCCTTGAGAGAAATCTTTGTATCCCTACTGGCTACAGAGGAGGTCCCAGAGGATTGGAGAATAGTCAATGTTGTTCTTTTGTTTAAGAAGGGTAGCAAGAATAATCCAGGTAATTACAGGCTGGAGAGCCTTACATCAGTGGGAGGGAAATTATTGGAGAGGCAACTTCAAGACAGGATTTATTCCCACTTGGAACGAAATGGAGGTATTAGTGACAGGCAACATGGTTTTGTGAAGAGGAGGTCATGTCTCACGAACTTGTTTGAGGTTTTTCAAGGAAGTGACGAAGATGATTGATGAAGGTAGGGCAGTGGATGTTGATGCTAGAATGCTAGGATCTGTCATAAAAATGGTAGAATCCATCATCAAAGAAGAAATCGTGAGGCATCTAGAAAAGAATGGTTTGATAGAGCAGACGCAGCACGGATTTGTTAAGGGGAAGTCGTGTTTGATAAATTTATTGGATTTCTTTGAGGATGTGACTAGTACGGTAGACAGAGGGGAACCGGTGGATGTGGTGTTTTTAGATTTCCAAAAGGCGTTTGATAAGGTGCCTCATCAAAGGTTGCTGCAGAAGGTTAGGGTGCATGGAGTTGGGGGTTAGGTGTTAGCGTGGATAGAGGATTGGCTGTCTAAATAGACGATCTGGAGGAGGGGGCTGAGTGTAGGGTGACAAAATTTGCTGATGACACGAAGATGAGTGGAAAAGCAAATTGTGTGGAGGGTGTGGAAAATCTGCAGAGGGATCTGGTTAGGCTGAGTAAGTGGGTGAGGACCTGGCAGACGCTATGACAACGGATGAATGAATATTGCTTGACAATCACCAGGCAAGACTGTTCCCTTCCTGTTGGCGAACACTTCAGTGGTCATGGACATTCAGCCTCTGACCTTCGGGTAAGCATTCTCCAAGGCGGCCTTCACGACACACGACAGCGCAGAGTCGCTGAGCAGAGACTGATAGCCAAGTTACGCACATGAAGACGGTCTCAACAGGGATCTTGGGTTCATGTCACACTACCTGTAACCCCTGTGACTTGCCTGGGTTTGCAAAACCTCACTTACTGTACTGTCTGGAGACAATACACATCTCTTTAAACTGTGATCAGTGCTCCTTCCACTCACATTGTCGGCCACTTCAAGACTTGAATAGCAGGTTAGGTGTAAAGATTTGCATTCTAATCAGTAATCTGTAAACTGTCAATGCTTTATATGAGCTGTCTGTGGCCAGAACTCTCCATGCACCTGACGAAGAGTTTAACCTCGAAAGCTTGTGATTTCCCTATCAAATAAATCGGTTGGACTTAAACCTGGTGTTGTCAGACTTCTTACAGTTCTTAACAGAAGCCAGAGAGTGGTTGTAGAGAGTTGTTTTTCAAACTGGAGACCTGTGACCAGTGGTGTGCCTCGGATCAGTGCTGGGTCCACTGTTATTTGTCATTTATATTAATGATTTGAATGGGGATATAGGAAGCATGGTTAGTAAATTTGCAGATGACACTAAGGTTGGTGACATAGTTGGTGACATTCTCTGCTCGTTGAAGTGGTGGAGGCTGCCTCGCTAAATATTTTTAAGACGCGGGTTGATGGGTTTTTGATAAGAGAGGGGATTAAGGGTTATGGGGAGAGGGCGGGAATGTGGAACTGAGCCACGACAGATTAGCCGTGATCTTATTGAATGGCGGGGCAGGCTCGAAGGGCTAGATGGTCAACTCCTGCTCCTATTTCTTATGTTCTTATGTTCTTATAGTGGACAGTGAAGAAAATTATCTCCAATTGCAACAGGATTTTGATCAATTGGGCCAGTGGGCTGACAAATGGCAGATGGAATTTGATGGAATGTGAGGTGATGTATTTTGGTAGATTGAACCAGGGCAGAATTTACTCAGTTAATGGTAGGGTGTTGGGGAGATCTAGGGTACACGTCCATAGCTCCTTGGAAGCGGAGTCACAGGTGGACAGAATGGTGAAGAAGGCATTTGGCATGAGTTAGGGTATTAGGGGGCCAGGGTCATTCAGGTTAGTCCCATTAGAGCATCTGCATTAGGGTTAGGGATTGCATTGGCGGTGTGGAGAGGGTGTGTGGTGTGGTGAGGATTCTGGCTGCGGGGTTAGGGTTCTGGCTGCGTTCAGGCTGAGGGTGAGGGGTTGGGGTTGGGTTTCGGATCTTTTCAGTCCTCCACAAACCTGCAGTACAATCTCCCAGATCACTTTCCACTGTGAATACCGAGTCAAAGTACTCATTAAGCACCTCTGCCATTTTTTCTGGTTCCACACAGACTTTTCCCCCTTCACCTTTTATAGGTCCTATCCCTTCACTTCTCATCCTTTTACTCTTCACATATTTGTAGAACGCCTTGGGATTCTCCTTAATCTTACCCACCAAGGCCTTCTCATGACCTCTTCTGGCTCTCCTAATTTCCTTTTTAAGCTCCTTTCTACAAGCCTTATACTCCTCTAGATCCTTAACATCTCCTAGCTCTCTGAGCCTTTTGTACGCCTTTCTTTTCTCCCTGACTAGGTTCATCACAACCTTCATGCACCACGGTTCCCACGACCTACCAAAACCTTTTCAGAAGGTGTTTGACAAGGTGCCTCACAAGAGGTTATTGCAGAAGGTAAGGGGGCATGGAGTTGGGGGTAGGGTGTTCGCGTGGATAGGGGATTGGCTGTCAAATAGGAGGCAGAGAGTGGGGGTCAATGGGTGCTATTCGGATTGGCGGTTGGTGACTAGTGGAGTGCCCCAGGGGTCGGTGCTGGGGCCTCAGCTATTTACCATTTATATAGATGATCTGGAGGAGGGAACCGAGTGTATGGTGTCGAAATTTGCTGATGACGCCAAGATTGGTGGAACGGCAAATTGTGCGGAGGGTGTGGAGAGTCTGCAGAAGGATCTAGATAGGCTGGGCGAATGGGCCAGGAACTGGCAAATGGAATTTAATGTTGGCGAGTGCGAGGTGGTCCACTTTGGTAGGAAGAATGGTAGGAAGGACTATTACTTACGTGGTGAAAAACTGCAGCATGCGACGGTGCAGAGGGACCTCGGGGTCCTTGTGCATGAGTCGCGAAAACCCAGCCTGCAGGTGCAGCAGGTGGTCAGGAAGGCGAATGGGATGCTGGCCTTCATAGCGAGGGGGATTGAATATAAAAGTAGGGAGGTCTTGCTGCAGCTGTATAGGGTATTGGTGAGGCCGCAGCTGGAGTACTGTGTGCAGTTTTGGTCGCCGCACTTACGCAAGGATATTTTGGCCTTGGAAGGAGTGCAGAGGAGTTTACTAGGCTGATACCAGAGTTGAGGGGGTTGAACTATGAGGAGAGGCTGAATAAACTAGGCTTATACTCGTTAGAGTTTAGAAGAATGAGGGGAGATCTCATTGAGACATATAAGATGATGAATGGGATGGATAGGATAGAGGTGGAGGGACTCTTCCCGCTCAGAAAGGACAGTAGGACTAGGGGGCACAGCCTCAAGATAAAGGGGGGGCGGTTTAGAACGGAGTTGAGGAGGAACTTCTGCACTCAAAGGGTGGTGAATCTCTGGAATTCTCTGCCCGTTGAAGTGGTGGAGGCTGCCTCGCTAAATATTTTTAAGACGCGGGTTGATGGGTTTTTGATAAGAGAGGGGATCAAGGGTTATGGGGAGAGGGCGGGAGTGTGAAACTGAGCCACGACAGATCAGCCATGATCTTATTGAATGGTGGGGCAGGCTCAAAGGGCTAGATGGCCTACTCCTGCTCCTATTTCTTATGTTCTTTATGTTCTAAAACCGCCTTATCTCATCGGAATGTTGTTGTGCACAGCTCCAGTCAAATATCCCTTGAAAATCCGCCACCTTCCTTCAGTATTTTTCCCCACGAACACCTCCTTCCAGTTTACTCGTCCAATTATCTGCCTGATGCCTTCATATTTCCCCTTACTCCAGATAAACACCTTCCTAGCCTGCCTGATCCTATCTCTTTCCAATGCTATCGTGAAGGAAATAGAACTATGATCTCCATCCCCGAGATGCTCTCCCACCAAGAGATCCGACACCTGTCCTGGTTCATTAGCCAGCACCAGGTCAAGTACAGCCTCTCCTCTCGTAGGCTTATCCACGTGCAGGGTTAGGGTTAGAATGAGAGGTGGAGTTCAGGTTCGGGTTGGGGTTGGTTAGCTTGGGATTGGATTAGTTGCCTGATGATCTGACACAATTTACGACCAAGAAGGATTTTTGAAGTAAATAACAGCCAAGTTCTGCAAATACTGCATTTCTGAAATAACAGAGGAATCGTTGAACATACTCGTCAGGTGTGACAGTATCTGTGGAAAGGAAATCAGAGTTAACAATTCCATTCAAATATGAATGTCCTTCAGACGGTGGCTCTGAGGGAGAGTCATACTTAAATACTTCCAATTTTTCACAGATTCTGTAAGAGCTGATGAGTGTATCTAGTATTCAGTGTTTTATTTAGTGATTTATGAAGTATAATTACTGTTACAGAACATAGAACATTACAGCGCAGAACAGGCCCTTCGGCCCACGATGTTGCGCCGACCAGTTAAAAAAGCAATGACCCTCTAACCTAAACCAATCCCTTTCCATCCATAAACCTATCCACGGATCTCTTAAATGCTCCCAAACTAGGCGCATCTACAACTGCAGCAGGCAGGGCATTCCAATCCCTCACCACCCTCTGGGTAAAGAACCTACCTCTGACATCCGTCCTATATCTACCACCCCTTAATTTAAAGCTATGCCCCCTCATGCTAGCTTTCTCTATCCGAGGAAAAAGGCTATCACTGTCCACCCTATCTAAACCTCTAATCATCTTATGTGTTTCAATAAGGTCCCCTCTTAGCCGCCTCCTTTCTAATGAAAACAACCCCAAATCCCTCAGTCTCTCCTCAATGTTGGAATGTAAGACACACAATAGCCGGGTCCATCATAGTGACCACAAATCGTTTTTATAATTTGGTTACGAGACAAATATGGACCAGGGAGGGCACCCTCTGCATTGCCCCTCAGGTAATACTGCACATCAGTATCACACCCACAAGTATGAACCACTCCAGTATCTCCACACTGACACCTTCATGAAGATCATTGTGTGGTCGCAAACCGGTTAAACATTCAGGGAGTGGAACAGTTCTATTGACGGAGACAATGCCTGATGTTTTGGGGACTGCAGGGTGACATGTGGGCAATCACTAGCCCCCTGCCTATGTGGCATTCTGTCAATGGCAGCAAAGCCTGCAGCCCAGGCTTCCTGCTGGGCCTGGCCATGTCAAAATTCATGCACTGGCATCCCAGGCAAACAGAGCACCATCACCTCGTGGACACATCTGTGGATTGGGACTGGCGGTCTGGAAGGACCCAACTGTGGAAAAGTTGAGGGCCCCTGTAACCTTTACAGCCACTGAGGAGGGTGGGGGGCCCCCTGTCCCCCAAGGTGTCAGGTCCATAACAATCTGACTCTGTCTCCTTACTGAGCTGGAGCCTGCGACAGGCACACAAGGTGTCCAACTGCTCATTGAGAAACATGCTGGGGTCTCTGTCCTGTCTGGTGCTCTGGTCTCCCAAGGCCAGTGCACAGACGTCTCCCTCCTCCTTGGAACCTTGGTTCTCGAGGGAGATTGTAACACTGATTAAGAGGAAGAGAGAGTTGTATGAAATGTACAGGCAGCAAGGAACAGATCAGATGCTCAAGGAGGATAAAAAATTCAAGAAGCTCCTTAAGAGGGAAATCAGGAGGGGTAAAAGAAAGCAAGAGGTTGCTTTGGCAGACAGAGTGAAGGAAAATCCAAAGAGCTTCTATAGGTCTGTGAGGAGCAAAAGGATAGTGACGAATAAAATTGGTCCTCTTGAAGACCAGAGTGGTAGACTATGCATGGAATCAAAAGAGATGGGGGAGATACTAAATGGTTTTTTTTGCATCCCTATTTACTGAGGAAATGGGCATGGAGTCTATGGAAATTGGGCAAACAGGTAGGGAGGTCATGGAACTTCTACAGATTAAAGAAGAGGAGGTGCTGGCTGTCTTGAGGCAAATCAGAGTGGATAAATCCCCAGGACCGGACAGGGTATTCCCACGGACCTTGAAGGAGGCGAGTGTTGAACTTTCAGGGGCCCTGGCAGATATATTTAAAAGGTCAATATTCACGGGAGAGGTGCCGGATGATTGGAGGGTGGCTCATGTTATTCTGTTGTATAAAAAAGATTCCAAAAGAAATCCGGGAAATTATAGGCCAGTAAGTTTGACGTCGGTGGTTGGCAAGTTACTGGACAGTGTGATAAGGGATAGGATCTACAAATATTTGGATAACAGGGACTTATGAGGGAGAGTCAACATGGCTTTGTGCGTGGTAGGTTATGTTTGACAAATCTATTAGAGCTTCAAGGAGGTTACCAGGGAAGTGGATGAAGGGAAGGCGGTGGATGTTGTCTACCTGGATTCCAGCAAGGCCTTTGACAAGGTCCCTTACGGGAGGTTAGTTAGGAAGGTTCAGTCACTAGGTATACATGGGGAGGTAGTAAATTGGATTAGACACTGGCTCAATGGAAGAATGATGTGGATATGCCAGCATTGGACTGGGGTAAACACAGTAAAAAGCCTGACAACACCAGGTTTAAGTCCAACTGATTTATTTGATAGTAAACTCACAAGCTTTCGGGGTTTGTCCCTTCATCAGGTGAATGCCTGATGAAGGGACAAACCCCGAAAGCTTGTGAGTTTACTATTAAATAAATCAGTTGGACTTAAACCTGGTGTTAACAAAGAACAAAAACAGCCCGGGAAATAGGCACTACAGCCCAACGAGCCCGCGCCGCCATTTTAACATTACCAGTCCCCCACTCCACTCATGACCCTTATCTATTATTTATGGCGTTCCACGTTGAGGGAAACTAATTTAGGGACAATTTATTACCTCGAATTAGCCTAATAGCACATCTTTGGGGTGTGGAAGGAAACCGGAGCACCCGGAGAAAACCCACGCAAGCATGGGGAGAATGCGCAAACTCTCACAGACACCGGCCCAAATCCATGTGTCTGCACAGCAAACAGTGATAGTCACTGAGCTGTCGTGTTGCCCAGCATCTGGTCCAGTTTAAGCACACACTAACAACATGAAGCACTAGGCCAATCTCGAACAACCATGAGCAGCCCAAGTACGACCCAACGCATGTATGCCCCTCGTTGTACAACAAGGCGGACTGACTTAAAACCTGTGAATGAAAAGAGAAAAAACATTAGTATCATACCACATCCTTTTACATTACCAGGGACGCCCCAATGCTAATGACCCTTATTTAAAACAATCTCCTATATCCACCCATCTCCAACCCACTCACGTGCCTGTCTAAGTTACTCTTAAACAATTCCAGCGTGCCTGCCTCCACCACCTTACTTGGCAGAGCATTCCATACCCCCACTACCCTCTGTGTGAAAAACCTCCCTCTAATATCTGTGTTATACCTCTCCCCCCTCACCTTAAGCCCGTGGCCCCTCGTACTGTGTGTCTCTAACATAGGAAATAGCTTACCTCTGTTTACTCTATCTATACCCTTCATAATCTTATATACCTCTATTAGATCTCCTCTCAGTCGCCGTCTTTCAAGGGAAAACAGCCCCAATTCGTCAATCTTTCTTCATAACCCAGTCCTTCCATACCAGGCAACATCCTGGTAAACCTCCTCTGCACACTCTCCAGAGTCTCCACGTCCTTCCGGTAGTAAGATGACCAGAACTGGATGCAGTACTCTAAATGCGGCCTAACCAACGTTCTGTACAACTGCAACATTAGACTCCAGCTCTTATATTCTATACCCCTTCCTATAAAGGCTAACATACCATAGGCTTTCTTCACCACACTCTCCACTTGTACTGCCACCTTCAAAGACTTGTGCACTTGCACCCCCAGGTCTCGTTGCATTTCTATACTCTTTATAGGCTTACCCTTTACCATATAACTCCCCCCTACATTATTCCAGCCAAAATGCATCACCTCACATTTATCCGGATTAAACTCCATTTGCCATATGTCTGCCCAATCAACCAGCCTATCAATATCCCGTTGTATTGCCAGACACTGCTCCTCACTGCCTGCCAATCCAGCCATCTTAGTGTCATCTGCAAATTTGCTGATCACACCACTTACTCCCTCTTAACAAAGAACAAAGAACAACCCAGCAGGGGAAACAGGCCCTTCGGCCCAACAAGCCCGCGCCACCTACACCTACCCTGCCCTGAGTGTATGCGAGTGGAACCCCTAACTTAGCCAGATTCAGGGGAGAATAGTGTCAATTTGGTACACCAATCAGCCTAAGAGCACATCTTTGGGGTGTGGGAGGAAACTGGAGCACCTGGAGGAAACCCATGCAACCACAGGGAGAATGCGCAAACTCCCACAGACACAGGCCCAAATCCATGTATCTGCACAGCCAGCAGTGCTAGTGACTGAGCTGTTGCGGTGCCCGTCTACCGGTCCAGGATCAAGCACACACACACCGACACGAAGTACTAGGCCACTCCCGGAGCCTCCAAGAGCAGCCCACGCACGACCCACCGTGTGCATGCCCCTTGTTTGACAACAAGGTGGACCTCCACCTGCGGAATAAAAAGACAAAAACGTTAACATGTAAGTCTGCATTTCCGGTGTCTCCCGAGGCTCTGACCCTATTTAATACCCTCTACTATAACCCTCCATCCTTACTTCGCTCATGTGTCTATCTAAGTAAACCTTAAACAAGTCCAACGTGCCTGCCTCCACCACCCTACTCGGTAGCGCGTTCCATACCCCCACGACCCCCTGCGTGAAGAACCTTCCTCTCACATCCAAATTATACTTCTCCCCCCTCACCCTTAGATCCTGACCTCTTGTAATTGTACCCAACCTAGGGAGCAGCCTTTCACTATTGACTCTATCTATTCCCTTCAGTATTTTATATACCTCTATCATGTCTCCCCTCAATCTCCGCCTTTCCAAGGAGAAAAGTCCCAGTTTCTCCAACCTTTCCTCGTAACTCAGTCCTTCCATGCCAGGCAACATCCTGGTAAACCTCCTCTGAACCCTCTCCAGAGTATCCATGCCCTTCCGGTAGTAAGGTGACCAGAACTGGACGCAGTACTCCAAATGCGGTCTAACCAACGTTCTGTACAACTGAAGCATTAGACGGCAGCTCCTATACTCTATACCCCTTCCTATAAAGGCTAGCATTCCATAATTTTCCTCACAACCTTCTCTACTTGTGTCGCAACCTTCATAGACTTGTGAACCTGCACTCCCAGGTCCCTCTGTATTTCTATACTCCTAATCGGTCTACCTTTTATCACGTAGCTCCTCTCTGCATTATTCCTTCCAAAATGCATCACCTCGCATTTGTCAGGATTAAATTCCATCTGCCACCTATCTGCCCAATGTACCAACTTATCTATATCCTGCTGTATCACCTGACAGTCCTCCTCGGTATCCGCCAATCCTGCCATCTTGGTGTCATCCGCAAACTTGCTGATCACACCACGTACGCTCTCTTCCAAGTCGTTTATGTATACTACAAAGAGGAGAGGTCCCAGTACTGAGCCCTGCGGCACACCACTGGTCATTGGCCTCCAGCCCGAAAAGGTCCCCTCCACAACTACCCTCTGTCTCCTATTTCCCAGCCAGTTCTCAATCCACCCATCTACCTGACCTCGTATCCCATGCGCCTTAACCTTTTCTACCAGCCTACCGTGAGGGACTTTGTCAAACGCCTTACTGAAATCCATATAGATGACATCAACGGCTCGCCCATTGTCAACCGTTTTTGTCACCTCCTCAAAGAATTCTACCAGATTCGTAAGGCAAGATCTCCCCCTAACAAAGCCATGTTGCATATCCCTAATCAGATTGCAACGCTCCAAATGCTCATACATCCTACCCCTAAGAATTTTTTCCAATAATTTTCCTACCACCGATGTCAAACTCTTCCAAGTCATTTATATATACCACAAAGAGAAGAGGTCCCACCACTGAGCCCTGCGGCACATCACTCGTGACAGACCTCCAGCTAGAAGAGGACCCCTCCACTACTTCTGTCTCCTCTTAGCAAGCCAGTTCTCAACCCATCTAGATACCTGGCCTTGTATCCCATGAGCCTTCAATCTTTTCTACCAACCTACCATGAGGGACTTTGTCAAACGCCTTACTGAAATCCATACAGACGACATCAACGGCTCGTCTTTCGTCGACCGTTTTTGTCACCTCCTCAAAAAATTCTATCAGATTCGTAAGGCAAGACCTCCCCTTTACAAAGCCATGCTGCGTATCCTTAATCAGATCACAACGCTCTGAGTGCTCATACATCCTATCCCTAGAATCCTCTCCATCAACTTGCCTACCACTGACGTCAAACTCATCGGCCTATAGTTACCCGGGTTATCCCTCCTACCCTTTTTAAACAACGGTACCACGTTCGCTATCCTCCAGTCCTCTGGGACCTCATCTGTGTCCAAAGAAGAGACAAAGATTTGCATCAGAGGCCCAGCAATCTTATCTCTCGCCTCCCGAAGCAGCCTAGGATAAATGCCATCAGGCCCTGGAGATTTATCAGTTTTAATGCTACCTAAAAGCCCTAACACTTCTTCCCTCGTAATCGATAGTTCCTTCAACTGGTCTATAGCTCCCTCGATAACCGTACCAGACATCAAGCCCCTCTCCTTCGTGAATACCGACACAAAGTATTCATTCAGGATCTCCCCCATTCCCTCGGACTCTCAGCACAATTCCCCTCCTCTGTCCCTGAGAGGACCGATTTTACCCCTAGCCACCCTTTTGTTCCTAACGTAGGAGTAAAACGCCTTTGGATTTTCCTTAATCCTACCTGCCAAAGCCATTTCATGCCCCCTTTTTGCCCTCCTAACTCCCCTTTTGAGATCCCTCCTACTCTCTCTGTATTCCTCCAATGCTCTCTCTGTTCCCAGTTGCTTAGACCTTACATACGCCTCTCGTTCCTTCCTGACCAAGTCCTCAATATCTCTAGTAATCCACGGCTCTCTAATCCTACCTTTCCCATCTTTCCTTCTAACTGGCACATGCCTTTCCTGCACCCATTGCAGTTTTCCCTTGAAAGACTCCCACATACCTAACGTGGACTTGCCCCCCAACAGCCTATCCCAGTCTGTATCCCTAAGCTCCTGCCTAATCCGGCTGTATCTAGCCTTCCCCCAATTTAGCACCCTCCACTTAGGACAGCACTCATCTTTTTCCATTAGTATCCTAAAGTAGACAGAGTTGTGGTCACTGTTAGCCACATGTTCCCCTACTGCAACCTCAACCACCTGACCCGGCTCATTGCCCAGAACGAAATCCAGTATAGCCCCCTCTAGTGGGGCTATCTACATACTGCTCCAAGGACCCTTCCAATGCACATCTTACGAATTCCTCCCCGTCCGAACTCCTGGCCCTAGGCACCTTCCAATCCACCCCAGGGAGATTAAAATCTCCCACTACAACAACCCTGTTCTTCCTACACTTATCCAAAATGTCTCTACATACACCCTCTTCCACTGCCCACGGGCTGTTGGGGGGCCTGTAGTTGTCAGACTTTTTCAATGGAAGAAGCTAGAGTGTGGCTGTGGAGGATTGCTTCTGAGTGGAGGCCTGTGACTAGTGGAGTGCCGCAGGGATCGGTGTTGGGTCCATTGTTGTTTGCCATCTATATCAATGATCTGGATGATAACGTGGTAAATTGGATCAGCAAATTTGCTGATGATACAAAGATTGGAGGTGTAGTGGACAGTGGGGAAGGTTTTCAAAGCTTGCAGAGGGACTTGGACCAACTAGAAAAATGGCAGATGGAATTTAACAGACAAGTGTGAGGTATTGCACTATGGAAGGACAAACCAAAGTAGAACATACAGGCTAAATGGTAGGACTCTGAAGAGTGCAGTTGAACTGAGGGATCTGGGAATACAGGTACAGAATTCCCTAAAAGTGACGTCACAGGTGGATAGGGTTGTAAAGAGTGCTTTTGGAACATTGGCTTTTATAAATCGGTGTATCAAGTATAAAAGTTGGAGTGTTATGGTAAGGTTATATAAGGCATTGGTGAGGCTGAATTTAGAGTATTGCGTACAGTTTTGGTCACCTAGTTATAGGAAGGATGTAAATAAGGTTGAAAGAGTGCAGAGAAGGTTCACAAGGATGTTGCCAGGACTTGAGAAGCGAGTTACAGAGAAAGGTTGAATAGGTTAAGTCTTTATTCCCTGGAGCGTAGAAGAACGAAGGGAGATTTGATAGAGGTGTATAAAATTATGATGGGTACAGATAGAGTGAATGCAAGCAGGCTTTTTCCACTGAGGCTAGGGGAGTAAAAAACCAGAAGGCATGGGTTAAGGGTGAAAGGAGAAAAGTTTAAAGGGAATATTAGGGGGGATTCTTCACAGAGTGGTGGGAGGGTGGAATGAGCTGCTGGATAAAGTGGAAAATGTGGGGTCAGTTTTAACATTTAAAAAAAGTTTGGACAGGTACATGGATGAGAGGGGTGTGGAGAGATATGGTTCAAGTGCAGTTCAGTGGGATTAGGCAAAAAATGGTTCGGCACAGACAAGAAGGGCCAAAAGGCCTGTTTGAGCTGTAATTTTCTATGGTTCTATCGTATTGTTCTTGTGCACTATACAGACAAAGCATACCCTTCATAGAGAAGGAAAGGAGTGCAGAATATAGTGTTACGGTTATAGCTAGGGTGTAGAGAAAGATCAACTTAATGCAAGGACAGTCCATTCAAAAATCTGATGGCAGCTGGCAAGAAACTGTTTTTGAGTCAGTTGGTACGTGACCTCAGACTTTTATATGGAGTACAATGTTAGCAAGTGTGAGGTTATCCACTTTGGCAGAAATAATAGTAGGAGGGATTACTATTTAAATGGTGAAAAGCTGCAGCATGCTACGGTGCAAAGGGACCTGGGGGTCCTTGTGCATGAGTCGCAAAAACCCAGTCTGCAGGTGCAGCAGGTGATCAAGAAGGCGAATGGAATGCTGGCCTTTATAGCGAGGGGGATAGAATATAAATGCAGGGATGTCTTGCTGCAATTGTACAGGGTACTGGTGAGGCCGCAGCTGGAGTACTGTGTGCAGTTTTGGTCGCCGCACTTGTGCAAGGATATTTTGGCCTTGGAGGGAGTGCAGAGGAGGTTTACTAGGCTGATGCCGGAGATGAGGGGTTTGGACTATGAAGAGAGACTAAATAGACTGGGTTTGTACTCGTTGGAGTTTAGAAGGATGAGGGGGGATCTTATAGAGGCGTATAAGATAATGAAAGGGATGGATAGGGTAGAGGTGGAGAGATTCTTCCCGCTCAGAAAGGACAGTAGGACTAGGGGGCACAGCCTCAAGATAAAGGGGGGGCAGTTTAGAACAGAGTTGAGGAGGAACTTCTTCACTCAAAGGGCAGTGAATCTCTGGAATTCTCTGCCTGTTGATGTGGTGGAGGCTACCTCGCTAAATATATTTAAGTCACGGGTAGATAGGTTTTTGGTAGGCAAGGGAATTAAGGGTTATGGGGAGAAAGCAGGAAAGTGGAACTGAGCCACTTCAGATCAACCATGATCTTATTGAATGGCGGGGCAGGCTCGAAGGGCTAGATGGCCTACTCCTGCTCCTACTTCTTATGTTCTTATATCTTTCTCCCAATGGAAGAAGGTGGAAGAGAGTATTTCCAGGGTGCGTGGGGTCCTTAATTATGGTGGCTATTTTGCTGAGGCATCAGGAAGTGTAGTCAATGGATTTGAGGCTGGTTTGTGCGATGGATTGGGCTACATTCACAACCTTTTCTCGTTTCTTGCAGTCTTGGGCAGAGCATGAGCTATACCAACCTGTGATTCACCCTGCAATGAAGTTACAGAGAAAATAAGAACATAAGAACATAAGAACATAAGAAATAGGAGCAGGAGTAGGCCATCCAGCCCTTCGAGCCTGCCCCGCCATTCAATAAGATCATGGCTGATCTGTCGCTGCTCAGTTCCACTTTCCCGCCCTCTCCCCATAACCCTTAATCCCCTCTCCTATCAAAAACCCATCAACCCGCGTCTTAAAAATATTTAGCGAGGCAGCCTCCACCACTTCAACGGGCAGAGAATTCCAGAGATTCACCACCCTTTGAGTGAAGAAGTTCCTCCTCAACTCCGTTCTAAACCGCTCCCCTTTTATCTTGAGGCTGTGCCCCCTAATCCTATTGTCTTTTTTGAGCGGGAAGAGTCTTTCCACCTCTATCCTATCCATCCCATTCATCATCTTATACGTCTCAATGAGATCTCCTCTCATTCTTCTAAACTCTAACGAGTGCAAGCCCAGTTTATTCAGCCTCTCCTCATAGCTCAACCCCCTCAACTCCGGTATCAGCCTAGTAAACCTCCTCTGCACTCCCTCCAAGGCCAAAATATCTTTGCGCAGGTGCAGCGCCCAAAAATGCACACAGTACTCCAGTTGCGGCCTCACCAATGCCCTATACAGCTGCAGCAAGACCTCCCTACTTTTATATTCAATCCCCCTCGCTATGAAGGCCAGCATCCCATTGGCCTTCCTGACCACCTGTTGCACCTGCAAGCTGGGTTTTTGCGACTCATGCGCAAGGACCCCGAGGTCCCTCTGCACCGTCGCCTGCTGCAGTTTTTCGCCCCGTAAGTAATAGTCCTTCCTACCATTCTTCCTACCAAAGTGGACCACCTCACACTTGCCAACATTAAATTCCATTTGCCATTTCCTGGCCCATTCGCCCAGCCTATCTAGATCCTTCTGCAGACTCTCCACACCCTCCGCACAATTTGCCATTCCCCCAATCTTGGTGTCATCAGCAAATTTCGACACTCTACACTCGGTTCCCTCCTCCAGATCATCTATATAAATGGTAAAAAGCTGAGGCCCCAGCACCGACCCCTGGGGCACTCCACTAGTCACCATCCGCCAATCCGAATAGCACCCATTGACCCCCACTCTCTGCCTCCTATTTGACAACCAATCCTCTATCCACGCTAACACCCTACCCCCAACTCCATGTCCCTCGACCTTCTGCAATAACCTCTTGTGAGGCACTTTGTCAAACGCCTTCTGAAAATCTAGAAAGACCACATCCACCGGCTCTCCTCTATCCACCGCCCTAGACACATCCTCATAGAACTCCAGTAAATTTGTCAGACACGACTTCCCTTTAATGAAACCGTGCTGCGTCTGCTCTATCAAGCAATTCCCTTCAAGATGCCTCGCAATTTCCTCCTTAATGACAGATTCTAACATTTTACCTACCACAGACGTTAAACTAACCGGCCTATAATTCCCCGCCTTTTGCCTGGCACCCTTCTTAAACAACAGCGTAACATTAGCCATTTTCCAATCATCCGGCACTTCCCCGGAATCCAGCGACGTCTGGAAAATAATCACCAAGGCATCCACTATCACCTCCGCCATTTCTTTCAGAACCCTCGGATGCATTCCATCCGGTCCTGGGGACTTGTCCACAATCAGCCCCTCCAGTCTGTCGAGCACTGCCTTTCTAGTAACAGTAATGTCATTAAGACTCTCCAGTCCTACCACCTTTCCATTGCTAACACCTGGCAAATTATTCACGTCCTCCTCCGTGAAGACAGAAACAAAAGAGTTATTCAATACCTTAGCCATATCCCCATCCCCTACCACTAGGTCCCCTTTCTCATCCTTTAAAGGACCAACATTCACCCTAGCCAGCCTCTTCCTTTTTATATATTTATAAAAACTCTTGCTATCCTTTTTTATATTAAGCGCTAGCCCAGCTTCATAGTTTCTTTTACCCTTCCTTATCAACTTCTTTGTCAATCTTTGTTGACATTTAAACCTCTCCCAATCCTCTTCTCGCCCACTACTCTTAGCTACTCTAAATTCCTCCGCTTTTAGTTTAACACTTTCCTTCACCTCCTTCGTTATCCACGGCTTATTACCTCTCCTCCTACTATCCTTTTTGACCATCGGAATAAATTTCCGTTGAGCACCAAGAAAGATCTCCTTAAAGATCCTCCACTGCTCCTCAACAGACCCTTCCTCCAACGCGCTCTCCCAGTCCACATTCGCCAATTCTTCTCTCATCCTACCGTACTCCCCTCTACTCAAACAAAGGACGCGTGTCCGGGAACCCACTTTCTCCTCCTCCATCTGCACCAGAAACTCCACCATACAATGATCACTCTCCCCAAGAGGATCCTTCACCACAAGGTCCCTAATTCTACCCGCTTCATTACATATAAATAAATGTGAGGTGATGCATTTTGGTAGATTGAACCAGGGCAGGACTTATTCAGTTAATCGTAGGGCGTTGAGGAGAGTTACAGAACAAAGATCTAGGGGTACAGGTTCATAGCTTCTTGAAAGTGGAGTCACAGGTGGACAGAGTGGTGAAGAAGACATTTGGCATGCTTGGTTTCATTGGTCAGAATATTGAATAAAAGAGTTGCAATGCTTGTTGAAGTTGTGCAAGACATTGGTGAGGCCACACTTGGAATACTGTGTGCAATTCTGGTCACCCTATTATAGAAAGGATAGTATTAAGAAGGCGCTGTTTAAGAAGGGTGGCAGGCAAAAGGCGGGGAATTATAGGCCGGTTAGTTTAACGCCTGTTGTAGGAAAAATGTTAGAATCCGTGATCAAGGAGAAAATAGCGAGGCATCTTGAGGAGAATTGTTTGATAGAGCAGACGCAGCACGGTTTCGTTAAGGGGAAGTCGTGTCTGACGAATTTATTGGAGTTCTATGAGGATGTGTCTAGGGCAGTGGATAGAGGAGAGCCGGTGGATGTGGTGTTTCTTGATTTTCAGAAGGCATTTGACAAGGTGCCTCACAAGAGGTTATTGCAGAAGGTAAGGGGGCATGGAGTTGGGGTAGGGTGTTAGCGTGGATAGAGGATTGGCTGTCAAATAGGAGGCAGAGAGTGGGGGTCAACGGGTGCTATTCGGATTGGCAGTTGGTGACTAGTGGAGTGCCCCAGGGGTCGGTGCTGGGGCCTCAGCTATTTACCATTTATATAGATGATCTGGAGGAGGGAACCGAGTGTATGGTGTCGAAATTTGCTGATGACACCAAGGTTGGTGGAACGGCAAGTTGTGCGGAGGGTGTGGAGAGTCTGCAGAAGGATCTAGATAGGCTGGGCGAATGGGCCAGGAACTGGTAAATGGAATTTAATGTTGGCAAATGTGAGGTTGTCCACCTTGTTAGGAATAATGGTAGGAAGGACTATTACTTACATGGCGAAAAGCTGCAGCATGCGACGGTGCAGAGAGATCTCGGGGTCCTTGTGCATGAGTCACAAAAACCCAGCCTGCAGGTGCAGCAGGTGGTCAGGAAGGCAAATGGGATGCTGGCCTTCATAGCGAGGGGGATTGAATATAAAAGTAGGGAGGTCTTGCTGCAGCTGTATAGGGCATTGGTGAGGCCGCAGCTGGACTACTGTGTGCAGTTCTGGTTGCCGCACTTACACAAGGATATTTTGGCCTTAGAGGGAGTGCAGAGGAGGTTTACTAGGCTGATTCCGGAGTTGAGGGAGTTGAACTATGAGGAGATGCTGAATAAACTAGGCTTGTACTCGTTAGAGTTCAGTAGAATGAGAGGAGATCTCATTGAGACATATAAGATGATGAATGGGATGGATAGGATAGAGGTGGACAGGCTCTTCCCGCTCAGAAAGGACAGTAGGACTAGAGGGCACAGCCTCAGGATAATGGGGGGGCGGTTTAGAACAGAGTTGAGGAGGAACTTCTTCACTCAAAGGGTGGTGAATCTCTGGAATTCTCTGCCCGTTGAAGTGGTGGAGGCTGCCTCACTAAATATTTTTAAGACGCGGGTTGATAGGTTTTTGATAGGCAAGGGGATTAAGGGTTATGGGGAGAGGGCGGGAATGTGGAACTGAGACACGACAGATCAGCCATGATCTTATTCAATGGCGGGGCAGGCTCGAAGGGCTAGATGGCCTACTCCTGCTCCTATTTCTTACGTTCTTATGTTCTTATTAAACTAGAAAGAGTGCAGAAGAGATTTACTAGGATTCTACCGGGACTAGATGGATTGAGTTATAAGGAGAGTCTGGATAGACTGGAACTTTTCTCTCTGGAGCGTAGGAGGCTGAGGGGTGATCTTATGGAAGTCTTTAAAATAATGAGGGGCTTAGATCAACAAGATAGTCAATATCTTTTCCCAAAGGTAGGGGAGTCGAAAACGAGTGGGCATAGATTTAAGGTGAGAGGGGAGAGATACAAAAGTGTCAGAGGGACAATTTTTCCACATGGAGGGTGGTGAATACCTGGAACAAGCTGCCAGAGGTAGTAGGAGAGGTAGGTACAATTTTATCTTTTAAAGCATTTAGACAATTAATTACATGGGTGCGATGGGTATAGAGGGATAGGGCCAAATGCGAGCAACTGGGACTTGCTTAGGGGTTTAAAAAAAAAGGTGGCATGGACAAGTTGGGCTGAAGGGACTGTTTCCATGCTGTAAACCTCTGTGACTCTATGACTCTCTCTAGTCGCCACACTCCAGCACCTGTTCGGGTACACTGAGGGAGAATTTAGCATGGCCAATACACCATAACCAGCATATCTTTTGGACTGTGGGAGGAATCCGGTGCACCCGGAGGAAATCCAGGCAGACATGAGGAGAATGTGCAAACTCCACACAGACAGTGAGCCAAGCTGGGAATTAAACCCTGGTCCTTGGCGCTGTGAGGCAGTAGTGCTCACCACTGTGGCACCGTGCCACCCTATGCTGGTCTATCCAGCGTTGCCTTTATCTCATGAATGAATATTTTAAAAATTTGTTCGATGATCAAAGGCTGGTCACAGGAACACAGTTTAAACAGTGTTTTGAAACAGAGAAATGAGATCTCGGGGCGGAGGATGGGGAGCAGATTTAGAGGGAGAATTCCAGAGCCTGCTGGTCATTTAGCCTCAGGAATCCTTTGCCAATGTTTACACTCCATGCCTTGTATTGAAGTTCGGATATCTTGAGGGATGGTGCAAGAGGGAGGGATTCAAATTCCTGGGACATTGAAATCAGTTCTGGGGGGAGGTGGGACCAGTATAAGTCAGACAGTCTGAAACCAGTGTCCTGGGGGGGAGTGTTTGCTCGTGCTGTTGGGGAGCGGGGTTAAACTAATGTGACAGGGAGATGGAAACCAATGCAGGAAGCTGGGACGTCTTGTTGAAGTTGTACAAGACATTGGTAAGGCCACATGTGGAATACTGTGTGCAGCTCCGGTCACTCTATTATAGAAAGGATATTATTAAACTAGAAAGAGGGCAGAAAAGGTTTCAAGTCATAGAATCATAGCGGTTAAAGAACATAAGAACATAAGAAATAGGAGCAGGAGTAGGCCATCTGGCCCCTCGAGCCTGCCCCGCCATTCAATAAGATCATGGCTGATCTGTCGTGGCTCAGTTCCACATTCCCGCCCTCTCCTCATAACCCTTAATCCCCTCTCTTATCAAAAACCCATCAACCCGCTTCTTAAAAATATTTAGTGAGGCAGCCTCCACCACTTCAACGGGCAGAGAATTCCAGAGATTCACCACCCTTTGAGTGAAGAAGTTCCTCCTCAACTCCGTTCTAAACCGCTCCCCCTTTATCTTGAGGCTGTGCCCTCTAGTCCTACTGTCCTTTCTGAGCAGGAAGAGTCTCTCCACCTCTATCCTATCCATCCCATTCATCATCTTATACGTCTCAATGAGATCTCCCCTCATTCTTCTAAACTCTAACGAGTACAAGCCTAGTTTATTCAGCTTCTCCTCATAGTTCAACTCCCTCAACTCCGGTATCAGCCTAGTGAACCTCCTCTGCACTCCTTCCAAGGCCAAAATATCCTTGCGTAAGTGCGGCGACCAAAGCTGCACACAGTACTCCAGCTGCGGCCTCACCAGCGCCCTATACAGCTGCAGCAAGACCTCCCTACTTTTATATTCAATCCCCCTCGCTATGAAGGCCAGCATCCCATTCGCCTTCCTGACCACCTGCTGCACCTGCAAGCTGGGTTTTTGCGACTCATGCACAAGGACCCCGAGATCCCTCTGCACCGTCGCATGCTGCAGTTTTTCGCCATGTAAGTAATAGTCCTTCCTACCATTATTCCTACCAAAGTGGACCACCTCACATTTGCCAACATTAAATTCCATTTACCAGTTCCTGGCCCATTCGCCCAGCCTATCTAGATCCTTCTGCAGACTCTCTACACCCTCTGCACAATTCGCCATTCCACCAATCTTGGTGTCATCAGCAAATTTCGACACCATACACTCGGTTCCCTCCTCCAGATCATCTATATAAATGGTAAAAAGCTGAGGCCCCAGCACCGACCCCTGGGGCACTCCACTAGTCACCAACCGCCAATCTGAATAGCACCCATTGACCCCCACTCTCTGCCTCCTATTTGACAGCCAATCCTCTATCCATGCTAACACCCTACCCCCAACTCCATGCCCCCTGACCTTCTGTAATAACCTCTTGTGAGGCACCTTGTCAAACGCCTTCTGAAAATCAAGAAACACCACATCCACCGGCTCTCCTCTATCCACTGCCCTAGACACATCCTCATAGAACTCCAATAAATTCGTCAGACACGACTTCCCCTTAATGAAACCGTGCTGCGTCTACTCTATCAAACAATTCTCCTCAAGATGCCTCGCTATTTTCTCCTTGATCACGGATTCTCACATTTTACCTACAACAGACGTTAAACTAACCGGCCTATAATTCCCTGCCTTTTGCCTGCCACCCTTCTTAAACAATGGCGTAACATTAGCCGTTTTCCAATCTTCCGGCACTTTCCCGGAATCCAGCGACGTTTGGAAAATAATCACCAAGGCATCCACTATCACCTCTGCCATTTCTTTCAGAACCCTTGGATGCATTCCATCCGGTCCTGGGGACTTGTCCACCATCAGTCCCTCCAGTCTGTCGAGCACTGCCTCTCTAGTAACAATGATCTCATTCAGGCCCTCCACTCCTACCATCTTTCCATCGCTAACATCCGGCAAATTATTCACGTCCTCCTCTGTGAAGACCGAAACAAAAAAGTTATTCAAGGCCTCAGCCATTTCCCCATCCCCTACCACTAAGTCCCCCCTCTCATCCTCTAAGGGTCCAATGTTCACCCTAGCCAGCCTCTTCCTTTTTAAGTATTTATAAAAACTCTTGCTATCCTTTTTTATATTAAGCGCTAGCCCAGCTTCATAGTTTATCCTACCCTTCTTTATCAACTTCTTTGTCATTCTTTGTTGACATTTAAACCTCTCCCAATCCTCTTCTCGCCCACTACTCTTAGCTACTCTAAACACATCCGCTTTCAATTTAACACTTTCCTTTACCCCCTTCGTTATCCATGGCTGATTATCTCTCCTCCTACGATCCTTTTTAACCATCGGAATAAATTTCTGCTGAGCACCAAGAAAGATCTCCTTAAAGATCCTCCACTGTTCCTCAGCAGACCTACCTTCCAACGTGCTCCCCCAATCAACATTCGCCAATTCCTCTCTCATCCTACCATACTCCCCTCTGTTCGAACAAAGAACACATGTCCGGGAACCCACTTTCTCCTCCTCCATCTGTATCAGAAACTCCACCATACAATGATCACTCTCTCCAAGAGGATCCTTCACCACAAGGTCCCTAATTCTACCTGCCTCATTACATAACACCAGATCCAAGATAGCTCGCTCCCTCGTCGGCTCCAACACACACTGTTCAAGGAAACTATCCCAGCAGCATTCCAAGAACTCCTCCTCAAGCCCACCGCGTCCAACATGGGTCGACCAATCAATATGTAGATTGAAATCCCCCATAATTATCGCCGTTCCATTCCTGCACGCCGCACTTATTTGCGCGTTAACAGCCCGCCCCACCTCCAGATCATTATTTGGGGGCCTATAAACGACACCCACCAGCGTCTTCCTCCCCTTGCTGTTCCTAATCTCCACCCACAACGATTCCACTTTCTGCTCTTTGGTTCCTGTATCATCCCTTACTACCACCCTGATACTATCCTTAATCAACAGAGCTACGCCCCCCCCCCCCCACCACCCTTTTTCCCCCTGCCTATCCTTCCTAAACACTTGATACCCCTGGGCATTCAGCTCCCAGTCCCTGTCACCTTGCAGCCACGTCTCTGTAATGGCCACCAGATCCTATCCATTTGTGCTGATCTGCGCCACCAACTCATCCACTTTATTCTGAATGCTTCGTGCATTCAGATAAAGTGCCTTCATCCCAGCCTTCACCTGTACCCTATTTGCCAGAACGCCACCAACCATACTCACGCCCCCTACTCCCTTTATTATTGGGACATCCTTCGCCTCTTCCCTTACCTGTACCCTCTCCTTAACTTTAGACCCCGTAACGTCACCTACCCTCGCACCCTCCCCCCCCCTAATTAGTTTAAAGCCCTATCTACAGTCCTATCTACACGATTCGCCAGGACTCTGGTCCCAGCACAGCTCAGACCAACCCCATCCCACCTGAACAGGTCCCACCTACCCCAATACTGATGCCAATGCCCCATAAATTCAAACCCATTCCTCCCACACCAGTCCCTGAGCCACCCATTCACTTCCTTAATCTTTACAGCATGGAAACAGGCTCTTTGGCCCAACTTGTCCATGTTGTTCAGTTTTTACTACGAAGCTCCTCCCAGCTGCCCATACCCTTCTATACCAATTTTTTTAAGGTTTTCAAAACATTTTTACATCTAGTTTACTTTGTTGGAAACAAAGGTCTGTTTGTGAAAACCTGCATTTCAGACCATAGTGTTAGGAGAGATGACCGACCAGTGGTAAGCCAGAGTGACCGGATCTCCAGCACTGAGTCCATCCTTGTGCCTCAGAAGGGAAGGGAGGAGAGCAGGAGAGCAATAGTAATTGGGGACACAATGGTTAGAGGGACAGATAGGAGGTTCTGCTGCAGCAAAAGAGACTCACAGATGGTATGCTGCCTCCAGGGTGCAAGAGTCCGTGATGTCTCGGACCGTGTTTTTGAGATCGTTAAGGGGGAGAATATTTTTAAGACGCGGGTTGATAGGTTTTTGATAGGCAAGGGGATTAAGGGTTATGGGGAGAGGGCGGGAATGTGGAACTGAGCCACGACAGATCAGCCATGATCTTATTGAATGGTGGGGCAGGCTCGAAGGGCTAGATGGCCTACTCCTGCTCCTATTTCTTATGTTCTTATGTAGAAGGATCAGTCGCAGGTTGTGGTGCACATTGGTACCAACGACGTAGGTAGAAAGAGGGATGGGGATTTAAAACAGGAATTTGGGGAGCTAGGCTGGAAGCTGAAAGCTAGGACAAAGCATGTTGTCATCTCTGGTTTGTTTCTGGTGCTACGTGCTAGTGAGTTGAGGTACAGGGAGAGAGTGCAAATTAACATGTGGCTGCAGGGATGGTGTAGGAGAGAGGGTTTCATTTACCTGAATAATTGGAGCACATTCTGGGGAAGGTGGGACCTGTACAAACTGGACAATTTGCACCTGAACCACAGGGGCACTAATATCCTGGGAGGGAAATTTGCTACGGCTCTTCGGGGGGGTTTAAAACTAATTTGTCAGGGGGGTGGGAAAATGAGATATAGCCCAAAAGCCAGTGTTGAGGGTCGCAAGGTACTGAGGAAAGTATCAAGGTCACAGGAGTGTACAGGCAGACAGGGTGGTGGGTTGAAGTGTATCTACTTCAGTGTAAAGAGCATCAGGAATAAGGTAGGTGAACTTGGAGTGTGGATTGGTACTTGAGACTATGATATTGTGGCCATTATGGAGACATGGTTAGGACAGGGACAGGAATGGTTGGCAATTCTGGAGTATGAATGTTTCAGTAAGTGTAGGGAAGGCGGTAAAAGAGGTGGAGGAGTAGCATTGTTAATCAAGGATAGTTTAACAGCTGCTGAAAGGCATTACATAAGAACATAAGAAATAGGAGCAGGAGTAGGCCATCTAGCCCTTCGAGCCTGCCCCGCCATTCAATAAGATCATGGCTGATCTGAAGTGGATCAGTTCCACTTTCCCGCTTTCTCTCCATAACTCTTAATTCCCTTGTCTATCAAAAACCTATCTACCCGTGACTTAAATATATTCAGTGAGGTAGCCTCCACCACTTCAATGGGCAGAGAATTCCAGATTCACCACCCTTTGAGTGAAGAAGTTCCTCCCCAACTCCGTTCTAAACTGCACCCCCCTCCCCACTTATTTTGAGGCTGCGCCCTCTAGTTCTCCTATCCTTTCTAAGCGGGAAGAATCTCTCTACCTCTACCCTATCTAGCCCCTTCATTATCTTGTCTCTATAAGATCCTCCCTCAGCCTTCTAAACTCTAATGAGTACAGACCCAGTCTATTTAGTCTCTCTTCATAGTCCAACTCCCTCATCTCCGGTATCAGCCTGGTGAACCTTCTCTGAACTCCCTCCAAGGCCAATATATCCTTTCACAAATGCGGAGACCAAAACTGCATACAGCACTCCAGTTGCGGCCTCACCAGTGCCCTGTACAATTGCAGCAAGACCTCCCTACTTTTATATTCTATCCCCCTCGCTATAAAGGCCAGCATCCCATTCGCCTTCTTGATCACCTGCTGCACCTGCAGGCTGGGTTTTTGCGAATCATGTATTTTGAGGGTGATCTGCCTACTGTGGTAATATGGGCTGAAGTTAGAAATAGGAAAGGATTGGTCACGTTGTTAGGAGTTTTCTATAGGGTCCCAAATAGTAACACAGATGTGGAGGAGGAAATGGCAAAGCAGATTATGGGTAGGTGTGGAGGTCACAGGGTAGTTATCATGGGTGACTTTAACTTTCCAAATATTGATTGGAACCTTGATAAGTCGAATAGTTTGGACGGGACATGGTGGAGTGGTGGATGAGGTGGAGGGCTCTTGCAGGCTGCAAAGAGACATTGATACGATGCAGAGCTGGGCAGAAAAGTGGCAGATGGTTTTTAACCCTGATAAGTGCAAGGTGATTCATTTTGGTAGGACAAACTTGAATGCAGATTACAGGGTAAATGGCAGGGCTCTGAGGAATGTGGAGGAACAGAGAGATTTTGGGGTTCATATCCACAGATCTCTGAAGGTTGCCACTCAAGTGGATAGAGCCATGAAGAAGGCTTATAGTGTGTTAGCGTTTATTAACAGGGGGTTTGAGTTTAAGAGCCGTGAGGTTATACTGCAACTATACTGGATCTTGGTGAGACCACATTTGGAATATCGGGTTCAGTTCTGGTCACCTCACTGTAAGAAGGATGTGGAAGCATTGGAGAGAGTGCAGAGGAGATCTACCAGGATGCTGCCTGGTTTGGAGGGTAGATCTTATGAGGAAAGGTTGAGGGAGCTGGAGCTTTTCTCTTTAGAGCGGAAGAGGATGAGATGTGACTTAATAGAGGTTTATAAGATGATGAGGGGGATTGATAAAGTGGACTTTCAGAGACTATTTTCTCGGGTGGATGTAGCTGTTACTAGGGGGCATAACTATAAGGTTCATGGTGGGAGATATCGGAGGGATGTCCAAGGTAGATTCTTTACTCAGAGAGTGGTTGGGGTGTGGAATGCACTGCCTGCTGTGATAGTGGAGTCGGACACTTTAGGAACTTGCAAGCGGTTATTGGATAGGCACATGGAGCACACCAGAATGATAGGGAGTGGGATAGCTTGATCTTGGGTTTGGACATAGCTCGGGACAACACTGAGGGCCGAAGGGCCTGCACTGTGCTGTACTGTTCTATGTTTCTATGTTCTATGAACAGTGACATTTTGCAAAATATAGAAGAAATTTGTAATTGAATATTTTATATAGATTGTGACTATCTGAAAATATTAAGAGTATAGAAACGCAGAGGGACCTGGGGGTGCAAGTGCACAAGTCTTTGAAGGTGGCAGCACAGGTGGAGAAGGCTGCAAACAAAGCTTATGGTATGCTAGCCTTTATAGGAAGGGCTACATAGTATATGAGCTGGCGTCTAATGTTGCAGTTGTATGGAACGTTGGTTAGACCGCATGTGGAGTACTGCGTCCAGTTCTGGTCGCCTTACTACCAGAAGGACGTGGAGACCCTGGAGACAGCGCAGAGGAAGTTTACCAGGATGCTGCCTGGTATGGAAGGACTGGGTTATGAGGAAAGATTGGGTAAATTGGGGCTGTTTTCCTTAGAAAGACAGAGAATGAGGGGGGATCTAATAGAGGTGTATAAGATTATGAAGGGTATAGATAGAGTAAACAGTGGCAGGCTTTTTCCTAGATTGGAAACAAATATCATGAGGGGCCACGGGCTTAGGGTGAGGGGGGCGAGGTATAATTTGGATGCTAGAGGGAGGTTTTCCACACAGAGGGTCGTGGGGGTATGGAATGCACTGCCAAGTAAGGTGGTGGAGGCAGGCACGCTGGACTTGTTTAAGGGATACCTACATAGACACATGAGTGGAATAGAGATGGAGGGATGTAGGAGACTGTTTTAAATAAGGATCAAAGCCTTGGGACATTCCTGGGAATCAATTGATTCCTATGGACTTTCCAACATATTTTCTGGCTCACTTGTTTTACTTTTGAGCTTCTGGGGATTCCCTTGAATGTTTGCATAAGATGTGCATGTTATTGATGTTTTTTTCTTTTAATCCACAGGTGCTTCGGTCCGCCTTGTTGTCTAACAAGGGGCATAGACCATACACGCGGTGGGTCGTACGAGGGCTGCTCTTGGATGTTTCGAGAGTAGCCTAGTGCTTCATGTCGTTAGTGTACGCTTAAACTGGACCAGCTGATGGGCACCACAACAGCTCAGTGACTATCGCTGATTGCTGTGCAGATACATGGATTTGGGCCGGTGTCTGTGGGAGTTTGCGCATTCTCCCCGTGCTTGTGTGGTTTTCTCCGGGTGCTCCGGTTTTCCCCCACACCCCAAAGATGTGCTCTTAGGCTGATTGGTGTAACAAATTGTCCCTAAATTATTCTCCCCTCAATCTGGTTTCCAATGTGGAGTTCCATAAGCATAGACAAGGGTCACGGGTGGAAGAGGGAACTCACAATGTTAAAATGGCAGCACAGGCTCGTTGGGCCGAAGAGCCTGTTTCCCGCGCTGTATTGCTCTTTGTTTTGATTTGTTATGTGAAACATTGATTTAAAAAAAGACGTTTCTGTCAGTACATGAAATCCCCAGTTGGTCTTTCAGTACAGATTACCTTTAATATACACTGTCTTTTCCGTACACAACTCTGTACAACCAACATCTGTTGTAGAACATAGGACATAGAAAAACTACAGCACAAACAGGCCCTTTGGCCCACAAGCTGTGCCGAACATCTCTACTTACTAGGCTTACCTAAACCCTCAATCTTATTAAGTCCCATGTACTCGTCCAGAAGTCTTTTAAAAGATCCCATCGAATCCGCCTTCACCACCACCACCGGCAGCTGATTCCACACATCCACCACCCTCTGAGTGAAAAACTTACTCCTGACATCTCCTCTGTACCTACTCCCCAGCACCTTAAACCTGTGTCCTCTTGTGGCAGCCATTTCATCCCTGGGGAAAAGCCTCTGAGAATCCACCCGATCTATACCTCTCAACATCTTATACACCTCTATCAGGTCACCTCTCACCCTTCATCTCTCCAAGGAGAAAAGACCGAGTTCTCTCAACCTATCCTCATAAGGCGTGCCACCCAATATGTTGTCTGTGCAGAGATGCCTCATGTGAAAAGATAGGATATATAAATGGGCCTGAGGTTAGAAATCTATCCATACAGAAATGACAATGAATCCAGCCTTCCAGCAGTTTGAAGATGTAACAGCAGCATCCTTTTCAAGTTTTCCTGTCTCATCTCCACTCATCTGGAACTCGCCTTCCAGAAGCACTAACATTACCTCGTGTTTCCATTAGACTATGGAACTGAATACAGAACGAAAAAATACTGCTCTTAAGAGATTGTGATTTACTAGGATGGGGGCTACCGGGACTTGATGGATTGAGTTATAAGGAGAGGCTGAATAGACTGGGACTTTTTTCTCTGGATCATAGGAGGCTGAGGGGTGATCTTAGAACCAGAGACCCATAGAAAATTATGGGTCTATGGTCTGCGCTGAACCAGTTTTTGCCTAGTCCCACTGACCTGCACTTAAGAACATAAGAACATAAGAAATAGGAGCAGGAGTAGGCCATCCAGCCCTTCGAGCCTGCCCCGCCATTCAATAAGATCATGGCTGATCTGTTGCTGCTCAGTTCCACATTCCCGCCCTCTCCCCATAACCCTTAATCCCCTCTCTTATCAAAAACCCATCAACCCGCTTCTTGAAAATATTTAGCGAGGCAGCCTCCACCACTTCAACGGGCAGAGAATTCCAGAGATTCACCACCCTTTGAGTGAAGAAGTTCCTCCTCAACTCCGTTCTAAACCGCCTCCCCTTTATCTTGAGGCTGTGCCCCCTAATCCTACTGTCTTTTTTGAGCGGGAAGAGTCTCTCCACCTCTATCCTATCCATCCCATTCATCATCTTATACGTCTCAATGAGATCTCCCCTCATTCTTCTAAACTCTAACAAGTACAAGCCCAGTTTATTCAGCCTCTCCTCATAGCTCAACCCCCTCAACTCCGGTATCAGCCTAGTAAACCTCCTCTGCACTCCCTCCAAGGCCAAAATATCTTTGCGCAGGTGCGGTGCCCAAAACTGCACACAGTACTCCAGCTGCGGCCTATACAGCTGCAGCAAGACCTCCCTACTTTTATATTCAATCCCCCTCGCGATGAAAGCCAGCATCCCATTCGCCTTCCTGACCACCTGCTGCACCTGCAAGCTGGGTTTTTGCGACTCATGCACAAGGACCCCGAGGTCCCTCTGCACCGTCGCCTGCTGCAGTTTTTCGCCCCGTAAGTAATAGTCCTTCCTACCATTCTTCCTACCAAAGTGGACCACCTCACACTTGCCAACATTAAATTCCATTTGCCATTTCCTGGCCCATTCGCCCAGCCTATCTAGATCCTTCTGCAGACTCTCCACACCCTCTGCACAATTTGCCGTTCCCCCAATCTTGGTGTCATCAGCAAATTTCGACACCCTACACTCGGTTCCCTCCTCCAGATCATCTATATAAATGGTAAAAAGCTGAGGCCCCAGCACCGACCCCTGGGGCACTCCACTAGTCACCATCCGCCAATCTGAATAGCACCCGTTGACCCCCACTCTCTGCCTCCTATTTGACAACCAATCCTCTATCCACGCTAACACCCTGCCCCCAACTCCATGTCCCTCGACCTTCTGCAATAACCTCTTGTGAGGTACTTTGTCAAACGCCTTCTGAAAATCTAGAAAGACCACATCCACCGGCTCTCCTCTATCCACCGCCCTAGACACATCCTCATAGAACTCCAGTAAATTTGTCAGACACGACTTCCCTTTAATGAAACCGTGCTGCGTCTGCTCTATCAAGCAATTCCCTTCAAGATGCCTCGCAATTTCCTCCTTAATGACAGATTCTAACATTTTACCCAGCACAGACGTTAAACTAACCGGCCTATAATTCCCCGCCTTTTGCCTGGCACCCTTCTTAAACAACGGCGTAACATTAGCCGTTTTCCAATCATCCGGCACTTCCCCGGAATCCAGCGACGTCTGGAAAACAACCACCAAGGCGTCCACTATCACCTCCGCCATTTCTTTCAGAACCCTCGGATGCATTCCATCCGGTCCTGGGGACTTGTCCACAATCAGCCCCTCCAGTCTGTCGAGCACCGCCTCGCTAGTAACAGTAATGTCATTAAGACCCTCCAGTCCTACCACCTTTCCATCGCTAACACCCGGCAAATTATTCACGTCCTCCTCCGTGAAGACAGAAACAAAAAAGTTATTCAATACCTTAGCCATATCCTCATCCCCTACCACTAGGTCCCCTTTCTCATCCTCTAAAGGACCAACATTCACCCTAGCCAGCCTCTTTCCTTTTCCACCTGGACTATATCCCTCCACAACTCTCTCATCCATGTACCTTTCCAAGTTTTTCTTAAATGTTACACTCCCACCACGCTCTGCGTGAAGAAGCCCCCCCCTAATAGTCCCTTTAAACTTTTGTCCTTTCACCCTTAACCCATGCCCTCTGGTTTTTTTTCTCCCCTAGCCTCAGTGGAAAAAGCCTGCTTGCATTCACTCTATCTATACCCATCAAAATCTTATACACCGCTATCAAATCTCCCCTCATTCTTCTACGCTCCAGGGAATAAAGTCCTAACCAATCTCTCTCTGTAACTCAGCTTCTCAAGTCCTGGCAACATCCTTGTGAACCTTCTCTGCACTCTTTCAATCTTATTTACATCCTTCCAGTAACTAGGTGACCAAAACGGTACACAATACTCTAAATTCGGCCTCACCAATGCCTTATATAACTCACTGTAACACTCCAACTTTTATACTCAATACTGCAATTTATAAAGGCCAATGTACCAAAAGCACTCTTTACGACCCTATCCACCTGTGACGTCACTTTTAGGGAATTATGTATCTGTATTCCCAGATCCCTCTGTTCAACTGCACTCTTCAGAGTCCTACCATTTAGCCTGTACGTTCTACTTTGGTTTGTCCTTCCAAAGTGCAATACCTCACACTTGTCTGTGTTAAATTCCATCTGCCATTTTTCAGCCCATTTTTCTAGTTGGTCCAAATCCCTCTGCAAGCTTTGAAAACCTTCCTCACTGTCCACTACACCTCCAATCTTTGTATCATCAGCAAATTTGCTGATCCAATTTACCACATTATCATCCAGATCATTGATATAGATGACAAACAAGAATGGACCCAACACTGACGCCTGTGGCACACCACTAGTCACAGGCCTCCACTCAGAGAAGCAATTCTCCACAACCACACTCTAGCTTCTTCCATTGAGCCAGTGTCTAATCCAATTTACTACCTCCCCATGTATACCTAGTGACTGAACCTTCCTAACTAACCTCACGTGAGGGACCTTGTCAAAGGCCTTGCTGAAATCCAGGTAGACAACATCCACCGCCTTCCCTTCATCCACTTTCCTGGTAACCTCCTCGAAGAACTCAAATAGATTGGTGAAACATGACCTATCACGCACAAAGCCATGTTGACTCTCCCTAATAAGTCCCTGTTATCCAAATATTTGTAGATCCTATCCCTTATCACACCTTCCAATAATTTGCCCACCACCGATGTTAAACTTACTGGCCTATAATTTCCCGGATTTCTTTTGGGAACTTTTTTAAACAATGGAACAACATGAGCCACCCTCCAATCATCCGGCACCTCTCCCGTGAATACTAACATTTTAAATATATCTGCCAGGGCCCCTGCAACTTCAACCCTAGCCTCCCTCAAGGTCCGTGGGAATACCCTGTCCGGTCCTGGGGATTTATCCACTCTGATTTGCATTAAGACAGCCAGCACCTCCTCCTCTTTAATCTGTCAAGGTTCCATGATCTCCCTACCTGTTTGCCCAATTTCCATAGACTCCATGCCCATTTCCTCAGTAAATAGGGATGCAAAAAAAACCATTTAGTATCTCCCCCATCTCTTTTGGTTCCATACACAGTCTACCACTCTGGTCTTCAAGAGGAACAATTTTACCCCTCACTATCCTTTTGCTCCTTACATACCTATAGAAGCTCTTTGGATTTTCCTTCACTCTGTCCGCCAAAGCAACCTCATGTCTTCTTTTACCCCTCCTGATTTCCCTCTTAAGGAGCTTCTTGTACTTTTTATCCTCCTTGAGCATCTGACCTCTTCCTTGCTGTCTGTACATTTCATACAACTCTCTCTCCCTCTTAATCATTGTTACCATCTCCCTTGAGAACCAAGGTTCCTTATTCCTATTTACTTTGCCTTTAATCCTGACAGGAACATACAAACTCTGCACTCTCAAAATTTCTCCTTTGAAGGTCTCCTACTTTCTATTTACATCCTTACCAGAGAACAGCCTGTGTCAATCCACACTTCCCAGATCCCTTCTCATTTCATCAAATTTGCCCTTTTTCCAGTTCAGAACTTCAACCCGAGGACCAGATCTATCCTTATCCATGATCAGGTTGAAACTAATGGCATTATGATCACTGGATCCAAAGTGTTCCCTCACACTCACATCCATCACCTGCCCTAACTCATTTCCCAATAGGAGATCCAATATCACATCCCCTCTAGTTGGCACCTTTATAAACTGATGTAGAAGATTCTCCTGAACACATTTTACAAACTCTATCCCGTCTAAACCTTTAAGAGGCCTATACAATAATGAGGGGCACCGATCAGCTCGATAGTCAATATCTTTTCCCAGAGGCTATACTGGATTTAGTGTTGGGTAATGAGCCGGGGCAGGTGGTTGACGTTGAGGTAGGCGAACATGTGGCTAACAGTGACCACAAGTCCGTCTACTTTAGGATAAAAATGGAAAGGGATGAGTGCCAGCCAAACGGGAGGGTGCTGAACCGGGGGAAGGCGCGCTATAGCCGGATTAGGAGGGTGCTGAAGGACACTGATTAGGAGGGACTGTTAGCTGGCAAGTCCACAGTTGGCAAGTGGGAGTCTTTTAAGGGGAAACTGAATATGTTGCAGGAGAGGCATGTTCCAGTTAAGCGGAAGGATGGGAAAGGTAGGATTAGAGAGTCGTGGATTACAGGGGGTATCGAAGACTTGGTGAGGAAGAAGAGGGAGGCGTATGTTAGGTCGAAACAACTGGGTACAGAGAGTGTGCTGGAGGAATATAGAGAGAGTAGGAGGGAGCTAAAAAGGGGAGTTAGAAGGGCGAAGAGAGGGCGTGAAGTGGCTTTGGCTGATAGAATTAAGGAAAATCCAAAGGCATTTTATTCCTATATTTGGAGCAAGAGAGTAGTTAGAGGGAAAATTGGTCCTCTTAGGGACAAAAGTGGGGAGTTATGTATTGAGTCGGAGGGAATGGGGGAGATCCTGAATGAATACTTTGCGTCGGTATTCACGAAGGAGAGGGGTTCGGTAGCGTGCGGTCTCTTGGAGGGAGCTGTGGATCAGTGGCAGGAAATATCTATTATGCGGGAGGAAGTGCTAGGGCTTTTAGGTGATGTAAGGACGGATAAAGCTCCGGGGCCTGATGGTATTTATCCCAGGCTGCTTAGGGAGGTGAAAGATGAAATTGCTGGGCCTCTGACGCAAATCTTTGTCCCTTCTTTGGACACAGGTGAGGTCCCAGAAGACTGGAGGGTAGCAAATGTGGTACCGCTGTTTAAAAAAGGTAGTAGGGATAACCCTGGAAATTATAGACCGGTGAGTTTGACATCGGTGGTAGGGAAATTAATGGAAAAAATACTTAGGGGCAGGATGTATGAGCATTTGGAGCGTTGCGATTTGATTAGGGATACGCAACATGGCTTGTTAGAGGGAGGTCTTGCCTTACGAATCTGGTAGAATTCTTTGAGGAGGTGACAAAAACGGTTGACGATGGGAGAGCCGTTGATGTCATCTATATGGATTTCAGTAAGGCGTTTGACAAAGTCCCTCATGGTAGGCTGGTAGAAAAGGTTAAGGCGCATGGGATACAAGGTCAGGTAGCTAGGTGGATTGAGAACTGGCTGGGCAATAGGAGACAGAAGGTAGTTGTGGAGGGGACCTTTTCGGGCTGGAGGCCAGTGACCAGTGGTGTGCCGCAGGGCTCAGTACTGGGACCTCTCCTCTTTGTAGTATACATAAACGACTTGGAAGAGAGCGTACGTGGTGTGATCAGCAAGTTTGCTGATGACACCAAGATGGCAGGATTGGCGGATACTGAGGTGGAATGTCAGGTGATACAGCAGGATATAGATAGGTTGGTACATTGGGCAGATAGGTGGCAGATGGAATTTAATCCTGACAAATGCGAGGTGATGCATTTTGGAAGGAATAATGCAGAGAGGAGCTACGTGATAAAAGGTAGACCAATTAGGAGTATAGAAATACAGAGGGACCTGGGAGTGCAGGTTCACAAGTCTATGAAGGTTGCGACACAAGTGGAGAAGGTTGTGAGGAAAGCCTGTGGAATGCTAGCCTTTATAGGAAGGGGTATAGAGTATAGGAGCTGCTGTCTGATGCTTCAGTTGTACAGAACGTTGGTTAGACCGCATTTGGAGTACTGCGTCCAGTTCTGGTCATCTTACTACCGGAAGGACGTGGAGACTCTGGAGAGGGTGCAGAGGAGGTTTACCAGGATGTTGCCTGGCATCGAAGGACTGAGTTACGAGGAAAGGTTGGAGAAACTGGGACTTTTCTCCTTGGAAAGACGGAGATTGAGGGGAGACATGATAGAGGTATATAAGATACTGAAGGGAATAGATAGAGTCAATAGTGAGAGGCTGCTCCCTAGACTGGGTACAATTACGAGAGGTCATGATCTAAGGGTGAGGGGGGAGAAGTATAATTTGGATGTGAGAGGAAGGTTCTTCACGCAGAGGGTCGTGGGGGTATGGAACGCGCTACCGAGTAGGGTGGTGGAGGCAGGAACGTTGGACTCGTTTAAGGTTTACTTAGATAGACACATGAGCGAAACATAGAACATAGAACATTACAGCGCAGAACAGGCCCTTCGGCCCACGATGTTGCGCCGACCAGTTAAAAAAAAAACAACAACAATGACCCACTAACCTAAACCAATCCCTTTTCGTCCATAAACCTATCCACGGATCTCTTAAACGCCCCCAAACTAGGCGCATTTACAACTGCAGCAGGCAGGGCATTCAAATCCCTCACCACCCTCTGGGTAAAGAACCTACCCCTGACATCTGTCCTATAACTACCCCCCCTTAGTTTAAAGCCGTGCCCCCTCATGCTAGATTTTTCCATCAGAGGAAAAAGGCTATCACTATCCACCCTATCTAAACCTCTAATCATCTTATATGTTTCAATAAGATCCCCTTTTAGCCGCCTTCTTTCCAGCGAAAACAACCCCAAATCCCTCAGCCTCTCCTCATAGGATCTCCCCTCCATACCAGGCAACATCCTGGTAAACCTCCTCTGCACCCTCTCCAAAGCCTCCACATCCTTCCTGTAATGTGGGGACCAGAACTGCACACAATACTCCAAGTGCAGCCTCACCAGAGTTGTGTACAGTTGCAACATAACGCTACGACTCCTAAATTCAATCCCCCTACCAATAAACGCCAAGACACTGTATGCCTTCTTAACAACCTTATCTACTTGATTCCCAACTTTCAGGATGAAACAAGGATGGAGGGTTATAGTAGGGGGTATTAAATAAGATCAGAGCCTCAGGACGATGCCGGAAATGCAGACTTATGTGTTAACATTTTTGTCTTTTTATTCCGCAGGTGGAGGTCCACCTTGTTGTCAAACGAGGGCCATGCACACGGTGGGTCGTGCGTGGGCTGCTCTTGGAGGTTCCGGGAGTGGCCTAGTACTTCGTGCCGGTGTGTGTGCTTGATCCTGGACCGGTAGACGGGCGCCGCAACAGCTCAGTGACTAGCACTGCTGGCTGTGCAGATACATGGATTTGGGCCTGTGTCTGTGGGAGTTTGCACATTCTCCCTGTGGTTGCGTGGGTTTCCTCCGGGCGCTCCGGTTTCCTCAAAGATGTGCTCTTAGGCTGATTGGTGTACCAAATTGACACTATTCTCCCCTGAATCTGGCTAAGTTAGGGGTTCCACTCGCAGACACGCAGGGCAGGGTAGGTGTAGGAGGAGGCGGCGGCGCGGGCTCGTTGGGCCGAAGGGCCTGTTTCCCGTGCTGGGTTGTTCTTTGTTCTTTGTTTGTTCTTTGTATAGGGGAATCTAAAACTAGAGGGCATAGGTTTAAAGTGAGAGGGGAGAGATACAAAAGTGTCCAGGGGGCAATTTTTTCACACAGAGGGTGGTGAGTATCTGGAACAAGCTGCCAGAGGTAGTCGTAGAGGCGGGTACAATTTTGTCTTTTATGGACAGCACAGTGGCACAGTTGTTAGCACTGCTGCCTCACAGTGCCAGGGATCCGGGTTCAATTCCAGCCTTGGGTCACTGTCTGTATGGAGTTTGCACCTTCTCCGTGTATCTGCATGGGTTTCCTCCGGGTGCTCCGTTTCCTCCCACTGTCTGAAGATAAGTAGGTTTGGTTGATTTGCCATGCTGTATTGATCCTTAGTGTTGGGGGATTAGCAGGGTAAATATGTGGAGCTACAGGAATAGGGTCTGGATAGGACTGTGGTCGGTGCAGACTCGATGGTCCGAATGGCCTGCTTCTGTACTATAGGAATTCTATGATTCTAGAATAAAAAGCATTTAGACAGTGACTTGGGTAAGATTGGTATGGAGGGATATGGGCTAAATGTGGGTAATTGGGACTAGCTTAACAGTAAAATTTGGGCTGCATGGACAAGTTGGGCCAAAGGGCCTGTTTCCATGCTATAAACCTCTATGACTCGATGACTAAGGAAAAGGGAAATAAAAAGTGGACAAAAACAAAGGATAATAAGGGGAAAAGTGAAAGGCAGACAAATCAAAGATAAAAAGTGGCCTTAGAAATAATGGATGCACTGGTGATCATTTTCGAGAATTCTGTAAACTCTAGAAGAGTTCCAGTGGATCGAAGGATAGCTAATGTAACCCCACTTTTTGAAAAAAAGGAGAATTTGGGGATTTATAGACCGGTTAGCCTGATATTGGTGGTGAGGAAAATGCTGGAGTCAATTATTCAAGATGTAATAACTGGGCATTTGGAAAGCGGTGACAAGATCAGTCCAAGTCAGTATGGAGTCACTATAGGGAAATCTTCTGGAATTTTTTGAGGATGTGACAAGGGTGAAGCAGCGGATGTTGTGTATCTGGACTTTCAAAAGGCTTTTGACAAGGTCTCACACAAGAGATTAATGAACAAAATTAAAGCTCATGGTATTGGGGGTAATATATTGATGTGAATAGAGAACTGGTTAGCAGACAGGAAGCAGAGTGGGGATAAATGAGTCCTTTTCAGAGGGGCAGGCAGTGACAAGCGGGTTACCGCAGGTTTCAGTGCTGGGACTCCAGCTATTCACAATATACATTAATGATTCGGATGAAGGAATTGAATGCAATATCTCCAAATTTGCAGATGACACTAAGCTGGGTGGCAGTGTGTGCTGTGGGGAGGATGTTAAAAGGTTGCAGGGTGACTTGGACAGGCTGGCTGAGTGGGCAAACACAGTAAAAAGTCTGACAACACCAGGTTTTAGTCCAACCAATTTATTTGATAGTAAACTCACAAGCTTTCGAGGGGACTCCCTCTTCGTCAGATGAATGGAGAGTTCTGGCCTCGGACAGAGCATATAAAGCACAGGCAGTTTAGAGATTACTGATTAGAATGGACAGTTTACAGATTACTGATTAGAATGGGCAGTTTAGAGATTACTGATTAGAATGGACAGTTTACAGATTACTGATTAGAATGGACAGTTTAGAGATTACTGATTAGAATGTATAAAACTGTCTGTGCTTTATATGCTCTGTCCGAGGCCAGAACTCTCCATTCACCTGACGAAGAGGGAGTCCCCTCGAAAGCTTGTGAGTTTACTATCAAATAAATCGGTTGGACTAAAACCTGATGTTGTCAGACTTTTTACTGTGTTCACCCCAGTCCAACGCCGTCACATCCACATCATGAGTGGGCAAATACAGAGCAAATATAATATAATCTGGATAAACGTGAGGTTATCCACTCTGGGGGCAAAAACAGGAAGGAGGATTATTATCTGAATGGTGACAGTTTAGGAAAAGGGGAGTCGCAACATGAGCTGGGGGTCACGGTGAAACAGTCGCTGAAGGTTAGCCTGCAGGTACAGCAGACAGTGAGGAAAGCGAATGGCATGCTGGCCTTCATAGCAAGCATATTTGAGTACAGGAGTAAGGATGTCTTGTTGCAATTATACACGGCCTTGATGAGATATGGGGCCCGATTTTACCAAAAATTCGCGCCCGTTTAAATCACGGTAAATTCGATCGTTGGGCCTTTAAAGTGATCTGCACCCAAATCTGAGCAGATTGTGACTTTACCGACACCTAATTTGGGTGCGGATCCGGTCCACGTGCCAATCGGGCGGCCTGAAGATTTAAATACATTAGCGTGCATTTAAATCAATTTAATGAACCACGCGCCCAACTCTACTGCCAAACCCCACTTTACTGTCTTTGGGTCTGTTCCGGATCTGCGCTGTTATCAACCTGCAGAATAAAAATCTAAAGCCGATTTTTATTCTTCAGGAGGACCTCTGAAGCCCATCCTCTGACCATCTTTCGCAGACCCCCTGCAAACCATCCCGGTAGACCCCCGCCAACCCCCACCCTCAGGATCGGAACCCCCTGGGAGGCAGGCCCCCCCCCACCAGCAAACTCTGCCCCCCCGGGAGGCAGGAGGCAGGTCCCCCTCGGCAGAGCACATCCCCAACCTACCTCGATCGCTGGACTCCTTCCACCATCCTTCTCGACCATCTTCAGTCCTTCAAGAGCCTGCAGCATCCTCCTGGCCACAGACTCAAAGCCACGGCTAAAGTGACTGGGTTTCACATCGTTCCCTGGCGCCTGCCGGAGGAGGAGGAGGCTCAGATGGATCTCTGGTTGGGGGGTGGAGGAGTGGGGTCAGATGGTTCTCTGGTTAGGGGGGTGGAGGGTGCAGATGGATCTCTGGTTGGGGGGTGGAGGGGATGCAGATGAATCTCTGGTTGGGGGAGTGGAGGGGGCTCAGATAGATATCTGGTTGGGGGAGTGGAGGGGGCTCAGATGGATCTCTGGTTGGGGGGATGGAGGGGATGCAGATGGATCTCTGGTTGGGGGGTGGAGGGGATGCAGATGGGTCTCTGGTTGTGGGGTGGAGGGGGTGCAGATGGGTCTCTGGTTGGGGGGATGGAGGGGATGCAGATGGGTCTCTGGTTGGGGGGGTGGAGGGGTGTCAGATGGATCTCTAGTTGGGGGGTGGAGGGGATGCAGATGGATCTCTGGTTGGGGGGTTGGAGGGGATGCAGATGGGTCTCTGGTTGGGGGGATGGAGGGGATGCAGATGGGTCTCTGGTTGGGGGGGTGGAGGGGATGCAGATGGATCTCTGGTTGGGGGGTGGAGGGGATGCAGATGGGTCTCTGGTTAGGGGATGGAGGGGATGCAGATGGGTCTCTGGTTGGGGGGATGGAGGGGATGCAGATGGGTCTCTGGTTGGGGGGTGGAGGGGATGCAGATGGGTCTCTGGTTGGGGGGATGGAGGGGATGCAGATGGGTCTCTGGTTGGGGGGTGGAGGGGATGCAGATGGGTCTCTGGTTGGGGGGATGGAGGGGATGCAGATGGGTCTCTGGTTAGGGGATGGAGGGGATGCAGATGGATCTCTGGTTGGGGGGGTGGAGGGGATGCAGATGGGTCTCTGGTTAGGGGATGGAGGGGATGCAGATGGGTCTCTGGTTGGGGGGATGGAGGGGATGCAGATGGATCTCTGGTTGGGGGGTGGAGGGGATGCAGATGGATCTCTGGTTGGGGGATGGAGGGGATGCAGATGGGTCTCTGGTTGGGGGGGTGGAGGGGATGCAGATGGATCTCTGGTTGGGGGGGTGGAGGGGTGTCAGATGGATCTCTAGTTGGGGGGTGGAGGGGGTGCAGATGGGTCTCTGGTTGGGGGTTGGAGGGGCATCAGATGGATCCCTGGCTGGGGGGGTGGAGGGGGTCCACCACCACTCTCCTGCTCTCTTGCCCCTGCAGGGAAGAGTAATCTGTGTCTGGTAGTGTAGCAGTGACAGCGTATCCCTTCACAGGTCCAGCTTGGTCCTTCTCCAGTGTCTCCTCTTGGAGTTGTCCCTGATCATGTTGCCGGTTTTCATGCGGATCGACTGTGGAACCGGCCAGTTCTGCTTTATCTTCTTAGTGAGGAATCGCTGAATCCTGAAGGTTTGATGGGATGGCATTGCCGCACGTCCACTCTGGGAGGAGGAAGGATCGCCTGCAGAGTGGCAGCGGACCCCCCCTGCTCTCCCTAACCAGAGATCCATTTGATCCCCCCCTACCCTCCAAGAGGATGACCTGTGTCACAGAGCCGCTCTCTCTCTGCTTTCTGCTTTTTCCCTGTAACTGGTTTTAATGATGCATCACACAAACAACTAAATATACGTAAGGCAAATCCACACAAATGTAGTCAGGAACAGGAGGCACAGAATTAATATGAATGGGTATTGTCTAATTAACATTGAAAGCATTTTCGCCTTGTATTTAAGCCGTGTAATAATAGAAATAAAAACAGGAATCTGTTTTTCATTCCCTGTACCCTTCCTATAGTAACACATTTTAACAAAATAAATGGAGTCGATCAGAAATAAAAAACACAACTTATTAATGACATCACAATAATATGTGCATTTGTCAAAGTTCCACTGATGGCAACACCAGTCAAGTCGCCCAGTGATGGTTATTTCTAAAATCCAAAATTTTGAAGACTATGTCTTCATTCAGAATTTGCTATAATTGTCAACTTCAAATTCATCGTCAAATTGCTCCTCTTAAGTTCTAGCTCTTTTGGGAACACGTTTGCGCAATCTTGCTTTCCTTTTAGCTTGGGACAGAAGGCAAACATCGACTGGCATCATATTAATTTTTTTAGGCTTCTTGTATCGGATATTGATAGTGAACCCATCAGGTCGAACCACCAAAACAGGATACAGCCTGGCACAGACCTGGCTTCCAAAGCGAACTATTGATGTTGTATTGGAATTGTTCAGCCTGGGTATGCTGACACAGGATTCACAGCAGGAAGGAATCTTTCAGAAACTTTCAGCTGTAAAGAAGGCATAAACTGCCATAGCCGCACGCTCCAGCCCAGCGCCCAGACGCGCTGCCTCCAATTTTTTCCGCACTGCGCATGCGCAGTTCAGTGATCCGAACGGTTCGGTAGCATTCAGCCCCGCCTATGGAACGGATTGGAGCTGGCAAAAAGCGTAGAGGCATGCTGGAACAAGGATTCTGGGCTCGGATCCATATTACGCCCGGATCCGGCCCTTAGGCTCTGATTGGTAAAATCGGGCCCAGTTTTGGTCTGCTAACCTGAGGAAGGACATTCTTGCTACTGAGAGAGTCCAGTGAAGGTTCACCAGACTGATCCCTGGAATGGCAGCACTGACATATGAAGAGAGGCTGGATTGACTGGACATGTACTCACTGGAATTTAGAAGAATGAGGGGGGATCTCTTCAAAACATATAAAATCCTGATAGGACCAGACAGGCTAGATAGAGTCGTAGAGGCTTACAGCATGGAAACAGGCCCTTTGGCCCAACTTGTCCATGCTGCCCTTTGTTTTTAAACCCCTAAGCTAATCCCAATTTCTCACATTTGGCCCATATCCCTCTATACCCATTGTACCCCTGTAACTATCCAAATGCTTTTTAAAAGACAAAATTGTACCCGCCTCTACTACTACTTCTGGCAGCTTGTTCCAGACACTCACCACCCTCTGTGTGAAAATTTTGCCCATCAGGACACTTTTGTATCTCTCTCCTCTGACCTTAAACCTATGCCCTCTAGTTTTAGACTCCTCTACCTTTGGGAAAAGGTATTGACTATTCAGCTGGTCTGTGCCCCTCATTATTTTATAGACCTCTGTAAGATCACCCTTCAGCCCCCTACGCTCCAGACAAAAAACTCCCAGTCTATCCAGCCTCTCCTTATAACTCAATCTATCAAGTCCTGGTAGCATCCAAATAAATCTTTTCTGCACTCTTTTTAGTTTAATAACCTCCTTTCTATAACAGGGTGATCAGAATTGCACACAGTGTTCTAAGTGTGGCCTTACCAATGTCTTGTACAACTTCAACAAGACGTCCCAACTTCTGTATTCAATGTTCTGACTGATGGAACCAAGCATGCTGAATGCCTTCTTCACCACTCTATCCACCTGTGACTCAATTTTTAAGGAGCTATGAACATGTACTCCTAGATCTCTTTGTTCTGTACCTCTCCCCAATGCCCTACCGTTAACTGAGTAAGTCCTGCCCTGGTTTAGTCTACCAAAATGCAGTCTATCTCACATTTGTCTAAATTAAACTCTATCTGCCATTTGTCAGCTCACTGGCCCAATTGATCAAGATCCAGTTGCAATTGGAGATAACTTTCTTCACTGTCCACTATGCCACCAATTTTAGTGTTATAGAACAAAGAACAACACAGCATAGGAAACAGGCCCTTCGGCCCAATGAGCCCGTGCTGCCATTTTAAAATTATGAGTGCCCGCCTCTACCCATAACCTTTGCCTACACCTATTGGGGAAGATTGAGGGAAGACTAATTTAGGGACAATTTGTTACACCAATCAGCCTAATAGCACGTTTTTGGGGTGTGGGAGGAAACCGGAGCACCCAGAGAAAACCCATGCAATCACGGGGAGAATGTGCAACCTCCCGCAGACACCAGCCCAAATGCAGGTATCTGCACAGCAAACAGTGATAGTCACTGAGCTGTCATGTTGCCCGTCAGATGGTCCAGTTTAAGTGTACACTAACGACGTGAAGCACTAGGTAACTCTCGAAGCAACATCCAAGAACAGCCCTCGTACAACCCACTGCGTGTATCCCCCTTGTTGGTTAACAAGGCGGAGAGAATGTCCTGTGAAGTAAAAGAAAAGACATCAATAAACATGCAAAACTTAGACAGACATTTACAGAATCCCCAGAAACGCAAAAATAAAGCAAGTGAGCCATGAAATATGTTGGAAGGTCCATAGGAATCAATTCATATATTTGTCAAGATGCCCCTTAAAAGTAACTACAGTATTCGCTTCCACTGCCTCCCCTTGCTATGAGTTCCAGGCACCCACCACCCTCTGTGTAAAAAACATCTGCCTTGTACATCGCCTTTAAAATTTGCCCCTCGCACCTTAAACCTTAATTGACTCTTCCACCCTGGGAAAAAGCTTCTGACTATCCACTCTGTCCATGCCTCTCATAATCTTGTAGACTTCTATCAGGTCACCCCTCAACCTTTGTCATTCCACTGAGAACAAACCATGTTTCTCCAGCCTCTCCTCATAGCTAATGCCCTCCATACCAGGCAACATCCTGATAAATCTTTTCTGAACCCTCTCCAAAGCCTCAACATCCTTCTGGTAGTGTGGTGACCAGAATTGAACACTATATTCCAAGTGCGGCTTCACTAAGGTTCTATAAAGCTGCAACATGACTTGTCAACCTTTAAATTCTATGCCCCGGCCGATGAAGGCAAGCATGCCGTATGCCTTCTTGACTACCTTCTCCACCTGCATTGCCACTTTCAGTGACAATTGTACCTATACACCCAGATCCTCTGTCTATCAATACTCTTAAGGTTCTGCCATTTACTATATATTTCCTATCTGTATTAGACCTTCCAAAATGCATTACCTCACATTTGTCCAGATTAAACTCCATCTGCCATCTCTCTGCCCAAGTCTCCAACTGATCTATATCCTGCTTATCCTCTCACAGTCCTCATTGCTATCTGCAAATCCACCAACCTTTATGTCGTCCGCAAACCAGTTACATTTTCCTCCAAATCATTTATATATATTACAAACAGCAAAGATCCCAGCACTGATCCCTGAGGAACACCACTTGTCACAGCCCTCCATTCAGAAACACATCCTTCCACTGCTACCCTCTGTCTTCTTTGACCGATGATGTGGGTATGCCGGCGTTGGACTGGCGTAAACACAGTAAAAAGTCTGACAACACCAGGTTTTAGTCAAATAAATCGGTTGGACTAAAACCTGGTGTTGTCAGACTTTTTACCTTCTTTGACCGAGCCAGTTTTGTGTCAACTTTGCCAGCTCACCTCTGATCTCATGTGACTTCACCTTCTGCATCCGTCTGCCAGTCACGGCAGACTCATTCAAATCCATTTTACCCACATCAACTTTTGAGCTATGTATTTACCTCTTCAATTTTATTGACCCTGTTATTAGCCTGTGACTCAGGTAGTAATCTCGAGTTCATTACCTTTTTGGTTTTGAGTTTTAAAAGTAGTCCCCAACTGCTCATTCAGGGAAAAAATAAAGTCACAGCACAGGAACTTGCCCTTCAGCCATTCAAGCCTGATTTACTTCAATCTGAAAGTAATTTAGAATAGATATTTTAAACTAGCAGTCACTTAGCACCAATCAACTTCTGGTTTTCCCATGATACCCCACAGCTCTCTTTCCCGCTGTTATTACTCACTAGGTCTACTTCTGTGAGATTATGATGTGGGTATGCCGGCGTTGGACTGGCGTAAACACAGTAAAAAGTCTGACAACACCAACCGATTTATTTGATAGTAAACTCACAAGCTTTCGGGGTTAGTCCCTTCGTCAGGTGAATGGAGATTTCTGGCCTCAGGCAGAGCATATAAAGCACAGACAGTTTAGAGATTACTGATTGGAATGCGAATCCATACACCTAACCTGCTGTTCAAGACCTGAAGTGGCTGACAATGTGAGTGGAAGGAGAACTGATCGCAGGTTAAAGAGATGTGTATTGTCTCCAGACAGTACAACACTTCAGTGGTCATGGGCATTCCGCCTCTGACCTTCGGGTAAGCATTCTCCGAGGCGGCCTTCACGACACACGACAGCGCAGAGTTGCTGAACAGACACTGATAGCCAAGTTCCGCACACATGAGGATGGTCTCAACAGGGATCTTGGGTTCATGTTGCACTATCTGTAACCCCCGTGACTTGCCTGGGTTTGCAAAACCTCACTTACTGTACTGTCTGGAGACAATACACATCTCTTTAACCTGTGATCAGTGCTCCTTCCACTCACATTGTCAGCCACTTTAGGACTTGAACAGCAGGTTAGGTGTAAGGATTCGCATTCTAATCAGTAATCTGTAAACTGTCTGTGCTTTATATGCTCTGTCTGAGGCCAGAACTCTCCATTCACCTGAAGAAGAGGGAAACCCCTCGAAAGCTCGTGAGTTTACTATCAAATAAATCAGTTGGACTTAAACCTGGTGTTGTCAGACTTTTTACTCTGTGAGATTACACAGTTGCGTTCACTTAATGTTGTTGGACTGCAGCAGTTTATCTCCCAGCCCTCTGGCCTTGGTCTGCTCCGGCCCTGACAGATCTGTGGACGTAGTAGGAGAAACAAGAAAAATCCTTCCCCGACTTCCCTAAACTCCCACATTTACCTCCACTCCAGATAGCCACTCCCTGCAGCTGGCATTGTTTGTAGCAGAGTGTCTCAAGGGGAGGTTTTGGATCCCTTGTTCTTTCTGATATAAATGATCAAGACTGTTCTTCACAAAGCACAATTTCACAATTTGTGGATAAGTAGCAGATGAAGTTCAATCCAGAGAAGTGTGAAATGATTCATTTGACAGGATGAATATCGAGGCAGAATAAACTAAAGGGAGAAACTCTAAAGGAACATAGAACATTACAGCGCACAACAGGCCCTTCGGCCCACGATGTTGCGCCGACCAATTACAAAACAATGACCCACTAACCTAAACCAATCCCTTCTCGTCCATAAACCTATCCACGGATCTCTTAAATGCCCCCAAACTAGGCGCATTTACAACTGCAGCAGGCAGGGCATTCCAATCCCTCACCACCCTCTGGGTAAAGAACCTACCCCTGACATCCGTCCTATAACAACCACCCCTTAATTTAAAGCCATGCCCCCTCGTGCTAGATTTCTCCATCAGAGGAAAAAGGCTATTACTATCCACCCTATCTAAACCTCTAATCATCTTATATGTTTCAATAAGATCCCCTCTTAGCCGCCTTCTTTCCAGCGAAAACAACCCCAAATCCCTCAGCCTCTCCTCATAGGACCTCCCCTCCATACCAGGCAACATCCTGGTAAACCTCCTCTGCACCCTCTCCAAAGCCTCCACATCCTTCCTGTAATGTGGGGACCAGAACTGCACACAGTACTCCAAGTGCGGCCGCACCAGAGTTGTGTACAGTTGCAACATGACGCTGCGACTCCTAAATTCAATCCCCCTACCAATAAACGCCAAGACACCGTATGCCTTCTTAACAACCTTATCTACTTGACTCCCAATTTTCAGGGATTTATGTACACATACACCTAGATCCCTCTGCTCATCCACACTATTCAAAGTCCTCCCGTTAGCCCTATACTCGACACATCTGTTATTCCTACCAAAGTGAATTACCTCACACTTCTCCGCATTAAACTCCATCCGCCACCTCTCGGCCCAGCTCTGCAACCTGTCTAAGTCTTCCTGCAAACTATGACACCCTTCATCACTATCTACCAGGAGGTTCAAGAAGAAGGGGACCTCAGTTATATGTACACAACTCATTGAAGGTTCAGCCATGTGAGAGAGAGCATTTTAGAAAGCATAAAGTTTTCTATTCTGTATTAATAGGGGCATTGAGTACAAGAATAGGGAGATTGTATTGAACAAGACACTAGTTAGGCTTCACCTGGAGTACTGCATCTGGTTCTGAGCATCGTACTTGAGGAAAGATGTGAAGGCATTGGAGAGATTCAGAGGAATGATTCCAGGGCTAAAGAAATGTAGCAATGAGGATAGATTGATGAGGTTGAGTCTGTTTTCCTTGGAGAAAAGAAGGTTGAGTGAAGACTTGATAGAGGATTCAAAATCCTGAGGAGTATGGACAGAGAGTAACCTCTCAAGAGGCAACAGATTCAAACTAATCAGCAAGAAGAGTAGATGTGATGAGAAAGTGTTTTTTTCTCATCCAGAGGTTGGAGCCTGAGAGAAACTTCCTGTGTGAAGTCAGGCTTGAATAAGGTATTCAAAAGGAATTGCCATCTGAAAAGAATGAATGTGCAATGTTACAGGGATAAGGCAGGGGAATCGGATTCGGTAGAATGCTCTTTCAGAGAGTCAGTACAGCCTTTATAGGTCGAATGGCCTTCCGGACGGTAAAGTTTTCTGTGATAATGGACAGAATTGTACACTTTCCCCAAGGCATGTTCTGAGGCGGGGGAGGGTAAAATTGAATGGGCAGGATTTCCCCGGGACCCGCACACCCAAACCTAGACCCAATTTCACACTTGAGCTGGCAGATCTCTAAGAGAAAAGAAAATGACAGCACAGGAACAGGCCCTTTGGCCTTCTGAGCCTGCACCGACCATGCTGTCCGAATGAACTAAAACCCCATCTCAGGCAAGACACCCTCCCTTTCACCAATTACGGTCCTTCAGTGACTACTTTTACCAGCCAGCCTGAATTTGTAGGCTGGCAGGACAGGTAGGGTGGGAAACAGGAAGCAGAACTCTCCATCTCAGGCAGGAAGGGTGAAAGAAGGGGGCCTGAATCTGAAGATGTTTCCTCACCTCTGGGCCTAAGGGAATTTGGAGCTCTGGGCCTCCCTAACTCCCCCCTGCAACCTTCATACCCCTCAACATCAGCAGTGGTTAACACACAGGCTACCCCCTATCTTTCCACTATCAAGGCCTACCATGAGTGCCAGAAGAGCACTGCAGTACCAATTCTGGCCACTGCAGTGCTGTGCCTGCCTGGCCGGATTGGACATCTGTTGACCATTCAGGGTGGACAGAAGTCCCACCGATTGCCAATCAGCTATCAGGTAGGGGTGACATGGCAGCAGGAGTTTGAGAATTGATGGGAGAGCGTTCCCCATTATCTCTCAGCATGGCAGCACCAAACAAACTCCATTCTTAAAATCCTACCCATTGGATCTCCACACCCTCCCAAACAAAATCAATCATTTCACAGTAAACTTATTGGAAACATTCCAAAATATGAACTGGAGTGAGTTGACATGAAACAATTTAAACATACCATGTATTGACTTAAAATAAAACCTTACAGAATAAAAGTAAATTTCCAATCTTAAAAGCCAGGAATACAAATTGAAGTAGATTTTTCTTCTCTCCGTAGAGAGCCAAATGTACACATTGACACTTTCTCTGATACAGCTCAACCACATCAGTTATCGAACATTTCATTCTGGCTGCAATTCTCTTTGTTTGAGTTCCAAAGCCTCAGCTTTTTATCTGAGCTTATTGAATAAATTCAGAATTTTCATCTGTCAGCTCCCAGTGTGAGCTATTAACCCCCACCTGCCCACAGTGTGAGCTATTAACCCCCACCTGCCCACAGTGTGAGCTATTAACCCCCACCTGCCCACAGTGTGAGCTATTAACTCCCACCTGCCCGCAGTGTGAGTTATTAACCCCCACCTGCCCACAGTGTGAGCTATTAACCCCCACCTGCCCACAGTGTGAGCTATTAACCCCCACCTGCCCACAGTGTGAGCTATTAACCCCCACCTGCCCACAGTGTGAGCTATTAACCCCCACCTGCCCACAGTGTGAGCTATTAACCCCCACCTGCCCACAGTGTGAGCTATTAACCCCCACCTGCCCACAGTGTGAGCTATTAACCCCCACCTGCCCGCAGTGTGAGCTATTAACCCCCACCTGCCCGCAGTGTGAGTTATTAACCCGAACCTGCCCGCAGTGTGAGCTATTAACCCCCACCCGCCCACAATGTGAGGTATTACCCTGAACCTGCCCACAGTGTGAGTTATTACCCACCCACCTGCTCACAGTGTGAGTTATTAACCTGAACCTGCCCACAGTGTGTTATTAACCCCCACCAGCCCACAGTGTGAGCTACTACCCCGAACCTGCCCACAGTGTGAGTTATTAACCCCCACCTGCCCGCAGTGTGAGCTATTAACCCGAACCTGCCCGCAGTGTGAGTTATTAACCCCCACCTGCCCGCAGTGTGAGCTATTAACCCCCACCTGCCCGCAGTGTGAGCTATTAACCCCCACCTGCCCACAGTGTGAGCTATGAATCCCCACCTGCCCACAGTGTGAGTTATTAACCCCCACCTGCCCACAGTGTGAGTTATTAACCCCCAGCTGCCCAAAGTCTGATTTATTAACCCCCACCTGCTCACAGTGTGAGCTATTAACCCCCACCTGCCCACAGTGTGAGCTATTAACCCCCACCTGCCCACAGTGTGAGCTATTAACCCCCACCTGCCCACAGTGTGAGCTATTAACCCCCACCTGCCCACAGTGTGAGCTATTAACCCCCACCTGCCCACAGTGTGAGCTATTAACCCCCACCTGCCCACAGTGTGAGCTATTAACCCCCACCTGCCCACAGTGTGAGCTATTAACCCCCACCTGCCCACAGTGTGAGCTATTAACCCCCACCTGCCCGCAGTGTGAGCTATTAACCCCCACCTGCCCACAGTGTGAGCTATTAACCCGAACATGCCCACAGTGTGAGCTATTAACCCCCACCTGCCCACAGTGTGAGCTATTAACCCCCACCCGCCCACAGTGTGAGCTATTAACCCCCACCTGCCCACAGTGTGAGCTATTAACCCCCACCTGCCCACAGTGTGAGCTATGAATCCCCACCTGCCCACAGTGTGAGTTATTAACCCCCACCTGCCCACAGTGTGAGTTATTAACCCCCAGCTGCCCAAAGTCTGATTTATTAACCCCCACCTGCTCACAGTGTGAGCTATTAACCCCCACCTGCCCACAGTGTGAGCTATTAACCCCCACCTGCCCACAGTGTGAGCTATTAACCCCCACCTGCCCACAGTGTGAGCTATTAACCCCCACCTGCCCACAGTGTGAGCTATTAACCCCCACCTGCCCACAGTGTGAGCTATTAACCCCCACCTGCCCACAGTGTGAGCTATTAACCCCCACCTGCCCACAGTGTGAGCTATTAACCCCCACCTGCCCGCAGTGTGAGCTATTAACCCCCACCTGCCCACAGTGTGAGCTATTAACCCGAACATGCCCACAGTGTGAGCTATTAACCCCCACCTGCCCACAGTGTGAGCTATTAACCCCCACCCGCCCACAGTGTGAGCTATTAACCCCCACCTGCCCACAGTGTGAGCTATTAACCCCCACCTGCCCACAGTGTGAGCTATTAACCCCCACCTGCCCGCAGTGTGAGCTATTAACCCCCACCTGCCCACAGTGTGAGCTATTAACCCGAACATGCCCACAGTGTGAGCTATTAACCCCCACCTGCCCACAGTGTGAGCTATTAACCCCCACCCGCAGACAGTGTGAGCTATTAACCCCCACCCGCCCACAGTGTGAGTTATTAACCCGAACATAAAAACATAAGAACATAAGAAATAGGAGCAGGAGTCGGCCATCCAGCCCCTCGAGCCTGCCCCGCCATTCAATAAGATCATGGCTGATCTGTCGTGGCTCAGTTCCACATTCCCGCCCTCTCCCCATAACCCTTAATCCCCTCTCTTATCAAAAACCCATCAACCCACGTCTTAAAAATATTTAGCGAGGCAGCCTCCACCACTTCAACGGGCAGAGAATTCCAGAGATTCACCACCCTTTGAGTGAAGAAGTTCCTCCTCAACTCCGTTCTAAACCGCCCCCCCTTTATCTTGAGGCTGTGCCCCCTAGTCCTACTGTCCTTTCTGAGCGGGAAGAGTCTCTCCACCTCTATCCTATCCATCCCATTCATCATCTTATACGTCTCAATGAGATCTCCCCTCATTCATCTAAACTCTAACGAGTACAAGCCTAGTTTATTCAGCCTCTCCTCATAGTTCAACCCCCTCAACTCCGGTATCAGACTAGTAAACCTCCTCTGCTCTCCCTCCAAGGCCAAAATATCTTTGCGCAGGTGCGGCGCCCAAAACTGCACACAGTACTCCAGTTGCAGCCTCACCAATGCCCTATACAGCCTGCCCACAGTGTGAGCTATTAACCCGAACCTGCCCGCAGTGTGAGTTATTAACCCCCACCTGCCCGCAGTGTGAGTTATTAACCCCCACCTGCCCACAGTGTGAGCTATTAACCCCCACCTGCCCACAGTGTGAGCTATTAACCCGAACCTGCCCACAGTGTGAGCTATTAACCCCCACCTGCCCACAGTGTGAGCTATTAACCCCCACCTGCCCACAGTGTGAGCTATTAACCCCCACCTGCCCACAGTGTGAGCTATTAACCCCCACCCGCCCACAGTGTGAGTTATTAACCCGAACCTGCCCACAGTGTGAGCTATTAACCCCCACCTGCCCACAGTGTGAGCTATTATCCCCCACCTGCCCACAGTGTGAGCTATTAACCCCCACCCGCCCACAGTGTGAGCTATTATCCCGAACCTGCCCACAGTGTGAGCTATTAACCCGAACCTGCCCACAGTGTGAGCTATTAACCCCCACCAGCCCACAGTGTGAGCTATTAACCCCCACCTGCCCGCAGTGTGAGTTATTAACCCCCACCTGCCCACAGTGTGAGCTATTAACCCCCACCTGCCCGCAGTTTGAGTTATTAACCCGAACCTGCCCACAGTGTGAGCTATTAACCCCCACCTGCCCACAGTGTGAGTTATTAACCCCCACCTGCCCACAGTGTGAGCTATTAACCCCCACCTGCCCACAGTGTGAGTTATTAACCCCCACCTGCCCACAGTGTGAGCTATTAACCCCCACCTGCCCACAGTGTGAGCTATTAACCCCCACCTGCCCACAGTGTGAGCTATTAACCCCCACCTGCCCACAGTGTGAGTTATTAACCCCCACCTGCCCACAGTGTGAGCTATTAACCCCAAACCTGCCCACAGTGTGAGCTATTAACCCCAAACCCACCCACAGTGTGAGCTATTAACCCCCACCCGCCCACAGTGTGAGCTATTAACCCCCACCCGCCCACAGTGTGAGCTATTAACCCCCACCCGCCCACAGTGTGAGTTATTAACCCGAACATAAAAACATAAGAACATAAGAAAGAGGAGCAGGAGTAGGCCATCTAGCCCTTCGAGCCTGCCCCGCCATTCAATAAGATCATGGCTGATCTGTCGTGGCTCAGTTCCACATTCCCGCCCTCTCCCCATAACCCTTAATCCCCTCTCTTATCAAAAACCCATCAACCCGCGTCTTAAAAATATTTAGCGAGGCAGCCTCCACCACTTCAACGGGCAGAGAATTCCAGAGATTCACCACCCTTTGAGTGAAGAAGTTCCTCCTCAACTCCGTTCTAAACTGCTCCCCCCCTTTACCTTGAGGCTGTGCCCCCTAGTCCTACTATCCTTTCTGAGCGGGAAGAGTCTCTCCACCTCTATCCTATCCATCCCATTCATCATCTTATACGTCTCAATGAGATCTCCCCTCATTCTTCTAAACTCTAACGAGTACAAGCCTAGTTTATTCAGCCTCTCCTCATAGCTCAACCCCCTCAACTCCGGTATCAGCCTAGTAAACCTCCTCTGCACTCCCTCCAAGGTCAAAATATCTTTGCGCAGGTGCGGCGCCCAAAACTGCACACAGTACTCCAGCTGCGGCCTCACCAATGCCCTATACAGCCTGCCCACAGTGTGAGTTATTAACCCGAACCTGCCCACAGTGTGAGCTATTAACCCCCACCTGCCCACAGTGTGAGCTATTAACCCCCACCCACCCACAGTGTGAGCTATTAACCCCCACCCGCCCACAGTGTGAGCTATTAACCCCCACCCGCCCACAGTGTGAGTTATTAACCCGAACCTGCCCACAGTGTGAGCTATTAACCCCCACCCACCCACAGTGTGAGCTATTAACCCCCACCCGCCCACAGTGTGAGTTATTAACCCGAACCTGCCCACAGTGTGAGCTATTAACCCCCACCCGCCCACAGTGTGAGTTATTAACCCGAACCTGCCCACAGTGTGAGCTATTAACCCCCACCTGCCCGCACTGTGAGCTATTAACCCGAACCTGCCCACAGTGTGAGCTATTAACCCCCACCCGCCCACAGTGTGAGTTATTAACCCGAACCTGCCCACAGTGTGAGCTATTAACCCCCACCCACCCACCGTGTGAGCTATTAACCCCCACCCGCCCACAGTGTGAGTTATTAACCCGAACCTGCCCACAGTGTGAGCTATTAACCCCCACCAGCCCACAGTGTGAGCTATTAACCCGAACCTGCCCACAGTGTGAGCTATTAACCCCCACCCGCCCACAGTGTGAGTTATTAACCCGAACCTGCCCACAGTGTGAGCTATTAACCCCCACCTGCCCACAGTGTGAGCTATTAACCCCCACCTGCCCACAGTGTGAGCTATTAACCCCCACCTGCCCACAGTGTGAGCTATTAACCCCCACCTGCCCACAGTGTGAGCTATTAACCCCCACCTGCCCACAAAGTACCAAGAACAATACAGCACAGGAACAGGCCCTTCAGCCCTCCAAGTCTGTGCTGATCATGATGCCCCAACTGTTTTTATTCATTTATTTATTCCATTTTTTTGTGTGGGTTTTTCTTTTAAACTAAGGGAAGCGGAAGTTGGCCGCGGGGGATTCTGGAAGGTTGAGTTTTTTTTCTCGAGGCTGTGCAGACATCTGACGTCAGCCAGCAGTGAGCGGGAGGTTTAAAGAGCAGGCCACTCTATACAGTGGGCAGCGTTGAGAGCAGGTGTGGAGTGTGCTGGGAGCAGAGTGAGAGCTAAAGGGCTTAGGATCATTGGGTTTTGGCGAAAAAGGCAAGGCAGAGTAAGTTTAATTCTTAGTTACTTTTTTCTGTGTTCCTTAAAAAAGGGAAATTATGAGTGTGAGGTGTGCTGGGTGTAACAAGCTGCAGTTCCTAAGGGACCATGTTAGAGAACTGGAACTGCAGCTCGAGGATAAGAACATAAGAAATAGGAGCAGGAGTGGGTCATCTAGCCCCTCGAGCCTGCCCCGCCATTCAATAAGATCATGGCTGATCTGAAGTGGATCAGTTCCACTTTCCCGCTTTCTCCCCATAACCCTTAATTCCCTTGTCTATCAAAAACCTATCTACCCACGTCTTAAAAATATTTAGCGAGGCAGCCTCCACCACTTCAACGGGCAGAGAATTCCAGAGATTCACCACCCTTTGAGTGAAGAATAATCTCCTGAGAAAGTACAGAGAAGGTTCACCAGGCAGATACTGGAGATGAGGGGGTTAGTTTACGAAGAGAGACTAAATAGACTGGGCCTGTACTCGTTAGAGTTTAGAAGGCTGACAGGGGATCTTATAGAGAATTACAAGGTAATGAAGGGGCTAGATAGGGTAGAGATAGAGAAATTCTTTCCACTTAGAAAGGAAAACAGAGGGGGAGCAGTTTAGAACGGAGTTGAGGAGGAACTTCTTCACTCAAAGGGTGGTGAATCTCTGGAATTCTCTGCCCGTTGAAGTGGTGGAGGCTGCCTCGCTAAATATATTTAAGTCACGGGTAGATAGGTTTCTGATAGACAAGGGAATTAAGGGTTATGGGGAGAAAGTGGGAATGTGGAACTGATCCACTTCAGATCAGCCATGATCTTATTGAATGGCGGGGCAGGCTCGAGGGGCTAGATGGCCGACTCCTGCTCCTATTTCTTATGTTCTTATTCCCTCCCTATTCGTGTACCCATCCAGATGCCTCTTAAATGTTGCTATTGTGTCTGCTTCCACCACCTCCTCTGGCAGCACGTTCCAGGCACCCACCACTCTCTGTGTGAAAAACCTCCCCCATACATCTCCCTTAAACTTTCCCCCTCTCACCTTGAACCTGTGTCCCACTGTGTAATTGACTCTTCCACCCTGGGGAAAAGCCTCTGACTATCCACCCTGTCGGTGCCTCTCATCATTTTGTAGCCCTCTATCAGGTCCCCCCTCAGCCTCCGTCTTTCCAGTGAAAAATGCTAATGACTGTACTCTGCTCCGACTGAAGGATGGGTGTGACAGAACAATCAGACTCTGTTACTAATGTGTAAAGATAAGGAGACTAAGATAAACAAAATGGAGAATTTCTGGAGAATAATAAACATCAACATGAGGAAAGCAGCGTGAGAACAGGGCATGAGTCCATCTGGATGCAGTGATGATATCAGCCATTTGATGCTAATCACATTTATTAGTAACATATTTTCACATGAAGCTCCCACTCAGTTTATTTGTTTGGCCAAGTACTTCGAAGTCTTTGACTCATGTTGTAGAACAATCATCATGTGTATACAATCATTCCATTCTTAAGGCTTATCGAAAGGTGATGATGAAAGGGGTTTATTATTGAGGTACAGAGCAGAGAAACAATCTGTTAATGGTGAAGGAGAAGGTCAAAGAACAAAGAACAAAGAACAACCCAGTACAGGAAACAGGCCCTTCAGCCCAACGAGCCCATGCCGCCATCTTAACAAAGCATTTTCCTCCACCTACCCTGCCCCATGTGTATGCGGATGGCACCACTGTTGTAACCAGATTCAGGGGAGAATAGTTTAGGGACAATTTGGTGCACCAATCAGCCTAACAGCACATCTTTGGGGTGTGGGAGGAAACTGGAGCACCCCCTGAGGAAACCCACGCAACCACAGGGAGAATGCGCAAACTCCCACAGACACTGGCCCAAATCCATGTATCTGCACAGCTAGCAGTGCTAGTCACTGAGCTGTTGTGGTGCCCATCTGCTGGTCCAGGTTTAAGCACACACACCGACACAAAGTACTAGGCCACTCCCGGAACCTCCAAGAGCAGCCCACGCACGACCCACCGTGTGCATGCCCCTCGTTTGACAACAAGGTGGACCGACACACCTGCGGATTAAAAGAGACAAAACATTAACATGTATTATTACATTTCCAGTATCGTCCTGAGGCTCTGACCCTTATTTAAAACCGCCTCCTATAACCCTCCATCCCTGTTTCACTCATGTGTCTGTCTAAGTAAACCTTAAACAAGTCCAGCGTGCCTGCCTCCACCACCTTACTCGGTAGCGCGTTCCATACTCCCACGACCCTCTGTGTGAAAAACCTCCCTCTAGTATCCAAATTATACTTCTTCCCCCTCACCCTTAGCTCGTGATATTTGTCTCCAATCTAGGAAAAAGCCTGCCACTGTTTACTCTATCTATACCCTTCATTATTTTATACATCTCTATCAGATCCTCCCTTAATCTCTGTCTTTCTAAGGAAAAGAGCCCCAGTTTACCCAATCTTTCCTCATACCCGAGTCCTTCCATACCAGGCAGCATCCTGGTAAACCTCCTCTGCACCCTCTCCAGAGTCTCCATGTCCTTCCGGTAGTAAGGTGACCAGAACTGGACGCAGTACTCCAAATGCGGTCTAACCAACGTTCTGTACAACTGAAGCATTAGACGGCAGCTCCTATACTCTATACCCCTTCCTATAAAGGCTAGCATTCCGTAAGCTTTCTTCACAACCTTCTCTACCTGTGTTGACACCTTCAGAGACTTGTGAACCTGCACTCCCAGGTCCCTCTGTATTTCTATACTCCTAATCGGTCTACCTTTTATCACGTAACTCCTCTCTGCATTATTCCTTCCAAAATGCATCACCTCGCATTTGTCAGGATTAAATTCCATCTGCCATCTATCTGCCCAATGTACCAACCTATCTATATCCTGCTGTATCACCTGACAGTCCTCCTCGGTATCCGCCAATCCTGCCATCTTGGTATCATCTGCAAACTTGCTGATCACACCACGTACGCCCTCTTCCAAGTCGTTCATATATATTACGAAGAGAAGAGGTCCCAGTACTGAGCCCTGCAGCACACCACTGGTGACAGACCTCCAGCTAGAAAAGGACCCTTCCACTACTACTCTCTGTCTCCTATTGCCCAGCCAGTTCTCAATCCACCTAGCTACCTGTCCTTGTATCCCATGTGCCTTAACCTTTTCTACCAGCCTACCATGAGGGACTTTGTCAAACGCCTTACTGAAATCCATATAGATGACATCAACGGCTCGCCCATCGTCAACCGTTTTTGTCACCTCCTCAAAGAATTCTACCAGATTCGTAAGGCAAGACTTCCCCTTTACAAAGCCATGTTGCATATCCCTAATCAGATCGCAACGCTCCAAATGCTCATACATCCTACCCCTAAGAGTTTTTTCCAACAATTTTCCTACCACCGACGTCAAACTCACTGGTCTATAATTACCAGGGTTATCCCTACTACCCTTTTTAAACAGCGGTACCACATTAGCTACCCTCCAGTCCTCTGGGACCTCACCTGTGTCCAAAGAAGAGACAAAGATTTGCATCAGAGGCCCAGCAATTTCATGTCTCACCTCCCTAAGCAGCCTGGGATAAATACCATCAGGCCCCGGAACTTTATCCGTTTTTATGCTGCCTAAAAACCCTAACACTTCATCCCTCGTAATGGATATTTCCTTCAACTGATCTACAGCTCCCTCCAGGACATTACAAGACACCAAACCCCCTCTCCTTCCTGAATACCGATGCAAAGTATTCATTCAGGATCTCCCCCATTCCCTCAGACTCAATGCACAGTTCCCCTCCTTTGTCCCTGAGAGGACCTATTTTCCCTCTAACCACCCTCTTGTTCCTAATATAAGAGTAAAATGCTTTTGGATTTTCCTTAATCCTATCAGCCAAAGCCATTTCATGCCCTCTTTTCACCCTTCTAACTCCCCTTTTTAGCTCCCTCCTGCTCTCTCTATATTCCTCCAGCGCACTCTCCGTTCCCAGTTGCTTAGACCTAACATATGCCTCCCTCTTCTTCCTGACCAAGTCCTCAATATATCCTGTAATCCACTGCTCTCTAATCCTGCCTTTCCCATCCTTCCTCTTTGCCAGCACATGCCTCTCCTGCAACATTTGCCCTTGAAAGCCTCCCACTTGCCAAATGTGGACTTACCCGCTAACAACCTCTCCCAAACGGTATCCATCAGCTCCTGCCTAATCCGGCTGTATCTAGCCTTCCCCCAGTTCAGCACCCTCCCCTTAGGACAGCATTCATCCTTTTCCATTTTTATCCTAAAGTAGACGGAGTTGTGGTCACTATTAGCCACATGTTCACCCACTGCAACCTCAACCACCTGACCCGGCTCATTTCCCAGAACTAAATCCAGTATAGCCCCCTCTCTAGTCGGGCTATCTACGTACTGCTCCAAGGACCCTTCCAATACACATCTTACGAATTCCTCCCCATCCGAACCCCCAGCTCTAGGCACCTTCCAATCTACTCCAGGAAGATTAAAGTCACCCACTACAACAACCTTATTCTTTCTGCAGCTATCTAAAATGTCTTTACATATGCCTTCCTCCACTGCCCGCGCGCTGTCAGGCGGTCTGTAGTACACCCCTAGCAACGTAATCTCTCCCTTCCTATTCCTCAACTCCACCCACAGCGACTCAATCCCTAACTCCTCCATATTATCCTCCCTCTGCACTGCTGTGATGTGCTCCCTAACTAACAGTGCCACCCCACCACCTCTCTTCAACCCTCCTCTGTCACACCTAAAACACTTATACCCTGGAATATTTAGCTGCCAGTCCTGCCCTTCCTTTAACCACGTCTCCGTCACTGCCACCACATCTAAATTCCTCACGAACATCAAGGCCCAAAGCTCATCTGTTTTACCCGTTACACTCCTCGCATTAAAACAGACGCAATCCAACCCTCCAGGCCCACTCGGATCCTCCTTCCCCCGGATAATTTTCCTTTCAACCGAACCTACCCTATCACCCAACTCGCTCCCGATCCCAGTGCCTAATAAGCTATCAGTCTCATCCCCACCACCACCCCCCCCCAATATTAGTTTAAACCCTGCCGTAACACTCCAGATAACCAATTCCTAGCCTCTCACCATCTTCCTAGCACTCAATATCCGCCGCAATCAATTTCTCGCCCATTTCCGGTGAGAGGCTGAATAACATATATAAGTAGATGGAAAATAGAATTAACATTGATTTAATGATTCCAGGATGCAATTGTCACGACTCACTTATCTCTGTAGCCTCACCTGGAGAGGTTTGTATCAGTGAGGAAAACACTGGCTCCTCATGAACAGGGAACAGCCATTGTAGCCTCACCCTAGAACTGGAAGTCATTGAGGCTACCCTGGGGAAGTCGAGGGCAAGGTGGGGGTGTCTCCTGGGCAGTGCCAGCCTGGAACCCTGGCACTGCCTATCGGGTGCCTTGGCATTGCCTGCTGTCACTCTGCATCAGATTGGTGGAGGGAAGAAGCGCGATTGATCTGGGCACTATGGGGCTTGCAATCAGCTGTGGGCCCCCATGAAAGCGGGAGGAGGGGTGGTTGTTGGTTCAAGGCCGTCTGCAGCAGCTCTCAGACCTGTCAGTTTTCTGCTGTTTGCCATTGCGCATGTGCAACCACATAGTGCCCTCTGCTGCTGCAGCAAGCTAGCTGGTGAGTTAAGTTTCACTCCCTTCCCTGACAGGCAAGGAATGGTTTAGCCCATTTTTTCATTCGTGCATAAAATTCGGGATTTGAACTTACTGAACAAAACGGGTAAGAAACTTTCCTGTTTTTCTGCCAGTTCTGGATTGCCCCCAGTGTGTGGGAATACATATGAGGCATAGGGCGGAAATTCCAGCCACACTCACACCAAGACTGAAATATCCCACCCAAACTCAACGCACCTTTGTATAGCCTGTGGTGGGCAGGTAAATTTCACCCCGAGAGTTTCACAGCACAGAAATTGTAGAATCATTCAATGCCTACATTGCAGAAGGAGGCCATTCAGCCCATTGTGTCTGCACTGACACAATCCCACACAGGCCCTAGCCCCTTAACCACATATATTTACCCTGCTAATTCCACCTGTCACTAGGGGCAACTTAACATGGCCAATCCACCTAACCCGCACATCTTTGAACACTTCAGCCCGTGGTGTCTGTGCTGACCATCCAGCACTTACCAAACAGGAGAGTTACTGTCCATTTATGCCACGCACTGATGAACCCAGTTCCGATGAAAGATCATCTTGACCTGAAACATTAACTCTGTTTCTCTCTCCACAGCTGTTGCCAGACCCGCTGAGCTTTTCCAGCATGCTTATGTTTCTATTTCAGAGTTCCAGCGTCTGCAGTATTTTGCTTTTGTGAGTGAATGGAAGATAACAGATATGGGGGGAGTTTTCTCTACCTGCCGGGCATGGGGGCAGATCATGCACAGGTCCATTGACCTTGGGTGAGATTAGAATGGGCTCAGCTGGAAAACCCCAGTGTGCAGGGAAAGACAGCCTGATCAGGAGATAAACTAGAAGCCCACACTCTTCACTCACCTGATGAAGGGGCTGCACTCCGAAAGCTCGTGATTCCAAACAAATCTGTTGGACTTTAACCTGGTTTTGTGAGACTTCTTACTGTGCTTAGAACATAAGAACATATTACCCCAGTCCAACACCACATCTCCACATCTTGAAAGGTAAACTGATGAGGGTGTTTTAAATAGAGGCAACATAATGTTATGTTCATGTGATGGTAAACCAGAACATGTGAATTCAACTCCCTCCTTCACCACACTGTAATCCCTCTCATTAAACACTGTGGTAATGTGTGCTGAAAATAATTCCTGTATTCATCAACAACTGAAAAATATCCCAGCAAAACAAATTGTGGATCAGCAGGAGGAAATATTTGCCTAATCTCACATTGTGGGAGTGTCAAAGTAAACAGCTGCTCTCGGTGTGACCTTTGCCTGGTTACGATTTACATTGCCTCCATGAAGATAGAAACATAGAAAATTGGAGCAGGAGTAGGCCATTCGGCCCTTCGAGCCTGCTCTGCCATTCAATATGATGGTTGCTGCTCATGTAGTTTCAGTATCCCACTCCCGTTTTCTCTCCGTATCAAAGAACAACACAGCACGGGAAACAGGCCCTTCGGCCCAACGATCCCGCGCCGCCGTCCGGAAGGCTGACAGGGGATCTTATAGAGAAATACAAGGTAATGAAGGGGCGAGATAGGGTAGAGATAGAGAAATTCTTTCCACTTAGAAAGGAAAACAGAGGGGGAGCAGTTTAGAACGGAGTTGAGGAGGAACTTCTTCACTCAAAGGGTGGTGAATCTCTGGAATTCTCTGCCCGTTGAAGTGGTGGAGGCTGCCTCGCTAAATATTTTTAAGACGCGGGTTGATGGGTTTTTGATAAGAGAGGGGATTAAGGGTTATGGGGAGAGGGCGGGAAAGTGGAACTGAGCCACGACAGATCAGCCATGATCTTATTGAATGGCGGGGCAGGCTCGAAGGGCCAGATGGCCTACTCCTGCTCCTATTTCTTATGTTCTTATGTGCCTATCCAATAACCGCTTGGAAGTTCCTAAAGTGTCCGACTCCACTATCACAGCAGGCAGTGTATTCCACACTCCATCCACTCTCTGAGTAACGAATCTACCCTCAGACATCGCTCCTATATCTCCCACCAGGAACCTTATAGTTATGCCCCCTAGTAACAGCTACATCCACCTGAGGAAATAGTTTCTGAACGCCCACTCTATCTATTCCCCTCATCATCTTATAAACCTCTATTAAGTCGCCTCTCATCCTCCTCCGCTCTAAAGAGAAAAGCTCCAGTTCCCTCAACCTTTCCTCATAAGACCTACCCTCCAAACCAGGCAGCATCCTGGTAAATCTCCTCTGCTCGAAGGCCCTTAAAAGTCATTACCATATCCGATTCCACTACCTCCCCTGGCAAAAGGTTCCAGGCATCCACTACTCTCTGTGGAAAAAGTGTAAGCCTACACTAATAAATAAACTTTAAACTTAAATTTTATTTGTCATTTATATTAATGATTTGCATGAGAATATAGGAGGCATGCTTAGTAAGTTTGCAGATGATGGCAAGATTGGACAGCGAAGAAGGTTATCTCCAATTGTAACGGGATTTTGATCAATTGGGCCAGTGGGCTGACGAATGGCAGATGGAGTTTAATTTAGGTAAATGCGAGATGATGCATTTTGGTAGATTGAACTAGGCAGGACTTACTCAGTTAATGGTAAAGCATTGGGGAGAGATACAGAACAAAAAGATCTAGGGGTAGATGTTCATAGCTCCTTGAAAATGGAGTCACAGGTGGACAGAGTGGTGAAGAAGGCATTCAGCATGCTTGGTTTCATTGGTCAGAACATTGAATACAGGAGTTGGGACGTCTTGTTGAAGTTGTACAAGACATTGGTAAGGCCACACTTGGAATACTGTGTACAGTTCTGGTCACCCTATTATAGAAAGGATATTATTAAACTAGAAAGATTGCAGAAAAGATTTACTAGGATGTTACCGGGACTTGATGGATTGAGTTATAAGGAGAGGCTGGATAGATTGGGAGTTTTTCCCCTGGAGCGTAGGAGGCTGAGGAGTGACTTTATGGAAGTTTTTAAAATATTGGGGGGCACAGATCAGCTAGATAGTCAATATCTTTTCCCAAATGTAGGGGAGTCTAAAACTAGAGGGCAGAGGTTTAAGGTGAGAGGGGAGAGATACAAAAGTGTCCAGAAGGGCAATTTATTCACACAGAGGGTGGTGAGTGTCTGGAACAAGCTGCCAGGGGTAGTAGTAGAGGTGGGTACAATTTTACCTTTTAAAAAGCATTTAGATAGTTAAATGGGTACAATGGGTATAGAGGGATACGGGCCAAATGCAGGCAATTAGGATTAGTTTCGGGGTTTTAAAAAAAGGGCAGCATGGATAAGTTGGGCCGGTGGGCCTGTTTCTGTACTGTAAACCTCTATGACTCTAACTAAATTGGGGCCAGGCCAATTTTGCTAAATTAAAGAGTGATGCAGTGGAATTGCAAAGAGTGACTTGAAGGTAAATCCAAGTCAGAGCAGCGCAAGACATTCAAAGAAGAATAAACATGTTCCCTCAAAGGAAAAGGGCGGGACACCTAAATCTAGAACCCCATTGATGCCAAGGAACGTAAGATAAAGCAGAAAAGGGAAGCTTACATCAGACACGAGAACTCAATACAACAGGAAGCCCATAGGAATGTAGAGAGAGGGGGTTGAAATCGACAAGGAAATTAAAAAAGCAAAGCCAAAAATTTACAAATAAAATCAAGGAGAATCCAAAAATGTTTTATCAACACATTCAGAGTAAGAGGATATCAAAGAGCAAAGAAAGTCTGTGCTGATCATGGTGTCCTTACTAAACTAAAGAAAAACCTTCTGCCCTTACTCAGTCCGTATCCCTCTATTCCCTCCCTATTCATGTACCCATCTAGATGCCTCTTAAATGTTGCTATTGTGTCTGCTTCCACCACCTCCTCTGGCAGCGCGTTCCAGGCATCCACCACTCTCTGTGTGAAAAACCTCCCCCATACATCTCCCTTAAACTTTCCCCCTCTCACCTTGAACCTGTGTCCCACTGTGTAATTGACTCTTCCACCCTGGGGAAAAGCCTCTGACTATCCACCCTGTCTGTGCCTCTCATCATTTTGTAGATCTCTATCAGGTCCCCCCTCAGCCTTCGTCTTTCCAGTGAAAACAATCCCAGTTTATTCAACCTCTCCTCACAGCCAACACCCTTGAGACTGGGCACCATCCCGGTGAACCGTCTTTGCAGTCACTCCAAAGCTTCCATGTCCTTCTTGTGGTGAGGTGACCAGAATTACAATAACTAAGGACAAAGTTGGGCCCATAAAAAACCCAAAGAGATATCACAGTCCTTGTGGAAATCAGTGAGCTTTGTGTGCAAGCAGCGGGAGAGAGCACATCCAGACAAAGAGACAGCCAGCGTGAGTATTGGGAATTTGGAACACAGTGGAAGGAATGGGTATATCTTTCATTTTAAATGTTGGAAGGTCAATGTCAAGTTAAAAGTTTTATAAGGTGGCAGACTCAGCTGCTAAGTGACAGCTAACTGTCAACCACTTGAAAACTCATTAAGGCTTCAATAAAATGTTAATTACTGTTGAAGCTTAATGAGTGAGTGAATCGCCTCTTCTCAGAAAGGGATTATTGGAAGTGTCCAATGAGTGAGCATTGCATGCCAGCAGTGGGAGAGACCACACTCTGAGTCAGACACAGCCAGCTCCACTGTGGCTATCAGGAACTTGGAGCTGAGTGGGAATTAGCAGAGGAGAAAGAGATTTACCTTTTGCTTTTTCTTCTTTGCTTTTTAACTTTTTAAATCTTCAGAGTGATCATGTCCTGCTGGAGCAGTCGATTTTCCAAGGGAGGGGGCTGATTGGAAAGTAATGGGTTAGGTCAGTTAAATATCTGCTACTTTTATCTCTTAAGGTTTGTAACGTTCCTTTGTGGCCTATAGTTTGTAAAGGCTATATTCCATAGTAACTGTCTGGCCAGGGAAGAAGGGCCCAGGAGTAATTCGCATCATCTGATAATAAGCATCCTCCATAAGGTTTAATTCAAAGGGGTAAGTCATGGCAGGAGAACTTGAAGCCTTGGAGTTTCCCTTCTGCTCCATGTGGGAATCCGGCAACTTTTCTGGTTGTCTCCAACTGAGACTCCTGGAAGCCAGTGTTTCAGAGCTGGAGCGGCAGCTGGGGATACTGTGGAGCATCCACAAGGTGGAGAATATAGTGGATACACGTATAGAGAAGCAGGCACACCACAGGCTAAGACTTCCAGAGCCAGAGGAAATGGGTGAGCTATTAAATGAGTACTTTGCGTCAGTATTCACCAAAGAGAAGGAGTTGGTGGACAATGAGTCTGGGAAAGGATATGTAGATAGTTTGAGTCATGCTGAGATCAAAAAGGAGATATTGGGGTTCTTGAAAAACATTAAGGTAGACAAGTCCCCAGGTCCTGATGGGATATACCCCTGAATACTGAGAGAGGCAAGAGAGGAAATTGCTGGGGCCTTGAGAGAAATCTTTGTATCCTCACTGGCTACAGGGGATGTCATGATGTGGAGATGCCGGCATTGAACTGGGGCGGGCACAGTCAGAAGTCTCACAATACCAGGTTAAAGTCCAACTTGTTTGATGCACAAGCTTTTGGAGTGTCGCTCCTTAATCAGGTGAGTGAGGAATTGTGTTCACAAACAGGGCATATAAAGACACAAACTCAGTTTACAAGATAATGGTTGGAATTGAGTCTTTACAGGTAATCAAGTCTTAAAGGTGCAGACAATGTGAGTGGAGAGAAGGGCTCAGTGCAGGTTAAAGAGATGTGTATTGTCTACAGACAGGTCAGTTCATGAGATTTTGCAAGCCCAGGCAAGTCGTGGGGGTTACAGATAGTGTGACATGAACCCAAGATGTTGTCCCTTTGTTCAAGAAGGGTAGCAAGAATAATCCAGGTAATTACAGGCCGGTGAGCCTTACATCAGTGGTAGGGAAATTATTGGAGATGATTCTTTGAGACAGGGTTTACTTCCGCTTGGAAATAATATGAGTGAAAGGCATATTAGTGAGAGGCAACATGGTTTTGTGAAGGGGAGGTCGTGTCTCACGAACTTGATTGAGTTTTTCGAGGAAGTGACGAAGATGATTGATGAGGGTAGGGCAGTGGACGTTGTCTACATGGACTTCAGTAAGGCCTTTGACAAGGTCCCTCATGGCAGACTGGTGCAGAAGGTGAAGTCACACAGGATCAGAGGTGAGCTGGCAAGGTGGATACAAAACTGGCTCGGTCAAAGAAGACAGAGGGTAGCAGTGGAAGGGTGTGTTTCTGAATGGAGGGCTGTGACAAGTGGTGTTCCTCAGGGATCAGTGCTGGGACCTTTGCTGTTTGTAATATATATAAATGATTTGGAGAAAAATGTAACTGGATTGATTAATAAGTTTATGAACGACATAAAGGTTGGTGGATTTGCAGATAGCGATGAGGATAGAGCAGGATATAGATCAGTTGGAGACTTGGGCGGAGAGATGGCAGATGGAGTTTAATCCGGACAAATGTGAGGTAATGCATTTTGGAAGGTCTAATACAGATAGGAAATAGACAGTAAATTGCAGAACCCTTAAGAGTATTGATAGACAGAGGGATCTGGGTGTACAGGTACACAGGTCACTGACAGTGGCACCGCAGGTGGAGAAGGTAGTCAAGAAGGCATACGGCATGCTTGCCTTCATCAGCCGGGGTATTGAGTTTAAAAATTGGTAATGTTAGGGATCTAGAGGAATATACGGCTGTAGGAAGGAAGTTAAGAAGGAAATTAGGAGAGCCAGAGAAGGCCTTGGCAGGTAAAATTCAGGAAGACCCTAAGGCGCGTTCTACAAATATGTGAAGCGTAAAAGGATGAGATGCGAAGGAATAGGACCTTTAAAATGTGATGGTGGAAAAGTTTGTATAGAACCAGTAGAAATAGCAGAGGTGCTTAATGAGTACTTTACTTCAGTATTCACGGTGGAAAGTGATCTGGGAGATTGTACTGCAGGTTTGCAGTGGACTGAAAAGATTGAGTATGTGGACATTAAGAAAGGGGATGTGTTAGAACTTTTAAATAACATCAAGATAAATAGGTTCCAGGACCGGAAGGGATGTACCCCAGGTTACTGTGGGAGGTGAGGGAAGTGATTGCAGAGCCCCTGGCGATGATCTTTGCATCGTCAATGGAGACGGGAGAGGTTCCGGAGGATTGGAGGATTGTGGATTTGGTTCCTATTTTCAAGAAAGGGAACAGGGATAGCCCGGGAAATTACCGACCGGTGAGTCTGACCTCAGTGGTTGGTAAGTTGATGGACAGGATACTGAGGGACAGGATTTATGAACATTTAGAGAAGTTTAGTATGATCAAAAGTAGTCAGCACGGCTTTGTCAAGGGCAGGTTGTGCCTTACGAGCCTGGTTGTGTTCTTTGAAAATGTGACTAAACACATTGACGAAGGAAGAGCGGTGGATGTGGTTTACATGGACTTCAGCAAGGCATTCGATAAGGTCCCCCATGCAAGATTTCTTGAGAAAGTGAGAGGGCATGGGATCCAAGGGACTGTTGCCTTGTGGATCCAGAACTGGCTTGCCTGCAGAAGGCAGAGAGTGGTTGTGGATGGGTCTTTTTCTGCATGGAGGTTGGTCACCAGTGGAGTGCCCCAGGGATCTGCTCTGGGACCCTTGCTGTTTGTCATTTTTATAAATGACCTGGATGAGGAAGTGGAGAGATGTGTTGGTAAGTTTGCCAACGACACGAAGGTTGGTGGTGTTGTGGATAGTCTGGAGGGATGTCAGAAGTTGCAGTGGGACATAGATAGGATGCAAGACTGGGCGGAGAAGTGGCAGATGGACTTCAATGCGGATAAATGTGTAGTGGTCCATTTTGGCAGGTCAAATGAGATGAAGGAATATAATAGAACATAGAACATTCCAGCGCAGTCCAGGCCCTTTGGCCCTCGATGTTGCGCCGACCAGTGGAACCAATCTAATGACCCTCTAACCTAAACTATTCCAATGTTATCCATATGCCTATCCACTGACCATTTGAACACCCTTAAAGTTGGCGAGTCCACAACTGCTGCAGGCAGGGCATTCCACGCCCTTACTACCCTCTGAGTAAAGAACCTACCTCTGACATCCGTCCTATAACTACCACCCCTTAATTTAAAGCTATGTCCCCTCATTATAGCCATCACCATCCGAGGTAAAAGGCTCTCACTGTCCACCCTATCCAATCCTTTGATCATCTTGTATGCCTCAATCAGGTCACCTCGTAACCTTCTTCTCTCTAATGAAAATAACCTCAAGTCCCTCAGCCTTTCCTCATAAGACCTTCCCACCATACCAGGCAACATCCTGGTAAACCTCCTCTGCACCCTTTCCAATGCCTCCACATCTTTCTTATAATGCGGCGACCAGAACTGTACACAATACTCCAAGTGCGGCCGCACCAGAGTTTTGTACAGTTGTAACATGACCTCATGGCTCCGAAATTCAATCCCTCTACCAATAAAAGCTAACACACCGTACACCTTCTTAACAACCTCATCAACCTGGGTGCCAACTTTCAGGGATCTATGCACATGGACACCAAGATCTCTCTGCTCGTCAACACTACCAAGAGTCCTTCCATTAGCCCTATACTCTGTACTCCTGTTACTCTTACCAAAGTGAATCACCTCACACTTTTCCGTATTAAACTCCATTTGCCACCTCTCAGCCCAGCTCTGCAGCTTATCTATGTCCCTTTGCAAACTGTAACATCCATCCTCACTGTCTACAACCCCTCCGACTTTAGTGTCGTCAGCAAATTTACGAACCCATCCTTCTACACCCTCATCTAGGTCATTTATAAAAATGACAAACAGCAGTGGCCCCAAAACAGATCCCTGAGGTAGACCACTTGTAACTGAACTCCAGGTTGAATATTTCCCATCAACCACCACCCTCTGTCTTCTATCAGCTAGCCAATTCCTGATCCAAACTGCTAAATCACCCTCAATCCCATGCACCTGCATTTTCTGCAGTAGCCTACCATGGGGAACCCTATCAAACGCTTTACTAAAATCCATATACACCACGTCAACTGCCTTACCCTTATCCACCTCTTTGGTCACCTTTTCAAAAAACTCGATAAGGTTTGTGAGGCATGACCTACCCTTCACAAAACCGTGTTGACTATCCCTAATCAATTTATTTCTCTCTGGAGGATTATAAATCCTATCCCTTATAATTCTTTCCAAAACTTTGCCCACAACAGAAGTAAGGCTAACTGGTCTATAATTCCCAGGATGGTCTCTACTCCCTTTCTTGAACAAGGGGACAACATTTGCTATCCCCCAGTCTTCCGGCACTATACCTGTAGCCAATGATGACATGAAGATCAAAGCCAAAGGCTCTGCAATCTCCTCCCTAGCCTCCCAGAGAATCCTAGGGTAAATCCCATCCGACCCAGGGGACTTATCTATTTTCACACCTATTGCTATTGCTAACACCTCCTCCTTATGTACCTCAATCCCGTCTAGTCTACTACCTGGTATCTCAGTATTCTCCTCGACTACATTGACTTTTCCTGTGTGAATACTGATGAAAAATACTCATTCGGTGCCTCTCCTATCTCTTCAGGCTCCACGCACAACTTCCCACTGCTGTCTCTGACTGGCCCTAATCTTGCCCTAACCAATCTTTTAAGAACATAAGAACATAAGAAATAGGAGCAGGAGTAGGCCATCTAGCCCCTCGAGCCTGCCCCGCCATTCAATAAGATCATGGCTGATCTGTTGTGGCTCAGTTCCACTTTCCCGCCCTCTCCCCATAACCCTTAATCCCCTCTCTTATCAAGAACCCATCAACCCACATCTTAAAAATATTTAGCGAGGCAGCCTCCACCACTTCAACGGGCAGAGAATTCCAGAGATTCACCACCCTTTGAGTGAACAAGTTCCTCCTCAATTCCTGACATACCTGTAGAAAGCTTTAGGATTTTCCTTGATCCTACCCGCCAAAGTCTTCTCATGTCCTCTTCTAGCTCTTCTTAACACTCTCTTTAGCTCCTTCCTGGCTAATTTATAACTCTCCAGTCCCTAACTGAGCCTTCACGTCTCATCTTTACATAAGCCTCCTTCTTCCTCTTCACCAGAGATTCATATTCTTTAGTACACCACGGTTCCCTCGCTCGACCACTTCCTCCCTGCCTGACAGGTACATATTTATCAAGGACTTGCAGTAGCTGCTCCTTGAATAAGCTCCACATTTCAGTTGTTCCCAGCCCCTGCAGTTTCCTACTCCAACCTATGTATCCTAAATCTCTCCTAATAGCCTCATAATTACCTTTCCCCCGGTATAACTTCTGCCCTTCGGTATATGCCTATCCCTTTCCATCACTAAGGTAAATGTAACCGAATCGTGGTCACTATCACCAAAGTGCTCACCTACCTCCAAGTCTAACACCTGGTCTGGTTCATTACCCAGTACCAAATCCAATGTGGCCTCACCTCTTGTTGGCCTATCTACATACTGTGTCAGGAAACCTTCCTGCACACATTGGACAAAAACTGACCCCTCTAACTTGCTTGAACTATAGCTTTTCCAATCGATATTTGTAAAGTTAAAATCCCCCATAACAACTACCCTGTTACTTTCGCACCTATCCAGGATCATCTTTGCAATCCTTTCCTCTACATCTCTGGAACTTTTTGGAGGCCTATAAAAAACTCCCAGCAGGATGACCTCTCCTTTCCTGTTTCTAATCTCAGCCCATACTACCCCAATAGACAGGTCCACATCAAACCTCCTTTCTGACTAACAATGCCACACCTCCCCCTCTTCTACCACCTTCTCTGCTCTGACTGAAACATCTGAACCCCGGAACCTGCAACAACCATTCCTGTCCCTGCTCTATCCACGTCTCTGTAATGGCCACAGCATCGAAGTCCCAGGCACCAATCCAGGCTGCAAGTTCGTCCACCTTATTGCGTATGCTCCTCGCATTAACGTATACACACTTCAACCCACCCTCCCACTTGCCACTACTCTGCTGTGACCTAGAAACCTTATCCATGACCTCCCTATTCTCATCCTCCTGTACATTGGAGCTACAATTCAGGTTCCCATCCCCCCTCTGAATCAGTTCAAACCCCCCTGAATAGCACTGGCAAATTATAAGGAGCAGAATTAGGCCACTCGGCCCATCGAGTCTGCTCCGCCATTCAATCATGGTTGATATTTTTCTCATCCCCCATTCTCCTGCCTTTTCCCCATAGCCCCTGATCCCCTTATTAATCAAGAACCAATCTATCTCTGTCTTAAAGACACCTAATGACCTGGCCTCCACAGCCTTCTGCGGCAAAGAGTTCCACAGATTCCCCACTCTCTGGCTGAAGAAATTCCTTCTCATCTCTGTTTTAAAGGATCGTCCCTTTAGCCTGAGGTTGTGCCCTCTGGTTCTAGTTTTTCCTACTACTGGAAACATCCTCTCCTTGTCCACACTATCCAGGCCTCACAGTATCCTGTAAGTTTCAATAAGATTCCCCCTTATCATTCTAAACTCCAATGAGTACAGACCCAGAGTCCTCAACCACTCCTCATACGACAAGCTCTTCATTCCAAGGATCATTCTTGTGAACCTCCTCTGATCCCTTTCCAAGACCAACACATCCTGCCCTTGATACGGAGCCCGAAATTGCTCACAATGCTCCAAATTTGGTCTGCTCAGTCTTATACAGCCACAGAAGTACATCCCTGCTCTTGTATTCTCGCCCTCTGGACATGAATGCTAACATTGCATTTGTCTTCCTAACTGCCGACTGAACCTACACGTTAACCTTAAGAGAATCTTGAACAAGGACTCCTGAGGCTCTTTGTGTTTCTAATTTCCTGAGCATCTCCCCATTTAGAAAATAGTCTATGCCTCCATTCCTCCTTCGAAAGTGCACAGCCTCACACTTTTCCACATTGTATTCCATCTGCCACTCCTTTGCCCACTCTCCCAACCTGAACAAGTCCTTCTGTAGCCCCCCACTTCCTCAATGCTACCTGTCCCTCTACATATCTTTGTATCAGCTGCAAACAAAGCAACAGTGTCTTCAGTACCTTCCTCCAAATCGTTAATGTATATTGTGAAAAGTTGTGGTCCCAGCACTGACCCCTGAGGCACACCACTAGTCACCGGCTGCCATCCTGAAAAAGACCCCTTTATCCCCACTCTCTGCCTTCTGCCAGTCAGCCAATCCTCTGTCCATGCCAGGATCTTACCCTTAACACCATGGGCTTGTAACTTATTTAACAGCCTCCCATACGGAATAAGAACAGTAATAGGCAGAGAAACGAGGGCCAGATTCAAACAGTGCCTCAATGATAAACAGTGGGAATGGGACCAGGAATGTTAAAAAGAGAAGGCTAGAAGCCCTGTTGAGGCACCAGATCAGAATCCTGAGGAAGCCAGACTGCAGCTCAATAATTTGTCCTCTGTTGGTATAAATGTGAGGAGAGGATATCTTGTTCCAGGGTTAATCCCACTGACAAATTCGGGATCTTTTATCAAAAAAGGCTTTGTTCCTGATAGGTTTAAATATGACTCACACAAAGTGAAATATTTTAAATATTAGCCATTGAGTAATCTCTCAACATGAAAGGAAAGAACTTTTAATGTTTAATTTAGTACTCTTTGAGTTCCAAGTAAGCAATATCACTCCTATAAACTGACACTCCACTTTCATAATAGTTGGTCAATGCGTCATAATGATGTTGCTTTTTGAGCTTCAATGTTGATTTTGTTCACCCACTGATAGGAAACAAAGAACAAAGAAAATTCCAGCACAGGAACAGGCCCTTCGGCCCTCCAAGTCTACACCGACCATGCTGCCCGACTGAACTAAAACCCCCTACCCTTCTGGGGACCAGATCCCTTTGTTCCCATGTACTTGTCAAGATGCCCCTTAAAGCTCATTATCATATCTGCTTCCACTACCTCCCCTGACAACGAGTTCCAGGAACCCACCGCTCTCTGTGTAAAAAAAAAAAAATGCCTTGTACATCTCCTTTAAACCATAGGACCGTAGAAAATTACAGCTCAGAAACAGGCCTTTTGGCCCTTCTTGTCTGTGCCGAACCATTTTTCTGCCTAGTCCCGCTGACCTGCACTTGGACCATATCCCTCCACACCCCTCATCCATGTACCTGTCCAAGTTTTTCTTAAATGTTAAAAGTGGCCCCGCATTTACCACTTTATCCGGCAGCTCATTCCACATTCCCACCACTCTCTGTGTGAAGAAGCCCCCCCCAATATTCCCTTTAAACTTTTCTCCTTTCACCCTTAACCCATGTCCTCTGGTCTTCCCCTCATCAACCACCTTGTTCACTTCCTTGAAAAACTCGATCAAGTTTGTGAGACACGATCTCTCCTTCACAAATGTGAGCTTGGATTAGACAGTCTGGAGATAGGTTAGTTTAACCCAACTGATGATTACAAAGTGTTGTTGCAATCATAATCCTGCTCAGTACAAGAGGAATTACAGGTTCAGAGACTTGGTGTATGTGCTTGGTTCAGGAGCCAATGGTGCAAAGCTATCACCTGTGCAGTTATAACTGAATGCCTCTCAGTCCGAACCCTGCCTAAAAGTTGCTCGCTGTGACTTGCATAACAACGCTGGAGCTTTTAGAAAACTTCTGGAGGGAAAGAGAGAGGATCCAGGCATCTGCCTTTAACCTTCAGGTAGCAACTACTTCATTGAAAATTGAAAATGAGATTGTTTTTTCCATGTAACAAGCAGAGATGGATAGGGGCCAAGTGGTACAGGATAACATCACTGGATTGATAACCAGGGATATGAGTTGTGGGATATGAGTTCAAATCCCACAACAACAGCAGATGGAATTTCAATTTAAATACAAAGAACAAAGAAAATTACAGCACAGGAATAGGCCCTTCAGCCCTCCAAGCCTGCACTGACCATGCTGCCCGACTGAACTAAAACCCGTGACCCTTCCGGGGACCAGATCCCTCTATTCCCATCCTATTCATGTATTTGTCAAGACACCTCTTAAAAGTCATTATCGTATCTGCTTCCATTCCCTCCCCCGGCAGCGAGTTCCAGACACCCACTACTCTCAGTGTAAAAAAGATCTGCCTCGTACATCTCCTTTAAGCCTTGCCCCTCGCACCTTAAACCTGTGTCCCCTAGTAATTGACTCTTTCACCCTGGGAAAAAGCTTCTGACTATCCACTCTGTCCATGCCTCTCATATACTTGTCGACTTCTATCAGGTTTCCCTTCAACCTCCGTTGTTCCAGTGAGAACAAACCAAGTTTCTCCAACCTCTCCTCTTGGCTAATGCCCTCCATACCAGGCAACATCCTGGTAAATCTTTTCTATACCCTCTCCAAAGCCTCCAAATCCTCCTGGTAGTGTTGCCTATAGTAAACCCCCAACATTGTGACTACACCTTTCCTATTCCTGAGCTCTATCCATATTGCCTCACTGTATGAACCCTCCGAGGTGTCCTCCCGGAGTAAAGCTGTGATATTCTCCTTAACCAGTAGTGTAACTCCCTCACCCCTTTTACATCCCCCTCTATCCCACCTGAAACATCTGTATCCTGGAATGTTAAGCTGCCAATCCTGTCCTTCCCTTAACCAAGTCTCTGTAATGGCAACAACATCATAGTTCCTAGTACTAATCCGAGCTCTAAGTTCATCTGCCTTACCTGTTACACTTCTCACATTGAAACAAATACACTTCAATCCACCAGACCCTCTGATTAGCAATCCCACCCTGCCTGCTGTTTCTCTGAATCTTACTGGCCCTACTCTCTGGTTCCCCTTCAGCTAATTCATCTTTACTCTGGTTCCCATCCTCCGGCCAAACTAGTTTAAATCCCCCCGTGTGACACTAGCAAACCTCCCGGCCAGAATATTAATTTATAAATCTAGAAAATAAAACTAGTTTCAGTAACAGTGACAATGAAACTAGAATCAATTATTTTAAAAACCCACCTGGTTCACTAATATCCTTTCGGGAAGGAAATCTGCCATCCTTACCTGGTCTGGCCTACATGTGACTCCACTCAAATAATAAGAGCAGGAGTGGACATTTTATAGAACCATAGAAACCCTTCAGTGCAGGAGGAGGCCATTTGGCCCATTGAGCCTGCACGGATAACAATCCACCCAGGCCTATCCCCTGTAACCCCACATACTTACCCTGCTAATCCCCCAGGGAGAAGTCTCACAACACCAGGTTAAAGTCCAACTGGTTTATTTGGCAGTACGAACATTCAGAGCACTGCCCCTTCACCGGGTGAGTGGGAGCTGTGTTCACAAACAGGGCATATATAGACACAAACTCAATTTACAAAATAATGGTTAGAATGTGAGACTTTACTCACATTTAATCAACTCTTAAAGGTACAGACAATGTGAGTGGAGAGAGTGTTAAACACAGTAAGAAGTCTCACAGGTTAAAGTCCAACAGGTTTATTTGGTAGCAAAAGCCACTAGGTTTTGGAGCACTTGCTGCCCATCATCAGGTGAGTGGGCAATTTATCATGGCGAATCCGCACATCTTTGGACTGTGGGAGAAAACCGGAGCACTCGGAGGAAACGCATGCAGACATGGGGAGAATGTGCAGACAGACGGTGACCCAAGCCGGGAATCGAACCTGTCCCTGTGCCAGTTGAGTTACTGTGGTGATATTATGATTCTGCTGTAACTGATGGTCCACACAACATCAGGGATTGCTCGCGCTGAGTTGTGAGATCACTTCAAAATCTCACTATTTGTGCAATGGCAGTGCCACACAGCATGATGCAGAGTATCCTCAACGTCAACACCATGTTTCATCCCCACATGTCTTCACTCCTCCCAATGCTCTCACTGACAGCTGCACCTGTGACAGGTAAGGACACGACCATTTCCATCTAGAAGGACAATAGCAGCAGATACCTGGGAACACCCCCCAACTGGAGGTTCCCCTCCGAGTCACTCACTATCCTGTTTTGGAAATATATCGGCCGTTCCTTCACTGTCACTGGGTCAGAATCCTGGAACTCCCTCCCTAACAGCACTGTGGGTGTACCTACACCCCAGGGACTGCAGCGGCTCAAGAAGGCAGCTCAGCAGCACCTTCTGAAGGGGCAATTAGGGATGGGCAGTGAAGGCAGCTCCCCAGCACCTTCTGAAGGGGCAATTAGGGATGGGCAGTGAAGGCAGCTCCCCAGCACCTTCTGAAGGGGCAATTAGGGATGGGCAGTGAAGGCAGCTCCCCAGCACCTTCTGAAGGCGCTGGGATGAAGGCGCTTTATCTGAATGCGCGAAGCATTCGGAATAAAGTGGATGAGTTGGTTGCGCAGATCGGCACAAATGGATAGGATCTGGTGGCCATTACAGAGACGTGGCTGCAGGGTGACAGGGACTGGGAGCTGAATGTCCAGGGGTATCAAGTATTTAGGAAGGATAGGCAGGAGGGAAAAGGGGGGGGCGTAGCTCTGCTGATTAAGGATAGCATCAGGGTGGTAGCGAGGGATGATATTGGAGCCAAGGAGCAGAACGTGGAATCGTTGTGGGTGGAGATTAGGAACAGCAAAGGGAGGAAGACGCTGGTGGGTGTCGTCTATAGGCCCCCGAATAATGATCTGGAGGTGGGGCGGGCTGTTAACGCGCAAATAAGTGCGGCGTGCAGGAATGGGACGGCCGTAGTTATGGGGGATTTCAATCTGCATATTGATTGGTTGACCCATGTTGGACACGGTGGGCTCGAGGAGGAGTTCTTGGAATGCTGCCGGGATAGTTTCCTGGAACAGTGTGTGTTGGAGCCGACGAGGGAGCGAGCTATCTTGGATCTGGTGCTATGTAATGAGGCGGGTAGAATTAGGGAACTTGCGGTGGAGGATCCTCTTGGGGAGAGTGATCATTGTATGGTGGAGTTTCTGGTGCAGATGGAGGAGGACAAAGTGGGTTCCCGGACACGCGTCCTTTGTTTGAACAGAGGGGAGTACGGTAGGATGAGAGAAGAATTGGTGAATGTGGACTGGGGGAGCGCGTTGGAAGGTAGGTCTGCTAAGGAGCAGTGGAGGATCTTCAAGGAGATCTTTCTTGTTGCTCAGCAGAAATTTATTCCGATGGTCAAAAAGGACCGTAGGAGGAGAGGTAATAAGCCGTGGATAACGAAGGAGGTGAAGGAAAGTGTTAAATTAAAAGCGGAGGCGTTTAGAGTAGCTAAGAGTAGTGGGCGAGAAGAGGATTGGGAGAGGTTTAAATGTCAACAGAGATTGACAAAGAAGTTGATAAAGAAGGGTAGGAGAAACTATGAAGCTGGGCTAGTGCTTAATATAAAAAAGGATAGCAAGAGTTTTTATAAATATATAAAAAGAGGCTGGCTAGGGTGAACGTTGGTCCCTTAGAGGATGAGAAGGGGGACTTAGTGGTAGGGGATGGGGATATGGCTGAGGTCTTGAATAACTTTTTTGTTTCGGTCTTCACGGAGGAGGACGTGAATAATTTGCCGGATGTTAGAGATGGAAAGGTGGTAGGACTGGAGGGTCTCGATGACATTACTGTTACTAGAGAGGCGGTGCTCGACAGACTGGAGGGACTGATTGTGGACAAGTCCCCAGGACCGGATGGAATGCATCCGAGGGTCCTGAAAGAAATGGCGGAGGTGATAGTGGATGCCTTGGTGGTTATTTTCCAGACGTCGCTGGATTCCGGGGAAATGCCGGAAGATTGGAAAACGGCTAATGTTACGCCGTTGTTTAGGAAGGGTGCCAGGCAAAAGGCGGGGAATTATAGGTCTGTTAGTTTAACGTCTGTTGTAGGTAAAATGTTAGAATCCGTCATCAAGGAGGAAATAGCAAGGCATCTTGAGGGGAACTGCTTGGTAGAGCAGACGCAGCACGGTTTCGTTAAAGGGAACTCGTGTCTGACAAATTTACTGGAGTTCTATGAGGATGTGTCTAGGGCGGTGGATAGAGGAGAGCCGGTGGATGTGGTCTTTCTAGATTTTCAGAAGGCGTTTGACAAGGTACCTCACAAGAGGTTATTGCAAAAGGTCAGGGGGCATGGAGTTGGGGGTAGGGTGTTAGCGTGGATAGAGGACTGGTTGTCAAATAGGAGGCAGAGAGTGGGGGTCAATGGGTGTTATTCGGATTGGCGGATGGTGACTAGTGGAGTGCCCCAGGGGTCGGTGCTGGGGCCTCAGCTATTTACCATTTATATAGATGATCTGGAGGAGGGAACCGAGTGTAGAGTGTCAAAATTTGCTGATGACACCAAAATTGGTGGAAAGGCAAATTGTGCGGAGGGTGGGGAGAGTATACAGAAGGATCTAGATAGGCTGGGCGAATGGGCCAGGAAATGGCAAATGGAATTTAATGTTGGCAAGTGCGAGGTGGTCCACTTTGGTAGGAATAATGGTAGGAAGGATTATTACTTACGTGGAGAAAAACTGCAGCAGGCGACGGTGCAGAGGGATCTCGGGGTCCTTGTGCATGAGTCGCAAAAACCCAGCTTGCAGGTGCAGCAGGTGGTCAGGAAGGCGAATGGGATGCTGGCCTTCATCGCGAGGGGGATTGAATATAAAAGTAGGGAGGTCTTGCTGTGGCTGTATAGGGCATTGGTGAGGCCGCAGCTGGAGTACTGTGTGCAGTTTTGGGCGCCGTACTTACGCAAGGATATTTTGGCCTTGGAGGGAGTGCAGAGGAGGTTTACTAGGCTGATACCGGAGTTGAGGGGGTTGAGCTATGCGGACAGGCTGAATAAATTAGGCTTGTACTCGTTAGAGTTTAGAAGAATGAGGGGAGATCTCATTGAGACGTATAAGATGATGAATGGGATGGATAGGATAGAGGTGGAGAGACTCTTCCTGCTCAGAAAGGATAGTAGGACTAGGGGGCACAGCCTCAAGATAAAGGGGGGGCGGTTTAGAACGGAGTTGAGGAGGAACTTCTTCACTCAAAGGGTGGTGAATCTCTGGAATTCTCTGCCCGTTGAAGTGGTGGAGGCTGCCTCGCTAAATATTTTTAAGATGCGGGTTGATGGGTTTTTGATAAGAGAGGGGATTAAGGGTTATGGGGAGAGGGCGGGAATGTGGAACTGACCCACGACAGTTCAGCCATGATCTTGTTGAATGGCGGGGCAGGCTCGAAGGGCTAGTTGGCCTATTCCTGCTCCTATTTCTTATGTTGTTATGTTCTTATGTTCTGAAGGGGCAATTAGGGATGGGCAGTGAAGGCAGCTCACCAGCACCTTCTGAAGGGGCAATTTGGGATGGGCAGTGAAGGCAGCTCATCAGCACCTTCTGAAGGGGCAATGAGGGATGCGTAGTAAATACTAGCTCTGTCAGTGACACCCACATTCCATAAATAAATAAAAAAATGTTTTCCACATCGTAGGAATTATAGACCGGTGAGCCTTACTTCTGTTGTGGGCAAAGCTTTGGAAAGAATTATAAGGGATAGGATTTATAATCATCTAGAGGGAAATAAATTGATTAGGGATAGTCAACACGGTTTTGTGAAGGGTAGGTCGTGCCTCACAAACCTTATCGAGTTGAAAAGGTGACCAAAGAGGTGGATAAGGGTAAGGCAGTTGACGTGGTGTATATGGATTTTAGCAAAGCATTTGATAAGGTTCTCCATGGTAGGCAGCTGCAGAAAATGCAGATGCATGGGATTGAGGGTGATTTAGCAGTTTGGATCAGGAATTGGCTAGCTGATAGAAGACAGAGGGTGGTGGTTAATGGGAAATATTCAACCTGGAGTTCAGTTACAAGTGGTGTACCTCAGGGATCTGCTTTGGGGCCACTGCTGTTTGTCATTTTTATAAATCACCTAGATGAGGGTGTAGAAGGATGGGTTCGTAAATTTGCTGACGACACCAAAGTCGGAGGAGTTGTAGACAGTGAGGATGGATGTTACAGTTTGCAGAGGGACATAGATAAGCTGCAGAGCTGGGCCGAGAGGTGGCAAATGGAGTTAAATACGGAAAAGTGTGAGGTGATTCACTTTGGAAGGAGTAACAGGAGTACAGATTATGGGGCTAATGGAAGCACTCTTAGTAGTGTTGACGAGCAGAGAGATCTTGGTGTCCATGTGCATAGATCCCTGAAAGTTGGCACCCAGGTTGATAGGGTTGTTAAGAAGGCGTACGGTGTGTTAGCTTTTATTGGTAGAGGGATTGAATTTCGGAGCCGTGAGGTCATGTTGCAACTGTACAAAACTCTGGTGCGGCCGCACTTGGAGTATTGCGTACAGTTCTGGTCGCCGCATTATAAGAAAGATGTGGAAGCATTGGAAAGGGTGCAGAGGAGGTTTACCAGGATGTTGCCTGGTATGGTGGGAAGGTCTTATGAGGAAAGGCTGAGGGACTTGAGGCTATTTTCGTTAGAGAGAAGAAGGTTACGAGGTGACCTGATTGAGGCATACAAGATGATCAAAGGATTGGATAGGGTGGACAGTGAGAGTCTTTTACCTCGGATGGTGATGGCTAACACGAGGGGACATAGCTTTAAATTAAGGGGTGGTAATTATAGGACGGATGTCAGAGGTAGGTTCTTTACTCAGAGGGTAGTAAGGGCGTGGAATGCCCTGCCTGCAGCAGTTGTGGACTCGCCAACTTTAAGGGCGTTCAAATGGTCAGCGGATAGGCATATGGATAACATTGGAATAGTTTAGGTTAGATGGTCATTAGATTGGTTCCACTGGTCAGCGCAACATCGAGGGCCGAAGGGCCTGTACTGCGCTGGAATGTTCTATGTTCTAAGTGCTGGCACAGAATGGGCTGAATGGCCTCTTTGTGTTGTAAGCTGTTAAGAACATCAAATATATTGGGTCAGTATTAACTACAGATATGGTACAAGTAGCACTATTTTCTGTCATAAACAATCTCAGTAATCGCATGAGAGGTTTTTGAAGAAATCCTATCCATCCCGGGTGGGTCCTGGCTAACCGATGTGAAGGTGGAAACAGGGTCACAGTTTGTTATTGCTGACTTCATTCCTGTTCTTGGAAGTCCAGTGTCTGCTGAATTCAACAGTTCTTTTTAACAATGACTCACTTGTTGTTGAACTGAAGACTGAGTAGGTTACAGGATCTCACTGAACAAACACCAACACACCCAGCGGACTGGCTGCAAAACATTATTTATCACCAGATCTTCAATGATCTCGAAACTTTAACAATGTTAACTGAGGCTGGAATGTGATTGGCCAATCCATGCTCCACATTTATTGGACGATACATTTATTAAATCCATAAATGTCAAAAAGCCTTATCTTTGTGGTCCTTCTCTGTTGATTTATAAATCCTGAAGATGATTGATTTGAAGTTGATGAAAGGGGGAATGATTGATAAGAAAACCTCAAACTGCTTTGTTTTGAAATGTATCTGTCAGGTTTCATTGGAGAGGCTGGGTGACTCGATCTATCAGCTGTCCTGATCTTTTGATGGTCTCTTGGCAGCTGCTGGTTTAAATAAAGCGCCATCTTTATACAGAGATACCTGCCTCGTGAGTCTTGTATTGTCTAAGCTTCCAACAGTTCTGGTCACTTTGATTACCCCACCAACAGTATCAAAGCAAAAGGACCCTGTCCAGGCAAAGGTTAAACCACTACAGCCCCAATTTCACCCGGATTGGAGTAGGAGAGAGCAGCTGACTGTGGAACATGGCCCTCTGCTATGAGAGGGCACAGGCGGTTGTTCTGAGTCAGGGTCGCTCCCTGCTACACTGCCCAAACCACAACACGGACACCCAAAATGAATATGTTAGCCAGAACGAGGTCCATGAGGTGGGTACTGATTGCATGCCAAATCAGGGAGCCTCACTCGTGTGTATATTCAGGAGTGTCCAGGCTACTGAAACTCTGGATTCTGACTGCATACCTGAAGCACTCTTAGGAGTGGAATAGAGTTTGTAAATAAAGGGAATCTGATGAAAGGACATTGGCCTCCGAGGAGTTAGTTCATGTTGCTTGTTCCAGGTCCAACTGCCCGTGAATCCCTTTGCTCCTGTCACTATAGATTATGTGATTGGATACACAGGACAGATTAAACCACTTCAAGTACATAACATCTTTACTTATTTAAATAACAACTTTGCCAATGTTTCGACAACAGATCCAATCAAACCATAGATACATCACTTTGCATCATTATTTCCCATATATACAATTAATAAGTCAGCCTTTTAAGTTAATGTGACACTCTGGAATGTGGCTACTTGAGACCTTTGAAATGTTCTCTTTTGCTGGTAGTTCTTCATGTGAAATTGCTTTGGTGTCAGTTTCAATTGGTGTAGAAGATTCTTCAGTTAAAGTTTATTTATTAATCACAAGTCGACTTACATTAGCACTGGAATGAAGTTACTGTGAAATTCCCCAAGTCACCACACTGCGGCGTCTGTTTGGGTCAATGCACCCTAACCAGCACGCCTTTCAGATTGTGGGAGGAAACCGGAGCACCCGGAGGAAACCCACGCAGACACGGGGAGAATGTGCAGACTCCACACAGACAGTGACCCAAGCTGGGAATTGAACCTGGGTCCCTGGCGCTGTGCTAACCACTGTGCCACCACGCTCCCTTTTCAGAAATGGAATCTGGATTTGTCACTGGGTTAATCTCTGTTCAGATGTATCACGAATTCCTGATGGAAGTACTTTTTGTGAAGTTTCAATTGTTCCACTTCATGAGGCTGGTATCTAGTCAGGATGACATTGCCAAACTCTCAGCATCTGTCTGGATGGTGTAAGATATTGGACCTGTTTTTGCTTAGAAAATGGCAGTTACATAGTTTTCACTGGGAGTGTAGCTTCTTGCTCGTACTCATTCTCCCTGAGTAAATGCTTTCTTTTTAGAGTTTGATTTATTATTGTCACATGTATTAACATACAGTGAAAAGTATTGTTTCTTGCGCGCTATTCAGACAAAGCATACCTTTCATATAGAAGGAAACAAGACCGTGCAAAATGTAGTGTTACAGTCATAACGAGGGTGTAGAGAAAGATCAAATTAGTGTGAGATAGGTCGGTTCAACAGTCTGACAGCAGCAGGGAAGAAGCTGTTCTTGAGTCGGTTGGTATGTGACCTCAGACTTTTGTATATTCTTCCTGATGGAAGAAGGTGGAAGAGAGAATGTCCGGGATGTGTGAGGTCCTTAATTATGCTGGCTGCTTTCCCGAGGCAGTGGGAAGTGTAGACAGAGTCAATGGATGGGAGGCTGGTTTGTGTGATGGATTGGATTCATGACCTTTTGTAGTTCCTTGCACTCTTGGGCAGAGCAGGAGCCCAGACCAAGCTGTGATACAACCAGAAAGAATGCTTTCTAATGTGCATCTGTAAAAATTGGTGAGAATTGTAGGTGACATGCTAAATTTCCTCAGTCTTCTGAGAAAGTAGAGGCGTTGATGGGCTTTCTTAACTATAGTGTCAGCATGGGGGGGACCAGGACAGGTTGTTGGTGATCTGGACACCTAAAAACTTGAAGCTCTCGACCCTTTCTACTTTGTCCCCATTGATGTAGACAGGGGTATGTTCTCCTTTACACTTCCTGAAGTCGATGACAATCTCTGCTTCCCCCTAGAGTCCCTGAAGGTGGGATCAAAATGTCAAACTTTGTTCTTAGTTTACTTTTGAAAAGCTTCACTGCATGTGTGGTGTTCTGTGCAATATTAAGAAGTTATTTATTCATCTTGATAATGCACCTTATTGCTTTGATACCGTTAGAGTGTTTGAATGACTGTCTGAATCATTTGGCCAATCCATTTGTGGATGGATGGTATGGAGCTGTTTTATTGTTTTATACCAATCCCTTTGTTATGAAGCGGAGGTTGGTTTCCTCTCTGAGAACTAACACGTAACTACTCAAAGAGAAGTAGCTCACTTCCTAATCTGTTAATGTGTGTGAGTAATATCTACGCTTCAGCCAATTTTAGTGGTTAAATTAAAATAATTCCTCTGTAAAATTAACAGATTACACTTCATTTATCTAACTCAAAGTGAACAGGTTAATTAATCTATTAACAAACTGAATACAACATGATTCTAATGGAATGCTGGTTAGAGAATTATGAATTATGAATGATTAATATTAGGCCTCTCAGTGACCCCTCCCTCAAACAGCAGATGGATTGATTGGTGAGGAACTAGTTTAATGTCCTTTGAGCCATCGGGTAACAACTCATAGAAACATTGAAAATAGGAGCAGGAAGAGGCCATTCGGCCCCGTGAACCTGTTCCACCATTCAACATGATCATAGCCGATCCTTTGTGTCGTGCTGTCCCCACACCCTTTGAAGCATTTAAAATGTGGAAATCTATCTCTCTCCTTCTTAAATATACCCAGTGATTGGCCTCCACAGCTTTCTGAGGTTGAGAATTCCACAGATTCACCACCCTCTGAGTGAAGGAATTTCTCCTCATCTCGATCCTTAATGACCTCCTCCCTGTCCTGAGACTGTGCTGCATTAAGACATCCTTGCTCCTGTACTCAAGTCCTCTTGCAATGCAGGCCATCAGACCATTTGTCTCCCTGTCTGCTTGCTGTACCTGTCTGCTGGCTTTCAGTGACTTGTGTTCTCAGACACCTGGTCCCTTTGTATGTCAACGTATCCCAATCTATTACCATTTAAATAATAGGCTGCCATTCTGATGTTCCATCGAAAGTGGATACCCTCACATTTATCCAGGTTATGCTACATCTGCCATTTGTGTTTTCCCAACCACTCAACTTGTCAAAATTACCCGAAAGCATTTTCACATCCTCCTCATCACTCACATCCCATCAAAGTTCATGTTGTCAGTAAACTTGGAGATATTACGTTTGGATCCCTCATCCAGATAATTAATGTAAATTGTGAATAGCTGGAGTGTAAGCACTGATCCCTGTGGGACCCTCTAATTAATGCCTTAATGACTTCCTGCCACTCAGAAAAAGACCCATCTATTTGATTTGATTTATTATTATTGGGGTACTGTGAAAAGATTTGTTTCTTGCGTGCGACACAGACAGAGCATACTGTTCATAAAGTACACAGGGAGAAGGAAAGGAGAGAGTGCAGAATGTAGTGTTACAGTCATAGCTAGGGTGTAGAGAAAGATCAACTTAATACAAGGTAGGTCCATTCAATCTGTTTCTGATAGATAGGGGAATTAAGGGTTATGGGGAGAGGGCGGGAATGTGGAACTGAGCCACTTCAGATCAGCCATGATCTTATTGAATGGCGGGGCAGGCTCGAAGGGCTAGATGGCCTACTCCTGCTCCTATTTCTTATGTTCTTAAAATCTGATGGCAGCAGGGAAGAAGCAGTTCTTGAGTCAGTCGGTATGTGATGTCAGAATTTTTTTCCGACAGAAGAATGTACAAGAAGAGAATTGTAAAAGAACACAGAACATAGACAGACTCAAAATAAAATATTGAAAAAGGATCAGCTGATGAGGAAAGCTGTAAGCTGAAGGGTTGATAGTCTTTCCTGAGGTTCAGGTTGGCTCATATTGCTCTAACAATATAGCTGGAATTCTCCACCAGTTCTTGCCAGCAGGAACCTCTGCTGAGAGTCTCCTGGCAGACGGGGGTGCATAGAGCAGGAAACTCAATCGACAGCGGTGGGATCAGAAAATCCTGCCAGGATGTGGCAGGCCACATCGACCACGGCGTGGGGAATATCATCTGTGTAGTGAGGAAATTTACATTGCAACCTAATTTGAAAGCTCTTGTGTTTTGTTCCTGAGGATGAAGATGATTTTGATTTGATTTGATTTGATTTACTATTATTGTCACATAAAATGAAAAGTATTGTTTCTTGCGTGCTACACAGACAAAGCATACCGGTCATAGAGAAGGGAAGGAGAGGGTGTCGAATGTAGTGTTACAGTCATAGCTAGGGTGTAGAGAAAGATCAGCTTCGTGTGAGATCATGTTCTCTGCATTGCTCTGATTCTTAAATTTGGGCATGCACAAGGTAAGAATGCCAGGATTGCTGTCAAAATCCAATTCCTCTTCCAGAATTTCTGGAAGGTTCTGGAGGTTTGCCTGGAAGTATCCTGCTTGGTGCAGGCTTTGTAGGTTACTTATAACCTTGCTCCAATAACTAACAGTATTTCCATTGAAAGAGAGATTTAAACCAAAAGATGTGGAGGCTTTGGAGTGGGTATAGAAAAGATTTACCAGGATGTTGCCTGGTATGGAGGGCATTAGCTATGAGGAGAGGTTGGAGAAACATGGTTTGTTCTCACTGGAGCGACAGAGGTTGAGGGGAGACCTGATAGAAGTCTACAACATTATGAGAGGCATGGACAGAGTGGATAGTCAGAAGTTTTTTCCCAGAGCAGAAGAGTCAATTACTAGGGGACACAGGTTTAAGGTGTGAGGGGCAAGGTTCAAAGGAGATGTACAAGGCAAGCTTTTTAAACAGAGGGTAGTGGGTGCCTGGAACTTTTTGCCAGGGAAGGTAGTGGAAGTGAATACGGTAGTGAGTTTTAAGGGGCATCTAGACAAATACAGGAATAGGATGGGAAGAGGGATATGGTGCCTGGAAGGATAGGGGGTTTTAGTTCAGTCAGGCAGCATGGTTGGTGCAGGCATGGAGGGGTCGAAAAGCCTGTTCCTGTGCTGGAATTTTCTTTCTTGTTAGTTTAATTTTATTAAATTTCTCTCTGCTCAGGGAATGATCCATTGGCTTATCCAAACCTCATCACCCCTCTCCTCAGAAACTAATTCTTGCCCCACATTTACACACAGCACCCTTTCACCCTCCCTTCCCTCGCCCATGTCCTTGAATGTGTTGCTGCCTCCCAAATCCATGACAACAATCCTGGGAATTTCACACTGAATCCCTCCATTGGCTTCTGTCCAATGCACATTCCTAAATTAGCCATTGAAAAGTTACAGCACAGAAGGAGGCCATTTGGCCCATCTTATTATACTTGTCAGACTGAGGATAGACGTGTCCTCCAGTGTCCTTTCCAATCACACCTTCCTGCACCCGGCCCATTGCCCTGTAGCTAACAGCACTCAAGGTGCAGATCCAGGTTCTTTATAAAAGAGTTTAGGATCTCTGTCTCCACCACAAACTCAGGCAGCAAATTCCAGATACCCAACACCCTCTGCATAAAAAAAGTTCTTCCTCAAGTTCCCTCCACACCTCCTGCCGCTTATCATGGATTTCTGTCCCCTGGTTCTAGAATTCTCCACTGAGGGAAACAGTTTTATCCTGTTCACTCCGTCCCTTCCCCTGATAATTCACAACATCTTTATCAAATCACCTCTCAGTCTTTGTTCCAAGGAAAATGGCTTTTATCAAAGTCACCATTACATCCTGTGTGATTTTGAGAAAAGTAAAGTATTCCTCCCTATCCTTCTCGACCAGTCTGCAGCTTTTGACACGGTGACCACACTATCCCCCTTCAACACTGTCACCCAGCTGGGTGGGACTGCTGTCACCCTGTGCCATTCCTATCTATCTGATCACAGCTGGAATGGCTTCTCTTCCTGCTCCCACACTGATAGTTCTGGTATCTGCAGCAATTTATCCTTGGCCTCTGCTTACTTCACATCTACTTGAAGGAGTGCAGAGATTTTGGATTGTTGTGGGGTGGAGGAGGATTACAGAGGTCGGGGTGGAATTTTATGGCCCCTCCCGCCAGCAGCCAGCAGGATTTGCTGGCCATTAGAAAGTCTCACTGCATTTCATGGGTTCTGCTCCTACTGCATTCTGTTCAGGGTGTGGAGCGACTGTGGAATCACAGAATTGTTACAGCACAGAGGGAGGCCATTCAGCCCATAATGTACGCACCAGCTCTCTGGAAGAGCAGTGATCCGAATACAATTAGGATAGCTGATTAAAGGTTTGGTCAAAGAGTATCTTCTCAGTGGAGGGACAGGTAGTGATGCACAGAGGTTTAAGGCCCTTTGTTTGAGATCATCCAAAACTCTGCTGTCCATGTCTCAAGTCACAGTGAATCCTGTTCCTTCATCACCCCGTGAGCTCGCTCGCCGATACTGGCTCCCGGTTCAGCAGTGTCTTAATCTGAAATTCCTCAATGGTTTTCAAATCTTTTCAAGGTCTCTCCCAGCTCCTATCTCTGTAATCTCCATAACTCTCCGAGATAGCTGCGCTTCTCAATTCCGACTATTCAAATATTCCTGATCCTCATTAGATAGATAGATCGGTTAATAGAACATAGAACATTCCAGCGCAGTACAGGCCCTTCGGCCCTCGATGTTGTGCTGACCAGTGGAACCAATCTAATGACCCTCTAACCTAAACTATTCCAATGTTATCCATATGCCTATCCACTGACCATTTGAACGCCCTTAAAGTTGGCGAGTCCACAACTGCTGCAGGCAGGGCATTCCACGCCCATACTACCCTCTGAGTAAAGAACCTACCTCTGACATCCGTCCTATAATTACCACCCCTTAATTTAAAGCTATGTCCCCTCGTGTTAACCATCACCATCCGAGGAAATGGTCAATGGTCAGTGCACCTTCAGTAGCCCAGGCCATAAGTTCTGGAATGTTCTCTCCCTAAACCCTTTCACCTCTCCCTCCAACTGCACGATACTCCTGAAAAGTGGTCTCTTTGTCAAACTATTTAATGAGCTGTCTGATTATCTCCTAATATGGCTCAGAGTTGTGTTGTGTTGGATAATCATTCCTGCCAAGTGCCTGGGGACACTTTAAGATGTGCTTTTAATGTAAAATGTAGATTTAAATCTGTCAGTTCCATCAACAGAAGTTACTGCTCTTGTGTTTCTCATAAATGGGGTGGGGCAGAGAAACAAAGGGACCCCAGAGTCAGAATGTATCAATCATGATAAGGGCAAAGCCCTAAGCATGAGATTTATTTATAAGTTGGGATAGAATTGAAAAGTAGGGGAATTACTCCAAACCTTTATCACAGCTTCAGCTACACTGAGTGTAGTTCTGGTTTCCATATTGAAACATGGATATAGAAGCACTGGAGAGTGTACAGAGAAGGTTTACCAGTAATGTGTGGGTTTACATATTCACAACTCACAGAGTAACCTGAACCTGATCTGGTGTCATTAACACTCAGCTCATTCTCCAGAAAAATCCAGCCCAATATTGTCCAAATTCTCAGCTCAATGCTTTCTGCTTCTTAGAACATAGAACATAGAACACTACAGCACAAACAGGCCCTTCGGCCCACGAGTTGCGCCGATCACATCAACACCTATCTATAACCCCCAATCCCATAAAACTCCATATACTCATCCAGAAGTCTTTTAAAAGACCCCAGCGAGTTCGCCTCCACCACCACTGATGGCAGCCGATTCCATTCACTCACCACCCTCTGAGTGAAAAACTTACCCCTAACATCACTTCTGTACTTTCCTCCCCGCACCTTAAACCTGTGTCCTCTCGTAGCGACCATTTCAACCCGGGGAAATAGCCTCTGAGAATCCACCCTATCTATTCCTCTCAACATTTTATAAACCTCTATCAGGTCGCCTCTCAACCTACGTCTCTCCAGGGAAAAGAGTCCCAGTTCCCTCAACCTAACTTCATAAGGCATGCCTCCCAGTCCAGGCAACATCCTTGTAAATCTCCTCTGTACCCTTTCAATAGCTTCTTCCATGGATTCTTATCATTGATTGGATTAGATTTATTATTGTCACATGTATTAGTATGCAGTAAGAAGTATTGTTTCTTACGTAACAATTCCTGCACTGATGTCCTGGAGCTGAGATGATAGACCTCAAACCACCGCAACCATCTTCCCCAGTACCAGGTATAACTCCAACCAGCAGAAATCTTCTTCCTGATATCCATTGATTCCAGTTTTGCTGGGGCTCTTTGACACCACTCTTGGTCAAATGCTGCCTTGATTTCAAGGGCAGTCACTCATACCCCACCTCTGGAATTCAGCTCTTTTTGTCCATGTTTGAACCAAGGCTGTGATGAGGTCAGGAGCTGAGTAACCCTGGCTAGACCCAAACTGGGCGTCAGTGAGCAGGTTATTGCTGAACAGGTGCTGCTCGATAGCGCTGTCGATGGTCCCTTCCATCACTTTACTGATGATCGCGAGTAGATTGATGGGGCAATAATTGGCCCTGTTCATCCATGTCTTACCCACTAATCTATATGATCCGTCCACTTTGGCTAGTTCCATCCTCATACCTTCATATTTCTCCTTCTTTAAGATTAACATTGATATTTCAGTCCCAATATTCTCACACTCAAGTTGAAATCTGAATTCCATCATACTGTGATCATCACTTCATAGTGGATCTTAATCATGAGATAATTTATTAATCATTACCAGACCCAAAATAGCCTGGTCACTAGTTGGCTCCTTGACATATTGCTCCAAAACCCATCTGAAATGCACCCTATGAACATTCTCTGGGCTGCTGCCTAGTAACAGCAGGGCCTAGGAATAATGAGATCCTGCAGCTGAATGCGTGGCTGAGGGATTGTTGCAAGGTAGAGGGTTTTACTTTTGTCGATCACTGGGAAGTATTTGTGAGAGAAGGGCACCTGTACAGGAGGGATGGGGAGAATTTGAATGGGAGGGGGACAAATATCTTAGCTGGGAGGTTAGCTGGAGTGTTACGGCAGGGTTTAAACTAACATGGGAGGGGTGGTGGTGGGGATGAGACTGATAGCTTATTAGGCACTGGGATCGGGAGCGAGTTGGGTGATAGGGTAGGTTCGGTTGAAAGGAAAATTATCCGGGGGAAGGAGGATCCGAGTGGGCCTGGAGGGTTGGATTGCGTCTGTTTTAATGCGAGGAGCGTAACGGGTAAAACAGATGAGCTTTGGGCCTTGATGTTCGTGAGGAATTTAGATGTGGTGGCAGTGATGGAGACGTGGTTAAAGGAAGGGCAGGACTGGCAGCTAAATATTCCAGGGTATAAGTGTTTTAGGTGTGACAGAGGAGGGTTGAAGAGAGGTGGTGGGGTGGCGCTGTTAGTTAGGGAGCACATCACAGCGGTGCAGAGGGAGGATAATATGGAGGAGTTAGGGATTGAGTCGCTGTGGGTGGAGTTGAGGAATAGGAAGGGAGAGATTACTATGCTAGGGGTGTACTACAGACCGCCTGACAGCGCGCGGGCAGTGGAGGAAGGCATGTGTAAAGACATTTTAGATAGCTGCAGAAAGAATAGCGTTGTTGTAGTGGGTGACTTTAATCTTCCTGGAGTAGATTGGAAGGTGCCTAGAGCTGGGGGTTTCGGATGGGGAGGAATTTGTAAAATGCGTGCTGGAAGGGTCCTTGGAGCAGTACGTAACTAGCCCGACTGGGGAGGGGGCTATACTGGATTTAGTTCTGGGCAATGAGCCGGGTCAAGTGGTTGAGGTTGCAGTAGGTGAACATGTGGCTAACAACAAACAAAAACAACAACAAAGAACAACCCAGCACAGGAAACAGGTCCTTCGGCCCAACGAGCCCGCGCCGCCCCCTCAACAAAGCATTTTCCTACACCTACCCTACCCTGTGTGTATGTGAATGGAACCCCTAATGTAGCCAGATTCAGGAGAGAATAGTGTAGGGTCAATTTGGTGCACCAATCAGCCTAACAGCACATCTTTGGGGTGTGGGAGGAAGCCAGAGCACCCAGAGGAAACCCACGCAACCACAGGGAGAATGCGTAAACTCCCACAGACACAGGCCCAAATCCATGTATCTGCACAGCTAGCAGTGATAGTCACTGAGCTGTTGCAGTGCCCGTCTACCGGTCCAGGATCGAGCACACACACCGACACAAAGTACTAGGCCACTCCCGGAACCTCCAAGAGCAGCCTACGCACGACCCACCGTGTGCATACCCCTCGTTTGACAACAAGGTGGACCAACACCTGTTGAATAAAAAAGACAAAACGTTAACATATAATACTACATTTCCGGTGTCGTCCCAAGGCTCTGACCCTATTTTATACCCTCTACTATAACCCTCCATCCTTGTTTCGCTCATGTGCCTATCTAAGTAAACCTTAAACAAGTCCAACGTTCCTGCCTCCACCACCCTACTCGATAGCGCGTTCCATACCCCCACGACCCTCTGCGTGAAAAACCTTCCTCTCATATCCAAATTATACTTCTCCCCCCTCACCCTTAGATCGTGACCTCTCGTAATTGTCCCCAATCTAGGGAAAAGCCTACCACTGTTCACTCTATCTATTCCCTTCATTATTTTATACATCTCTATCAGATCACCCCTTAATCTCCGTCTTTCTAAGGAGAAGAGCCCCAGTTTCTCCAACCTTTCCTTGTAACTCAGTCCTTCCATGCCAGACAACATCCTGGTAAACCTCCTCTGCACCCTCTCCAGGGTCTCCACGTCCTTCCGGTAGTAAGGTGACCAGAACTGGACGCAGTACTCCAAATGCGGTCTAACCAACGTTCTATACAACTGAAGCATTAGATGGCAGCTCTTATACTCTATACCCCTTCCTATAAAGGCTAGCATTCCGTAAGCTTTCTTCACAACCTTCTCTACCTGTGTTGACACCTTCAGAGACTTGTGCACCTGCACTCCCAGGTCCCTCTGTATTTCTATACTGTTAATTGGTCTACCTTTTATCACGTAACTCCTCCCTGCATTATTCCTTCCAAAATGCATCACCTCGCATTTATCAGGATTAAATTCCATCTGCCATCTATCTGCCCAATATACCAGCTATCTATATCCTGCTGTGTCACCTGACAATTCTCCTTAGTATCCGCCAATCCTGCCATCTTGGTGTCATCCGCAAACTTGCTGATCACACCACGTACGCCCTCTTCCAAGTCGTTTATATATACTACAAAGAGGAGAGGTCCCAGTACTGAGCCCTGCAGCACACCACTGGTGACAGACCTCCAGCCAGAAAAGGACCCTTCCACTACTACTCTCTGTCTCCTGTTGCCTAGCCAGTTTTCAATCCACCTAGATACCTGTCCTTGTATCCCATGCGCCTTAACCTTTTCTACCAGCCTACCGTGAGGGACTTTGTCAAACGCCTTACTGAAATCCATATAGATAACATCAATGGCTCGCCCATTGTCAACCGTTTTTGTCACCTCCTCAAAGAATTCTACTAGATTCGTAAGGCAAGACTTCCCCCGAACAAAGCCATGTTGCGTATCCTTAATCAGATCGCAACGCTCTAAGTGCTCATACATCCTATCCCTAAGAATCTTCTCCATCAACTTGCCTACCACTGACGTCAAACTCACTGGTCTATAATTACCAGGGTTATCCCTACTACCTTTTTTGAACAGCGGTACCACATTTGCTACCCTCCAGTCCTCTGGGACCTCACCTGTGTCCAAGGAAGAGACAAAGATTTGCGTCAGAGGCCCAGCAATTTCATCTTTCACCTCCCTAAGCAGCCTGGGATAAATACCATCAGGCCCCGGAACTTTATCCGTTTTTATGCTACCTAAAAGCCCTAGCACTTCCTCCCTCGTAATGGATATTTCCTTCCACTGATCCACAGCTCCCTCCAAGACATTACACGACACCAAACCCCTCTCCTTCGTGAATACCGACGCAAAGTATTCATTCAGGAGCTCCCCCATTCCCTCCGACTCAATACATAACTCCCCTCCTTTGTCCCTAAGGGGACCAATTTTCCCTCTAACCACTCTCTTGCTCCTAATATAAGAGTAAAATGCTTTTGGATTTTCCTTAATCCTATCAGCCAAAGCCATTTCATGCCCTCTTTTCACCCTTCTAACTCCTCTTTTTACCTCCCTCCTACTATCTCTATATTCCTCCAGCGCACTCTCCGTTCCCAGTTGTTTCGACCTAACATATGCCTCCCTCTTCTTCCTGACCAAGTCTTCGATACCCCCTGTAATCCACGGCTCTCTAATCCTGCCTTTCCCATCCTTCCTCTTTGCTGGCACATGCCTTTCCTGCAACATTATCAGTTTGCCCTTGAAAGCTTCCCACTTGCCAACCGTGGTCTTGCCAGCTAACAGTCCCTCCCAATCAGTGTCCTTCAGCTCCCTCCTAATCCGGCTATAGCTCGCCTTCCCCCCGTTCAGCACCCTCCCCTTCGGACGGCACTCATCCCTTTCCATTTTTATCCTCTGTCTGAGGCCAGAACTCTCCATTCACCTGAAGAAGAGGGAAACCCCTCGAAAGCTAGTGAGTTTACTATCAAATAAATCGGTTGGACTTAAACCTGGTGTTGTCAGACTTTTTACCAGTGGCGTGGCGCAGGTCTCAGTACTGGGACCTCTTCTATTCGTAATATATATAAATGACTTGGAAGAGGGCGTACGTGGTGTGATCAGGAAGTTTGCAGATGACACAAAGATGGTAGGATTGGTGGACAGTGAGGAGGATTGTCAGGTGACACAGCAGGATATAGATAGGCTGGTATATTGGGCAGATAAATGGCGGATGGAATTTAATCCTGATAAATTCCCGGGTTGAAATGGTCGCTACGAGAGGACACAGGTTTAAGGTGCTGGGGAGGAAAGTACAGAAGTGATGTTAGGGGTAAGTTTTTCACTCAGAGGGTGGTGAGTGAATGGAATCGGCTGCTGTCAGTGGTGGTGGAGGCGAACTCGCTGGGGTCTTTTAAAAGACTTCTGGATGAGTATATGGGGTTTTATGGGATTGGGGGTTATAGATAGGTGTTGATGTGATCGGCGCAACTCGTGGGCCGAAGGGCCTGTTTGTGCTGTAGTGTTCTATGTTCTATAAATGCAAGGTGATACATTTTGGAAGGAATAATGTAGAGGGGAGTTACATGATAAAGGGTAGACCTATTAAGAGTATAGAAATACAAAGGGACCTAGGAGTGCAAGTACACAAGTCTCTGAAGGTGGTAACACAGGTGGAGAAGGTTGTGAAGAAAGCTTATGGTATGTTAGCCTTTATAGGAAGGGGTATAGAGTACAAGAGCTGGCGTCTAATGCTACAGTTGTACAGATCGTTGGTTAGACCACATTTGGAGTACTGTGTTCAGTTCTAGAACATAAGAACATAAGAAATAGGAGCAGGACTAGGCCATCTAGCCCTTCGAGCCTGCCCCGCCATTCAATAAGATCATGGCTGATCTGTCGTGGCTCAGTTCCACATTCCCGCCCTCTCCCCATAACCCTTAATCCCCTCTCTTATCAAAAACCCATCAACCTGCGTCTTAAAAATATTTAGCGAGGCAGCCTCCACCACTTCAACGGGCAGAGAATTCCAGAGATTCACCACCCTTTGAGTGAAGAAGTTCTTCCTCAACTCCGTTCTAAACCTCCCCCGCTTTATCTTGAGGCTGTGCCCCCTAGTCCTACTATCCTTTCTGAGCGGGAAGAGTCTCTCCACCTCTATCCTATCCATCCCATTCATCATCTTATACGTCTCAATGAGATCTCCCCTCATTCTTCTAAACTCTAACGAGTACAAGCCTAGTTTATTCAGCCTGTCCTCATAGCTCAACCCTCTCAACTCTGGCATCAGCCTAGTAAACCTCCTCTGCACTCCCTCCAAGGCCAAAATATCCTTGCGTAAGTGCGGCGCCCAAAACTGCACACAGTACTCCAGCTGCGGCCTCACCAATGCCCTATACAGCTGCAGCAAGACCTCCCTACTTTTATATTCAATCCCCCTCGCTATGAAGGCCAGCATCCCATTCGCCTTCCTGACCACCTGCTGCACCCGCAAGCTGGGTTTTTGCGACTCATGCACAAGGACCCCGAGGTTCCTCTGCACCGTCGCCTGCTGCAGTTTTTCGCCACATAAGTAATAATCCTTCCTACCATTATTCCTACCAAAGTGGACCACCTCGCACTTGCCAAAATTAAATTCCGTTTGCCATTTCCTGGCCCATTCGCCCAGCCTATCTAGATCCTTCTGTAGACTCTCCACACCCTCCGCACAATTTGCCATTCCACCAATCTTGGTGTCATCAGCAAATTTCGACACCATACACTCAGTTCCCTCCTCCAGATCATCTATATAAATGGTGAATAGCTGAGGCCCCAGCACCGACCCCTGGGGCACTCCACTAGTCACCAACCGCCAATCCGAATAGCACCGATTGACCCCCACTCTCTGCCTCCTATTTGACAACCAATCCTCTATCCACGCTAACACCCTACCCCCAACTCCATGCCCCCTTACCTTCTGCAATATCCTCTTGTGAGTTACCTTGTCAAACGCCTTCTGAAAATCAAGAAAGACCACATCCACATCCATTCTGGTCACCTTACTGCCGGAAGGATGTGGAGACCCTAGAGAGAGTGCAGAGGAGGTTTACCAGGATGTTGCCTGGTATGGAAGGACTGGGTTATGAGGAAAGATTGGGTAAATTGGGGCTCTTTTCCTTAGAAAGACAGAGATTAAGGGGGGATCTAATAGAGGTGCATAAAATAATGAAGGGTATAGATAGAGTAAACAGTGGCAGGCTTTTTCCTAGATTGGAGACAAATATCACGAGGGGCCACGGGCTTAGGGTGAGGGGGGAGAGGTATAATTTGATTGCTAGAGGGAGGATTTTCACACAGAGGGTTGTGGGGGTATGGAATGCACTGCCAAGTAAGGTGGTGGAGGCAGGCACGCTGGACTTGTTTAATGTTTACTTAGATAGACACATGTGCGAAACAGGGATGGAGGGTTATAGGAGACGGTTTTAAATAAGGGTCAGAGCCTCAGGACGATACTGGAAATCTAATGCCACATGTGTTGATGTTTTTCTCTTTTAATCCGCAGGTGTGTCGGTCCACCTTGTTGTCTAACGAGGGGCATGCACACGGTGGGTCGTGCGAGTGAAGAAGTTCCTCCTCAACTCCGTTCTAAACCGCGCCCCCTTTATCTTGAGGCTGTGCCCCCTAGTCCTACTATCCTTTCTGAGCGGGAAGAGTCTCTCCACCTCTATCCTATCCATCCCATTCATCATCTTATACGTCTCAATGAGATCTCCCCTCATTCTTCTAAACTCTAACGAGTACAAGCCTAGTTTATTCAGCCTCTCCTCATAGCTCAACCCCCTCAACTCCGGCATCAGCCTAGTAAACCTCCTCTGCACTCCCTCCAAGGCCAAAATATCCTTGCGTAAGTACGGCGCCCAAAACTGCACACAGTACTCCAGCTGCGGCCTCACCAATGCCCTATACAGCCGCAGCAAGACCTCCCTACTTTTATATTCAATCCCCCTCGCTATGAAGGCCAGCATCCCATTCGCCTTCCTGACCACCTGCTGCACCTGCAGGCTGGGTTTTTGCAACTCATGCACAAGGACCCCGAGGTCCCTCTGCACCGTCGCCTGCTGCAGTTTTTCGCCACATATGAAACCTGACTAGAGCTTCAAGAGGTGTGGCGACTTGGCAATTTTAATTGGTGTATGAGTCATCGTAGCTCACCTCAGCTGTATTTAAGGCAGGGGTTTTTGCAAGCAGACAACCAGTGGGAGAGACAGCTCCTGGAGGAAGACCACATCCTGAGCGAGGGGTAAGCAATGGGGAATTTGATGCTGAGGGGAAAGAGGTATTTTCTGCTTGTTTTCCCTTGCTTTCTACTTTTTAAATCCTAGGTATGGTCTTGTCCTGCTGCAGTAGTAGAGGACACGAAGGAAATAACTGATTGGTAAGTAGTAAGGTTGGGTAAGTACGTAACTGTTTTATCACTTGTAGTCCAAGAGTTCATTTCTATGGTTTATAGTTTGTAATTATATTCAGTAGTAATGAAAAGCAGGAAAGAACAGCTCCAGAGAATTGGATATAATCTGACATCAAACATCTTTCAAAAGTTTAATTTAAAGGGTAAGAAATTTAATTTAATTTAAAGGGTAAGAAAAGGATAAAGGGTCTGACAAATTTATTGGAATTCTATGAGGATGTGACTAGTGCAGTGGATAGAGGGGAACCGGTGGATGTGGCGTTTCTCGATTTTCAAAAGGCGTTTGATAAGGTGCCGCACAAAAGGTTGCTTCAGAAGGTTAGGGGGCATGGAGTTGGGGGTAAGGTGTTAGCGTGGATAGAGGATTGGTTGTCTAATAGGAGGCAGACAGTTGGTATCAATGGGTGCTATTCTGATTGGCGGTTGGTAACCAGTGAAGTGCCGCAGGGATCGGTGCTGGGGCATCAGCTATTTACTATTTATATAGATGATCTGGAGGAGGGGGCTGAGTGTAGGGTGTCGAAATTTGCTGATGACATGAAGATAAATGGAAAAGCAAATTGCGCGGAGGGTATGGAAAGTCTCCAGAGGGATCTGGATAGGCTGAGCGAGTGGGCGAGGACCTGACAGATGGAGTATAATGTTAGCAAGTGTGAGGTTATCCACTTTGGCAGGAATAATAGTAGGAGGGATTACTATTTAAAGGGCGAAAATCTGCAGCATGCTATGATGCAGAGGGACCTGGGGGTCCTTGTGCACGAGTCGCAAAAACCCAGTCCGCAGGTGCAGCAGGTGATCAAGAAGGCGAATGGGATGCTGGCATTTATAGCGAGGGGGATAGAATATAAAAGCAGGGAGGTCTTGCTGCAACTGTACAGGGCACTGGTGAGGCCGCAGCTGGAGTACTGTGTGCAGTTTTGGTCGCCGCACTTGCGCAAGGATATTTTGGCCTTGGAGGGAGTGCAGAGGAGGTTTACTAGGCTGATATCGGAAATGAAGGGGTTGGACTATGAAGAGAGGCTGAATAGACTGGGTCTGTACTCGTTGGAGTTTAGAAGGATGAGGGGGAATCTTACAGAGACGTATAAGATAATGAAGGGGATGGATAGGGTAGAGGTAAGGAGATTCTTCCCGCTCAGAAAGGACAGCAGGACTAGAGGGCACAGCCTCAAGATAAGGGGGGAGCAGTTTAGAACGGAATTGAGGAGGAACTTCTTCACTCAAAGGGTGGTGAATCTCTGGAATTCTCTGTCTGTTGAAGTGGTGGAGGCTACCTCGCTAAATATCTTTAAGACACGGGTAGATAGGTTTTTGGTAGGCAAGGGAATTAAGGGTTATGGGGAGAAAGTGGGAAAGTGGAACTGAGCCACTGCAGATCAGCCAAGATCTTATTGAATGGCGGGGCAGGCTCGAAGGGCTAGATGGCCTACTCCTGCTCCTATTTCTTATGTTCTTAAGAAATGATGGGAGAGCTCCAAGCAGTGGTCTGCTCTTCATGCTCCATGTGGGAGAACATAAGAACATAAGAAATAGGAGCAGGACTAGGCCATCTAGCCCTTCGAGCCTGCCCCGCCATTCAATAAGATCATGGCTGATCTGTCGTGGCTCAGTTCCACATTCCCGCCCTCTCCCCATAACCCTTAATCCCCTTGCTTATCAAAAACCCATCAACCCGCTTCTTAAAAATTTTTAGCAAGGTAGCCTCCACCACTTCAACGGGCAGAGAATTCCAGAGATTCACCACCCTTTGAGTGAAGAAGTTCCTCCTCAACTCCGTTCTAAACTGCCCCCCCTTTATCTTGAGGCTGTGCCCCCTAGTCCTACTATCCTTTCTGAGCGGGAAGAGTCTCTCCACCTCTATCCTATCCATCCCATTCATCATCTTATACGTCTCAATGAGATCTCCCCTCATTCTTCTAAACTCTAACGAGTACAAGCCTAGTTTATTCAGCCTCTCCTCATAGCTCAACCCCCTCAACTCCGGCATCAGCCTAGTAAACTTCCTCTGCACTCCCTCCAAGGCCAAAATATCCTTGCGTAAATACGGCGCCCAAAACTGCACACAGTACTCCAGCTGCGGCCTCACCAATGCCCTATACAGCTGCAGCAAGACCTCCCTACTTTTATATTCAATCCCCCTCGCTATGAAGGCCAGCATCCCATTCGCCTTCCTGACCACCTGCTGCACCTGCAAGCTGGGTTTTTGCGGCTCATGCACAAGGACCCCGAGGTCCCTCTGCACCATCGCCTGCTGCAGTTTTTCGCCACGTAAGTAATAATCCTTCCTACCATTATTCCTACCAAAGTGGACCACCTCTCACTTGCCAACATTAAATTCCATTTGCCAGTTCCTGGCCCATTCGCCCAGCCTATCTAGATCCTTCTGCAGACTCTCCACACCCTCCGCACAATTTGCCATTCCACCAATCTTGGTGTCATCAGCAAATTTCGACACCATACACTCGGTTCCCTCCTCCAGATCATCTATATAAATGGTAAATAGCTGAGGCCCCAGCACCGACCCCTGGGGCACTCCACTAGTCACCATCCGCCAATCCGAATAGCACCGATTGACCCCCACTCTCTGCCTCCTATTTGACAACCAATCCTCTATCCACGCTAACACCCTACCCCCAACTCCATGTCCCCTGACCTTCTGCAATAACCTCTTGTGAGGTACCTTGTCAAACGCCTTCTGAAAATCAAGAAAGACCACATCCACCGGCTCTCCTCTATCCACTGCCCTAGACACATCCTCATAGAGCTCCAGTAAATTTGTCAGACATGACTTCCCCTTAACGAAACCGTGCTGCGTCTGCTCTATCAAGCAATTCCCCTCAAGATGCCTCGCTATTTCCTCCTTGATGACGGATTCTAACATTTTACCTACAACAGACATTAAACTAACAGACCTATAATTCCCTGCCTTTTGCCCGGCACCCTTCTTAAACAACAGCGTAACATTAGCCATTTTCCAATCTTCCGGCACTTCCCCGGAATCCAGCGACGTCTGGAAAATAACCACCAAGGCATCCACTATCACCTCCGCCATTTCTTTCAGAATCCTCGGATGCATTCCATCCGGTCCTGGCGACTTGTCCACAATCAGCCCCTCCAGTCTGTTGAGCACCGCCTCTCTAGTAACAGTAATGTCATTAAGACCCTCCAGTCCTACCACCTTCCCATCTCTAACACCCGGCAAATTATTCACGTCCTCCTCCGTGAAGACAGAAACAAAAAAGTTATTCAAGACCTTAGCCATATCCCCATCCCCTACCACTAAGTCCCCCTTCTCATCCTCTAAGGGACCAACGTTCACCCTAGCCAGCCTCTTCCTTTTTATATATTTATAAAAACGGTTGGGAATATTTCTAGTGCCCGGGGACCAGAATGTGTGCATGAAGTATCTCCAGCTGCAGCTCCTAGAAGTCTGGATTTTGGAAGTGGAGCAGTGGCTGGGGACACTGTGCAGCATCCACGAAGTGGACAGTGCCATGGATAGCATGTGTAGAGAGGTGCTCACACCGCAAGCTCAAACTCCACAGGCAGGAAGAGAATGGGTGACCACCAGGCAGAGCAAGAGAGCTATGCAGGCGAACCACTAATGGATCTACTATTTCCAGGGCCACCTCCTTAAGTACTCTGGGATGAAGATTATCAGGATCTGGAGATTTATCCACCTGCAGGTGGATAAATCAGGAAGGCGAATGGGATGCTGGCCTTCATAGCGAGGGGGATTGAATATCAAAGTAGGGAGGTCTTGCTGCAGCTGTATAGGGCATTGGTGAGGCCGCATCTGGAGTACTGTGTGCAGTTTTGGTCGCTGCACTTACGCAAGGATATTTTGGCCTTGGAGGGAGTGCAGAGGAGGTTTACTAGGCTGATACCGGAGTTGAGGGGGTTGAGCTATGAGGAGAGGCTGAATAAACTAGGCTTGTACTCGTTAGAGTTGAGAAGAATGAGGGGAGATCTCATTGAGAAGTATAAGATGTTGAATGGGATGGATAGGATAGAGGTGGAGAGACTCTTCCAGCACAGAAAGGACAGTAGGACTAGGGGGCACAGCCTCAAGATAAAGGGGGGGTAGTTTAGAACGGAGTTGAGGAAGAACTTCTTCACTCAAAGCGTGGTGAATCTCTGGAATTCTCTGCCCGTTGAAGTAGTGGAGGCTGCCTCGCTAAATATTTTTAAGACGCGGGTTGATGGGTTTTTGATAAGCAAGGGGATTAAGGGTTATGGGGAGAAAGCGGGAAAGTGGAACTGAGCCACGACAGATCAGCCATGACCTTATTGAATGGCGGGGCAGGCTCGAAGGGCTAGATGGCCTACTCCTGCTCCTATTTCTTATGTTCTTATGTTATGTTCTTATGTTCAATTGCATCAATTTCCCCAAAACCATTTCTCTACTAATGCTGATTTCCTTTCGCTCCTCACTAAAACGTGTTTCTTTCAGCACTTCCGGCACATTATTTTTGTCTTCCTTTGTGAAGACTGAAACAAAATACAAATTTAATTCCTCAGCTATTTATTTATTCCTCTTTATAAATTCTCCCGTTTCTGACTGTAAGCATTTTAGTTTTTGTCAATCTTTTTCTTTTTGCATATCCACAGAAAGTTTTATAATCAGTTTTTATGTTCCCTGCTAGCTTACTTTCATACTCCATCTTTGTGTTCTTAATCAATCCCTTGGTCCTCCTTTGTTGAATTTTAAACTGCTCCCAATCCTCAGACCTATTGATTTTTCAAGTATGTTGATCTTCATAGTGAGAGGATTTGAGTACAGGGATAGGGATGTTTTGCTACAATTGTACAGGGTGTTGGTGAGGCCACACCTGGAGTATTGTTTGCAGTTTTGGTCTCCTTATCTGAGGAAGGATGTCCTTGCTGTAGAGGAAATACAGCGAAGGTTTACCACGCTGATTCCTGGGATGGCAGGTCTGTCATATGAGGTGAGATATGTCAGTTAGGATTATATTCACTGGAGTTTAGAAGAGTGAGAGGGAATCTCATAGAAACTTATAAAATTCTAACAGGATTAGACAGTGTCGATTCAGAAAGAATATTCCCAATGATGGGGAGTCCAGAACTCGGGGTCAGATATGAGAATAAGGGGCAAGTCCTTCAGAACTGAGTTGAGAAATTTCTTCATCCAGAGGGTGGTGAATGTGTGGAGTTCACTCCACAGAATGTAGCTGAGGCCAAACAATTGTCCAATTTCAAGGAGAAATTAGATACGGCTCTTGGGGCTAATGGGATCAAGGGATATGGGGGAACGGGAGAAGGGTCAGAAAAGCGAATTTGATGATCAGCCATGGTCAAAATGAATAGCACAGCAGGCTCGAAGGGCTGAACAGCCAACTCCTGCTTCCAGTTTCTACACATGAAAATCACAGACTCAGAGCTGCTCCAAAATGATTCCAGCTGCTGCTCTAGTTCTGATACATAGATTTCCAGTAGCTACAACTGGAGACACTTCCTGCACAAATGTTCACCCTCGACACTGGAAATGTCTCTGTTTTCCCACATAACACAGGATGAGCATTCCACATGGCCAAGCTGCACGGAATTCTCCCCTTACTACTTTGAAGTTTGAGAATATTAATAACACTAAGGACTTTCTTCGTATCCAGGTGCTGACTCTGTAACAGCAGACTCTACCTATATTCTTAGCTACTATCAAATCATAGAATAGATACTCACAAGTTTTAAATGACAAATCAGCAGGTTCCCAGAAGGGCTAAGATGTTTTTGTTTATCATTCAAGGCATGTGGGTTTCACTGGCTAGGCCAGAATTTATTGCCTATCGCTAATTGCCCCTGATTAGGCTCCTGATCTGCCTTCTCAAATCACTAAGTCCTTCTGCTGTAACTACACCGTCAACGCTGTTAGGGAGGGAGTTCCAGGATTTTGACCCAGTGTCAGCGAGGAACAGCCGATATATTTCCAATTCAGAATGGCACCAGGGGAATGGGGAACCACCAGGTGAGGGTGTTCCCAGGTATCTTCTGCTTTTGTCCTTCTAGATGGAAGTGGTCGTGAGTTTGGAAAAAACTGACTAAGGAACCTTGGTGAGTTCTTGCAGCGAATCTTGTAGATGATACATATGGTTACAACTCTGTCAGAGGTGGAGGGAGTGAATGTTTGTGGATGTGGTGTCAATCAAGCAAGATTTCTTGAACATTGTTGAAGTTGAGGCAAGTGGAAAGTATTCCATAAAATTCCTGATTTCTGTCTTTTAGATGGTGGTCATGATATGGAGAGGCCGGCATTGGACTGGGGTAAACACAGTAAGAAGTCTCACAACACCAGGTTAAAGTCCAACAGGTTTATTTGGTAGTAAACGCCACTAGCTTTCGGAGCGCTTGCTGCTCCTTCGTCAGGTGAGTGGGAGTTCTGTTCACAAATGGGGCAAATAAAGACACAAACTCAATTTACAAATAATGGTTGGAATCAAGTCTTAAAGGTGCAGACAATGTGAGTGGAGAGAGGGTTAAGCACAGGTTAAAGAGATGTGTATTGTCTCCAGACAGGACAGTTAGTGAGATTTTGCAAGCCCAGGCAAGTCACTGGGGTTACAGATAGAGTGACATGAACCCAAGATCCCGGTTGAGGCTGTCCTCATTTGTGTAGAACTTGGCTATCAGTGTCTGCTCAGCGACTCTGTGTTGTCGTGCGTCATGAAGGCCGCCTTGGAGAACGTTTACCCGAAGATCAGAGGCCGAATGTCCGTGACCGCTGAAGTGTTCTCCAACAGGAGGAGAACAGTCTTGCCTGGTGATTGTCAAGCAGTGTTAATTCATAAGAACATAAGAAATAGGAGCAGGAGTAGGCCGTCTAGCCCTTCGAGCCTGCCCCGCCATTCAATAAGATCATGGCTGATCTGAAGTGGATCAGTTCCACTTTCCCGCCCTCTCCCCATAACCCTTAATCCCCTCTCTTATCAAAAACCTATCTACCCGTGTCTTAAAAATATTTAGCGAGGCAGCCTCCACCACATCAACAGGCAGAGAATTCCAGAGATTCACCATCCTTTGAGTGAAGAAGTTCCTCCTCAACTCCGATCTAAACTGGACCCCCCTTATCTTAAGGCTCTTCCCTCTAGTTCTGCTTTCCTTTCTAAGCAGGAAGAATCTCTCTACCTCTACCCTATCCATCCTCTTCATTATCTTATATGTCTCTATAAGATCCCCCCTCATCCTTCTAAACTCCAATGAGTACAGACCCAGTCTATTTAGTCTCTCTTCATAGGCCAACCCCCTCATCTCCGGTATCAGCCTAGTGAACCTCCTCTGCACTCCCTCCAAGGCCAATATATCCTTCCGCAAGTGCAGCGACCAAAACTGTTCCTGACCCTCAGAGTTAGTCAGTTTAGGGGGGTTGACTTCCTCTTGTAACACATTATCCAGGTTACACACCCCCTCCCTGATGAGTCTCAGTGTCTGAAGCTCGAAGTTCAGCTCGGCTACTTTGAGCTGAAGCTCTTCAAGCAACCAGCACTTCCTGCAGACATGCTCACTGGGAAGTACGTTGGGGTCCACCAGCTCCCACGTCATGCAGAAACAGTACATCACACGTCCTTCCATCTCAGTCACCGAGAGTACTCTAAACCCTGTAAAGAATTTAAACTTTCCCTGCCCTTTTCACCCAAGCCCTGTGATCCAAAGTCCTGACAGCTCACACTCTGCTCCCTGCTCACTCCGCTGCCTGCTGTATACTGCAACCCTCCTTTTATACTTTGCATGGTAAAAAATCCCTTCCCAGAAGACCCTGCGGCCCACTTCCTATTTAAGTTTTAAAGCTGTAATGCCGTTAAAAAGCCCGCAAAAAACTTTACAAAGTCAATCGCTTATCTTTACTCAGTTTAACCTTCTCTCCGCTTGCTCCAACGAACAATGAGCATTCATCCATTGTCATAGCGTCTGCATGGTCTCCCCAATGTACCATACCTCGGGACATCCTTTCCTGCAGCGTATCAGGTAGACAATGTGGGCCAAGTTGCAAGAGTATGTACTGTGTACCTGATTGATGGTGTTCTCACGTGAGATGATGGTATCCGTGTCGATGATCTGCATGTCTTGCAGAGGTTGCTGTGGCAGGGTTGTGTGGTGTCGTGTTCACTGTTCTCCTGAAGGCTGAGTAGCTTGCTGTGAACAATGGTCTGTTTGAGGTTGTGTGGTTAGAACCATAGAACCAAAGAAAATTACAGGCCAGAAACAGATCTTTTGGCCCTTCTTGTCTGCGCCAAACGATTTTTTGCCTGGTCCCACTGACCTGCACTTGTACCATATCCCTCCACACCCTTCTCATCTATGAACCCGTCCAAGCTTTTCTTAAATGTTAAAAGTAACCCCGCATTTACCACTTTATCCAGTAGCTCATTCCACACTCCCACCGCTCTCTGTATGAAGAAGCCACCTCCTAATATTCCCTTTAAACTTTTCTCCTTTTACCCTTAACCCATGTCCTCTGGTTTTTTTCTCCCCTAGCCTGAGTGGTTGTTTGAAGGCAAGAAGTGGGGGTGTGGGGATGGCCTTGGCGAGATATTCGTCTTCATCAATGACGTGTTGAAGGCTCCAGAGAAGATGTCGTAGCTTCTCCACTCCAGGGATCAACTGAGATATTGGGTTCATGTCACACCATCTGTAACCCCTACAATTTGTCTGGGCTTGCAAAATCTCACTAATTGTCCTGGCTGGAGACAATAAACATAGAACACAGAACATTACAGTGCAGTACAGGCCCTTCGGCCCTCGATGTTGCGCTGACCAGTGGAACCAATCTAATGACCCTCTAACCTAAACTATCCCAATGTTATCCATATTCCTATCCACTGACCATTTGAACGCCCTTAAAGTTGGCGAGTCCACAACTGCTGCAGGCAGGGCATTCCACGCCCTTACTACCCTCTGAGTAAAGAACCTACCTCTGACATCAGTCCTATAATTATCACCCCTCAATTTAAAGCTATGTCCCCTCATAATAGCCATCACCATCCGAGAAAAAAGACTCTCACTATCCACCCTATCTAACCCTCTGATCATCTTGTCTGCCTCAATTAGGTCACCTCTCAACCTTCTTTCTAACGAAAATAACCTCAAGTCCCTCAGCCTTTCCTCATAAGACCTTCCCACCATACCAGGCAACATCCTGGTAAACCTCCTCTGCACCCTTTCCAATGCCTCCACATCTTTCTTATAATGCGGCGACCAGAACTGTACGCAATACTCCAAGTGCGACCGCACCAGAGTTTTGTACAGTTGTAACATGACCTCACGGCTCCGAAATTCAATCCCTCTACCAATTAAAGCTAACACACCGTACGCCTTCTTAACAACCTTATCAACCTGGGTGCCAACTTTCAGGGATCTATGCACATGCACCCCAATATCTCTCTGCTCGTCAACACTACCAAGAGTCCTTCCATTAGCCCTATAATCTGTACTCCTGTTACTCTTACCAAAGTGAATCACCTCACACTTTTCCGTATTGAACTCCATTTGCCACCTCTCGGCCCAGCTCTGCAGCTTATCTATGTCCCTCTGTAACCTGTAACATCCATCCTCACTGTCTACAACTCCTCCGACTTTGGTGTCGTCAGCAAATTTACGAACCCATCCTTCTACACCCTCATCTAGGTCATTTATAAAAATGACAAACAGCAGTGGCCCCAAAACAGATCCCTGAGGTAGACCACTTGTAACTGAACTCCAGGTTGAATATTTCCCATCAACCACCACCCTCTGTCTTCTATCAGCTAGCCAATTCCTGATCCAAACTACTAAATCACCCTCAATCCCATGCATCTGCATTTTCTGCAGTAGCCTACCATGGGGAACCTTATCAAATGCTTTGCTAAAATCCATATACACCACGTCAACTGCCTTACCCTTATCCACCTCTTTGGTCACCTTTTCAAAAAACTCGATAAGGTTTGTGAGGCACGGCCTACCCTTCACGAAACCATGTTGACTATCCCGAATCAATTTATTTCCCTCTAGATGATTATAAATCCTATCCCTTATAATTCTTTCCAAAACTTTGCCGACAACAGAAGTAAGGCTAACTGGTCTATAATTCCCAGGATGGTCTCTACTCCCCTTCTTGAACAAGGGGACAACATTTGCTATCCTCCAGTCTTCCGGCACTATACCTGTAGCCAATGACAACATGAAGATCATAGCCAAAGGCTCTGCAATCTCCTCCCTTGCCTCCCAGAGAATCCTAGGGTAAATCCCATCCGGCCCAGGGGACTTATCTATTTTCACACTCTCACGAATTGCCAACACCTCCTCCTTATGTACCTCAATCCCGTCTAGTCTGGTATCGCAGTATTCTCTTCGACTACATTGACTTTTTCCTGCGTGAATACTGACGAAAAATATTCATTTAGTGCCTCTCCTATCTCTTCAGGCTCCACGCACAACTTCCCACAACTGTCTCTGACTGGCCCTAATCTTGCCCTAACCAATCTTTTATTCTTGACATACCTGTAGAAAGCTTTAGGATTTTCCTTGATCCTATTCGCCAAAGTCATCTCATGTCCTCTTCTAGCTCTTCTTAACACTCTCTTTAGCTCCTTCCTGGCTAATTTGTAACTCTCCAGTGCCCGAACTGAGCCTTCACGTCTCATCTTTACATAAGCCTCCTTCTTCCTCTTCACCAGAGATTCAACTTCTTTAGATCACCACAGTTCCCTCGCTCGACCACTTCCTCCCTGCCTGACAGGTACATATTTATCAAGGACTTGCAGTAGCTGCTCCTTGAATAAGCTCCACATTTCAGTTGTTCCCAGCCCCTGCAGTTTCCTACTCCAACCTATGTATCCTAAATCTCTCCTAATAGCCTCATAATTACCTTTCTCCCAGCTATAACTTCTGCCCTTCGGTATATGCCTATCCCTTTCCATCACTAAGGTAAATGTAACCGAATCGTGGTCACTATCACCAAAGTGCTCACCTACCTCCAAGTCTAACACCTGGTCTGGTTCATTACCCAGTACCAAATCCAATGTAGCCTCACCTCTTGTTGGCCTATCTACATACTGTGTCAGGAAACCTTCCTGCACACATTGGACAAAAACTGACCCATCTAACATGCTTGAACTATAGCTTTTCCAATCGATATTTGTAAAGTTAAAATCCCCCATAACAACTACCCTGTTACTTTTGTACCTATCCAGGATCATCTTTGCAATCCTTTCCTCTACATCTCTGGAACTTTTTGGAGGCCTACAAAAAACTCCCAGCAGGGTGACCTCTCCTTTCCTGTTTCTAATCTCAGCCCATACTACCTCAATAGACAGGTCCACATCAAACGTCCTTTCTGCCACCGTAATACTGTCCTTGACTAACAATGCCACACCTCCCCCTCTTCTACCACCTTCTCTGCTCTGACTGAAACATCTGAACCCCGGAACCTGCAACAACCATTCCTGTCCCTGCTCTATCCACGTCTCTGTAATGGCCACAGCATCGAAGTCCCAGGCACCAATCCAGGCTGCAAGTTCGTCCACCTTATTGCGTATGCTCCTCGCATTAACGTATACACACTTCAACCCACCCTCCCACTTGCCACTACTCTGCTGTGACCTAGAAACCTTATCCATGACCTCCCTATTCTCATCCTCCTGTACATTGGAGCTACAATTCAGGTTCCCATCCCCCCTCTGAATCAGTTCAAACCCCCCTGAATAGCATTGGCAAATTTTCCCCCCAAGATATTAGTTCCCCTCTGGTTCAGGTGCAGACCATCCCTCTTGTAGAGGTCCCACCTTCCCCAGGATGACCCCCAATTGTCCAAGTATCTGAACCCTTCCCTCCTGCACCATCCCTTTAGCCACGAGTTCAAATGTTCTCTCTCTCTATTCTTCTCCATGCTATCCCGCGGCACAGGTAACAAACCAGAGATAACCATTCTGTTTGTTTTAGCCCTAAGCTTCCACCCTAACTCTCTGAATTTCTAGCTTACATCCCCGTCCCTTTTCCTACCTATGTATGGGACATGAATATAGCTGAACATAGAACATAGAACATAGAACATTACAGCGCGGAACAGGCCCTTCGGCCCACAATGTTGCGCCGACCAGTCTTATTTTTAAAAAAAAATTGACCACTAATCTAAACCAATCCCTTTTCGTCCATAAACCTATCCACCAATCTCTTAAACGCCCCCAAACTAGGCGCATTTACAACTGCAGCAGGCAGGGCATTCCAGTCCCTCACCACCCGCTGGGTAAAGAACCTGCCCCTGACATCCGTCCTATAACTACCCCCCCTTAATTTAAAGCCATGCCCCCTCGTGCTAGCTTTCTCCATCCGAGGAAACAGGCTATCACCATCCACCCTATCTAAACCTCTAATCATCTTATATGTTTCTATAAGATCCCCTCTTAGCCGCCTTCTTTCCAGTAAAAACAACCCCAAATCCCTCAGTCTCTCCTCATAGGACCTCCCCTGCATACCAGGCAACATCCTGGTAAACCTCCTCTGCACCCTCTCCAAAGCCTCCACATCCTTCCTGTAATGTGGGGACCAGAACTGCACACAGTACTCCAAGTGCGGCCGCACCAGAGTTGTGTACAGTTGCAACATGACGCTGCGACTCCTAAATTCCCCCTGAGGAGGACATTGGGTTGCAGGGGTGTAAAATAGACAGTATTACGGTTGATAAGGGGGATGTGCTGGAAATTCTTGAGGGGCTGAAAATAGATAAGTCCCCTGGTCCGGATGGGATCTACCCTAGGATTCTCTGGGAGGCTAGAGAGGTGATTGCAGAGCCTCTGGCTCTGATCTTCAGGTCGTCATTGGTCTCTGGTGTAGTCCCGGAGGATTGGAGGATAGCGAATGTTGTCCCATTGTTTAAGAAGGGGAACAGAGACTTTGCCGGGAATTATAGACCGGTGAGTCTTACTTCTGTTGTGGGCAAGGTTGTAGAAAAAATTATTAGGGATAGGATTTATAGTTATTTGGAGTGTAATGAATTGATTAGAAATAGTCAGCATGGTTTTGTAGCGGGTAGGTCGTGCCTTACTAACCTTATTGAGTTTTTTGAGAAGGTGACCAAAGAGGTGGATGGGGGCAAGGCAGTTGACGTGGTATATATGGATTTTAGTAAGGCGTTCGATAAGGTTCACCATGGTAGGCTTCTGCAGAAAATGCAGATGTATGGGATTGTGGGTAATCTAGGAAGTTGGATCAGGAATTGGCTATCAGATAGGAGACAGAGGGTGGTGGTTGATGGTAAATATTCATCATGGAGTTCGGTTACGAGTGGTGTGCCTCAGGGATCTGTTTTGGGGCCACTGTTGTTTGTAATTTTTATTAATGATCTGGATGAGGGTATAGTTGGGTGGATTAGTAAATTTGCTGATGACACCAAAGTTGGAGGTGTGGTAGATTGTGAGGAAGGGTGTCATAGTCTGCAGGGAGACTTAGATAGGTTGCAGAGCTGGGCCGAGAGGTGGCGGATGGAATTTAATGCGGAGAAGTGTGAGGTAATTCACTTTGGTAGGAGCAACAGATGTGTCGAGTATAGGGCTAACGGGAGGACTTTGAATAGTGTGGATGAACAAAGGGATCTAGGTGTATGTGTACATAGATCCCTGAAAGTTGGGAATCAAGTAGATAAGGTTGTTAAGAAGGCGTACGGTGTCTTGGCGTTTATTGGTAGGGGGATTGAATTTAGGAGTCGCAGCGTCATGTTGCAACTGTACACTACTCTAGTGCGGCCGCACTTGGAGTACTGTGTGCAGTTCTGGTCCCCGCATTACAAGAAGGATGTGGAGGCATTGGAGAGGGTGCAGAGGAGGTTTACTAGGATGTTGCCTGGTATGGTGGGGAGGTCCTATGAGGAGAGACTGAGGGATTTAGGGTTGTTTTCATTGGAAAGAAGGCGGCTAAGAGGGGATCTTATTGAAACATATAAGATGATTAGAGGTTTAGATAGGGTGGATAGTGATAGCCTTTTTCCTCGGATGGAGAAAGCTAGCACGAGGGGGCATGGCTTTAAATTAAGGGGGGGTAGCTACAGGACGGATGTCAGGGGTAGGTTCTTTACCCAGCGGGTGGTGAGGGATTGGAATGCCCTGCCTGCTGCAGTTGTAAATGCGTCTAGTTTGGGGGCGTTTAAGAGATCTCTGGATAGGTTTATGGACGAAAAGGGATTGGTATAGGCTAGTGGGTCATTGTTTTTGTAACTGGTCGGCGCAACATCGTGGGCCGAAGGGCCTGTTCTGCGCTGTAATGTTCTATGTTCTATATTCTATGTCATGGGTGCCTACATGAACCACAACTTGGGGCTGGTTCCCCTCCTCCTTAAGGATCTCAAACACTCGATCAGAGACATCACGGACCCTGGCACCTGGGAGACAACAAACCAACCACCATCTCTTTAACCTGTGCTTAACCCTCTGTCCACTCACTTTGACTACCTTTAAGACTTGATTACCTGTAAAGATTCACATTCCAACCATTATTTTGTAAATTGAGTGTGTGTCTATATATGCCCGGTTTGTGAACACAACTCCCACTCACCTGATGAAGGAGCAGCACTCCGAAAGCTGGTGGCATGTGCTACCAAATAAACCTGCTGGACTTTAATCTGGTGTTTTTAGATGGTGGACAGGCTACAGGGAGTCAGGAGATGAGTTACGCGCCACAGGATTCCCAGTTTCTGGCCTGCTCTGGTAGCCACTGGTGGCTGGTACCGTGCAGTTTCTGGTCAGCGGTAACCCCCATGTTGTTAGTAAGGCATTTATAGAAACATAGAAAATAAAAGCAAGAAGAGGCCATTCAGCCCTTCGAGCCTGCTCTGCTATTCATTTTAATCATGGCTAATCATCAAATTCAATTTCCTGAGCCCACCTCCCTCCCATATCCAGTAAAGGTAATGTCATTAAATATCTCCTGTTGGAAATGGCCATTGGCTGGTTTTTGTGTGACGTGAATGCTAATTCTTTATAAAGGACATTAGTGAATCAGATGTGTTCTTACAACAATTGATGACAGTTTCATGATTCTAAATGTTTGAAATGAATCAAATTTAAATTCCACCAGCTGCCATGATGGGATTTGAACCCATGGATCCAGAGCATTAGCCTGGGACTCTAGATTACTAAACCACTGACATTACCAGTGCACCACCACTTCCTCCTCTATGTAGCCAATCTCCCTCGAATGTGCCCAAACTATCTCTTCTTTTGACGACAGCCCATTGTTCAGCTCCCGTTTGTCCTGCCAACTTTATTGGGCCCAGATCCATTCTTACTCATCGAAGTTGGCTTTCCCTCAGTTAATTATTCTTACTCTGGATTGTTCAATTATCCTTTTCTACCATTATCCAAAACTTTATGATACAATGATCACAGTTCCTAAATGTTCTCTCACTGACACTTGATCCACTTGGCTCACCTCATTCCCAAGAACCAGGTCTAGGAGTGCCTTTTGTCTCATTGGACTGGAGCCACACTGCGGCAGAATATTCTTCTGAACACATTCTAACATTTGCCTCTCTGTCTTTTACACTACCATTAGCTCAGTCTATGTTCGAGCAATTATATTATAGCTACCGTATAATTGTTGCACCTTTCTGGAATTTCCTTGAAGATTTGTTCCACTAAATCTTTCCCACTATGTGTAACCTCTGGATCACACCGAACAAACCTCTTTTTACTCCTTAGCTCTAGTCAAATGAATTCTGTCCTTGATTCCTCTGGGACAAATCCCTTCTCTCCAGGACAGCAATACTTTCTTGATTCAATCCCCAACACCCATTTAATGTGAGAAGATGCAAATTTGTCCATTTTGGCAGGAAGAATAGAAACGCAGTATATAATTTCAATGGAGACAGATTGCAGAACTCTGGTGTGCAGAGGGATCTGGGTGTCCGGGTACTCAAATCACGTAAAGTTGGTCTGCAGATACAGCAAATGATTAAGAAGGCAAATGGAATGTCGGTGTTTATTACAAAGGGAATGGAATATTCGAGTAGGAAGTTTTACTGCAGCTGTACAGGGCCTTGGTGAGATTACTTTATTTAAAAAAGGATATCATTGCAGCAGAAGCAGCTCAGAAAAGGCTCACTTGCTTGATTCCTGGGATCAGGTGGTTGTCGAATGAGGAAAGAAGTTAAACCTGTATCCACTGGAGTTCAGAGGAACTGACGTAAAGGAGCCATGACATGCTGGATACTGAGAGGATGTTTTCCCCTATGGAAGACATTGGACTCAGAAAACACAGTTTAAAAATAAGGTGTTTTCCAATTAAGACAGAGATGAAAACTAATTTTCTCTGAGGGTCATTATGCTGCAGAACTCTCTTCCATAAACGCAGTGGAGGCTGGGCCATTGGATAATTTTAAGGCAAAGTTAAATAGACTCTTGATTGACAAAGGGACTGAAAGGTAGATTGGAAAGTAGAACTGAGAACGTAATCATGTCAATTTTGATCTGATCAAGTGGCAGAGCAGGCTGACAGGCCGAGTGGTTTACTCTTACTCATAGCTTATAAACTGGCATGTTCATACGGTTAGATTCAAACCAGTAACTCACTCCCAGAATAATATGTTGACAGAGTGGAATCGCAGAGAGACAACAAGGACTGAGTGTGAAGAGGAACTGAAGAGTTGCCAAGGCGAAAATTTGCTGCAGGTGAGAATCTCTCTGGTAAGTTTTCTCAAATTTTAGATTAACAATCAGACACTGACTTAGATATTTAAAACTGTAAGCTAGTTATGGAGGTTAGTTAACAGAAACTGCCTGGCAGTGACAGTTATCTCTCAATAACCCGGAAGTGTTTGCCTGAATAGCTGTCAGTGACTGAAGCAGGCGCTCAGTTAGCAGTTGGAACTTGGGTGTGGTCTCTCGAGTATAGATAGGTTTTGTTTTCACAGAATGGGAGCACCGAGCCACACAATGAGGATCGTGTGAAATGAGGACTCAGTGCTAAGTTGAGAACTTGGTGCAGGTGGAAATGTACTGCGGATTGGAATTTGGTGCAGAGGGGAAATCATAGAAACCCTACTGTACAGGAGGCCATTCTGCCCATCAGATCTGCACCAACCACAATCTTACTCAGGCCCTACTCCTGTGACCCTACATATTTACACTGCTATTCCCATTGACTGAGATGGGGAAAGCTAACCTGGCTGAAGAAACATAAGAACATAAAAAATAGGAGCAGGAGTAGGCCATCTAACCCTTCGAGCCTGCCCCGCCATTCAATAGGATCATGGTTGATCTGAAGTGGATCAGTTCCACTTTCCCGCTTTCTCCCCATAACCCTTAATTCCCTTGTCTGTCAAAAACCTATCTACCTGTGACTTAAATATATTTAGCGAGGTAGCCTCTACCACTTCAATGGGCAAAGAATTCCAGAGATTCACCATCCTCCTCAACTCCGATTTAAACTGTGCCCCCCTTATCTTGAGGCTGTGCCCTCTAATCCTGCAATCCTTTCTAAGTGGGAAGAATCTCTCTACCTCTACCCTATCTATCCCTTGCATTATCTTATATGTCTCTATAAGATCCCCCCTCATCCTTCTAAACTCTAACGAGTACAGACCCAGTCTATTTAGTCTCTCTTCATAGTCCAACTCCCTCATCTCTGGTATCAGCCTCGTGAACCTCCTCTGCACTCCCTCCAAGGCCAAAATATCCTTGCGCGAGTGCGGCGACCAAAACTGCACACAGTACTCCAGCTGCAGCCTCGCCAGTACCCTGTACAGTTGCAGCAAGACCTCCCTGCATTTATATTCTATCCCCCTCGCTATAAAGGCCAACATTCCATTCGCCTTCTTGATCACCTGCTGCACCTGCAGACTGGGTTTTTGTGACTCATGCACAAGGACCCCCAGGTCCCTCTGCACCATAGCATGCTGCAGCTTTTCGCCCTTTAAATAGTAATCCCTCCTACTATTATTCCTGCCAAAGTGGATAACCTCACACTTGCTAACATTGTACTCCATCTGCCAGGTCCTCGCCCACTCGCTCAGCCTATCCAGATCCCTCTGCAGACTTTCCACACCCTCCACGCAATTTGCTTTTCCACTTATCTTCGTTTCATCAGCAAATTTCGTCACCCTACACTCAGCCCCCTCCTCCAGATCATCGAAATAAATGGTAAATAGTTGAGGCCCCAGCACCAATCCCTGCGGCACTCCACTAGTGACCAACCGCCAATCAGAATAGCACCCATTGATACCAACTCTCTGCCTCCTATTAGACAACCAATCCTGTATCCACACTAACACCTTACCCCCAACTCCATGCCCCCTAACCTTCTGAAGCAACCATTTGTGAGGCACCTTATCAAACGCCTTTTGAAAATCTAGAAACACCACATCCACTGGTTCCCCTCTGTCTACCGCACTAGTCACATCCTCATAGAAATCCAATAAATTCGTCAAAAAAGAGCTATTTCTTTTTATATCTTTTTTAAAATCCAGTAGCAGTTAGATATTCTTTTTGATTTACACTAGGACTCTGTAACTTTCATTAATTCAGCTGTGTAAGGAAATAGAATCATATATAAATTGTTATAACTTTCTTTTCAGGGGTGAGTGAAGGAAGCGACAATCCAAATACAGAGATCTGATCACCAGAATGGCTGCCGTTGCAAAAGGAACACTGGGAGTGGCAAAAGCAACCACCGACATTGTGTCTGGAATGGCTGCTGTGGCAGATGCTATGGAAAAATTTGCGAGTTTCAGCAAACTGGCCTCTGCAGCTGGACCAGTGGGTGCTATTTTTGGGTTAGCCGCAGCAGTTATTGAACTTGCTTTAAGTGGTGGTGAGAGTAAGGAGTTGAAATACATGAAGGAGCAGTTCCAGATAGTCAGGAACAAGCTAGATGTTATCTCAAATCAGGTGAAAGAAGTGCTCCGTACAGTTGAGAAATCTACAATCAATAATCAATATTTCCCCATTGAAGAGAATCTGAAAAACCAGTTCAGGAAGTACATGGACATCCTGAACGCCAAAGCAGAGTACCAGCAAAACGAGAAACAAGAGTTTCTCTCACACTTTGAAGCAACAAAGGCTGACCAGAACCTTCACACTCTCTTTGATGGTGTGATGGGACATTCTATCATCTTTAGCAAATCCATTCTGGAGACTGCCATGGAATATGATCAGAGAAACCGACGCCTCATGGAAGAGATGTGCTCCCGACTGAAGGAGCTTTTCTGTATTGGCCTGATTGCCATGTTGGGTCACGCTACCCTCACTGGCAACGATGTAGAGGCACTAAAGAAAGAATGGAATGGAAAATTGGCTCAAGTTGAGAACAAAATGAAATCAATGGTAGATAAATGCATAAATGAATTTGCAGATCAGGCAAAAATAGATGTTGAGGGTCTGATAAAGAACAAGGGTGAGCGAGATAACAGGAGTTGTGCAAGTTATATATTTGAGGCATTAGCAGGCAAATATGACTGGGTAAAATGGTCAGTGCGGGTCTATGATCCTGTCGGTGGCTACGATAATCATACTGTCATTGGATCGAATTGGTTTAACTTTTTCAGACTCAACGGTGTAAATGTTATTGTCTCCTTTGCCATTGATCCAAAAACTCCACTTAATGAGGCACAAATAAGGCAGTTAATGGAAGGGAAGAATGGTTGGGATGATGCATGGAAGGTTGCTGAATTTGTGTACAATAACCTTCCTGCAGGACATGTCGTACACACAGTGAGACGTTGCAAAGGCCTGTGGCTTCACAAGAATTTTCCAAACAATTATCATTTCTGGGAAAACTACAGTGGAGTCACCCTGTGTGTCCACTCAACATAAAACTCCTGCCCCGTTCCCTTGTATCAATGATAGCTGGTCAGAAAATAACCTGTTTGTTGATTCTGGGTGAAACTTTTGATGTTTAGAAATGGGATGGAATTTGAAATTTATTAAATGGATACACTTGGCTTTCTTTGTCAATATTTCATATCAAATGAGGAGTTAACTAAGGAGATATATCATTCCTAAAACTCAGCAAAGTACAAATTCCGTACAGAAATACAGCAATATGAGCAACTCTCACCTCAATGTGTTGTGAGAGACTCTCATGAAACAAGAAACTGGAGCTGTATTTGTTTAAATCTCAGTAAAAGCAGAAGAGAGTCTTATTGATCTAGAAACTGACCTTCAGGTTAATACACATCTCATGCTGGTGTTTGCATTTTCGCTCTTCTAAAGTCAGGACTTCAATCTCTGAACCTGATTGTTGAAGTTTAAGATCTGATAGGAAAGTGGGATGGGACAGTGGCACAGTGGTTAGTACTGCTGCCTCGCAGCACTAGGGACCCAGGTTCAATTCTCTGCTTGGGTCACTGTCTGTGTGGAGTTGGCACCTTCTCCCCATGTCTGCATGGGTTTCCTCCGGGTAATCCAGTTTCCCCACACACTCGAAAGATGTGCAGATTAGGTGAATTGGCCATGCTAAATTATCCATTAGTGTCAGGGGAAGTAGCAGGGCAGATCCTTGGGATTACAGTTGGGATTGTGGTTGGTGCAGGGTCGATGGGCCAAATGGCCTCCTTCTGCAATGTAGGGATTCTATTCTTACCTCAAGGTCATAGAGTCAGAGGATGCCTGCAGTGCAGAAGGCCATTTGGCCCATTGAGCCTGCACTGAAAACAATCCCTATCCCCGTAACCCCATACATTTATCCTGTTCATCCCCCTGACACTAAGAGGCAGTTTAGCACAGCCAATCAACCTGACCCACACATCTGTGGAGTGTGGGAAGAAAGTGGAGCACCCTGAGGAAACCCACGCAGACACGGGGAGAATGTGCAGACTCCACACAGGCAGTGACCCGAAACTGGAATCGAAGGTGTTTCATTGTGAATGTCTGAAGCAGCAGGAACTAGTACAACAGATTGTGGCTGTGAGTACTGTATCTCACCAAATCTCACCAGACTAACACAATAGAAGTATTCCAGCAAAGTGCTGAATGATGTCTATCCATGAGGCACCCCCATACTCATTACGTTGATTTCTGAAGCCATAATTCTCTGGAGATTTTCTAGCTAATCTATGAATTCTAACCAAGTCTCCTGGACACTGTCACTCCATATTATAGCTGTGTAAACTAGCTTTTCCTCACAGCGAGTGAAGAATGATGTGACCGAGGGAAAATATAAAGATATTGGGTGGGATGCTCCGGCCCCGCCCCCTCAGCCGTGTGTTTCCTGCTGGCGGGAGGTGGCAGGTTGTTTGCCAGTGGTGGGATTCTCTGGTACCATCACCGTCAATGGAAATTCCCATTCACAGGTGGGAAAAACACAGGCAAAAGTGTGCTGCCGGCAGGACTGGAAAATGCGACTGGTGTGAACAGCTGGAGAATTCTAGCCATTATCAATGAGGAAAGGAGATGGTCTTTAGGGCAGAATAAGACAGAAGATTGTATAATGCACCAACATGTGTGTAAACAATGTGCAAGCATTGAAATAATTCATAAGAACATAAGAAATAGGAGCAGGAGTGGGCCATCTAGCCCTTCGAGCCTGCCCCACCATTCAATAAGATCATGGCTGATCTGAAGTGGATCAGTTCCACTTTCCTGCTTTCTCCCCATAACCCTTAATCACTGAATTCACTGAATCAATCATGGCTTTTTCATTTCTAAGAAATAGATCTGTAATAATCTGATCTCTGTCGCTCAGTCTTGGAGGGAGTGCAGAGGAGGTTTACTAGGCTGATACCGGAGTTGAGGGGGTTGAGCTATGAGGAGAGGCTGAATAAACTGGGCTTGTACTCGTTAGAGTTTAGAAGAATGAGGGGAGATCTCATTGAGAAGTATAAGATGTTGAATGGGATGGATAGGATAGAGGTGGAGAGACTCTTCCCGCTCAGAAAGGACAGTAGGACTAGGGGGCACAGCCTCAAGATAAAGGGCGGTTTAGAACGGAGTTGAGGAGGAACTTCTTCACTCAAAGGGTGGTGAATCTCTGGAATTCTCTGCCCGTTGAAGTGGTGGAGGCTGCCTTGCTAAATATTTTTAAGATGCGGGTTGATGGGTTTTTGATAAGAGAGGGGATTAAGGGTTATGGGGAGAAAGCGGGAAAGTGGAACTGAGCAGTGACAGATCAGCCATGATCTTATTGAATGGCAGGGCAGGCTCAAAGGGCTAGATGGCCTACTCCTGCTCCTATTTCTTACGTTCTTATGTACAATATCCCTCTAAACACAGTAAAAAGTCTGACAACACCAGGTTTTAGTCCAACCTATTAACAGGGACACTCGCTGATATCTTATACTCATTCTGTTTAACCCTGTAATCACTGTTCTGGATGATTTGTAAAGGATTATTGTGTAGGGTTTTGAGAAGAAGGCAGGAGAATGGCACTAATTGAATAGCTCATTCAGAGAGCTGTGTCCCCCTCTGTGTGTAATAATCCTGTAATTCAGTAATACTCAGATTTGCTTAAAAAGACTGGAATTGTTAAAATAAAGTTGGTTCTGATTGTTCACTGCAATGTGTGGAATAAACTCAATAACAGTGCAGTAGGGAATGGGTTAATGAACTTTGTAATGCTTGGAGATTGGTAAAAAAAGTATTGTAAGATTTGTTTTCGTGTGTCCCAGACAAGGAGACTGCGACTGCCCTTGCTGAGGTACACAAGTTTATGATAATCTGTTCAGAATGTAGCTGACCCAACTCGTATCTATGTTTGTATCTTTAATTTTGGGGCCTTTCGCCTAACATAGTGAAGCTTGCATGCTCTAAATATATATTCATATATATTCATTATGTACTGCTTATGTGTCATGTACCAACATATTATACACAGTATATGCTATACAACTTATGAACATAAATTGTTACACCGGTCCTGTTAATTTTAAGTTGTTTTGCCGGCCTGTGTGTTAGCTAAGGGCTAATCACACAAGACAATTGCGGCCTTGAGATAACCATGAAGAAACGCCGAGGCAGCCATATTCCCACGATGGAGGACAACCCACAGCCTGGGAACCAGCTGAGACAGAAGATGCGTATGTGACTGGGGGGTATAAAAATGTGCTCTTAAATTGTGTTCGGAGAGAAGCCTGGGGAACCACTGTTAGGTACCACATGTATCTCCCAAAAGCTTTTGAATAAACTTGCTGTACTTTGACTCACAACTGGTCTCAGAGGTATCTTTTACCAACAGCAAACAGCTTCTGACTGGCAACTAAATCAATTGGGAACAAACGCCCATTGACAAAAATCACCTTGTTTCTTTGGAAAGAACCCAGCAATCCAGAGGAAAAGTGGATGTTTGAACAATGGACAGAACATAGAACATTACAGCGCAGTACAGGCCCTTCGGCCCTCAATGTTGCGCCGACCAGTGGAACCAATCTAATGACCCTCTAACCTAAACCATTCCATATGCCTATCCACTGACCATTTGAATGCCCTGATAAGATCATAGCAAAGTAGAAGGAGAAGTTACTCCCTTTGGCCCCTTGAGCCTGTTGGGCTATTATCTCTGATCTGATTATAACCTTAAAGCTGACTACTCCCTCTGGGCTCCTCATAAGTCTTAACTCCCTCAAAGGTCATAACTGTTACCAACTGAGCATTGAATATAACCAATGAGCCAGTCCCGACTACTCTCTGGGTAAGGGAATTGCTAAGATACATTATCCTCTGAAAAGACATTGCCTTTGTCTTTGTCTTAAATGGGAAGCCATTTATTTTGAAACTACCTCCCCCAGTTTTAGATTCTCCTCAGTGGAGAAACATCCTCTCGGTATCTATCCTGGCAAACCATGTCCCCTAACCACCCAGCACAGAACCTCATAAGTTTCAACACATTCACCTCTCATTTTCCTAAACTTCAATGAGTACAGGCCCAACCTGCTCAACCCTTCCTCATCAGGCAAATCCTTCATCTCAGGAATCAAACTTTTTCTGAATCTTTCCTTAAAAAAGGAGACTTCAAACTGTGCACCATACTATACGTGTGGTCTTCCGAACATTCTGTACAATAGTCACAAGGCTTCCATACGATTATAGAGCTAGAGACACTAAATCAATACTTTGCTTCAGTTTTCACAGTGGAGAAAACTAGTATCAATCCTATCAGAATGGGCAAGTCAGAGGTAATAGAAAGGGTCGAACTTAAAACAATCAACATCAATAAGGAAAAGGTACTCAACAAACTATTGGGATTGAGGGTAGACAAGTCCCCGGGGCCAGATGGCCTGCAGCCTAGGTTATTAAAGGTGATGGGGGTGGAGATAATGGATCTATTGGTTCTAATATTTCAAAATTCCCTGGACATGGGATACGGTTCCAGTGGATTGGAAAAATGATTTTGCCTCCCTCCCTTATTCAAAAAGGGAGGGAGGCAAAATGTGGGAACTCACAGACCGAGTAGTTTAATATCTGCTGTTGGGAAAGTGTTAGAATTAATTATCAAGAAAGCAGCAATATCAGGACATTTGGAAATTCAGAACACTATCCATCAGTGTCAGAATGTTTTTATGAAGACAATTCATGTTTGAACAATTTGCTGGAGTTCTTTGAGGATGCAACAAGCATAGTGGATAATGAGAATCCTGTGGATGTAGTGTAGCTGGACTTCCAGAAGGCGTTTGATAATGTTCTGCACAAAAAGTTAATTCACAAGGTTAGATCACATGGGATTAGGGGTAATTTATTAACTTGGATAGGTGATTGCCTGATGGAGAGAAGACAGAGAGTCGGGATAAATGGGTTTTCTTCTGGATGGCAAAAGGTAACTAGTGGTGTGTCACATGGTTCAGTCCTTGGGCCCTGGCTATTTACAATCTATATTAACGACTTGGAAACATGGATAGCAGACTTCTGGAATTTGAGGTGAGGAGAAATTTCTTCACCTAGAGGGTGGTGGTTAAGAACATAAGAACATAAGAAATAGGAGCAGGAGTAGGCCATCCAGCCCTTCGAGCCTGCCCCGCCATTCAATAAGATCATGGCTGATCTGTTGTGGCTCAGTTCCACTTTCCCGCCCTCTCCCCATAACCCTTAATCCCTTCTCCTATCAAAAACCCATCAACCCGCGTCTTAAAAATATTTAGCGAGGCAGCCTCCACCACTTCAACGGGCAGAGAATTCCAGAGATTCACCACCCTTTGAGTGAAGAAGTTCCTCCTCAACTCCGTTCTAAACCGCCCCCCTTTTATCTTGAGGCTGTGCCCCCTAGTCCTATTGTCTTTTTTGAGCGGGAAGAGTCTTTCCACCTCTATCCTATCCATCCCATTCATCATCTTATACGTCTCAATGAGATCTCCTCTCATTCTTCTAAACTCTAACGAGTACAAGCCCAGTTTATTCAGCCTCTCCTCATAGCTCAACCCCCTCAACTCCGGTATCAGCCTAGTAAACCTCCTCTGCACTCCCTCCAAGGCCAAAATATCTTTGTGCAGGTGCGGCGCCCAAAACTGCACACAGTACTCCAGCTGCGGCCTCACCAATGCCCTATACAGCTGCAGCAAGACCTCCCTACTTATATATTCAATCCCCCTCGCTATGAAGGCCAGCATCCCATTCGCCTTCCTGACCACCTGCTGCACCTGCAAGCTGGGTTTTTGCAACTCATGCACAAGGACCCCGAGGTCCCTCTGCACCGTCGCCTGCTGCAGTTTTTCGCCACGTAAGTAATAGTCCTTCCTACCATTTTTCCTACCAAAGTGGACCACCTCACACTTGCCAACATTAAATTCCATTTGCCATTTCCTGGCCCATTCGCCCAGCCTATCTAGATCCTTCTGCAGACTCTCAACACCCTCCGCACAATTTGCCGTTCCCCCAATCTTGGTGTCATCAGCAAATTTTGACACTCTACACTCGGTTCCCTCCTCCAGATCATCTATATAAATGGTAAAAAGCTGAGGCCCCAGCACCGACCCCTGGGGCACTCCACTAGTCACCATCCGCCAATCCGAATAGCACCCATTGACCCCCACTCTCTGCCTCCTATTTGACAACCAATCCTCTATCCACGCTAACACCCTACCCCCAACTCCATGTCCCTCGACCTTCTGCAATAACCTCTTGTGAGGCACTTTGTCAAACGCCTTCTGAAAATCTAGAAAGACCACATCCACCGGCTCTCCTCTATCCACCGCCCTAGACACATCCTCATAGAACTCCAGTAAATTTGTCAGACACGACTTCCCTTTAATGAAACCGTGCTGCGTCTGCTCTATCAAGCAATTCCCTTCAAGATGCTTTGCAATTTCCTCCTTAATGACAGATTCTAACATTTTACCTACCACAGACGTTAAACTAACCGGCCTATAATTCCCCGCCTTTTGTCTGGCACCCTTCTTAAACAACGGCGTAACATTAGCCGTTTTCCAATCATCCGGCACTTCCCCGGAATCCAGCGACGTTTGGAAAATAACCACCAAGGCATCCACTATAACCTCCGCCATTTCTTTCAGAACCCTCGGATGCATTCCATCCGGTCCTGGGGACTTGTCCACAATCAGCCCCTCCAGTCTGTCGAGCACCGCCTTTCTAGTAACAGTAATGTCATTAAGACCCTCCAGTCCTACCACCTTTCCATCGCTAACACCCGGCAAATTATTCACGTCCTCCTCCGTGAAGACAGAAACAAAAAAGTTATTCAATACCTTAGCCATATCCCCATCCCCTACCACTAGGTCCCCTTTCTCATCCTCTAAAGGACCAACATTCACCCTAGCCAGCCTCTTCCTTTTTATATATTTATAAAAACTCTTGCTATCCTTTTTTATATTAAGCGCTAGCCCAGCTTCATAGTTTCTCCTACCCTTCCTTATCAACTTCTTTGTCAATCTTTGTTGACGTTTAAACCTCTCCCAATCCTCTTCTCGCCCACTACTCTTAGCTACTCTAAATTCCTCCGCTTTTAGTTTAACACTTTCCTTCACCTCCTTCGTTATCCACGGCTTATTACCTCTCCTCCTACTATCCTTTTTGACCATCGAACAACCATTTGGTTGTGTGGAATTCACTCCCACAGAATGTAGTTGAGGCCAAAACATTGTGCAATTTCAAGAAGAAATTAGATATAGCTCGAAGGGCTTAAGGGATCAAGGAATATGGCGGGGGTGGAGGGGGTATTGGGATATTGAATTTGATGATCAGCCATGATCAAAATGAATGGTGGTTCAGGCTCCAAGGGCCAAATGTTCCTATGTTTCTCTAATGCCTCACTGCAAGATTCCTCCAAATGTCCTTCCTCAACACAGCCGTGATGTGCCACTGAATTAGCAATGCAATTCCCCCACCCTTTTTGTTTCCCCTTCTGACAAGCAGACATCTTCAACCTCTCTTTACCTCTCTGAGCTCCCTATCTGTTTCAAGAAGACCACCATCATCCCGGTACCTAAAAAAAAACCATGCAGCCTTAATGACTATTGGCTGGTGGTTCTGACATTCATCATTATGAAGTGCTTCGAAAGGTTAGCCATGGCACAAATCATTTCCAGCTTCCCGGACTACCTGGATCCAATACAGTTTGCCCACCTCCTCAACAGGTCCACAGCAAACTCCATCTCCCTGGCCCTGAACTCAACCCTGGAACACCTAGATAACAAAGACACCTAAGTCAGACTCCTATTCGTAGATACAGCTCAGTGCAGGAAAGACACAGAGAATGTAGTGCAACGACAATAATATCCCCCTCAATGTCAACAAAATGAAGAAGATTGTCATCGACTTCAGGAAGTGTAATGGAGAGTGTGCCCCTGTCTACATCAATGGGGATGAAGTAGGAATGGTCAACAGCTTCAAGTTTCTAGGTGCCCAAATCATTAACAACCTGTCCTGGTCCCCCCATTCCAACACTATAGTTAAGAAAGCCCACCAATGTCTTTACTTTCTTGGGAGATTAAGGAAATTGGGCATGTCAGCTATGATTCTCATCATAGCTATACATGCGCCATAGAAAGCAATCTTTCTGATTGTATCACAGTTTGTTACGGCTCCAGCTCTGTCCAAGATAGTAGGAAACTACAAAGGGTTGTGAATGAAGCCCAGTCCATCATTCAAACTAGCCTCCCATCCATTGACTCCGTCTATCCTTCCTTCTGCCTCAGAAAAGCTGCCAGCATAATCAAGGACATTCTCTCTTCCACCTTCTTCCACTGAGAAAAAGGTACAAACGTCTGAAGTCACACACCAACCAAATCAAGAACAACTTCTTCCCTGCTGCTGTCAGACGTTTAAATGGACTTATCTCACATTAAATTGATCTTTCTCACACCCTAGCTATGACTTTAACGTTACATCCTGCACTCTCTCCTTCCCTTTTCTATGAATGATATGCTTTGCCTGTATAGCATGCAAGATACAATACTTTTCACTGTATCCCAATACATGTGACAAGAAAAATCAAATCAAATCAAGTCTGAAACAATGGTATCCCAGAATGTTAAGCCGCCAGTCCTGTCCCTCCTTTAACAATGTTTCCGTAATTGCAATATCAGCATAATTCCACGCAGTAATCCAGCTCTCTGTTCATCTGTTTTACCTGTTATTACTTCTTGCATTGAAGCAAACACACTCCAAACTAGGTTCAAGGTGAGGGGAAGGAAGTTTTGGGGGGATGTGAGGAAAAGCCTTTTTACCCAGAGGGTGGTGATGGTCTGGAATCCGCTGCCTGGGAGGACGGTGGGGGCGGAATTCCTCGCATTCTTTAAAATATGCCTGGATGAGCACTTGGCACATCGTAACTTTCAAGGCTATGGGCCAACTGCTGGCAGATGGGATGAAGTGGGAGTTCAGGTGTTTCTAATGTGTTGGTGCAGACTCGATGGGCTGAAGGGCCTCTTCTGTGCTGTGTGATTCTGTGATTCTATAGAATCATAGAATCTTTACAGTGCAAAAGGAGGCCATTCGGCCTATCGAATCTGCACCAACCACAATGCTACCCAGGCCCTAATTCCATAACTCCACATATTTACCCGGCTAATCCCTGACACTAGGGTTAATTTAGCATGGCCGATCAACATAACCCGCCTATCTTTGTACTGTGGGAGGAAACTGGACCACCCGGAGAAAGCCCAAGCAGACACGGGGAGAATGTGCAAACTCCACACAGACAATGACCTGAGGCCGGAATTGAACCCGGGTCCCTGATGCTGTGAGGCAGCAGTGCTAACCACTGTGCCACTGTGCCACCAGTAAAATTAAATACATCCAAAGACTGAATGCAAATAAGAATAGAAGAATATTATAAAGATTAAACTCTGGTCAATTGTTTCGGATCTCATTACGGACCCATAGATTGTCATTGAGGATTGTTTGTCAGGAGTGAAGAGTTGAAGTTGAATAACTGTGTTCAGCCACTGTGCTGGCATCTGTAGTTGAATAGTTGGAGGTGGCTTTTGTAGCTGGATTCAGCATGTCACCAGGTTTTTGCTGGAGACAGAAGATTTCTTGTTCCTGATTAGTTCTATAGTTATGACAGTTGCAGGTTGTCTGGATTCTTATGACAGAACAGCAGGAGATTTCTGAATTCCTCCCCCTTTGTCCTTCCTTGACTGAGAAATCTTTATTGCTTCAAGTTCTTCCTGGGAGTTCTGCACAAATTTGTTGATCTTTGCCAGATTTTATACAGAGATTGCTATCCCCGGATCTCCAAATACACTCAAACTTCACTTTCCATGCACAATCTCAGAGCTTTGGATATGCCAAGCACAACATTGCTGCCCCAGCGGCTCCTAGTGCTGTGTTACCAGCCTTTAGCTGTCTTCTCAGATCTTTGAGGTGCCTCTTGTGCCCACTTTCCTTCATTTTTTTCCCTGTAGCTCTTCAATTCTAAGCCTATTACTTCTTAGACTCCAACTAGAGAATGGGCAATCCGAGACTGAGTCAGAGAATAATTACAATCTAGTTGTTGAAGGGGATGAGCAACTACAACATAATAGAATTCTTCATCAAGGTGAAGTGGGCAGCACGGTGGCACAGTGGTTAGCACTGCTGCCTCCCAGCGCCAAGGGACCTGGGTTCGAATCCCGGCTTGGGTCTATGTGGAGTCTGCACGTTCTCCCTGTGTCTGCGTGGGTTCCCCCAGGTGCTTTGGTTTTCTCCCACAGTCTGAAAAACATGCTGTTTAGGAACATTGACCGTGCTAAATTCTCGCTCAGTGTACCTGAACAGGTGCCAGAGTGTAGAGATTGGGGGATTTTCACAGTAGCTTCATTGCAGTGTTAACGTAAGCCTACTTGTGACACTAATAAATGAACTATAAACTAAACTAATATAGTTAATTCTGAGATGAGGGTCTTGAATCTTAATAAAGGAAACTGCGAGGACATGAGGCATGATTTGGCTCTGATAGATTGAGAAATGTTATTTAAAGGGATGATGGTGGATATGCAATGGCGAACATTCAATGAGTGCATGGGTAAACTACAGCAACTGTTAATTCCTGTCTGGTGCAAAAATGAATTGGGAAAGGCCAAACCATGACTTTACAAAGAAAATTAGAAATAGTATTCGACCTGAAGTGTCTTTATTTTAACGCAAAAGGTATGACAGGTAAGGCAGATGACCTTAGAGTTTGGATTAGTATAACTATGGTGTTGTAGCTATTTTGAGACTTGGCTGAGAGAAAGAGAGGGAGAGAGAGAGTGGACTGGCAGCTTAACGTTGCAGGATATTGATGTGTTCAACGTGATAGAGAATGTATAAGAGGTCCACTTGATAAATGTGAGGTGATGCATTTTGGCCGGAATAATGTAGGGGGGAGTTATATGGTAAAGGGTAAGCCCGTAAGGAGTATAGAATCGCAGCGAGACCTGGGGGTGCAAGTGCACAAGTCTTTGAAGGTGGCAGTACAAGTGGAGAGTGTGGTGAAGAAAGCCTATGGTATGTTAGCCTTTATAGGAAGGGGTATAGAATATAAGAGCTGGAGTCTCATGTTGCAGTTGTACAGAACGTTGGTTAGGCCGCATTTAGAGTACTGCGTCCAGTTCTGGTTGCCTTACTACCAGAAGGACGTGGAGACTCTGGAGAGAGTGCAGAGGAGGTTTACCAGGATGTTGCCTGGTATGGAAGGAGTGGGGTATGAGGAAAGATTGAAGAAATTGAGGCTCTTTTCCCTTGAAAGACGGCGACTGAGGGGGGATCTAATAGAGGTATATAAGATTATGAAGGGTATAGATAGAGTAAAAAGTCTCGAAAGCTTGTGAGAATATTATCAAATAAATAGGTTGGACTAAAACCTGGTGTTGTCAGACTTTTTACTGTGTTTACGCCAGTCCAACGCCGGCATACCCACATCATAGATAGAGTAAACAGAGGTAAGCTATTTCCTATGATAGAGACACGTAGGACAAGGGGCCATGGACTTAAGATGAGGGGGGAGAGGTACAACACAGATATAAGAACATAAGAACATGAGAAATAGGAGCAGGAGTAGGCCAACTAGCCCTTCGAGCCTGCCCCGCCATTCAATAAGATCATGGCTGATCTGTCGTGGCTCAGTTCCACATTCCCGCCCTCTCCCCATAACCCTTAATCCCCTCTCTTATCAAAAACCCATCAACCCGCGTCTTAAAAATTTTTAGCGAGGCAGCCTCCACCACTTCAACGGGCAGAGAATTCCAGAGATTCACCACCCTTTGAGTGAAGAAGTTAAGTCTTCCACTGTTTGCTGGAGCAGACGAGTGAAGGAGCAGAGAGAGAGATAAGATTTTACCTGTTTAAAACCTGTTTAAATAAGTTTAAAGCACTTTGTTCTTTGTAGAACTGTTTAAAGCATTTATTTTATTGTATTTACTGCTTTAAGAATTCTGAGGGAGTGGTTAGAAGGAGTTGTGGGCCAGCCAGCTTTAAATCAGCGCCAGGTTTAAAAGGAAGCCTGGTGTAGACAGCGGGCAGCGTCTGAGCGGGCAGCGGAGTGAGAGGGAAGTAGAGTGAGCATTTAGGGCTTAATATCAAAAGGGCTGGGGAGAAAAAGGGCCAGGTGAGTTTGTGTGGAAATTTTCAACATTACTACAGTGAATAATGGAGGGGCATGTGATGTGTGGTTTCTGTATGATGTGGGAACTGGTGGACCCCAGGGTCCTCCCCGGTAACCATGTCTGCAGTAAGTGCAGGTTGCTGGAGGAGCTCCAGCTCAGGTTAAATGAGCTGGCCTCTGAGCTACAGACACTGAGGCTCATCAGGGGGAGAAAGGGTGCCATTGTCAATGAGGTGCAAGAGACATCCACCCCCCCCTAGACTGGCTAACTCTAAGGGTCAGGAACAAGAGGGGGCTGCTGAGAAGAGGAAGGAGGGTGGGGAGAGGAGGAAGGAGGGTGGGGAGAGGAGGCCTCAGACTCTCAAGCTGCATAACAGGTTTGAGGTTCTTGCTTCCAGTCTGGACGAGGACGAGGGAGGTGAGGTTAGAGGGAGGTTTTTCACACAGAGGGTAGTGGGGGTATGGAATGCTCTGCCAAGTAAGGTGGTGGAGGCAAACACACTAGAGTCCTTTAAGAGTAACTTAGACAGGCACATGACTGAGTTGGAGATGGGTGGATATAGGAGATTGTTTTAAATAAGGGTCATTAGCATTGGGGCGTCCCTGGTAATGTAAATGGGTATGGTATGATAATAATGTTTTTTCTCTTTTCATTCACAGGTTTTAAGTCAGTCCGCCTTGTTGTCCAACGAGGGGCATACACACGATGGGTCGTACTGGGGCTGCTCTTGGTTGTTCGAGATTGGCCCAGTGCTTCATGTCGTTAGTGTGTGCCTAAACTGGACCAGATACTTGGCAAGACGACAGCTCAGTGACTATCGCTGATTGCTGTACAGGTACATGGATTTGGGCTGGTGTCTGTGGGAGTTTGCGCATTCTCCCCGTGCATGCGTGGGTTTTCTCTGGGTGCTCCGGTTTCCTCCCACACCCCAAAGATGTGCTGTTAGGCTGATTGGCCGGAATAAATTGTCCCTAAATCAGATTCCCTCAATCTGGATGGCCATAAAACATTAGACAGGGGTCGTGGGTGGAGAGGGGGACTGGTGGGTTGAGATGGTGGCGCAGGCTCATTGGGCCGAAGGGCCTGTTTCCCGGGCTGATTTTGTTCTTTAGTTCTTTGTTCTTTGTATATAAACAATTTGGAAGAGAATATCAGTGGCATGGTTGGTACATTTGCAGATGACACCAAGATTGGTGATATATTGGGTAGTGAAGAAAGTTATCTCAGATTACAACGAGATCTTGATCAGTTGGGCCAGTGGGCTGATGAATGGCAGATAGAGTTTAATTCAGATCATTGCAAGGTGTTGCATTTTGGTAAGACAAACCAGGGCAGGACTTAATTAATGGTAGGGCCCTGGGGAGTGTTGTCGATCAGACAGACATCAAGGGGTGCAGGTAGATAGTTCCTTGAATGTGGCATCACAGGTAGACAGGGCGGTGAAGAAGGTGTTTGGTACACTTGCCTTCATCGATCAGAGCACTGAGTACAGGAGTTGGGATGTTATGTTACAACTGTACAAAACATTGATGAGGCCACATTTGGAGTATTGTATACAATTCTGGTCGCCCTGCTACAGGAAGGATGTTATTAAACCGGAAAGGGTGCAAAAAAGATTTACAAGGATGTTTCCGGGACTGGAAGGTTTGAATCATAAGGAGAGGCTGGATAGCCTGGGACTTTTTTTCCCTGGAATGTAGGAGAACAAAGAACAAAGAACAACCCAGCACGGGAAACAGGCCCTTCGGCCCAACAAGCCCGCGCCGCCGCATCACCCTACACCTATTCTACCCTGCGTATCTACAAATAGAACCCCTGACTTAGCCAGATTCAGGGGAGAATAGTGTCAATTTGGTAAAACCAATCAGCCTAAGAGCACATCTTTGGGGTGTGGGAGGAAACCGGAGCGCCCGGAGGAAACCCACGCAACCACAGGGAGAATGCGCAAACTCCCACAGACACAGGCCCAAATCCATGTATCTGCACAGCTAGCAGTGCTAGTCACCGAGCTGTTGCGGCGCCCGTCTACCGGTCCAGGATCAAGCACACACACTGACACGAAGTACTAGGCCACTCCCGGAACCTCCAAGAGCAGCCCACGCACGACCCACCGTGTGCATGCCCCTCGTTTGACAACGAGGTGGACCTCCACCTGCGGGATAAAAAGACAAAAACGTTAATTTCACAAGTCTGCCTTTCTGGTGTCTCCCGAGGTTCTAACCCTTATTTAATAACCCCTACCATAACCCTCCATCCTCGTTTCACTCATGTGCCTATCTAACTGAACCTTAAACGAGTCCAACGTTCCTGCCTCCACCACCCCACTCGGTAGCGCGTTCCATACCCCCACTACTCTCTGCGTAAAGAACCTTCCTCTCATATCCAAATTATACCTCTCCCCCCTCACCCTTAAATCATGTCCTCTTGTATCTGTAACCAATCTAGAGAGCAGTCTCTCACTATTGACCCTGTCTATTCCCTTCAGTATCTTATATACCTCTATCATGTCCCCCCTCAATCTCCGTCTTTCCAAGGAGAACAGTCCCAGTTTCTCCAACCTTTCCTCGTAACCCAGCCCCTCCATGCCAGGCAACATCCTGGTAAACCTCCTCTGCACCCTTTCCAGAGCCTCCACGTCCTTCCGGTAGTAAGGTGACCAGAACTGGACGCAGTACTCCAAATGCGGTCTAACCAAAGTTCTATACAACTGAAGCATTAGACGGCAGCTTTTAAACTCTATACCTCTTCCTATAAAGGCCAGGAGGCCTTTATACCCAGGAGGATGAGGGGGGACCTTATAAAATCATGAGGGGCATAGATAAGGTGAATAACCAAGCTCTTTTCATCCAGGGCAGGGGAGTCATTTTGGAGACTTGGAGATGGTATCCAAATTAATAATCTGTCACTTATGTCTTTCCAGTCCGTTATATGGAACAGTCAGCTGAGAGGTCAATCATACTCCAGGCCTCAGTCTTGCAGTTCTATTCTGCCAGAAGATAGTGAATTCAGGATAGGAATGTTGACCGCAACATCAGGTAGGGACAACATTTGGGGTGGAGCAGGAGGGGGAAAATGAAGGGGAAAGGGTACTCAAGGGCAAGTGTGAGGAGAAGGTCACAATGGGACAAAGTTGAGGGTAGAAGCATAGAAAATAGGTGCAGGAATAGGCCATTCAGCCCCTTGAGTCTGTGCCACCATTCAGTATGATCATGACTAATCATACACTTTCAGTATCCCACTCCTGTTTTCTCTCCCTACCCCTTGGGCTAGGGGTGGAGGTCACAGTGGCACACGGGACAACAAAAGAATCAGAGGGACTTTGGAGTGAATATCCATTGATCCCTGAAGGAAGTTAGTTAAGAAGGTGGATGGGATTCTTGCCTTTATTGGCTGAGATGTCAAATAAAAGCAGGGAGGTTATGTGGAACTGTATAAAATGCTGGTGTGGCCACAGCTACAGTATTACATGCAGTTCTGGTCGCCACATTATAAGGAGGATGTGATTGCACTGGGTTGGATGCAGAGATTTTCCTGGATCTTTCCTGGGTTGGAGGGTCAGAGCTATGGGGAAAGTTTGGATGGGCTGCGGCAGTTTTCTTTGGAGTAGCAAAGATTGAGAGGAGACGTGAAACAGATAGCAGATATCTTCACATCCTCTTTGACCTTGGCGAGTTCCAGAGGAGTGGAGAATAACCAATGTTGTTCCTTTGTTTAGAACAAATAACAAAGAAAATTACAGCACTGGAACAGGCCCTTTGACCCTTCCAGCCTGCACCGACCATGCTGCCCGACTTTACTAAAATCCCCTATCCTTCCGGGGACCATATCAGTCTATTCCCATCCTACATGGAATTATGAAATTATAGCCATGCATAAAACTTGGCTACAGGAGGGGCAGGACTGGCAGCTCAATGTTCCTGGGTTTCAATGTTTCAGACGTGATAGAGGCAGAGGGATGATGGGCATTGCTAGTCAGGGAAAATGTTGCAGCAGTGCTCAGGCAGGACAGATTAGAGGTTTGTCTACTGAGGCCATATGGGTGGAGCTGAGAAATAGGAAAGGTATGACCACATTAATGGGGTTGTATTATAGACCATCAAATAGTCAGCGAGAATTGGAGGAGCAAATCTGCAGAGAGATAGCAGCTAACTGCCGGAAACATAAAGTTGTGATAGAAGGGGATTTTAATTTTCCACATATAGATTGGGACTCCCGTATTGTTAAAGGTCCAGACGGGTGGAGTTTGTAAAATGTGTTCAGGAAAATTTTCTGAATCAGTATATAGAGATACCAACTAGAGAGGATGCAATATTAGATCTCCTATTAGGAAATGAGTTAGGGCAAGTGATGGAAGTGTGTGTAGGAGAACACTTTGGTTCCAGTGATCATGATGCCATTAATTTCAACTTGATCGTGGATAAAGATCGATCTGGTCCTCAGCTGAGGTCCTGAACCGGAAAAAGGCCAAATTTGAAGAAATGAGAAACGATCTAAAAAGCGTGGACTGGGACAGGCTGTTCTCTGGCAAGGATGTGATTGGTGAGTGGGAGGCCTTCAAAGGAGAAATTTTGAGAGTGCAGAGTTTGTATGTTCCTGTCAGGATTAAAGGCAAAGTGAATAAGAATAAGGAACCTTTGTTCTCGAGAGATATTGCAACTCTGATAAAGGAGAAGAGAGCAATGTATGACATGTATAGGCAACAGGGAACAAATAAGATGCTTGAGGAGTATAAAAAGTGCAGGAAACTACTTATGAAGGGATTCAGGAGGACTAAAAGAAGATATGACGATGCTTTGGCAGTCAAGGTGAAGGATAATCCTAAGAGCTTCTCCAGGTATATGAAGAGCAAAAAGATAGTAAGGGATAAAATTGGCCCTCTTGAAGATCAAAGTGGTCAGCTTTGTATGGAACCAAAAGAAAAGGGGGTGATATTAAATGGGTTTTTTGCATCCGTATTTACTAAGGAAACTGGCACGGAGTCTACAGAAATAAGGCAAACAAGTAGGGAGATTATGGAACCTATACAGATTAAAGGGGAGGAGGTGCTTGCTGCCTTGAGGCAAATCAGAGTAGATAAATCCCCAGGACCGGACGGGTTATTCCCTCGGACCCTGAAAGAGACTAGTGTTGAAATTGCAGGCCTCCTGGCAGATCTATTTAAAATGTTGGTATCCACGGGTGAGGTGCTGGATGATTGGAGGATAGCTCATGTTGTTCCGTTGTTTAAAAAAGGCTCAAAAAGTAATCCGGGAAATTATTGGCTGGTCAGCTTGATGTCAATAGTAGGTAAATTATTGGAAGGAGTACTAAGAGATAGGATCTACAAATACTTGGATGGACTGGGACTTATTAGAGTCAACATGACTTTCCGCGTGGTAGGTCATGTTTAATCAATCTATCAGAGTTTGTCGAGGAGGTGATCAGGAAAATGGATGAAGGGAAGGCGGTGGATGTTGTCTACGTGGACTTCAGTAAGGCCTTTGACAAGGTGCCGCATGGGAGGTTAGTTAGGAAGGTTCAGTCGATAGGTACATGGAGAGGTAGTAAATTGGATTAGACATTGGCTCAATGGAAGAAGCCAGCGAGTGGTAGTGGAGGATTACTTCTCTGAGTAGAGGCCTGTGACTAGTGGTGCGCCACAGGGGCCAGTGCTGGGTCCATTGTTGTTTGTCATCTATATCAATGATCTGGATGATAATGTGGTAAATTGGATCAGCAAATTTGCTGATGATGCAAAGATTGGAGGTGTAGTGGACAGTGAGGAAGGTTTTCAAAGCTTGCAGAGGGATTTGGACCAGCTAGAAAAATGGGCTAAAAAATGGCAGATGGAGTTTAATGCAGACAAGTGTGAGGTACTGCACTTTGGAAGGATAAACCAAGGTAGAACATACATGGTAAATGGTAGGACTCTGAAGAGTGTAGTAGAACAGAGGAATTTGGGAATACATAGAACAGAGAACATAGAACAGTACAGCACAGCACAGGCCCTTCGACCCTCAATGTTGTGCCGAGCTATGTCCAAACCCAAGATCAAGCTATCCCACTCCCTATCATTCTGGTGTGCTCCATGTGCCTATCCAATAACCGCTTGAAAGTTCCTAAACTGTCCAAATCCACTATCACAGCAGGCAGTGCATTCCACACCCCAACCACTTACAGATACACAATTCCCTAAAAGTTGCATCACAGGTAGATAGGGTCGTAAAGAGTGCTTTTGGAACATTGGCCTTTATAAATCAAAGCATTGAGTATAAGAGTTGGAATGTTATGGTGAAGTTGTATAAGACATTGGTGAGGCTGAATTTGGAGTATTGTGTGCAGTTTTGGTCACCTAGTTACAGGAAGGATATTAATAAGGTTGAAAGAGTGCAGAGAAGGTTTACAATGACGTTGCCAGGACTTGAGAAACTGAGTTACAGAGAAAGATTGAATAGGTTAGGAATTTATTCCCGGGAGTGTAGAAGAATGAGAGGAGATTTGATAGCGATATATAAGTGCTAGGGCTTTTAGGTAGCGTAAGGACGGATAAAGCTCCGGGGCCTGATGGTATTTATCCCAGGCTGCTTAGGGAGGTGAAAGATGAAATCGCTGGGCCTCTGGCGCAAATCTTTGTCTCTTCTTTGGACACAGGTGAGGTCCCAGAAGACTGGAGGGTAGCAAATGTGGTACCGCTGTTCAAAAAGGTAGTAGGGATAACCCTGGAAATTATAGGCCGGTGAGTTTGACATCGGTGGTAGGGAAATTAATGGAAAAAATACTTAGGAGTAGGATGTATGAGCATTTGGAGCGTTGCGGTCTGATTAGGGATACGCAACATGGCTTTGTTAGAGGGAGGTCTTGCCTTACGAATCTGGTGGAATTCTTTGAGGAGGTGACAAAAACGGTTGACGATGGGAGAGCCGTTGATGTCATCTATATGGATTTCAGTAAGGCGTTTGACAAAGTCCCTCATGGTAGGCTGGTAGAAAAGGTTAAGGCGCATGGGATACGAGGTCAGGTAGCTAGGTGGATTGAGAACTGGCTGGGTAATAGGAGACAGAGGGTAGTTGTGGAGGGGACTTTGTCCGGCTGGAGGCCAGTGACCAGTGGCGTGCCACAGGGCTCAGTACTGGGACCTCTCCTCTTTGTAGTATACAGAAATGACTTGGAAGAGAGCGTAGGTGGTGTGATCAGCAAGTTTGCTGATGACACCAAGATGGCAGGGTTGGGGGTACTGAAGTGGATTGTCAGGTGATACAACAGGATATAGATAGGTTGGTGCATTGGGCAGATAGGTGGCAGATGGAATTTAATCCTGACAAATGCGAGGTGATGCATTTTGGAAGGAATAATGCAGAGAGGAGCTCTGTGATTAAAGGTAGATAGATTAGGAGTATAGAAATACAGAGGGACCTGGGAGTGCAGGTTCACAAGTCCATGAAGGTTACGACACAAGTGGAGAAGGTTGTTAGGAAGGCTTATGGAATATTAGCCTTTATAGGAAGGGGTATAGAGTTTAAAAGCTGCCGTCTAATGCTTCAGTTGTATAGAACGTTGGTTAGACCGCATTTGGAGTACTGCATCCAGTTCTGGTCACCTTACTACCGGAAGGACGTGGAGGGTCTGGAAAGGGTGCAGAGGAGGTTTACCAGGATGTTGCCTGGCATGGAGGGGCTGGGTTACGAGGAAAGGTTGGAGAAACTGGGACTATTCTCCTTGGAAAGACGGAGATTGAGCGGGGACATGATAGAGGTATATAAGATACTGAAGGGAATAGACAGAGTCAATGGTGAGAGACTGCTCCGTAGATGGGGTACAAATACGAGAGGACATGATTTAAGGGTGAGGGGGGAGAGGTATAATTTGGATATGAGAGGAAGGTTCTTTACGCAGAGAGTTGTGGGGGTATGGAACGCTCTACCGAGTAGGGTGGTGGAGGCAGGCACGTTGGACTCGTTTAAGGTTCAGTTAGATAGACACATGAGTGAAACGAGGATGGAGGGTTATGGTAGGGGTTATTAAATAAGGGTTAGAACCTCGGGGGACACCGGAAAGGCAGGCTTGTGATTAACGTTTTTGTCTTTTTATTCCGCAGGTGGAGGTCCACCTCGTTGTCAAACGAGGGGCACGCACATGGTGGGTCGTGCGTGGGCTGCTCTTGGAGGTTCCGGGAGTGGCCTAGTACTTCGTGTCGGTGTGTGTGCTTGATCCTGGACCGGTAGACGGGCACCGCAACAGCTCAGTGACTATCACTGCTAGCTGTGCAGATACATGGATTTGGGCCTGTGTCTGTGGGAGTTTGTGCATTCTCCCTGTGGTTGCGTGGGTTTCCTCCGGGCGCTCCGATTTCCTCCCACACCCCAAAGATGTGTTCTTAGGCTGATTGGTTTTACCAAATTGACACTATTCTCCCCTGAATCTGGCTAAGTTAGGGGTTCTATTTGTAGATACGCAGGGTAGAACAGGTGTAGGGTGATGCGGCGGCGCGGGCTCGTTCGGCCGAAGGGCCTGTTTCCCGTGCTGTGTTGTTCTTTGTTCTATAAAATTATGATGGGTGTAGATAGAATGAATACAACTAGGCTTTTTCCACTAAGGCTAGGGGATAAAGAAATTAGAGGACTTCGGTTAAGGGTGAAGGGGGAAAAGTTTAAAGGGAATATTAGGGGGGGCTTCTTCACACAGAGAGTGGTGGGAGTGTGGAATGAGCTGCCAGATGAAGTGGTGAATGCTGGCTCACTCTTAACATTTAAGAAAAACTTGGACAGGTACATGGACGAGAGGGGTGTGGGGGGATATGGCCCAGGTGCAGGTCAGTGGGACTAGGCAGAAAAATGGTTTGGCACAGACAAGAAGGGCCAAAAGGCCTGTTTCTGTGCTGTAGTGTTCTATGGTTCTATACAGCAAAGGTCCCAGCACTGACTCCTGAGGAATGCAACTTGTTACAGACTTCCATTCAAGAATGCACCCTTCCACTGCTACCCTCTGTCTTCTTTGACCAAGCCAGTTTTTTGTCCACCTTGCCAGCTCACCTCTGATCCCATGTGACTTCATCTTTAGCAGTCTGCCATGAGAGACCTTGTCAAAGGCCTTAAGGAAGTCCCTGTAGACAACATTCATTGCCCTACCCTCATCAATTATCTTTGTCACTTCCTTGAACAACTTGAACAAGTTTAAGAAAGGAAGCGGGGATAATCCGGGAAATTATAGGCCAGTGTGCCTGACATCAGTGGTGGGGAAGCTTTTGGATAAGATACTAAGGGACAAGATTTGGAAGGAGACACATTTGGAGAAAGTTGGTGGCAAGCAGCATGGTTTTGTACAGGAAAGGTCCTGTCTCATCAACTAGATTGAGTTTTGCAAAGAAATGACCAAGTGAATTGATGAGGGATGGGTTGTGGATGTAGTTTATACGGACTTTAGTAAGGCATTTCACAAGGTCTGACATGGCAGATTAGAACAAAAACTAAAATCACATGGGATTCAGGGTGGTCTGACGAGATGGATACAGAACTGGCTTGGTAAAAGAAGACAGAGAGTAGCAGTGGAAGGATGTTTTTCAGAATGGAGACCTGTAGCTAGTGGTGTTCCACAGAGATCAGTGCTGGGACCTCTGTTTGTAGTATATATAAATGATTTGGAGGGAAATGTGGGGGGTGTGATTAGTAAGTTTGTGGATGACATGAAGATTGGTGGAGTTGCTGATAGTGCCAGGGATTGTCAGAGGATACAACAGGACACAGATAGATTGGAGACTTGGGCACAGAAATGGAGTTTAATGGAGTCAAATGCAAGGTAATGCATTTTGGAGGATGAAATTTAGGTGTGAATTATATTGTAAATGGCACATAAAATAGCAAAGGCAGTGTCAATAATCCTAGTACTAGACAGGTCAGGCAAAAGAATACAGAACAAAGAAAATTACAGCACAGGAATAGGCCCTTTGGCTCTCCAAGCCTGCACCGACCATGCTGCCTAACTGAACTAAGACCCACATAAGCAGAGAGCAAGGGAAGTCCAGATTACATTGCATTTATTTCAATGCAAGAGGCCTGAGGGGCAAGGCAGATGAACTCAGGGCATGGATGGGTACGTGGGACTGGGATATTACAGCAATTACTGAAACATGGCTAAGGGAGAGACAGGACTGGCAGCTTAAAGCTCCAGGGTATGGATGCTATCGGAAAGACACAACAGGAGGTAAGAGAGGAGGGAGAGTTGCATTTTGATTAGGGAAAGCATCACGGCCGTTCTGAGTAAGTTGTGAGAAGGTATTCTGAGAGGCAGGATCTACAGACATTTAGAGAGGCAGGGACTGATTATGGGCAGTCATCATGGCTTTGTGTGTGGAAAATCATCTTTCACAAATTTGGTTGAATTTTTTGAAGGGGTAACCAAGAAGGTAGATGAGGGCAGTGCAGTTGATATTGTCTACGTGGACCTTTGACAAGGTACCATTTAGTAGGCTGTTGCATTAGGTTAAATCTCATGGGATGCAGGGTGAGATATCTAAATGGATACAAAATTTGTTTGATGATAGAAGACAGAGGGTGGTTGTAGACAATTGTTTTTCAAACTGGAGACTTGTGACCAGCGGTGTGCCTCACAGATCAATGCTGGGTCCAATAATTTGTCATTTATATTAATGATTTGGATGAGAATATAGGGGGCATGGTTGGTAAGTTTGCAGATGACACCAAGATTAGTGACATAGTGGACAGTGAAGGATGTTGTCTCGGATTGCAAAGGATCTTGATCAATTGGGCCAGTGGGCTATTGAATGGCAGATGGAGTTTTATTTAGATAAATACAAGGTAAAGTAAAAGTAAGGTTTATTTATGAGTCATAAGTAAGCCTTACATTAACATTGCTTTGAAGTTTTTGTGAAATTCCTGCAGTTGCCACATTCCGTAACCTATTCGGGTCAATGCACCGAACCAGCACGTCTTTCAGAATGTGGGAGGAAACCGGAGCACCCAGAGAAAACCCACACAGACACAGGGAGAACGTGCAGACTCCATACAGACAGCGACCCAGGCCCGGAATCAAACCCATGTCCCTGGCACTGTGAGGCTAACCATTGTGCCACTATGAGGTGATGCATTTTGATAAATTGAACCAGGATAGGACTCATTCAGTTAATTGGGGAGAGTTATTGAACAAAGAGACCTAGGGGTACAGGTTCATAGCTCCTTGAAAGTGGAATCACAGGCGGACAGAGTGGTGAAGAAGGTATTCTGCATGTTTAGTTTCATTGGTCAGAACATTGAATACAGGAGTTGGGACGTCTTGTTGAAGTTGTACAAGACATTGGTAAGGACACACTTGGAATACTGTGTACAGTTCTGGTCACCCTATTATAGAAAGTGTGCAGAAAAGATTTACTAGGATGCTACCAGGACTTGATAGATTGAGTTATAATGAGAGGTTGGATAGACTGGGACCTTTTTCGCTGGAGCGTAGAAGGCTGAGGGGTGACCTTATAGAGGTCTATAAAATAATGAGGGGCATAGATAAGGTAGGTACTCAACATCTTTTCCCAAAGGTAGGGGAGTCTAAAACTAAAGGACATGGGCTTGAGATGAGAGGGGAGAGATGCAAAAGTGTCCAGAGGGGCAATTTTTTCACACAGAGGGTGGTGAGTGTCTGGAACAAGCTGCCAGAGGTTATAGCAGAGGCGGGTACAATTTTGTCTTTTAAAATGTATTTGGACAGTTGCATGGATAAGATGGGTATAGAGAGATATGGGCCAAATGTAGGCAATTGAGACTAGCCTCATGGTTAAAAAAAGGGTGGCATGGACAAGTTGGACCAAAGGGCCTGTTTCCATGCTGTAAACCTCAATGACTCATTGTTCTGAGGGAGCACAGCAGAGAGGCAGCAATTTGTGAGAGGAGAGCTTGAGGGTAGGCTAGAGTGATTTTTTAAAGTAACTTTTCTAGTTTTTTCTTTAAATTTTAAACTGGAAACCGGAAAGAGTTTGCAAAGAGGCTTGGGTAGTTTTTTTTCCCCTGACCATAACTTGGAACGGTGAGGAATCCCGATACTCTACACGTGTAGAGTTTCCCACCCTCCCGCCTCATCGAACCTAAAAGAGAGAGAGAGAGACTTGGAGTGAGAGCAGGTAAGTTTGTTTTTTGTTTTTGTGAGCTGTAAGGGCTTTGGCTCACAGGGCCTAAGCGAAAAGGGCGAGGCAAGGTAAGTTCACAAGTTTTTAATTACTTTTTTCTCTCCTGTATTTCTAAAAAGAGCAGTTATGAATGTGAGGCCAGTATGTTGTTGCCAGTGCAATATGTGGGAGGTCCTAGAGGCTCCTGGTCTCCCAGACGTCCATATCTGTGCTGGGTGTGTGGAGCTGCGGTTCCTAAGGGACCAGGTTAAGGAACTGGAACTGCAGCTCGAGGACCTTCGTCTCATTAGAGAGAATGAGGAGGCAATTGACAGTAGCTACCGGCAAGTGGTCACACCGGGGCAACGGGAAGAAGGCAAGTGGGTAATGGTTAGGAAGGGGAAAGCTCATGTGATGGAGAGCACGCTGGTGATGTCCCCCTTCAAAATAAGTACTCCTGTCTGAGTACTGCTGGGGGGACAGCTCACCTGGGGGAGGAAGCAGTGGCCAGGTCTCTGGAGCTGAGTCCGACCCAGTACTCCAAAAAAATAAGGAAAAGAGCAGCTAGGCAGTGTTAATAGGGCACTCCATAGTGAGGGAGTCAGACAGGCGTTTTTGCGGAAGCAGACGGGAATCGCAGATGGTGGTTTGCCTCCCTGGAGCTGGGATCCGGGATGTCTCTGGTCGCGTCCCAGACATCCTGAAAGGGGAGGGTGAGGAGCCGGAGGTCGTGCCGGAAGATTGGAAAATGGTTAATGTTATGCCGTTGTTTAAGAAGGGTGGCAGGCAAAAGGCGGGGAATTATAGGCCGGTTAGTTTAACGTCTGTTGTAGGAAAAATGTTAGAATCTGTGATCAAGGAGAAAATAGCGAGGCATCTTGAGGAGAATTGTTTGATAGAGCAGACGCAGCACGGTTTCGTTAAGGGGAAGTCATGTCTGACGAATTTTAACTTTTGGGTCAGACCTATCATTCTCCATAGCTGTATTAAAACCAATAGAATTATGGTCACTGGTCCCAAAGTGATCCCTCACTAACACTTCTGTCACCTGCCCTTCCTTATTTCCCAAGAGGAGGTCAAGTCCCCTCTCTCTAGTCGGGCCATCCACATACTGAATGAAAATTCCTCCTGAATACACTCAACAAATTTCCTCCATCCAACCCTCTAATACTATTGCTGTCCCAGTCAATGTTGGGAAAGTTAAAATCTCCGAATATTACCATCCTATTTTTCTTGGAACTGTCTGTAATCTCCTTACATATCTGTATATGTAAATTACAGAGAATATAAAGAACATAGAACAGTACAGCACAGTACAGGCCCTTCGGCCCTCGATGTTGTACTGAGCTTTGTCCAAACCCAAGATCAGTCTATCCCACTCCTTATCATTCTGGAGTGCTCCATGTGCCTATCCAATAACAGCTTGAAAGTTCCTAAAGTGTCCGACTCCACTATCACAGCAGGCAGTGTATTCCACACCCCAACCACTCTCTGAGTAAAGAATCTACCTCGGACATCCCTCCTATATCTCCCACCATGAACCTTATAGTTATGCCCCCTAGTAACAGCTACATCCACCCAAGGAAATAGTCTCTGAATGTCCACTCTATCAATCCCCCTCATCATCTTATAAACCTCTATTAAGTCGCCTCTCATCCTCCTCCGTTCTAAAGAGAAAAGCTCCAGCTCCCTCAACCTTTCCTCATAAGACCTACCCTCCAAACCAGGCCTGGTAAATCTCCTCTGCACTCTCTCCAATGCTTCCACATCCTTCTTATAGTGAGGTGACCAGAACTGAACACAATATTCAAATGTGGTCTCACCAAGGTCCTGTATAGTTACAGCATAACCCCACAGCTCTTAAACTCAAACCCCCTGTTAATAAACACTAACACACTATAAACCTTCTTCACAGCTCTATCCCCTTGAGTGGCAACCTTCAGAGATCTGTGGATATGAACCCCAAGATCTTTCTGTTCCTCCAGTATATATTAGTGTCAATCATTCATTTAAAAAAATGTAACATGAAGCACAGAACGAAATGCACTATATGAAACTTTGATTCAAATTAAATTATATACTTTTCTCATTTGAAAAGGAACTCACCTGAGAGTACAATAGACAGCACTGAACTTTTTTCTGAAGAATGGTCCTTTCATGTGAGAAAAATAATTATGTCGAATTCAAAAACAGAATAAACAGTTAAAAAAACAAATACTTTCTGGGAATGTGCTCAAAATATAAAGTATTTGAGATCAAAGGTTTTTAATGTGACTCCAAACGATTCCCGATGTGTCACGTCGCTCGTCAAGGGAAAATACATTGAAAAAAACCCAGGTCTTAACTGTAAGGAACACAATTGTTTTTATCAATAAAAATCAAAAAATTTTTGTGATGAGTTCAGGTTGAAGAACCATTTGAAGGTTTCCTCACAAATTGGAGGGAAAGGGAGGAGCTGCGTGAGGAGCTGTTCTGGAACCTTCCGGCTCCAACTGTCACTGTGCAGCTGTCAAAACAAACTCTCCTCACTAACTGCACAGCAACACAGCATGGTTTACTGATACTAATTTGTTCACATTTAAAAGTGCTCCTTCTGTGTTATTAATACATTACTAACAATCTTTTCTTTTAAAAAGTGTTTAGATAATTACATCGGATACAATAGGGATAGAGAGATATGGGCTAAATGTGAGAAATTGGGACTAGTTTAGGGGTTTAAAAATAGGCTGGCACGGACAAGTTGGGCCGAAGGGCCTGTTTCCATGCTGTAAACCTCTATGACTCCATCTGTCTTCACAAAAATTTATGGAATTGTGAATTGTGAAGGAATTAAGTTAATAAAAATTAAATTCAAATCGATTGATTTACTGGTTAATAAGGAACAGGTAAATTTGAAAATAAGGATTCAAGATTAAGATTAGGATTAATGTTCGAATGAGGATTAATGATAGAATTAAAGGTGGGATTAAACGTTTGTAAATCAGGAATTGGGATTAGGGAAAATTGTTCATTGTTTGTCGGAGCAAGCAGAGAGGAGGAGCGATTTGTGGCGGGAGCGTGAAGGTAAGAGATTGACTATTTTTTAGTTTTTCACGGGGTTTCTCTTTTTTACAAGTTTCTTTAACAGTAAAACGGAAGTGGGCCGAGGGGTGACCTGGGGGGGGTTTGTTAACACGTGAGGTTTAAAAAGCAGGTGTCAGTATCTAGCGGGCAGCGTCGGTAACGGGCAGTGGATTGAGCAGGTAGCAGAGTCAGAGCTAAAAGGCTTTGGCTCAACGGACTTGGGTCAAAATGGGCGAGGCAGGGTAGGTTTAATTCTTAGTTTCTTTTCCTGTGGAATTTGGAGAAAGGGGGAATTATGAGTGTGAGGCCAGTTTGGTGTTCTCAATGTCGGATGTGGGAGATCCTGGAGTCTCCTGGCCTCCCGGATGTCCATATCCGTGCCGGGTGCGTCGAGCTGCGGCTCCTAAGGGACCGCGTTAGGGAACTGGAGCAACAGCTCGATGACCTTCGTCTGGTCAGTGAGAGTGAGGGAGTGATCGAGAGGACTTACAGGCAGGTGGTCACACCGGGGCCTCGGGAGGCAGGCAAGTGGGTCACGGTGAGGAAGGGGAAAGGTCAGGTGCTAGACAGCACCCCGGTGGATGTGCCCCTTAACAATAAGTACTCCTGTTTGAGTACTGTTGAGTAAATGACCTGGATGAGGGAGTGGAGGGATGGGTTGGTAAGTTTGCTGATGACACGAAGGTTGGAGGTGTTGTGGATAGTGTGGAGGGATGTCAGAAGTTGCAGCGAGACATTGATAGGATGCAAGACTGGGCAAAGAAGTGGCAGATGGAGTTCAACCCAGATAAGAACATAAGAACATAAGAAATAGGAGCAGGAGTAGGCCATCCAGCCCCTCGAGCCTGCCCCGCCATTCAATAAGATCATGGCTGATCTGTCACTGCTCAGTTCCACTTTCCCGCCCTCTCCCCATAACCCTTAATCCCCTCTCTTATCAAAAACCCATCAACACGCGTCTTAAAAATATTTAGCGAGGCAGCCTCCACCACTTCAACGGGCAGAGAATTCCAGAGATTCACCACCCTTTGAGTGAAGAAGTTCCTCCTCAACTCCGTTCTAAACCGCCCCCCCTTTTATCTTGAGGCTGTGCCCCCTAGTCCTACTGTCTTTTTTGAGCAGGAAGAGTCTTTCCACCTCTATCCTATCCATCCCATTCATCATCTTATACGTCTCAATGAGATCTCCTCTCATTCTTCTAAACTCTAACGAGTACAAGCCCAGTTTATTCAGCCTCTCCTCATACCTCAACCCCCTCAACTCCGGTATCAGCCTAGTAAACCTCCTCTGCACTCCCTCCAAGGCCAAAATATCTTTGCGCAGGTGCAGCGCCCAAAAATGCACACAGTACTCCAGTTGCGGCCTCACCAATGCCCTATACAGCTGCAGCAAGACCTCCTTACTTTTATATTCAATCCCCCTCGCTATGAAGGCCAGCATCCCATTCGCCTTCCTGACCACCTGTTGCACCTGTAAGCTGGGTTTTTGCGACTCATGCACAAGGACCCCGAGGTCCCGCTGCACCGTCGCCTGCTGCAGTTTTTCGCCCCGTAAGTAATAGTCCTTCCTACCATTCTTCCTACCAAAGTGGACCACCTCACACTTGCCAACATTAAATTCCATTTGCCATTTCCTGGCCCATTCGCCCAGCCTATCTAGATCCTTCTGCAGACTCTCCACACCCTCTGCACAATTTGCCGTTCCCCCAATCTTGGTGTCATCAGCAAATTTCGACACTCTACACTCGGTTCCCTCCTCCAGATCATCTATATAAATGGTAAAAAGCTGAGACCCCAGCACCGACCCCTGGGGCACTCCACTAGTCACCATCCGCCAATCCGAATAGCACCCGTTGACCCCCACTCTCTGCCTCCTATTTGACAACCAATCCTCTATCCACACTAACACCCTACCCCCAACTCCATGTCCCTCGACCTTCTCCAATAACCTCTTGTGAGGCACTTTGTCAAACGCCTTCTGAAAATCTAGAAAGACCACATCCACCGGCTCTCCTCTATCCACCGCCCTAGACACATCCTCATAGAACTCCAGTAAATTTGTCAGACACGACTTCCCTTTAATGAAACCGTGCTGCGTCTGCTCTATCAAGCAATTCCCTTCAAGATGCCTCACAATTTCCTCCTTAATGACAGATTCTAACATTTTACCTACCACAGACGTTAAACTAACCGGCCTATAATTCCCCGCCTTTTGCCTGGCACCCTTCTTAAACAACGGCGTAACATTAGCCGTTTTCCAATCATCCGGCACTTCCCCGGAATCCAGCGACGTTTGGAAAATAACCACCAAGGCATCCACTATCACCTCCGCCATTTCTTTCAGAATCCTCGGATGCGTTCCATCCGGTCCTGGGGACTTGTCCACAATCAGCCCCTCCAGTCTGTCGAGCACCGCCTTTCTAGTAACAGTAATGTCATTAAGACCCTCATTTTGGCAGGTCAAATAGGATGACAGGTTATAATATTAAGGGTAAGACTCTTGGCAGTGTGGAAGATCAGAAGGATCTTGGGGTCCAGGTTCATAGGACGCTCAAAGCAGCTTCGCAGGTAGAGGATGTGGTTAAGAAGGTAAATGGTGTACTGGCCTTCATCAATCGAGGAATTGAGTTTAGGAGTCGGGAGGTAATGCAACCCTGGTCAGACCCCACTTGGAGTACTGTGCTCAGTTCTGGTCACCTCACTACAGAAAGGATGTAGAAGCCATAGAAAGGGTGCAGAGGAGATTTACAAGGATGTTGCCTGGATTGGGTGGCATGCCTTATGAGGGTAGGTTGAGGGAGCTCTGTCTTTTCTCGTCAGAGAGATGAAGGGTGAGAGGTGACCTGATAGAAGCGTATAAGATGTTGAGAAGTATAGCTCGGGTGGATTCTCAGAGACTTTTTCCCAGGGCTGAAGTGGCTGCTAAGAGAGGACAAAGGTTTAAGGTGCTGGGGAGTAGGTACAGAGGAGATGTCAGGGGTAAGTTTTTCACTCAGAGGGTGGTGGGTGAGTGGAATCGGCTGCCGTCGGTGATGGTGGAGGCAAAATTGTTAAGGTCTTTTAAGAGACTTTTGGATGAGTGCAGGGGATTTAATGGGATTGAGAGTTATAGAAAGGCCTGGTGGGTATGGATATGATCGGTGCAACTTGTGGGCCGAAGGGCCGGATTGTGCTGTAGTGTTCTATGTTCTGGATGAGTACATGGGACTTAATAGGATTGAGGGTTATAGGAAAGTCTAGTAGGTAGTGTTGTGATCGGCGCAACTTGTGGGCTGAAGGACCTGTTTGTGCTGTAGTTTTCTACGTTCTATGTTCTATAACATTACACGTGCAGTGGACAATGGGGAACCTGTGGATGTGGTGTATCTGGATTTCCAGAAGGCATTTGACGAGGTGCCGCACCAAAGACTGCTACATAAGATAAAGGTGCATAATGTTACAGGTAATGTATTAGCATGGATAGAGGATTGGTTAACTAACAGAAAGCAAAGAGTGGGGGTAAATGGGTGTTTTTCTGGTTGGTGATCAGTGACAAGTGGTGTGCCTCAGGGATCAGTGTTGGGACTGCAGTTGTTTACGATTTACATAGATGATTTGGAGTTGGGGACCAAGTGCAGTGTGTCAAAATTTGCAGATCACACTGAGATGAGTGGCAGAGCAAAGTGTGCAGAGGACGCAGTAAGTCTACAAAGGGATATAGATAGTCTAAGTGAGTGGGCAAGGGTCTGACAGATGGAGTACAACGTTGGTAAATGAGAGGTCATCCATTTTGGTCAGAATAACAGCAAAATGGACGATTATTTAAATGGTAAAAAATTGCAGCATGCTGCTGTGCAGAGGGACCTGGGTGTCCTTGTGCAGGAATCTCAAGGAGTTGGTTTGCAGATACAGCAGGTAATTAAGAAGGCAAATAGAATTTTGTCCTTCATTGCTAGAGGGATGGAGTTTAAAAACAGCGAGGTTATGTTGCAGCTGTATAAGGTGCTGGTGAGGCCACACCTGGAGTACTGTGTACAGTTTTGGTCTCCTTACTTGAGAAAGGATATACTGGCACTGGAGGGGGTGCAGAGGAGATTCACTAGGTTGATTCCGGAGTTGAGAGAGTTGGCTTATGAGGAGAGACTGAATAGACTGGGGCTATACTCATTGGAATTCAAAAGAATGAGGGGAGATCTTACAGAAAGATAATAGATTTTGAAGGGAATGGGTAAGATAGAAGAAGGGAAGTTGTTTCCATTGGCAGGTGAAACTAGAACTAGGGAGCATGGCCTCAAAATAAGGGGAAGCAGATTTGGGACTGAGTTGAGGAGGAATTTCTTCACACAAAGGGTTGTGAATCTGTGGAATTTCCTGCCCAGTGAAGCAGTTGAGGCTACCTCATTGAATGTTTTTAAGGCAAGGATAGATAAATGTTTGAACAGTAAAGGAATTAAGGGTTATGGTGAGCGGGCGGGTAAGTGGAGCTGAGTCCACAAAAAGATCAGCCATGATCTTATTGAATGGTGGAGCAGGCTCGAGGGACCAGATGGCCCACTCCTGCTCCTAGTTCTTATGTTCTTAAAGCCGTAATTGAAACCGGGTCCCTTGTGCCGTGAGGCAGCTGTGAAAACCACTGTGTCGTCATACCACCCCATTTCATCTGTGGATGTGTCAATTCTCAAGAATTTCTTGGTAAAAATTAGACCATTGGGATTTCACCTGGAAAGCAGTATTCGCTGAGAATATGTTTTATCTAAAGCTGATGTTCATGATTTCAGTTGTTCTACATTTTCAAATTTCAAATATAAGAATTGGGAAAGTTATTTCCAAATAAGAAATAAGCATTATTCTTGAGAAGCAAATATCTTGTTTTTCGTTTGGAACTGGTTGAATCTTTTCATTTTCCAGAGTCTGGAATTTCGGCTCCATAATTCATTGCAAGGATTAATCTTTCTAAATTGTGTGGCAATCTGGGAGTGTGCCAGTTACAATTTAAGATTAAAAGCAACACTCACTCCAGCGATTGCAGGCAAATTAAAATACCCCCGCGCCCGTTTCATAGAGTTCCCATTATTAAATACAATTCCATCATAATCCCATAGGGGGAGCAGCAGTCCCTCCACATTGATGCAGACCATTGGTGGGGTGGGGGAGTGTGGAATAGGGGGCAAGGCAGGGTTAGGGTCAGGGTTAGCTTTAGGGTTAGGGTTAGGGGCTGTGCAGGAAAAACGTATATACCCCCACTGAAGCAGGCACAACACACAATGGATTTATATAACTGTATCGGCAGTACAGGCTTAGTTTAAAATATCTTAATGTGTTTAACGACAGTATAACTGAATATCTAATTACGCTATAATAGGATTGTTAAATCAATATAAATACCCCAAAACGGGACGGTGCTGTAACAGTCTCGGGGGTAAGGGACAGTACAGGACGATGCTGTAACAGTCTCAGGGGTAAGGGGCAGTACAGGACGATGCTGTAACAGTCTCAGGGGTAAGGGGCAGTACGGGACGGAGCTGTAACAGTCTCAGGGGTAGGGGACTGTACGGGACAGTGCTGTATCCGTGTCAGGGGTAAGGGACAGTACGGGACGGTGCTGTAACAGTCTCAGGGGTAGGGGGGAGTACGGGACGGTGCTGTAACAGTCTCAGGGGTAATGGACAGTACAGGACGGTGCTGTAACAGTCTCAGGGGTAATGGACAGTACAGGACGGTGCTGTAACAGTCTCAGGGGTAATGGACAGTACAGGACGGTGCTGTAACAGTCTCAGGGGTAGGGGACAGTACAGGACGGTGCTGTAACAGTCTCAGGGGTAAGGGACAGTACAGGACGGTGCTGTAACAGTCTCAGGGGTAGGGGACAGTACAGGACAGTGCTGTAACAGTCTCAGGGGTAGGGGACAGTACAGGACAGTGCTGTAACAGTCGCAGGGGTAAGGGACAGTACGGGACGGTGCTGTAACAGTCTCAGGGGTAGGGGACAGTACAGGACAGTGCTGTAACAGTCTCAGGGGTAAGGGACAGTACGGGACGGTGCTGTAACAGTCTCAGGGGTAAGGGGCAGCACAGGATGGTGCTGTAACAGTCTCAGGGGTAAGGGATAGTACAGGACGGTGCTGTAACATTCTCAGGGGTAAGGGACAGTACAGGACGGTGCTATAACAGTCTCAGGGGTAGGGGACAGTACAGGACGGTGCTGTAACAGTCTCAGGGGTAAGGGACAGTACGGGACGGTGCTGTAACAGTCTCAGGGGTAAGGGGCAGCACAGGATGGTACTGTAACAGTCTCAGGGGTAAGGGACAGTACAGGGTGGTGCTGTAACAGTCTCAGGGGTAGGGGACAGTACAGGACGGTGCTGTAACAGTCTCAGGGGTAAGGGACAGTACAGGACGGTGCTGTAACAGTCTCAGGGGTAAGGGGGAGTACAGGACAGTGCTGTAACAGTCTCGGGGTAAGGGACAGTACAGGACGGTGCTGTAACAGTCTCAGGGGTAATGGACAGTACAGGACAGTGTTGTAACAGTCTCAGGGGTAAGGGACAGTACAGGACGGTGCTGTAACAGTCTCAGGGGTAATGGACAGTACAGGACAGTGTTGTAACAGTCTCAGGGGTAAGGGACAGTACAGGACGGTGCTGTAATAGTCTCAGGGGTAAGGGGGAGTACAGGACGGTGCTGTAACAGTCTCAGGGGTAAGGGACAGTACAGGACGGTGCTGTAACAGTCTCAGGGGTAAGGGGGAGTACAGGACGGTGCTGTAACAGTCTCAGGGGTAAGGGGGAGTACAGGACGGTGCTGTAACAGTCTCAGGGGTAAGGGGGAGTACAGGACGGTGCTGTAACAGTCTCAGGGGTAGGGGACAGTACAGGACAGTGCTGTAACAGTCTCAGGGGTAAGGGATAGTACAGGACGGTGCTGTAACAGTCTCAGGGGTAAGCGGCAGTACAGGACGGTACTGTAACAGTCTCAGGGGTAAGGGGGAGTACAGGACGGTGCTGTAACAGTCTCAGGGGTAGGGGGGAGTACGGGACGGTGCTGTAACAGTCTCAGGGGTAAGGGGGAGTACAGGACGGTGCTGTAACAGTCTCAGGGGTAAGCGACAGTACAGGACGGTGCTGTAACAGTCTCAGGGGTAGGGGACAGTACAGGACGGTGCTGTAACAGTCTCAGGGGTAATGGACAGTACAGGACGGTGCTGTAACAGTCTCAGGGGTAAGGGACAGTACAGGACAGTGCTGTACAGTCTCAGGGGTAATGGACAGTACAGGACAGTGCTGTAACAGTCTGAGGGGTAATGGACAGTACAGGACAGTGCTGTAACAGTCTCAGGCGTAATGGACAGTACAGGACAGTGCTGTAACAGTCTCGGGGTAGGGAATAGTGCAGGACGGTGCCGTAACAGTCTCGGGGGTAAGGGACAGTACAGGACGGTGCTGTAACAGTCTCAGGGGTAAGGGGCGGTACAGGACGGTGCTGTAACAGTCTCAGGGGTAAGGGACAGTACAGGATGGTGCTGTAACAGTCTCAGGGGTAAGGGGCGGTACAGGACGGTGCTGTAACAGTCTCAGGGGTAAGGGACAGTGCAGGATGGTGCTGTAACAGTCTCAGGGGTAGGGGACAGTACAGGACGGTGCTGTAACAGTCTCAGGGGTAGGGGACAGTACAGGACAGTGCTGTAACAGTCTCAGGGGTAAGGGACAGTACAGGACGGTGCTGTAAGTCTCAGGGGTAAGGGGCAGTACAGGACGGTGCTGTAACAGTCTCAGGGGTGTGGGGAAGTAGAGGGGAATGGTCCCTTTGAGCATTCCATATGGACAGGTATGAGCTGTCTCCTCACATGATGGATAATTGATCAGAAAATGCTGTCAAAATCTTAAATAAAAATTATTTTTAATTATCTGTATTCTGATATGACAGAAATGTTAGCTGAATATTACATTAATGCTTCAGTGTTATATATTTGTAGTCAATCTGATCCTGGGTGTTGGCAGTCATACCCATTGGGAGGAGCTGATTAACAAAGAGTATTATTTAAACTGGCTGCTGGAAACTCACAGCCTGTGTCTGTGGCTCAGAAAGGGAATGAGTTCAGAAGCTCAGAGACTGCGACAGAAACCTTTGGAGTTGGACAGAGAGAGGACATGTCCCCTTTTCTTTTGGCTCATGTCCAACCCTTGTTTCTCCCTGTGATCCCTGGCCTTGCAGGCAGATTGATGAGTGAATGCTGGAAAGGGGCAGGCAGTCAGTGGACATTCCCCTTCTCCAGTAAGTATTCTGTTTTGGATACTGTTGGGGGGAGATGGGCTATCAGGGATAACAGCAGCAGCAGCCAAAGCAGTGGCATCACGGCTGGCTCTGTTGTTAAGCAGGGAGGGACAAAGAGGACTAGAGCAATATTTATAGGGGACTCTATAGTTAGGGGTGCAGATAGGTGTTTCTGTGGATGTGAAAGAGACTCCAGGATGGTATGTTGCTTTCCTGGTGCCAGGATCCAGAATGTCTCTGAATGGGCAGGAAGCATTCTGAAAGGGAGAGGGTAAACAGCCAGAGGTTGTGGTCTATATTGGTACAAAGGACATAGACAGGAACATTGAACATAGAACACTACAGCACAAACAGGCCCTCCGGCCCACAAGTTGCGCCGATTATATCCATACCTACCAGGCCATAGAACTATCTGTAGTTCCCAATCTCATTAAGTCCCATGTACTCATCCAGAAGTCTTTTAAAAGACTCCAGTGAGTTCACCTCTACTACCACCGACGGCAGCCGATTCCACTCACTCACCACCCTCTGAGTGAAAAACTTACCCCGAACATCTCCTCTGTACCTGCTCCCCAGCTCCTTAAACCTGTGTCCTCTCGTAGCGACCATTTCAGCCCTGGGAAATAGCCTCCGAACTTGGGGGAAGGATAATTACAAAAAATAGGCAGGAACTGAAGAATGAAGATGGGGAGCAGATGTTTGAGGGCGAATCAACATCTGGCATGTGGGAGGCTTTCAAATGTAAGTTGATTGGGATTCAGGACTGGCACATTCCTATAAGGATGAAGGATAAGTAAGGCAAGTTTTGGGAACCTTGGATAATGAGAGATATTATGAGCCTAGTCAAAGAGAAAAAGAAAACATTTGTCAAAACTAGGAGGCTGGGAACACATGAAGCAAGTGTGGAATACAAGGAAAGTAGAAAGAAACTTAAGCAAGGAGTAAGAAGAGCTGAAAGGGGTCATGAAAAAGCATTGGCCAGCAGGATTAAGGAAAATCCCAAGGCTTTTTACACATATATAAAGAGCAAGAGGGTAGCCAGGGAGAGGGTTGGCCCACTCAAGGACAAGGGAGGGAATCTGTGTGGAGCCAGAGGAAATGGGCGAGATATTAAATGAGTACTTTGCGTCAGTATTCACCAAAGAGAAGGAGTTGGTGGATGATGAGTCTGGGAAAGGGTGTGTAGATAGTTTGAGTCATGTTGAGATCAAAAAAGAGGAGGTTTTGGGTTTTGAGAAGCATCAAGATAGACAAGTCTCCAGAGCCTGATGGGATATACCCCAGAATACTGAGAGAGGCAAGGGAGGAAATTGCTGGAGCCTTGAGAGAAATCTTTGTATCCTCACTGGCTATGGGGGGAGTCCCAGAGGAGAATAGCCAATGTTGTTCCTTTGTTTAAGAAGCGTAGCAAGAATAATCCAGGTAATTACAGGCTGGTGAGCCTTACATCTCTATTAGGGACATTACGGGAGAGGCAACTTCAAGACAGGATTTATTCCCACTTGGAACGAAGTGGATATATTAGTGAGAGGCAACATGGTTTTGTGAAGGGGAGGTCATGTCTCACGAAATTGATCGAGGTTTTTTGAGGAAGTGACGAAGATGATTGATGAAGATAGGGCAGTGGGTGTTGTCTACATGGATTTCAATAAAGCCTTTGACAAGGTCCCTCATGGCAGATTGGTGCAGAAAGTAAAGTCACACAGGATCAGAGGTGACTTGGCAAGGTGGATATAAAACTGGCTCGGTCAAAGAAGACAGAGGGTAACAGTGGAAGGGTGTGTTGCTGAATGGAGGGCTGTGACAAGTGGCATTCCTCGGGGATGAGTGCTGGGATCTTTGCTGTTTGTAATATATATAAATGATTTGGAGGAAAATGTAACTGGAGTGATTAGTAAGTTTGTGGACGATACAAAGGTTGGTGGATTGGCAGAGAGTGATGAGGACCATCAGAGGATACAGCAGGATATAGATCAGTTGGAGACTTGGGCAGAGAGATGGCAGATGGAGCTTAATCCAGACAAATGTGGAGAGGTTGGAGAAACTTGATCTGTTCTCACTGGAGTGACGGAGGTTGAAGGGAGACCTCATAGAACTCTACAAGATTTTGAGAGGCATGGACAGAGTGGATAGTCAGAAGCTTTTCTCATGGTGGAATAGTCAATTACTCTGGCGCACAGGTTTACGGTGTGAGGGAGAAGTTTTAAAAGAGATGTACGAAGCAAAATTTTACAGAGTGGTGGGTGCCTGGAACTCGTTGCCGGGGGAAGTAGTGGAAACAGATACGGTAGTGCCTTTTAAGGGGCATCTTGACAAGTACACGAATGAGATGGGAACAGAGGAATATAGTTCCCGGAAGCGTAGGGCATTGTAGTTAAGTCAGGCAGCATGATTGGTGCAGGCTTGGAGGGCCAAAGGGCCTGTTCCTGTGCTGTAATGTTCTTTGTTCTTTGTTCAAATTTAATTGTGTTTTTTGAAGGGGTAACCAAAAAGGTAGATGAGGACAGTGCAGTTGATGTTGTCTACATGGACTTTAGCAAGGCCTTTGACAAGGTACCACGTGGTAGGTTGTTGTAGAAGGTTAAATGTCACGGGATCCAGGGTGAGTTACCTAAATGAATACAAAATTGGCTTCTTGACAGAAGCCAGAGGGTGGTTGTAGAGTTGTTTTTCAAACTGGAGACCTGTGACCAGCGGTGTGCCTCTGATCAGTGCTGGGTCCCTGAGTGCTGGGCCCACTGTTATTTGTCATTTATATTAATGATTTGGATGATAATATAGGGGGCGTGGTTAGTATGTTTGCAGATGACACTAAGGTTGGTGACATAGTGGACAGTGAAGAAAGTTATCTCCAATTGCAACAGGATTTTGATCAATTGGGCCAGTGGGCTGACAAATGTCAGATGGAGTTTGATGGAATGTGAGGTGATGCATTTTGGTAGATTGAACCAGGGCAGGACTTACTCAGTTAATGATAGGGCATTGGGGAGAGTTACAGAACAAAGAGATCTAGGATGCACGTCCATAGCTCCTTGGAAGCGGAGTCACAGGCGGACAGAATGGTGAAAAAGGCATTTGGCATGATTTAGGGTATTAGGGGGCCAGGGTCATTCGGGTTAGTCCCATTAGAACATCTGCATTAGGGTTAGGGATTGCATTGGGGGTATGGAGAGGGGGTGTGGCGGGGTGGGTGGTGGGTGGTGTGATGAGGATTCTGGCTGTGGGGTTAGGGTTACATTCAGGGTGAGGGTGAGAGGTTGGAGTTGGGTTTAGGGTTAGGGTTTAGGGTTAGGGTTAACGTTAGGCAGTACGTTAAGGTTAGAGTAAGGGTATTAGGGTAAGGGTTAGGGGTAGGGTTGAGGTTAGGGGTGAGGGTTAGGGTGTTAGGGTTAGGATTAGCCACTCTGCATTAGAGTTAGGGGTAGGGTTAGGGTTAGCCACTCTGCATTAGGGTTAGGGTTAGGGTTTTCCACTCTGCATTAGGGTTAGGGTTAGGGTTCGGGTTAGGGGTTAAGTTTAGGGTTAGGGTTCATGTTAGGGGTTAGGGTTCAGGGTTCGTGTTAAAGGTTCGGGTTTGGGTTAGGGTTAGTGTCAGGGTCAGGGTTGGGGTTAGGGTGTGCATTCAGCTTAGGGTTTGGGTTAGGGTCAGGTTAATGGTTAGGGTTAGAGTTAGGGTTAGTGTTCGGTTTCGGGGTTAGGGTTAGGATTTAGGGTTAGGGTTAGTGTTAGGGTTAGGATTAGGTTTTAGAGTTAGGGTTCGGCTTTAGGGTTAGTGTTCGGGTCAGGGTCAGGATTAGGGTTATATTAGGGTTAGGGTTAGGGTGAAGGTTCGGGTTAGAGTTAGAGTTAGGGCTAGGGCTAGGGCTGGAGTTAGGGCTAGAGCTAGGGTTAGCATTAGGGCTAGGGCTAGGGTTAGGGCTAGGGCTAGGGTTAGGGTACCCGAACAGTGCTGGAGTGTGGTGACTGTGTGGAGGTGGATTTCAGCATAATTTCATTGGAGTGCTAATGTTAACCTACTTGTAACAGGAATAAACAACAGCACACAGCCCTGCCACAGCAATCTCTGCAAGATGTGCCAGATCATCGACACGGATACCATCATCTCACGTGAGAACACCATCCACCAGATACACGGCACGTACTCTTGAAACTCGGCCAACATTGTCTCCCTGATACGCTGCAGGAAAGGATGTCCCGAAGCATGGTACATTGGGGAGACCATGCAGACGCTATGACAACGGATGAATGAACATCGCTCGACAATCACCAGGCAAGACTGTTCCCTTCCTGTTGGCGAACACTTAAGTGGTCATGGGCATTCAGCCTCTGACCTTCGGGTAAGCGTTCTCCAAGACGGCCTTCACAACACACGACAGCGCAGAGTCACTGAGCAGAGACTGATAGCCAAGTTCCGCACACATGAGGATGGTCTCAGTTGGGATCTTGGGTTCATGTTGCACTATCTGTAACCCCCATGACTTGCCTGGGTTTGCAAAACCTCACTTACTGGACTGTCTGGAGACAATACACATCTCTTTAACCTGTGATCAGTGCTCCTTCCACGCCAGTTGTCGGCATCTTTAAGACTTGAACAGCAGGTTAGTTGTAAAGATTCGCATTCTAATCAGTAATCTGTAAACTGTCTGTGCTTTATATGCTCTGTCTGAGGCCCGAACTCTCCATTCACCTGACGAAGGCAGAAACCCCGAAAGCTTGTGAGTTTACTATCAAATAAATCAGTTAGACGTAAACCTGGTGTTGTCAGACTTCTTACTGTGTTTACCCCAGTCCAACGTCGGCATCGCCACATCAGGGTAGAAGGGCCCAGGAGTAATTCGCATCATCTGATATTAAGCATCCTCCATAAGGTTTAATTCAAAGGGGTAAGTCATGGCAGGAGAACTTGAAGCCTTGGAGTTTTCCTTCTGCTCCATGTGGGAATCCGGCAACTTTTCTGGTTGTCTCCAACTGAGACTCCTGGAAGCCAGTGTTTCAGAGCTGGAGCGGCAGCTGGGGATACTGTGGAGCATCCACAAGGTGGAGAATATAGTGGATACACGTATAGAGAAGCAGGCACACCACAGGCTAAGACTTCCAGAGCCAGAGGAAATGGGTGAGGTATTAAATGAGTACTTTGCGTCAGTATTCACTAAAGAGAAGGAATTGGTGGACAATGAGTCTGGGAAAGGATATGTAGATAGTTTGAGTCATGCTGAGATCAAAAAGGAGATATTGGGGTTCTTGAAAAACATTAAGGTAGACAAGTCCCCAGGTCCTGATGGGATATACCCCTGAATACTGAGAGAGGCAAGAGAGGAAATTGCTGGGGCCTTGAGAGAAATCTTTGTATCCTCACTGGCTACAGGGGATGTCATGATGTGGAGATGCCGGCATTGAACTGGGGCGGGCACAGTCAGAAGTCTCACAATACCAGGTTAAAGTCCAACTTGTTTGATGCACAAGCTTTTGGAGTGTCGCTCCTTAATCAGGTGAGTGAGGAATTGTGTTCACAAACAGGGCATATAAAGACACAAACTCAGTTTACAAGATAATGGTTGGAATGTGAGTCTTTACAGGTAATCAAGTCTTAAAGGTGCAGACAATGTGAGTGGAGAGAAGGGCTCAGTGCAGGTTAAAGAGATGTGTATTGTCTACAGACAGGTCAGTTCATGAGATTTTGCAAGCCCAGGCAAGTCGTGGGGGTTACAGATAGTGTGACATGAACCCAAGATGTTGTCCCTTTGTTTAAGAAGGGTAGCAAGAATAATCCAGGTAATTACAGGCCAGTGAGCCTTACATCAGTGGTAGGGAAATTATTGGAGATGATTCTTTGAGACAGGGTTTACTCCCGCTTGGAAATAAGTGGACGTATTAGTGAGAGGCAACATGGTTTTGTGAAGGGGATGTCGTGTCTCACGAACTTGATCGAGGTTTTTGAGGAAGTAACGAAGATGATTGATGAGGGTAGGGCAGTGGATGTTGTCTACATGGACTTCAGTAAGGCCTTTGACAAGGCCCTTCATGGCAGACTGGTGCAGAAGGTGAAGTCGCACGGGATCAGAGGTGAGCTGGCAAGGTGGATACAAAACTGGCTCGGCCAAAGAAGACAAAGGGTAGCAGGGTATGAAGGGTGGAAGGGTGTGTTTCTGAATGGAGGGCTGTGACAAGTGGTGTTCCTCAGGGATCAGTGCTGGGATCATTGCAGTTTGTAATATATATAAATGATTTGGAGGAAAATGTAACTGGATTGACGCAAGTTTGGGGATGACACAAAGGTTGGTGGATTTGTGGATAGCGATGAGAACCATCAGAGGATACAGGAGGATATAGATCAGTTGGAGACTTGGGCGGAGAGATGGCAGATAGAGTTTAATCTGGACAAATGTAATGCATTTTGGAAGGTCTCATGCAGATAGGAAATATACAGTAAATTGCAGAACCCTTAAGAATATTTTCTTAAAAAAATTTTTTATATGATGAGAGGTGTTGATCAGGTGGATTCCAGAGGCTTTTCCCCAGGGCTGAAATGGTCGCTACGAGAGAACACAGGTTTAAGGTACTGGAGAGTAGGTACGGAGGAGATGTCAGGGGTAAGATTTTCACTCAGAGGGTGGTGAGTGAGTGGAATCGGCTGCCGTTGGATGTGGTGGAGGCAAATTTGTTAGGGTCTTTTAAGAGACTTCTGGATGAGTATATGGGACTTATTAGGATTGAGGGTTATAGGTAAGCTTAGTAGGTAGAGATAAGATCAGCGCAACTTGTGGCCCAAAGGGCCTGTTTGTGCTATAGTTTTTCTATGATTCTACTATTGATAGGCAGAGGATCTGGATGTACAGGTACACAGGTCACTGAAAGTGACAATGTCCTGGGATACACTTCATCAGGTCCAGGGGATTTATCTACCTTGATGCACTATAAGACTTCCAGCACCACCTTCTCTGTAATATGTACATTCCTCAAGACATCACTATTTATTTCCCAAGTTCCCTAACATCCATGCTTTTCTCAACAGTAAATACTGATGAGAAATATTCATTTAGGATCTCACCCATCTCTTGTGGATCCGCACATCTCGTGTCCCCTTTTTGCCCTCCTGATTTCACTCTTAACTCTGCTCCTACACCCCCTTTACTCTTCAAGGGAATCACTTGATCCCAGCTGCCTCTGCATGTCATGAGCCTCTTGCTTCTTCTTGACCAGTCATCCGAGTCATCCAGAGTTCCCGACTTCTGCCAGCCTTGCCCTTAACTCTCAGAGGAATGTATTTATCCTGAACCCTGGTTAACACAGTTAGAGGGAAAGACAGAGAGGTAGTCAGGTCTGGGAACCATGTCCCTACAGTCAGCATTAAGGTGATACAGTGATTAGCACTGCTGCCTCATAGACCCGGGTTCAATTCCTGGCTTGGGTGACTGTCTGTGCAGAGTCTGCACATTCTCCCTGTGTCTGCGTGGGTTTCTCCAGTTTCCTCCCACACTCCAAAGATGTGCTAGTTAGGTGGATTGGCCATGCTAAATTGTCCCTTAGTGTCCCAAAATGTGGAGGTCAGATGGATGGTTATGTTAAATGTGTGGGGTTACGGGATAGGGCAGAGGGGTCACCTGGATGGGACGCTCTGTCAGACAGTGAGTGGAGACTGGATGGACCAAATGGCCTCTTTCTGCACAGTAGGATTCTATGGACAGATGGATCGAGTCTGAGGCTCAGACTGCAGCTCAGTAACTGTGAGCTGGTGTACCATGGTCTCAGAGACTGCGTGCAGTGGATCAGTAAAAAGTCTGACAACACCAGGTTTTAGTCCAACCTATTTATTTGATAATATACTCACTAGCTTTCGGGGTTACCCCCTTCGTCAGGTGAATGGAGAGTTCTGGCCTCAGACAGAGCATATAAAGCACAGACAGTTTAGAGATTACTGATTAAAATGCGAATCCTTACACCTAACCTGCTGTTCAAGACCTGAAGTGGCTGATAATGTGAGTGGAAGGAGCACTGATCACAGTTTAAAGAGATGTGTATTGTCTCCAGACAGTACAGTAAGTGAGGTTTTGCAAACCCAGGCAAGTCATGGGGGTTACAGATAGTGCGACATGAACCCAAGATCCCTGTTGAGACCGTCCTCATGTGTGCGGAACTTGGCTATCAGTCTCTGCTCAGCGACTCTGCGCTGTCGTGTGTCGTGAAGGCCGCCTTGGAGAATGCTTACCCGAAGGTCAGAGGCTGAATGCCCGTGACCACTGAAGTGTTCGCCAACAGGAAGGGAACAGTCTTGCCTGGTGACTGTCGAGCGATGTTCATTCATCCGTTGTCGTAGCGTCTGCATGGTCTCCCCAATGTACCATGCTTCGGGACATCCTTTCTTGCAACGTATCAGGTAGACAATGTTGGCCGAGTTGCAAGAGTATTTACCATGTACCTGGTGGATGGTATTCTCACGTGTGATGATGGTATCCATGTCGATGATCCGGCATGTCTTGCAGAGGTTGCTGTGACAGGGTTGTGTGGTATTGTGGTCACTGTTCTCCTGAAGGCTGGGTAGCTTGCTGCGAACAATGGTCTGTTTGAGGTTGTGTGGTTGTCTGAAAGCAAGAAGTGGGGGTGTGGGGATAGCCCTGGCGAGATGTTCGTCTTCATCAATGATATGTTGATGACTCCGGAGAAGATGTCGTAGCTTCTCCGCTCCGGGGAAGTACTGGACGACGTACTCCGGGGAAGTACTGGATCACACAGGGGTTCACCAGCCTCTCCATGCTATCCCATTCGCAATCTGTCAGTGAGGGAGCTGGAGGCTGCTGACTTGACTTAAAGTTAGCACGTTCAGCCTGGATAATCACAGTTCCTGAATAACAGCTTTCAGAGTGAAGTCCCCCTCCACATCCTACCCAAATCAAACCATAAGCTCAGTCACAATGACACACCAACCACAGGTCAGCCAGCTCTGCCAGAGAGTGAATGGGAGAGAGAGACAGCACAGTTACCTTGTGCTCCTGACAGCCAGTGATCAAATACTGGAAGATGTACTGGTTAGGGTGCATTGACTCAAATAGGTACCAGAGTGTGGCAGCTTGGGGAATTTCACAGTAACTTCATTGTAGTGTTAATGTAAGCCTTTCTTGTAACTAATAAATAAACTTTAACTTTAGATAGTTAGTCGAGTAATATTGAGAAGATCAGCGATTCGCCCTGTGGCAGCTAAACCCATTAATGGCTGCTTCACAACCCCTCTGGCATTTTACCACCTTTGAATGGGGTAACAGCCATTGGCAGCTTGTGGGGTACCACACCCCCTCACAGAGGGTGTAGTCCTGGACTAGTAACCCAGAGGATAATACTCTGGGGACACGGCTTCAAATCCCACCATGACAGCTGATGGAATTTCAGTTCAACTAATAAATGTGGAATATAAAGCTCACCTCAGTGAGTGGGAGCACGGAACTATCACTGACTACTGCTTTCAGGAGGGAAATTTACCTCTCTGAAATGACCGAGAAAGCCACACAGTTCACGGTCGATTAGGGATAGATAAATAGCAATGACATTGTTATAAATTCCAGCCATTGACTGAGAGAATTAGATAGGATACATTTCCTCACACTGGTTCATTTACTGGATGTGAGCCTCGGACAGACGAACATTTACTGCCCACCTCGAATTGTTGTGAATATTACTATGGAAGACTCAGTTGAAGCTGAGTTTGCTGATGATTGTCTTTTAGCTACGATACTGTGTGAGAATGATGCAGAATTAATTCCAAGAGAAAAATTGTTTACTGAAATTCCAAATCACACTTGGAGGGTTAAGGACAACCAAATTCCAGACCATAATATACAACCAAACAGCAATAGACCCCCTCCTGATCAACTTTCTTATTGACTGTGTACAATAGAAACTAGAAACAGGAGGAGGCCACGGCCCTTCGAGCCTACTCCACCATTCATTCGGATCATGGCTGATCATCAAATTCAATATTCTGATCCCCCCACACTCGCCATATCGCCTGATCCCTTTAGCTCAAAGAGCGAAATCTAATTTCTTCTCAAAATCAGACATTTTGGCCTCAATTACTTTCTGTGGGAGTGAATTCAGAGTTAATGTAAGCCTTACTTGTGACTAATAAATAAATTTGTGTCTTTTTGTTGTTGTAATGCCTGTAGCCAGTGTCCTCGAATTGTTACTGAGGCAATATAATGGAGTTGATGTTTATTTTTAATCTGGACTGGTGCAGTGTTCTGAGGTTGTATGAGCCTTTTGGAGTTGCTGAGTGGTTGGCAGATCAGGTGCTGCCTGGAGACTTTTCCTTTTTCCACACAAAATCCAAGATTTCAGTTTTTGTTTAGTTGTTAGCTAGAAGCTGGTGGAGGTAGGTAGTGCCTCTCTCTTTCTCTCTCTTTAGAGGTGATGTGGACATGCCGGCGTTTGACTGAGGTAGGCACAATAAGAAGTCTTACAACACCGGGTTGGCGTCCAGTGGGTTTGTTTGGTAGCACGAGCTTTCGGAGTGCTGCCCCTTCATCAGGTGACTCTGAGGGTTCATGCTACCAAATGAACCTGTTGGATTTTAACCTGGTGTTGTGAGACATGTTACTGTGTTTAGAGGTGAAATGGGAGTTCCAGCACTGGGATGTCTGAATATTAATCCAACATTCAAAGGAGCAAAGGAATCTAAAGATGTGCAGGTTAGATGGATTGTCAATACCGAATTGACCCTTAGTGTCAGTGTAGGATAAATTAGGGGGCTTTCAAGGTTAGGGCCTCGGTGGGATTGTTGTCAGTGCTCGATGGGCCGAATGGCCTCTTTCTGCACTGTAGGAATTCTATGATTCTGTATTGACTGGGACTTCCTCAGTGCCAGCGATTTGGATGGGGATGTCCAGGCAATTAAAAACAGGAACAGCCCTTGAAGAATATGGAGAAAGTAGGAAGGAGCTCAAACGAGGAGTTAGGAGGGCTAAAAGTGTCCATGGAATGTCCTTGGCCAGCAGGGTGAAGGGAAATCCCAAGGTATTTTATACATATAAATACAATAAGAGGGTCGCTGGGGAAAGAGTTGGCCCACTCAAAGATAAAAACACTGAAACATAGAAAATTGGAACAGAAGTAGGCCATTCGTCCCTTCGAACCTGAACTACCATTCAATATGATCATGCACTTTCAGTATCCCACTCCCACTTTCTCTTGATACCCCTTGATCCCTCTAGTCACTCGGGCCAACTCCAACTCCCTTTTGAACACACCTAACGAACAGCTTTCTGTGGTACAGAATTCCACAGATTCACAACTCTCCGACTGAAGAAGTCCTTCCTCATAAGGACATGAGAACTAGGAGCAGGAGTAGGCCACCTGGCCCCTCGAGCCTGCCCCGCCATTCAATAAGATCATGGCTGATCTTTTTGTGGACTCAGCTCCACTTACCTGCCCGCTCACCATAACCCTTAATTCCTTTACTGTTCAAAAATTTATCTATCCTTGCCTTAAAAACATTCAATGAGGGATCCTCAACTGCTTCACTAGGCAGGGAATTCCACAGATTCACAACCCTTTGTGTGAAGAAGTTCCTCTTCAACTCAGTCCTAAATCTTCCCCTTATTTTGAGGCTATGCCCCCCAGTTCTAGTTTCACCTGCCAGTGGAAACAACTTCCCTGCTTCTATCTTATCTATTCCCTTCATAATTTTCTTCTTCCCTCATTCTTCTGAATTCCAATGAGTATAGCCCCAGTCTACTCCGTCTCTCGTCATAAGCCAACCCTCTCGACTCCAGAATCAGCCTAGTGAATCTCCTCTGCACCCCCTCCAGTGCCAGTATATCCTTTCTCAAGTAAGGAGACCAAAACTGTACACAGTACTCCAGGTGTGGCCTCACCAGCACCTTATACAGCTGCAACATAACCTCCCTGTTTTTAAACTCCATCCCTCCAGGAATGAAGGACAAAATTCCATTTGCCTTCTTAATTACCTGCTGCATCTGCAAACCAACTCCTTGAGATTCCTGCACAAGGACACCCAGGTCCCTCTGCACAGCAGCATGCTGCAGCTTTTTACCATTTGAATAATAGTCCATTTTGCTGATATTCCTACCAAAATGGATGACTTCACATTTACCAGCATTGTACTCCATCTGCCAGACCCTCGCCCACTCATTTAGATTGTCTGTATCCCTTTGCAGACTTTCAGCGTCTTCTGCACATTTTGCTCTGCTACTTACCTTAATGTTATCTGCGAATTTTGACACACTATACTTGATCCCCAACTCCAAACCATCTATGTAAATCGTAAACAATTGTGGTCCCAGTCCTGATCCCTGAGGCACACCACTAGTCACTGATCGCCAGCCAGAAAAACACCCATTTACCCCCACTCTTTGCTTTCTGTTAGTTAACCAATCCTCTATCCATGCTAATACATTACCCGTAACACTGTGCACCTTTATCTTATGTATCAGTCTTTGGTACAGCACCTTGTCAAATACTTTCTGGAAATTCAGATACACCACATCCACAGGTTCCCCACTGTCCACTGCACAATGTAATGTTCTCAAAGAATTCCACCAAATTAGTCAAACTCATTTACATAAGAACATAAGAACATAAGAAATAGGAGCAGGAGTAGGCCATCTGGCCCTTCGAGCCTGCCCCGCCATTCAATAAGATCATGGCTGATCTGTCGTGGCTCAGTTCCACATTCCCACCCTCTCCCCATAACCCTTAATCCCCTCTCTTATCAAAAACCCATCAACCCGCGTCTTAAAAATATTTAGCGAGGCAGCCTCCACCACTTCAACGGGCAGAGAATTCCAGAGATTCATCACCCTTTGAGTGAAGAAGTTCCTCCTCAACTCCGTTCGAAACCGCCCCCCCTTTATCTTGAGGCTGTGCCCCCTAGTCCTACTGTCCTTTCTGAGCGGGAACAGTCTCTCCACCTCTATCCTATCCATCCCATTCATCATCTTATACGTCTCAATGAGATCTCCCCTCATTCTTCTAAACTCTAACGAGTACAAGCCTAGTTTATTCAGCCTCTCCTCATAGCTCAACCCCCTCAACTCCGGCATCAGCCTAGTAAACCTCCTCTGCACTCCCTCCAAGGCCAGTCTCAGTCCTGAATGGCTTACCCTTTTTCTGATCTCTAGTTTTGGTCTCCCCCTTTCTTTCATTGGAAGCCTTCTTTGTGTATCGAGGCACCAAGCACCCATGAAATATATGCTGCAGTTGAAACTGAGGTACAAAGATGAAAGAATTGAAGAGACCCTCTTCATGGTCAAGGAAGGTATTTTGAAAGACAGGATCTACAGGTATTTAGAAACTCAAAGTCTGATTAGGGACAGTTGGCATGGCTTTGTAAGTGGAAAATCATGTCTCACAAATTTGATTGAATTTTTTGAAAGGGTAACCAAGAAGGTAGATGGGGGCAGTGCAGTTGATGTTGTCTACATGGACTTTAGTAAGACCTTTGACAAGGTACCGCATGGTAGGTTGTTGCATAAGGTTAAATCTCACGGGATCCAGGGTAAGGTATCCAAATGGAATGGATAGATTTAATCTACAAGGAACAGCATTGCTAACCGTACATAACTCCTCAGCTCTGCACCTGTCACCTTTAGTTCTAATTTCAAGTCCTGCAGTGGATATCAATGCTATATTTAGAGGTAGAATGATGCTGAAACCAAGGCAGCTATCTGTGACTAAGCTGTTTGTATATTTCTCCAGTTGCAGCCTCTACATGTTATTCAGATTAGAACAGTCGATAATTATATTGTTCAGATATATCTAGATGTGGTTAAACTCAGTTCTTGATAAAACACGAACTTTAGGCCAATACTGATATACGTTAATTACATCTCAGCTGATAGCTTAGTTTATCTGTTAATTAGCTGAATTTGATCCAGCGAAGGTCCAAACATCAGCTATTCCACCTCTCTGGAACATTCCACAGTGAAAGTTTAATGCTGCAGCTTTAGAAGACTCTAGTCAGACCCCACTTGGAGTACTGTGCACAGTTCTGGTTGCCTCATTACAAGAAAGATGTGGAAGCTATTGAAAGTATGCAGAGGAGATTTACAAGGATGTTGCTTGGATTGGGTGGCATGCCTTATGAAGATAGGTTGAGGGGGCTAGGTCTCTTCTCCCTGGAGAGACGAAGGATGAGAGGTGACCTGATAGAGGTTTATAAGATGTTGAGAGGAATAGACAGGGTGGATTCTCGGAGGCTATTTCCCAGGGCTGAAATGGTTGCTATGAGAAGTCACCGGTTTAAGATACAGAGGTAAGTTTTTCACTCAGAGGGTGGTGAGTGAGTGGAATCGGCTGCCGTCGGTGGTGGTGGAGGCAAATTCGTTGGGGTCTTTTAAGAGACTTCTGGATGAGTACATGGGATTTAATGGGATTGAGGGTTATAGATAGGCCTGGTAGGTAGGGATATGATCAGCGCAACTTGTGGGCCAAAGGGCCTGTTTGTGCTGCAGTTTTCTATGTTCTATGTTCTAAAGGTGGATAAGCAGACATTCCCCAAAATCTCACTGGGAGATTCAAACACCATGGAGAGTTACAACATACAAGTCGTCTTGTGATGAGAAACTCACGGATAACTCCAGTCACGTTCCAGTATCATAAGACATAGGAGCAGAATTAGGCCACTCGGCCCATCGAGTCTGCTCCACCATTCAATCATGGCTGATATTTTTCTCATCCCCCATTCTCCTGCCTTTTCCCCATAACCCCTGATCCCCTTATTAATCAAGAACCAATCTATCTCTGTCTTAAAGACACCCAATGACCTGGCCTCCATAGCCTTCTGCGGCAAAGAGTTCCACAGATTCCCCACTCTCTGGCTGCAAAAATTCCTCCTCATCTCTGTTTTAAAGGATCGTCCCTTTAGCCTGAGGTTGTGCCCTGTGGTTCTAGTTTTTCCTACTACTGGAAACATCCTCTCTACATCCACTCTATCCAGGCCTCGCAGTATCCTGTAAGTTTCAATAAGATTCCCCCATCATCCTTCTAAACTCCAACAAGTACAGACCCCAAATCCTCAACAGTTCCTCATACGACAAGCCCTTCATTCCAGGGATCATAAGAGCTAGGAGCAGGAGTAGACATCTGGGTCCCTCGAGCCTGCCCCGCCATTCAATAAGATCATGGCTGATCTTTTTGTGGACTCAGCTCCACTTACCTGCCTGATTACCATCCCTTAATTCCTTTACTGTTCAAAAATGTACCTATCCTTGCCTTAAAAACATTCAATGAGGTAGCCTCAACTGCTTCACTGGGCAGGAATTCCACAGATTCACAACTCTTTGTGTGAAGAAGTTCCTCCTCAACTCAGTCCTAAATCTGCTCCCCCTTATTTTCAGACTATGCCCCCTAGTTCTAGTTTCAGAACAAGAACATTCTTATGATCCTCCTCTGAGCCCTTTAAAAGGCCAGCACATCCTTCCTTAGATACGGGGCCCAAAACTATTCACAATATTCCAAATGGGGTCTGACCAGAGCCTTATACAGTGATGTGGTGAAGTCCTTCTGTAAATTACAACATGGAACATGGTTTATTGCTCGACTTGAAACTTAGAGTTATCGAGTCATAGAGGTTTACTGCATGGAAACAGGCCCTTCGGCCCAACTTGTCCATGCTGCCCTTATTTTTAAAACCCCTAAGCTAATCCCAACTGCCCACATATCCCTCTATACCCACCTTACCCATGCAACTGTCTAAATGCTTTTTAAAAGACAAAATTGTACCCGCCTCTACTACTACCTCTGGCAGCTTGTTCCAGACACTCACCACCCTCATTCTGAAAAAATTACACCTCTGGACACTTTTGTATCTCTCCCCTCTCACTTTAAACCTATGCCCTCTAGTTTTAGACTCCCCTACCTTTGGGAAAAGATATTGACTATCTACCTTGTCTATGCCCCTCATTATTTTATAGACCTCTATAAGATCATCCTTCAGCCCCCTACACTCCAGAGAAAAAAGTCCCAGTCCATCCAGCCTCTCCTTATAACTCAATCCATCAAGTCCTGGGAGCCCCATCCTAGTAAATCTTTTCTGCGCTCTTTCTAGTTTAATAATATCCTTTCTATAATATGGTGACCAGAATTGCATGCAGTATTCCAAGTGTAGCCTTACCAATGTCTTGCACAACTTCAACAAGATGTCCCAACTCCTGTATTCAATGTTCTGACCAACGAAACCAAGCATGCCAAATGCCTTCTTCACCACTCTGTCCACCTGTGACTCCACTTTCAAAGAGCTATGAACATGTACCCCTAGATCTCTTTGTTCTGTTACTCTCCCCAGTGCCTTACCATTAACTGAATAAGTCCTGCCCTGGTTCAATCTACCAAAATGCATCACCTCACATTTGTCTAAATTAAACTCCATCTAGCATTTGTCAGCCCACTGACCCAATTGATCAAGATCCCACTGCAGTTGGAGATAACTGTCTTCAATTTCCACTATGCCACCAATCTTGGTGTCATCTGGAAACTTACTAACCATGCCTCCTATATTCTCATCCAAATCATTAATATAAATAACAAATAACAGTGGGCCCAGCACTGATCCCTGAGGCACACCACTGGTCACAGGCCTCCAGTTTGAAAAACAATTCTCTACAACCACCCTCTGGCTTCTGTCAAGAAGCCAATTTTGTATCCATTTAGATACCTCCCCCTGGATCCTGTGAGATTTAACTTTATGCAACAACCTACCACACGGTACCTTGTCAAAGGCCTTGCTAAAGTCCATGTAGACAATATCAACTGCACTGCCCTCATCTACCTTCTTGGTTACCCCATTCAAAAAACTCAATCAAATTTGTGAGACATGTTTTTCCACTCACAAAGCCATGCTGACTGTTCCTAATCAATCCTTGCATCTCTAAGTGCCTGTAGATCCTGTCCCTCAAAATATCTTCCTATATATATGGCCTTTATAAATCGGAGTATTGAGTATAAAAGTTGGAGTGTTATGGTAAGGTTGTATAAGGCATCGGTGAGGCTGAGTTGAGAGTGTTGTGTACAGTTTTGGTCACCTAATTACAAGAAGGATGTAAATAACGTTGAAAGAGCACAGAGAAGGTTCACAAGGATGTTGCCGGGACTTGAGAAGCTGAGTTACAGAGAGAGATTGAATAGATTAGGACTTTATTCCCTGGAGTGTAGAAGAATGAGGGGAGATTTGATAGAGGTGTATAAGATTTTGACAGGTAAAGATAGAGTGAATGCAAGCAGGCTTTTTCCACTGAGGCTAGGGGAGAAAAAACCAGAGAGCATGGGTTAAGGGTGAAAGGAGAAACGTTTAAAGGGAATATTGGGGGAGCTTCTTCACACAGAGAGTGGTGGGAGTGTGGAATGAGCTGTCAGATAAAGTGGTAAATGCGGGGCCACTTTTAACATTTAAGAAAAACTTGGATGGGTTCATGGATGAGAGGGGTGTGGAGGGATGTGGTCCAAGTGCAGGTCAGTGGGACTAGGCAAAAAAATAGTTCGGCACAGACAAGAAGGGCCAAAAGGCCTGTTTCTGAGCTGTAATTTTCTCTGGTTCTATGATTCTAATTTACCCGCCACAGATGTGAGGCTCACTGGCCTGTAGTTCCCAGGCTTTTCCCTGCAGCCTTTTTTAAACAAAGACACAACATTTGCCATTCTCCAATCTTCAGGCACCTCACCCGTGACTGTCGATGATTCAAAAATCTCGGCTAGGAGACCCACAATTTCCTCCCTAGTCTCTCACAATGTCCTACATAAGAACATAAGAAATAGGAGCAGGAGTAGGCCATCTAGCCCTTCGAGCCTGCCCCGCCATTCAATAAGATCATGGCTGATCTGAAGTGGCTCAGTTCCACTTTCCCGCTTTCTCCCCATAAAGCTTAATCCCCTTGCCTACCAAAAACCTATCTACCCGCGTCTTAAATATATTTAGCGAGGTAGCCTCCACCACTTCAACGGGCAGAGAATTCCAGAGATTCACCACCCTTTGAGTGAAGAAGTTCCTCCTCAACTCTGTCCTAAGCTCCTCCCACCCCTTATCTTGAGGCTGTGCCCTCTAGTCCTGGGATACACTTCATCAGGTCCCGGGGATTTATCTACTTGATGCACTTTAAGACTCATACTGAATGGGATCACTGTAGATCTATCTTGCACTTTGCTTTCTTTCTGCCCTGAAGCTCCCCTGCGGTCAGTAAATGTGCGTTAGTGAGAGGTGGCAGCGGGTCTTTCCATAGAGTGGGGAGTATGCTTGGTAGCAGAGAAAGTGCTCGATATCTGGGGTTGGCTGCTTGCAAGCCTTGACCACAATTCAGTCTACTTTAGGATACTAATGGAAAAAGATGAGTGCTGTCCGAAGGGGAGGGTGCTAAACGGGGGGAAGGCTAACTATAGCCGGATTAGGCAGGAACTTATAGATACTGATTGGGAGAGGTTGTTTGAGGGTAAGTCCATGTTCGGCATGTGGGAGTCTTTTAAGGGACAGCTGAAAAGGTTGCAAGAAAGACATGTGCCGGTTAAGAGGAAGGATGGGAAAGGTAGGATCAGGGAGCCGTGGATAACTAGGGAGATTGAGGACTTGGTCAGGAGGAAAAGAGAGGCGTATGTTAGGTCTAAGCAACTGGGAACGGAGAGAGCATTGGAGGAATACAGAGAGAGAAGGAGAGAGCTCAAATGGGGAGTTAAAAGGGCGAAAAGGGGGCATGAAATGGTCTTGGCAGACAGGATTAAGGAATATCCAAAAGCATTTCACTCCGATGTTAGGAATAAAAAGGTGGTTAGAGGAAAAGTTGGTCCTCTTAGGGACAGTGGAGGGGAACTATGCCTAGAGTCTGAGGGAATGGGGGAGATCCTGAATGAATACTTTGCGTCAGTATTCACGAAGGAGAGGGACCTGTTTTCAGGTACTGTCTTGGAGGGAGTTGTAGACCTGTTAGAGGAAATATCTATTACGAGGGAGGAAGTGTTATGGTTTTTAGGTAGTATTAAAACTGATAAATCTCCGGGGCCTGATGGCATTTATCCTAGGCTGCTTAGGGAGACGAGGGATGAAATTGCTGGGCCTCTGACGCAAATCTTTTTCTCTTTGGACACAGGTGAGGCCCCGGAGGACTGGAGGATAGCAAACATGGTACCGTTGTTTAAAAAGGGTAGTAGGGTTAACTCGGGTAATTTTAGGCCTGTAAGTTTGACGTCAGTGGTAGGAAAGTTGTTGGAAAGGATTCTTAGGGATAGGATGTATAAGCATTTAGAGTGTGGCAATTTGATTAGTGATAGACAGCATGGATTTGTACAGGGGAGGTCGTGCCTTACGAATCTGGTAGAATTTTTTTGAGGACGTGACAAAAACGGTTGACGAAGGACAAGCCGTGGATGTCGTCTACATGGATTTCAGTTAGGCATTTGACAAAGTTCCTCATGGCAGGTTGGTGGAAAAGGTTAAGGCTCATGGGATACAAGGACAGGTGTCTAGATGGATTGAGAACTGGCTTGCTAAGAGGAGACAGAGAGTAGTAGTGGAAGGGTCCTTTTCTAGCTGGAGGCCTGTAACTAGTGGTGTGCCACAGGGCTCAGTACTGGGACCTTTGTTATTTGTAATATACATAAATGACTTGGAAGAGGGCGTACGTGGTGTGATCAGCAAGATTGCAGATGATACAAAGATGGCTGATAGTGAGGAGCAGTGTCAGGCAATACAGCAGGATATAGATAGGCTGGTATATTGTGCTGAGAAATGGCAGATGGAATTTAATCCAGATAAATGCGAGGTGATGCATTTTGGAAGAAATAATGTAGGGGGGAGTTACACAATAAATGGTAGGCCTATTAAGAGTATAGAAACGCTGAGGGACCTGGTGGTGCAAGTACACAAGTCCTTGAAGGTGGCAGTACAGGTGAAGAGTGTGGTGAAGAAAGCCTATGGTTTGTTTGCCTTTATAGGAAGGGGTATAGAGTACAAGAGCTGGAGTCTAATGTTGCAGTTGTATAGAACGTTGGTTCGCCCGCATTTGGAGTACTGCGTCCAGTTCTGGTCGCCTTACTACCGGAAGGACGTGGAGACCCTGGAGAGAGTGCAGAGGAGGTTTACCAGGATGATGCCTGGCATGGAAAGACTGAGCTACGAGGAAAGATTGGGCAAATTAGGACTGTTTCCTTAGAAAGGCGGAGAATGAACAAAACAAAGAGGTGTATTTGTTCTTTGTTTGTTTATTGTCTACTTCCCATCATGCTGAGCAATTGGACCATTAGTTGGCCAAGGTTCACAAGGCACACATTAAGAATACATTTCAAGATTATAATACTTGGTTAACTTATGGTTGTACAGGCAATACCTTTCCATATCTTGCATTAGGCAGGTGATGAATCCTTATGCTATATATAAGGCACCTTGTAATCTTTGCCTCAACCTACTCTACTTTTTATCATAAATTTAAGATGAGGGCCTTTTATATAACATAGAACACTACAGCACAAACAGGCCCTTCGGCCCACAAGTTGCACTGATCATATTCCTACCTGCCAGGCCTACCTATAACCCTCAATCCCATTAAATCCCACGTACTCATCCCGAAGACTTTTAAAAGACCCCAATGAGTTTGTCTCCACCACCACCGACGGCAGCCGATTCCACTCACCCACCACCCTCTGAATGAAAAACTTACCCCTGACATCTCCTCTGTACCTACTTCCCAGCACCTTAAACCTGTGTCCTCTCGTAGCGACCATTTCAGCCCTGGGAAGTAGCCTCTAAGAATCCACCCGATCTATACCTCTCAACATCTTATACACTCTATCAGATCACCTCTCATCCTTCATCTCTCCAGGGAGAAAAGACCTAGCTCCCTCAACCTATCCTCATAAGGCATGCCACCCAATCCAGGCAACATCCTTGTAAATCTCCTCTGCACCTTTTCAATAACTTCCATATCTTTCTTGTAATGAGGAAGGATATACTCAGAGTTTTGTACTATCCCCCTTCACTCTTGTTGACCCCAGCTTATGAAAATTACATTAAATTTTCATTTCAAACAGCCTTTATGAGATTACTCGTCAAGTAATATACTGTTAGATTATTACCTCACTTTTTTCAGTGTTCTCCCTCGTTTTGTCTGTTGTAGGTAAAGTGTTAGAATCCGTCATCAAGGAGGAAATAGCGAGGCATCTTGAGGGGAACTGCTTGATTGAGCAGATGCAGCACGGTTTCGTTAAGGGGAAGTCGTGTCTGACAAATTTATTGGAGTTCTATGAGGATGTGTCGAGGGCGGTGGATAGAGGACAGCCGGTGGATGTGGTCTTTCTTGATTTTCAGAAGGCATTTGACAAGGTACCTCACAAGAGGTTATTGCAGAAGGTAAGGGGGCATGGAGTTGGGGGTAGGCTGTTAGCGTGGATAGAGGATTGGTTGTCAAATAGGAGGCAGAGAGTGGGGGTTAATGGGTGCTATTCGGATTGGCGGTTGGTGACTAGTGAACAAAGAACAAAGAACAAAAACAGCCTGGGAAACAGGCCCTTCGGCCCAACGAGCCCATGCTGCCATCTCAACACCACCTCTCTACCCATGGCCCCTATCTAATGTTTTATGGCCATCCAGATTGAGGGAAAACTGATTTAGGGACAATTCATTCCTGCCAATCAGCCTAACAGCACATCTTTGGGGTGTGCGAGGAAACCGGAGCACCCGGAGAAAACCCACGCAAGCACGGGGAGAATGCGCAAACTCCCACAGACACCGGCCCAAATCCATGTGTCTGCACAGCAATCAGCGATAGTCACTGAGCTGTCGCCTTGCCCAGTATCTGGTCCAGTTTAGGCACACACTAACGACATGAAGCACCAGGCCAATCTCGAACAACCAAGAGCAGCCCCAGTACGACCCATTGTGTGTATGCCCCTCGTTGGACACGAGGTGGACCGACTTAAAACCTGTGAATGAAAAGAGAAAAACATTATTATCATACTATACCCATTTACATTTCTAGGGACACCCCAATGCTAATGACCCTTATTTAAAGGTTCTCCTATATCCACCCATCTCCAACTCAGTCATGTGCCTGTCTAAGTTTCTCTTAAAGGACTCTAGCGTGTTTGCCTCCACCACCTTACTTGGCAGAGCATTCCATACCCCCACTACCCTCTGTGTGAAAAACCTCCCTCTAATATCTGTGTTGTACCGTTCCCCCCTCACCTTAAGTCCATGGCCCCTTGTCCTACGTGACTCTATTATAGGAAATAGCTTACCTCTGTTTACTCTATCTATACCCTTCATAATCTTATATACCTCTATTAGATCCCCCCTCAGTCGCTGTCTTTCAAGGGAAAAGAGCCCCAATTTCTTCAATCTTTCCTCATACCCCAGTCCTTCCATACCAGGCAACATCCTGGTAAACCTCCTCTGCACTCTCTCCAGAGTCTCCACGTCCTTCTGGTAGTGTGGCGACCAGAACTGGATGCAGTACTCCAAATGCGGCCTAACCAACATTCTATACAACTGCAACATTAGACTCCAGCTCTTATATTCTATACCCCTTCCTATAAAGGCTAACATACCATAGGCTTTCTTCACCACACTCTCCACTTGTACTGCCACCTTCAAAGACTTGTGCACTTGCACCCCCAGGTCTCACTGCGACTCTATACTCCTTACAGGCTTACCCTTTATCATATAACTTCCCCCTACATTATTCCGGCCAAAATGCATCATCTCATATTTATCCGGATTAAACTCCATTTGCCACGTATCTGCCCAATCAACCAGCCTATCAATATCCTGCTGTATTGCCAGACACTGCTCCTCACTGCCCGCCAATCCAGCCATCTTGGTGTCATCAGCAAACTTGCTGATCACACCACCTACTCCCTCTTCCAAATCATTTATATACACCGCAAAGAGAAGAGGTCCCAGTACCGAGCCCTGCGGCACACCACTAGTGACAGACCTCCAGCTAGAAAAAGACCCCTCCACAACTACTCTCTGACTCCTCTTGACAAGCCAGTCCTCTACCCATCTAGATACCTGACCACATATCCCATGAGCTTTAATCTTCTGTACCAACCTACCATGAGGGACTTTGTCAAACGCCTTACTGAAATCCATATAGACGACATCAACGGCTCGTCCTTTGTCAACCGTTTTTGTCACCTCCTCAAAGAATTCTGCTAGATTCGTAAGGCAAGACTTCCCCTTGACAAAGCCATGCTGCGTATCCTTAATCAGATCGCAACACTCCAAGTGCGCATAGATCCTATCCCTAAGAATCCTCTCCATCAACTTACCTACCACTAACGTTAAGCTCACCAGCCTATAGTCCCTATAGTGGAGTGCCCCAGGGGTCGGTGCTGGGGCCTCAGCTATTTACCATTTATATAGATGATCTGGAGGAGGGAACCGAGTGTATGGTGTCGAAATTTGCTGATGACACCAAGATTGGTGGAACGGCAAATTGCGCGGAGGGTGTGGAGAGTCTGCAGAAGGATCTAGATAGGCTGGGCGAATGGGCCAGGAACTGGCAAATGGAATTTAATGTTGGCAAGTGCGAGGTGGTCCACTTTGGTAGGAATAATGGTAGGAAGGACTATTACTTATGTGGCGAAAAACTGCAGCAGGCGACGGTGCAGAGGGACCTCGCGGTCCTTGTGCATGAGTCGCAAAAACCCAGCCTGCAGGTGCAGCAGGTGGTCAGGAAGGCGAATGGGATGCTGGCCTTCATAGCGAGGGGGATTGAATATAAAAGTAGGGAGGTCTTGCTGCAGCTGTATAGGGCATTGATGAAGCCGCAGCTGGAGTACTGTGTGCAGTTTTGGTCGCCGCACTTACGCAAGGATATTTTGGCCTTGGAGGGAGTGCAGAGGAGGTTTACTAGGCTGATACCGGAGTTGAGGGGATTGAGCTATGAGGAGAGGCTGAATAAACTAGGCTTGTACTCGTTAGAGTTTAGAAGGATGAGGGGAGATCTCATTGAGACATATAAGATGATGAATGGGATGGATAGGATAGAGGTGGAGAGACTCTTCCCGCTCAGAAAGGACAGTAGGACTAGAGGGCACAGCCTCAAGATAAAGGGGGGGCGGTTTCGAACGGAGTTGAGGGGGAACTTCTTCACTCAAAGGGTGGTGAATCTCTGGAATTCTCTGCCCGTTGAAGTGGTGGAGGCTGCCTCGCTAAATATTTTTAAGATGCGGGTTGATGGCTTTTTGATAAGCGAGGGGATTAAGGGTTATGGGGAGAGGGCAGGAATGTGGAACTGAGCCATGACAGATCAGCCATGATCTTATTGAATGGCGGGGCAGGCTTGAAGGGCTAGATGGCCTACTCCTGCTCCTATTTCTTATGTTCTTATGTTCTTGATCTCTTGATAGAAACTTTCTACACATATCATTTAACTTGTTGCTTATCCCATTACACCACTGTATATTTTTGATTTGATTTATTATTGTCACGTGTATTAATATACAGTAAAAAGTATTGTTTCTTGCACGCTATACAGACAAAGCATACCATTCATAGAGATGGAAAAGAGAATGCAGAATGTAGTGTTACAGTCATAGCTAAGGTGTAGAGAAAGATCAGCTTAATGCAAGGTAGGTCCATTCAAAAGTCTGACAGCAGCAGGGAAGAAGCTGTCCTTGAGTCAGTTGGTATGTGACCTTAGACTTTTGTACCTTTTTCCTGACGGAAGAAGTGGAAAAGAGAATGTCCGGGGTCCATGGGGTCCTTAATTAATGTAGCTATTGCTCAGAGAAAGATCTGAAGTCTCTATGAAAGAGGCTATTTGTGAGTTATAGAAAAGACAGTCAAATTTTCTGTCAATATATAAAAAGGAAGAGAGTAACTAAAGTAAACACCATTTAATACAATCATGGCTGATACCTTTTACTTAAATGCCTTTAATACCCCCTAACCTCACATTGTAAAAGGTTATGGGGACAGTGGGTGTAAAAGACATTGAAGTGTCTGATCAGCCATTATCGTATTAACTGAGGAGTGGGCTCGATGGGCTGAATGGCCTACTCCTGTCCTATATTCCCAGTCCCTTAAAGAATGAGACTTGGGAATTAATCATGGGGGAAAGAAGGGAATGGCAGTGACTTAGAACAAACATTGTGTAACTGTCCTTATAATAGAGATATAAAAAGAATGTGAAAAGTAACAATAGGAAATCAATGTCTAAAGGGAGGAACTCAAAACAATCACTGTCACCGGAGAAAAAGCATTCAGAACACTCATGGAGCTAAAGCTTGACAAGTCCCTGGGCCGAGAGACTGCGATTGTGGATGCATTGGTTTCTGGAAAGGCTCCAGCAGATTGGAGAACATTAAGTGTAACACCTCTATTCAGGAAAGGAGGGACACAGACAGCTGGAAACTATAGGCCAGTTAACCCTGGCGTTCACTACAGAGGAAGTTGTACAGCCCATTTTAAAAATCGTAATACCATCAGGCAGAGTCAACATGGTTTTGTGAAAGGGAAATCATGTTTGAAACAAAAATTAGAATTCTTTAAGGATTTTAAGAATAGGATGTATAAAGGGGGACCAGAAGATGTGGTGTATTTTAATTCCCACAAGGCATTCAATAAAATGCCACATAATGATAAGTGCTTATAGTATTTGGGGGGAGGCAGAATGGTGATGTACTAGTCTGAATAGTGGATTGACTAACTAACAGGAAACACAGAGTGTGGATAAATGGGTAATGTTCAGGACGGCAAAATAATTAATAGAGTCAAAGGGATCAGTGCCAGGCTCTCAGCTATTTATGATCTACATGAGTTAAATGCAGGAATGGAATGTATTGTAGGCAAATTTGCTCTTGGTACAAAGATAGGGGAAAAGTGAATTGTGAGAAGGATATAAGGTGAAGTGAGTTGGCAGAAATCTGACAGATGGAGCATAATGTGGGGAAATGTGAGCTTATCCAATTTAGCAGGCAGAAAAACTGGATGCTCTTTAAATAGAGACTGCAGAATGCTGCAGTACAGAAGGATTTGGGTGTCCTTGTGCATGAGTCACAAAAAGTTAGTATGTATGTACAGGAAGTAATTATGAAGGCAAATACTTACTGCGAGAGAGATGGAGTATACATTCATACATGCTCATTGTTCCTGAGGAGCAGTATCGAGAGGCAGCGATTTTTGGGCGCGAGAGGAGGCAGCAAACAGGTACATTTTTCTGTTTTTATTGTTTAACGTTTTATTTATAGTTTCAAAGTTGCGAGTTTCGGCGTTTTTTTTAAATTAGTTAGAAACCGGAAGTCGTCACTAGGACGCTTGCTGGTATTTGTAGTTTTTTTTTTCTCGGGCCCCTAACCCTATAAATTAGTGTAGAGAGGATACCCGATCCTCTACACTGGTAGAGAATCCCACCCTCCCACCTCCTCTAACCTAATTATAAGTGTGGGGGAAGTTTTTTTTTACTATTTTTTTTATTTTTCTGCTGGTAATTGTTTCAGGGATGGCAGTTCAGGCAGTGTGCTGCATCTCCTGTGGGATGTATGTGGTGAGGGAATCTAGTAGTGTTTCAGGTGATTTTACTTGTAGGAAGTGTGTTAGATTGCAGCTTCTGGAGGAGCGTGTAAAGGAGCTGGAGGTGGAGTTAGAGGAACTCCGCATAATTCGGGAGGCAGAGGTGGACATTGATAGGAGTTATAAGGAGATAGTCACTCCTAGAAACCAGTCTTGGGTCACTGCCACGAGGAGGGGAAAGAAGAATGTGGTGGGACAATCCCCTGGGGCTGTTCCCCTCCAAAATAGGTTTTCGGTCCTGGAGGCTACAGTTGAGGAGGAATCAACTGGGGATAGCCAAAGGGAGCAGGTCTCTGGGGATGAGCCTATTGTAAAAGCTCAGGTGGTTAGGGGTTGCAAAAGATTGGGACTTGTGATTGGGGACTCCACCATTAAAGGGACGGATAAGAGAGTCGGTAGCAATGATAGGGACTCAGGGCTGGTGTGTTGCCTACCAGGGGCTGGGGTCCGGGATGTATCAGAGAGGATATTCAAGACTCTCAGGGGAGAGGGAGATCAACCCCAAGTTATAATTCATGTGGGGACGCATGATATAGGGAGGCTAAGGGAAGGGGATATTAAGCAGAGATTCATGGAGTTGGGGTGGAAGCTAAAGGCCAAGTCAGACAGAGTGGTTATCTCTGGACTCTTGCCTGTGCCACGGGATAGTTTAGAGAGGAATAGAGAGAGGGAAAGTTTGAACTCATGGCTGAGGGGATGGTGCAGGAGGGAGGGGTTCAAGTACTTGAGCAATTGGGGCTCGTTCTGGGGAAGGTGGGACCTCTATAAGAGGGATGGGCTACACCTGAACCAGAGGGGAACAAATATCCTGGGGGGTAAATTTGTGAAGGTTATGCGGAGTGGTTTAAACTGATTCAGAGGGGGGGTGGGATCCTGAGTAGAGGGGGTGAAAGTGAGGGGGGCATAGATGGGGACTGCAATGCACGGCATTGTGGGGGTGGGGCAGAGCAGGGTTTGAAATGCGTATACTTTAATGCGAGGAGTATTCGCAATAAAGTGGATGAACTTGCAGCGTGGACCAGTACCTGGGACTTTGATGTTGTGGCCATTTCAGAGACTTGGATAGAGCAGGGTCAGGAATGGATGTTGCAGGTCCCGGGGTACAAATGCTTTAGTCGGAGTAGAGAAGGAGGTAGAAGTGGGGGTGGGGTAGCATTATTGGTCAAGGACTGTATCACAGTGTCAGAGAGGAACTTTAATGAGGACTTGTCTGTTGAGGTAGTATGGGCGGAGATTAGAAATAGGAGAGGAGAGGTCACCCTGTTGGGAGTCTTTTATAGACCTCCAAAAAGTTCTAGAGAGGTTGAGGAAAGGATTGCGGAGACGATCCTTGTTAGGAGTGAAAGTAATAGGGTAATTGTTATGGGGGACTTTAACTTTACTCATGTTGATTGGAATTGCTATAGCTCTAGCTCGTTAGAGGGGTCAGTTTTTGTTCAAAGTGTGCAGGAAGGTTTTTTGACTCAGTATGTAGATAAGCCGACTAGAGGTGAGGCTATATTGGATTTGGTGCTGGGTAATGAGCCAGACCAGGTGCTAGACTTGGAAGTTGGTGTGCATTTTGGGGATAGTGACCACAATTCGATTACGTTCACCTTAGTGATGGAAAGGGATAGGCATGAACCTCGGGTCAGTAGTTTCAGCTGGGGGAAGGGTAATTATGAGGCTATTAGGAGAGAATTAGGAAGCATTGGTTGGACTAGGAGATTACAGGGACTGGGAACGTCCGAGATGTGGAGATTTTTCAAGGAGCAGCTACTGCGGGTCTGTGATAGGTATATCCCTGTCAGGCAAGGAGGATTTGGTAGGCCCAGGGAACCGTGGTGCACTAAAAAAGTTGATTCATTGGTTAGGAAGAAAAAGGAGGCTTATGTTCGGATGAGGCTTGAGGGCTCAGGTAGTGCATTAGAAAGTTTTAGATTGGCTAGGAGGGAGTTGAAGAGGGAGTTAAGAAGGGCTAAAAGAGGACATGAGATGACTTTGGCTGATAGGATTAAGGAGAACCCTAAGGCGTTTTACAGGTATGTCAAGAACAGAAGGTTGGTTAGGGCAAGATTAGGGCCAGTTACAGACAGTAGAGGGAAGTTGTGTGTGGAACCGGAGGAGATTGGAGAGGCGTTGAACCAATATTTCTCTTCGGTGTTCACGCAAGGGGACATGAATGTAGCTGAGGAGGACACTGGGGTGCAGGGGTGTAAAATAGATAGTATTGCAGTTGATACGGGGGATGTGCTGGATATTTTAGAGGGTTTGAAAATAGATAAGTCCCCTGGTCCGGATGGGATTTACCTTAGGATTCTCTGGGAGGCAAGAGAGGTGATTGCGGAGCCTCTGGCTCTGATCTTCAGGTCGTCGTTGGTCTCTGGTATAGTACCGGAAGATTGGAGGACAGCAAATGTTGTCCCATTGTTTAAGAAGGGGAGCAGAGACTTCCCTGGGAATTATAGACCGGTGAGTCTTACTTCTGTGGTGGGTAAGGTTTTGGAAAGGATTATTAGAGAAAGGATTTATAGTTATTTGGAGAGTAATGAATTGATTAGAGACAGTCAGCATGGTTTTGTAGCGGGTAGGTCGTGCCTTACTAACCTTATCGAGTTCTTTGAGAAAGTGACCAAAGAGGTGGATAGGGGTAAGGCAGTTGACGTGGTGTATATGGATTTTAGTAAGGCGTTTGATAAGGTTCACCATGGTAGGCTTCTGCAGAAAATGCAGATGTATGGGATTGGGGGTGATCTAGGTAATTGGATCAGGAATTGGCTAGCAGATAGGAGACAGAGGGTGGTGGTTGATGGTAAATATTCGTCATGGAGTTCGGTTACGAGTGGTGTGTCTCAGGGATCTGTTTTGGGGCCACTGCTGTTTGTAATTTTTATTAATGATCTGGATGAGGGTATAGTTGGGTAGATTAGTAAGTTTGCTGCTGACACCAAAGTCGGAGGTGTGGTAGATTGTGAGGAAGGGTGTCATAGTTTGCAGGGTGACTTAGAAAGGTTGCAGAGCTGGGCCGCGAGGTGGCGGATGGAGTTTAATGTGGAGAAGTGTGAGGTAATTCATTTCGGTAGGAATAACAGATGTGTTGAGTATAGGGCTAATGGGAGGACTTTGAATAGTGTGGAGGAGCAGAGGGATCTAGGTGTATGTGTACATAGATCCCTGAAAGTTGGGAATCAAGTAGATAAGGTTGTTAAGAAGGCATACGGTGTCTTGGCATTTATTGGTAGGGGGATTGAATTTAGGAGTCACAGCGTCATGATGCAACTGTACACAACTCTGGTGCGGCCGCACTTGGAGTATTGTGTGCAGTTCTGATCCCCACATTACAGGAAGGATGTAGAAGCTTTGGAGAGGGTGCAGAGGAGGTTTACCAGGATGTTGCCTGGTATGGAGGGGAGATCCTATGAGGAGAGACTGAGAGATTTGGGGTTGTTTTCGCTGGAAAGAAGGCAGCTAAGAGGGGACCTTATTGAAACATATAAGATGATTAGAGGTTTAGACAGGGTGGATAGTGATAGCCTTTTTCCTAGGATGGAGAAAGCTAGCACGAGGGGGCACGGCTTTAAATTAAGGGGGGGTAGTTATAGGACTGATGTCAGGGGTAGGTTCTTTACCCAGAGGGTAGTGAGGGACTGGAATGCCCTGCCAGCTGCAGTTGTAAATGCGCCTAGTTTGGGGGCGTTTAAGAGATCTGTGGATAGGTTTATGGACGAAATGGGATTGGTTTAGATTAGTGGGTTAGTGTTTTTTTAAAAGCTGGTCGGCGCAACATCGTGGGCCGAAGGGCCTGTTCTGCGCTGTAATGTTCTATGTTCTATGTTCTAAGATATAGGAGCAGAATTAGGCCATTCAGCCCATTAAGTCTGCTCCACCATTCGATCATGGCTGATATGCTCCTCATCCCCATTTTCCTGCCTTCTCCCCATAACCCTTCAACCCCATTACCAATTAAAAATCTGTCAAACTCCTCCTTAAATTTACTCACTATCCCAGCATCCACCGCACTTTGGGACAGCGAATTCCACAGATTCACAACCCTTTGGGAGAAGTGGTTTCTCCTCAACTCTGTTTTAAATTTGCTGCCCCTTATCCTAAGATTATGACCTCTCATGCTATCATTTAATATACCTCAATTTGATCTCCCCTCATTCTTCTAAATTCCAGAGAGTATCGGCCTAAACTGTTCAATCTCTCTTCATACGACAAACCCCTCATCTCTGGAATCAATCTAGTCAACCTCCTCTGAACTGCCTCCAATGCCACTACATCTTTCCACAAATAAGGGGACCAAAACTGTGCACAATACTCCAGGTGCGGCCTCATCAATGCCTTGTATAGTTGCAGCATCACTTCCTTCCCTTTATATATTCCTTTAGCTATAAATGCCTACATTCCATTCGCTTGCTTTAGTATCTGCTGTACCTGCATGCTGGTTTTCTGTGACTCATGAACAAGGACACCCTCTGCACTGGAGCACCCTGAAGTCTCTCCCCATTTCGATAGTAAGTCACTTTCCCATTTTACTGACCAAAATGCATGACCTCACACTTATCCACGTTAAACTCCACCTGTCACATTTTGGCCCACTCTCCTAACCTATTTATATCCATTTGTAAGGTTCTTGTTTCCACATTGCAACTTACTGCCCCGCCTATTTTTGTGTCATCTGTAAATTTGGCTCTAGAATCTTCTATCCATGTATCCAAGTCATTAATATAGATTGTAAATAGCCAGGGCCCGAGGACTGAACCGTGTGACACACCACTAGTTACCTTTTGCCATCCAGGAAAAAAAAACATTTACCCCAACTCTCTGTCTTCTCTCCATCAGGCAATCACCTATCCAAGTTAATAAATTACCCCTAATCCCATGTGATTTAACCTTGTGAATTAACTTTTTGTGCAGAACATTATCAAATGCCTTCTGGAAGTCCAGCTACACTACATCCACAGGATTCTCATTATCCACTATGCTTGTTGCATCCTCAAAGAACTCCAGCAAATTGTTCAAACATGAATTGTCTTCATAAAAACATTCTGACACTGATGGATAGTGTTCTGAATTTCCAAATGTCCTGATATTGCTGCTTTCTTGATAATTGATTCTAACACTTTCCCAACAGCAGATATTAAACTACTCGGTCTGTGAGTTCCCACATTTTGCCTCCCTCCCTTTTTGAATAAGGGAATTACATTATCATTTTTCCAATCCACTGGAACCGTATCCCATGTCCAGGGAATTTTGAAATATTAGAACCAATAGATCCATTATCTCCACCCCCATCACCTTTAATAACCTAGGCTGCAGGCCATCTGGCCCCGGGGACTTATCTACCCTCAATCCCAATAGTTTGTTAAGTACCTTTTCCTTATTGATGTTGATTGTTTTAAGTTCTACCCTTTCTATTACCTCTGACTTGCCCATTCTGATAGGATTGATACTCATGTTCTCCACTGTGAAAACTGAAGCAAAGTATTGATTTAGTGTCTCTAGCTCTATAATAGTATGGAAGCCTTGTGACTATTGTACAGAATGTTCGGAAGACCACACGTGTAGTATGGTGTACAGTTTGAAGTCTCCTTTTTTAAGGAAAGATTCAGAAAAAGTTTGATTCCTGAGATGAAGGATTTGCCTGATGAGGAAGGGTTGAGCAGGTTGGGCCTGTACTCATTGAAGTTTAGGAAAATGAGAGGTGAAGGTGTTGAAACTTATGAGGTTCTGTGCTGGGTGGTTAGGGGACATGGTTTGCCAGGATAGATACCGAGAGGATGTTTGTCCTCCGAGGAGTATCTAAAACTGGGGGAGATACTTTCAAAATAAATGGCTTCCCATTTAAGACAAAGACGAAGGCAATGTCTTTTCAGAGGATAATGTATCTTCGCAATTCCCTTACCCAGAGAGTAGTCGGGACTGGCTCATTGGTTATACTCAAGGCTAAGTTGGTAACAGTTATGACCTTTGAGGGAGTTAAGACTTATGAGGAGCCCAGAGGGAGTAGTCAGCTTTAAGGTTATAATCAGATCAGAGATAATAGCCCAACAGGCTCAAGGGGCCAAAGGGAGTAACTTCTCCTTCTACTTTGTTATGATCTTATCCATTGTTCAAACATCCACTTTTCCTCTGGATTGCCGGGTTGTTTCCAAAGAAACAAGGTGATTTCTGTCAATGGGCATTTGTTCCGAATTGATTTAGTTGCCAGTCAGAAGCAATTATTGAGTTTATTCCGCACATTGCAGTGAACAATCAGAACCAACTTTATTTTAACAATTCCAGTCTTTTTAAGCAAATCTGAGTATTACTGAATTACAGGATTATTACACACAGAGGGGGACACAGCTCTCTGAATGAGCTATTCAATTAGTGCCATTCTCCTGCCTTCTTCTCAAAACCCTGCACAATAATCCTTTACAAATCATCCAGAACAGTGATTACGGGGTTAAACAGAATGAGTACAAGATATCAGCGAGTGTCCCTGTTAGAGGGATATTGTACATTACAGACTGAGTGACAGAGATCAGATTATTACATGTTTATTGGAAATGAAAAAGCCATGATTGATTCAGTGAATTATTTCAATGCTTGCACATTGTTTACACACATGTTGGTGCATTGTACAATCTTCTGTCTTATTCTGCCCTAAAGACCATCTCCTTTCCTCACTGATAATGGCTAGAATTCTCCAGCTGTTCACACTGGTAGCATTTTCCAGTCCTGCCGGCAGCACACTTTTGCCTGTGTTTTTCCCACCTGTGAATGGGAATTTCCATTGACAGTGATGATACCAGAGAATCCCACCACTGGCAAACAACCTGCCACCTCCCGCCAGCAGGAAACACACGGCTGGGGGGGCGGGGCCAGAGAATCCCACCCAATATCTTTATATTTTCCCTCGGTCACATCATTCTTCACTCGCTGTGAGGAAAAGCTAGTTTACACAGCTATAATATGGAGTGACAGTGTCCAGGAGACTTGGTTAGAATTCATAGATTAGCTAGAAAATCTCCAGAGAATTATGGCTTCAGAAATCAACGTAATGAGTATGGGGGTGCCTCATGGATAGACATCATTCAGCACTTTGCTGGAATACTTCTATTGTGTTAGTCTGGTGAGATTTGGTGAGATACAGTACTCACAGCCACAATCTGTTGTACAAGTTCCTGCTGCTTCAGACATTCACAATGAAACACCTTCGATTCCAGTTTCGGGTCACTGTCTGTGTGGAGTCTGCACATTCTCCCCGTGTCTGCGTGGGTTTCCTCAGGGTGCTCCACTTTCTTCCCACACTCCACAGATGTGTGGGTCGGGTTGATTGGCTGTGCTAAACTGCCTCTTAGTGTCAGGGGGATGAACAGGTTAAATGTATGGGGTTACGGGGATAGGGATTGTTTTCAGTGCAGGCTCAATGGGCCAAATGGCCTTCTGCACTGCAGGCATCCTCTGACTCTATGACCTTGAGGTAAGAATAGAATCCCTACATTGCAGAAGGAGGCCATTTGGCCCATCGACCCTGCACCAACCACAATCCCAACTGTAATCCCAAGGATTTACCCTGCTACTTCCCCTGACACTAATGGACAATTTAGCATGGCCAATCCACCTAATCTGCACATCTTTCGAGTGTGTGGGGAAACCGGATTACCCGGAGGAAACCCACGCAGACATGGGGAGAAGGTGCCAACTCCACACAGACAGTGACCCAAGCAGAGAATTGAACCTGGGTCCCGAGTGCTGCGAGGCAGTAGTACTAACCACTGTGCCACTGTCCCATCCCACCTTCCTATCAGATCTTCAACAATCAGGTTCAGAGATTGAAATCCTGACTTTAGAAGAGCGAAAATGCAAACACCAGCATGAGATGTGAATTAACCTGAAGGTCAGTTTCGAGATCAATAAGACTCTGTTCTACTTTTACTGAGATTTAAACAAATACAGCTCCAGTTCCTTGTTTCATGAGAGTCTCTCACAACACACTGAGATGAGAGTTGCTAGTATTGCTGTTAGGTAACTGATTTCTGTATGGAATTTGTACTTTGCTGAGTTTTAGGAATGATATATCTCCTTAGTTAACTCCTCATTTGATATGAAATATTGACAAAGAAAGCCAAGTGTATCCATTTAATAAATTTCAAATTCCATCCCATTTCTAAACATCAAAAGTTTCACCCAGAATCAACAAACAGGTTATTTTCTGACCAGCTATCATTGATACAAGGGAACGGGGCAGGAGTTTTATTCTGAGTGGACACACAGGGTGACTCCTCTGTAGTTTTCCCAGAAATGACAATTGTTTGGAAAATTGTTGTGACCCCACAGGTTTTTGTAGCGTTTCACTGTGTGTACGACATGTCCTGCAGGAAGGTTATTGTACACAAATTTAGCAACCTTCTCTGCATCATTCCAGCCATCCTTCCCTTCCATTAACTGCCTTATTTGTGCCTCATTAAGTGGAGTTTTTGGATCAATGGCAAAGGAAACAATAACATTTACACCATTGAGTCTGAAAAAGTTAAACCAATTCGATCCAATGACACAATGATTCTTGATGTAACTGATAGGATCATAGACCCGCACTGACCAGTTTACCCAGTCATATTTGCCTGTTAATGCCTCAAGTATATAACTTACACAACTCCTGTTATCTCGCTCACCCTTGTTCTTTATCAGACCCTCAACATCTATTTCTGCCTGCTCTGCAAATTCATTTATGCATTTATCTACCATTGATTTCATTTTACTCTCAACTTTAGCCAATTTTCCATTCCATTCCTTCTTTAGTGCCTCTACATCATTGCCAGTGAGGGTAGCGTGACCCAACGCGGCAATCAGGCCAATACAGAAAAGCTCCTTCAGTCGGGAGCACATCTCTTCCATGAGGCGTCGGTTTCTCTGATCATATTCCATGGCAGTCTCCAGAATGGGTTTGCCAAAGATGATAGAATGTCCCATCACACCATCAAAGAGAGTGTGAAGGTTCTGGTCAGCCTTTGTTGCTTCAAAGTGTGAGAGAAACTCTCGTTTCTCGTTTTGCTGGTACTCTAGTTTGGCATTCAGGATGTCCATGTACTTCCTGAACTGGTTTTTCAGATTCTCTTCAATGGGGAAATATTGATTATTGGTTGTAGATTTCTCAACTGTACGGAGCACTTCTTTCACCTGATCTGAGATAACATCTAGCTTGTTCCTGACTATCTGGAACTGCTCCTTCATGTATTTCAACTCTTCACTTTCACCACCACCTAAAACAAGTTCAATAACTGCTGCGGCTAACCCAAAAATAGCACCCACTGGTCCAGCTGCAGAGGCCAGTTTGCTGAAAGTTGCAAATTTTTCCATAGCATCTGCCACAGCAGCCATTCCAGACACAACTTCGGTGGTTGCTTTTGTCACTCCCAGTGTTCCTTTTGCAATGTCAGCCATTCTGGTGATCAGATCTCTGTGTTTGGATAGTCGCTTCCTTCACTCAGCCCTGAAAAGAAAGTTATAACAATTTATACATGATTCTGTAATTTATTCATGTAAGAAAAGGTATCCTCTGCTCGTAGACCACATCCCTCTCTCAGACAGGATCCCAATTCTGCTATAAATCTACAACAGGCTTACCCAGAGAAGAAAATCTACTGAGACATTGGCCTAAATGTCAGGCTTTCTGTGCACACAAATTCAGGTGAGGCCAGAAGTGAATGTAGAATCCATTCCCTGACAAATCATGTTCTCAAAGTGAATTTACTTCTGGTGACCAACTAAGGCCAGCCCAGCATGAAACATGTCTTCCAGTGGGCCTGACCGTACTGGTGGGGTTGGGAATGAGTTGGCCACTGGGCCTAAAGGGGACATAGAACCTAGAACACTGCAGCACAAACAGGCCCTTCGGCCCACAAGTGGTGTCGATCATATCCATACCTTCCAGGCCTATGCATAACTCTCAATCCCATTAAATCCTATGTACTCGTCCAGAAGTCACCTAAAAGACCCCAGCGAGTTTGTCTCTACCACTACCAATGGCAGCCGATTCCACTCACTCACCACCCTCTGAGTGAAAAACTTACCCCTGACATCTCCTCTGTACCTGCTCCCCAACACCTTAAACCTGTGTCCTCTCGTAGCGACCATTTCAGCCCTGGGAAATAGCCTCCGAGAATCCACCCTATCGATGTCTCCCAACATTCTATAAACCTCAATCAGGTCACCTCTCAACCTTCGTCTCTCCAGAGAGAAAAGACCTAGCTCCCTCAATCGATCTTCATAAGGCATGCCTCCCAATCCAGGCAACATCCTTGTAAATCTCCTCTGCACCCTCTCAATAGCTTCCACATCCTTCCTGTAGTGAGGCGACCAGAACTGCGCATGGTACTCCCAAGTGGGGTCTGACTAGGGTCTTATAAAGTTGCAGCATTACCTCCCGACTCCTAAGCTCAATCCCTTGATTAATGAAGGCCAGTACACCATACGCCTTCTTGACCACATCCTCCACCTGTGAGGCCAATTTAAGAGTCCTATGGACCCGGACCCCAAGGTCCTTCAGCTCCTCAACACTGCTAAGACTCCTACCCTTGATATTGTACTCCTGCATCCCATTGGTCCTGCCAAAATGGACCATTACACATTTATCCGTGATGAAGTCCATCTGCCACTTCTCTGCCCAGTCTCGCATCCTATCTATGTCACGCCGCAACTTCTGACATCACTCCAAGTATCCACGACACCACCAGCCTTCGTATCGTCAGCAAACTTACCAACCCATCCCTCCACTTCCTCATCCAGGTCACTTATGAAAACGACAAACAGCAAGGGTCCTAGAACAGATCCCTGGGGCACTCCACTGGTGACCGTCCTCCATGCAGAAAAAGACCCATCCACAACCACTCTCTGCCTTCTGCAGGCAAGCCAGTTCTGGATCCACAAGGCAACAGCCCCTTGGATCCCATGCCCCGTCACCTTCTCAAGAAGCCTTGTGTGGGGGACCTTATCAAATACCTTGCTGACGTTAAACTTCTCTAAATGTTCATAAATCCTGTCCCTCAGTATCATCTCCCTCAGCTTACCAACCACTGAGGTCAGACTCACCGGTCGGTAATTTCCGGGCTATCCCTGTTCCCTTTCTTGAAAATAGGAACGACATCCGCAATCCTCCAATCCTCTGGAACCTTTCCCATCTCCATCAACAACTCAAAGATCATTGCCAGAGGCTCTGCAATCTCTTCGTTCACCTCCCACAGTAACCTGGGGTACATCACATCTGGTCTGGGTGACTTATCTATCTTGATCGAATTTAAAAGTTCCAACACATCCTCTCTCTTAATATCCACATACTCAATCTTTTCAGTGTGCTGCAAACCTGGAGTACAACCTCCCACATCACTTTCCACCATGAATTCCGAGGCAAAGTACTCATTAAGCACCTCTGCCATTTCTTCCGGTTCCACACAGACTTTCCCTCTTCACCTTTTATAGGTCCAATCCCCTCACTTCTCATCCCTTTACTCTTCACATATTTGTAGAACGCCTTGGGGTTCTCCTTAATCTTACCCACCTGGTGGTCAGTTTTAAAGCTCTCTAAGCATCACCCTGGGGACTACAAGAGATTGGATGGGAGGCAGAGGGAGCTTTCTCCAACATAAAATGGAAGAATCATTTGTGATAATGGCTGAGTACATGGCGTACACAGGAGATGGGAGAGCAAGTCCAGTAAGCTCCCTGTCCCCTAGTTTTTCTGGTGGAAGTGGGCAGTGCCACACACAGGGATGGCAGAAAAAGGCTGCTGCATTTAACCAAGAATGCCTGAGCAGAGGTTGCTGCCCAGGTCAGTGGGTATGCTGCATGTGGCATCAGTGCCACAAAATGTTCAAAGGCCTTATTTTCTTACGTTGACATGGTACAGTTTAAGCTTCTTATGAACAAGGAAATAGAGAAGTTGCAAGAAAAAAGTTTTGGATTGGGGGAGTGGATTTTAGTAAAACAAGACAGGATCTGGCCCAGCTGGACTGGGAACAGCCACTAATAGAACATAGAATATTACAACGCAGAACAGGCCCTTCGGCCCACGATGTTGCGCCGACCAGTTAAAAAAAAACAATGACCCTCTAACCTAAACCAATCCCTTTTCATCCATAAACCTATCCACGGATCTCTTAAATGCCCCCAAACTAGGCGCATTTACAACTGCAGCAGGCAGGGCATTCCAATCCCTCACCACCCTCTGGGTAAAGAACCTACCCCTGACATCCATCCTATAACTACCCCCCCTTAATTTAAAGCCATGCCCCCTCGTGCTAGCTTTCTCCATCCGAGGAAAAAGGCTTTCACTATCCACCCTATCTAAACCTCTAATCATCTTATATGTTTCAATAAGATCACCTCTTAGCCGCCTTCTTTCCAGCGAAAACAACCTCAAATCCCTCAGTCTCTCCTCATAGGACCTCCCCTCCATACCAGGCAACATCCTGGTAAACCTCCTCTGCACCCTCTCCAATGCCTCCACATCCTTCCTATAATGTGGGGACCAGAACTGCACACAGTACTCCAAGTGCGGCCGCACCAGAGTTGTACAGCTGAAACATGACGCTGCGACTCCTAAATTCAATCCCCCTACCAATAAACGCCAAGACACCGTATGCCTTCTGAACAACCTTATCTGCTTGATTCCCAACTTTCAGGGATCTATGTACACATACACCTAGATCCCTCTGTTCATCCACACTATTCAGAGTCCTCCCGTTAGCCCTATACTCGACACATCTGTTATTCCTACCAAAGTGAATTACCTCACACTTCTCCGCATTAAACTCCATCCACCACCTCTCGGCCCAGCTCTGCAACCTGTCTAAGTCTCCCTGCAAACTATGACACCCTTCCTCACAATCTACCACACCTCCGACTTTGGTGTCATCAGCAAATTTACTAATCCACCCAACTATACCCTCATCCAGATCATTAATAAAAATTACGAACAGCAGTGGCCCCAAAACAGATCCCTGAGGCACACCACTCGTAACTGAACTCCATGACGAATATTTACCATCAACCACCACCCTCTGTCTCCTATCTGCTAGCCAATTCCTGATCCAATTTCCTAGATTACCCTCAATCCCATACATCTGCATTTTCTGCAGAAGCCTACCATGGTGAACCTTATCAAACGCCTTACTAAAATCCATATATACCACGTCAACTGCCTTACCCCCATCCACCTCTTTGGTCACTTTCTCAAAAAACTCAATAAGGTTCGTCAGGCACGACCTACCTGCTACAAAACCATGCTGACTATCTCCAATAAATTCATTACTCTCCAAATAACTATAAATCCTATCCCTAACAATTTTTTCTAAAACCTTGCCCACAACAGAAGTAAGACTCACTGGTCTATAATTCCCGGGGAAGTCTCTGTTCCCCTTCTTAAACAATGGGACAACATTCGCTATCCTCCAATCTTCCGGTACTATACCTGAGACCAACGACGACCTGAAGATCAGAGCCAGAGGCTCTGCAATCACCTCTCTTGCCTCCCAGAGAATCCTAGGGTAAATCCCGTCCGGACCAGGGGACTTATCTATTTTCAAACCTTCAAGAATATTCAGCACATCCCCCTTATCAACTGCAATACTGTCTAGTTTACACCCCTGCAACCCAGTGCTCTCCTCAGCTACATTTATGTCCCCCTGCGTGAACACCAAAGAGAAATATTGGTTCAATGCCTCTCCAATCTCTTCCGGTTCCACACACAACTTCCCTCTGCTGTCTGTAACTGGCCCTAATCTTGCCCTAACCAACCTTCTGTCCTTGACATACCTATAGAACGCCTTAGGATTCTCCTTCATCCTATCAGCCAAAGTCTTCTCATGTCCTCTTTTAGCCCTTCTTAACTCACTCTTCAACTCCCTCCTAGCCAATCTAAAGCTTTCTAATGCACTACCTGAGCCCTCAAGCCTCATCCGAACATAAGCCTCCTTTTTCTTTTTAACCAACAAATCAACTTTTTTAGTGCACCACGGTTCCCCAGCCCTACCAATTCCTCCTTGCCTGACAGGGACATACCTATCAAGGACTCGCAGTAGCTGCTCCTTGAAAAAACTCCACATTTCGGACGTTCCCAGTCTCTGTAATCTCCTAGTCCAACCTATGCTTCCTAATTCTCTCCTAATGGGAAAATTTACAGAAGAGCTGGGGGCAGGGGGGGCATCTGAAAAGGAAATGGGGAAGATGCAGCCCAGCATTTTCTCTGCAGGATGATAGGTAGGAGTAACAAGCCAGAAAACATGGATGACCAGAGAAATTCAGGATCCAATGAGAAGGAAGAGAAAGACTTTTCAAAAGTACAAGGGGAGCAAATCAGTGGAGGTGTTGGTGAGGTATAGAAAGTGCAGGGTGGAGTTTAAAAAAGTAGTTAGGAAAGCACCATTTCAGCCCGGGGAAATAGCCTCCGAGGATCCACCCTATCTATTCCTCTCAACATTTTATAAACCTCTATCAGGTCGCCTATCAACCTTCGTCTCTCCAGGGAGAAGAGACCCAGCTCCCTCAACCTATCTTCATAAGGCATGCCTCCTAATCCAGGCAACATCCTTGTAAATCTCCTCTGCATTATCTCAATCGCTTCCACATCCTTCCTGTAGTGAGGCGACCAGAACTGCACACGGTACTCCAAGTGGGGTCTGACAAGGGTCTTATAAAGTTGCAGCATTACCTCCCGGCTCCTAAACTCAATCCCTCGATTAATGAAGGCCAGTACACCATACGCCTTCTTGACCACATCCTCCACCTGCGAGTTTGACTTAAGAGTCCTATGGACCTGGACCCCAAGATACTTCTGCTCCTCAACCCAGCTAAGACTCCTACTCTTGATATTGTACTCCTTCATCCCATTGGTCCTGCCAAAATGGACCAGTACACATTTCTCCGTGTTGAAGTCCATCTGCTACTTCTCCGCCCAGTCTTGCATCCTATCTATGTCTCGCTGCAACTTCTGACATCCCTCCAGACTATCCACAACACCACCAACCTTCGTATCATCGGCAACTTACCAACCCATCCCTCCACTTCCTCATCCAGGTCATTTATGAAAATGACAAACAGCAAGGGTCCTAGAACAGATCCCTGGGGCACTCCACTGGTGACTGACCTCCATGCAGAAAAAGACCCATCCATAACCACTCTCTGCCTTCTGCAGGCAAGCCAGTTCTGGATCCACAAGGCCAAAGCCCCTTGGATCCCATGCCCTCTCACCTTCTCAAGAAGTCTTGCATGGGGGACCTTATCAAACACCTTGCTGGTCCATTGTAAACCACATGTCCATGGACCTTATCAAACGCCTTGCTGAAGTCCATGTGAACCACATGTATGTTAATACATGTGACAATAATAAATCAAATCAAATCAAATGCAGAACTTCATTGCAGTGTTAATGTAAGCCTTACTTGTGACTAATAAATAAACTTTAAATTTAGCTGTTCTCCAGTCTTCTGGCATCGCTAGGGTGGCCAGAGGGGATTTGAAAATTTGGTTCAGAGTCCCTGCTATCTCCTCCCATGCCTCACATATCAGCTGAAGGCGCAATTCATCTGGGCCTGGAGAATTACCCACTTTTAAGGCTGCCACACCTTCAATACCAGATCCTTCCTTTTGTCATTGAGTCATAGAGGTTTACAGCATGGAAACTTCGGCCCAACTTGACCATGCCACCCTTATTTTTAAAAAACAAATGACTCTATGACCATAAAACCATTGTCAATTGTCAGAAAAACCTATATGATTCACTCATATCTTTGAGAAATAAATCTGCCATCCTTACCTGGTCTGCCCTACATGTGACTCCTGAGCCACAGCAATGTGGGCGACTCTCAACCACCCTCTGAAATGGTCTAGCGAGACACTCAGTTGTAATTATCGCTACAAAGTCTCAGCAAAGAAATGAAACCGGACAGACCATGGCACCGACCGAGGCACCGGAAAAGACAACGGCAAAACAAACAGGCCTGTCAACCCTGCAAAGTCCTCCTTACTAACACCTGGGGGCTCGTGCCAAAATTAGGAGAGCTGTCTCACAGACTAGTCAAACAACAGCCTGACATAGCTTACAGATAACACCCCAGTCACCACCATTACCATCCCTGGATATGTCTTGTCCCACTGGCAGGACAGACCCAGCAAAGGTGGCAGTACAATGGTATGCAGTCAGGAGGGAGTTACCCTGAGAGTCCCTAACATTGACTCCAGACCCCATGAAGTCCCGTGGCTTCATGTTAAACATGGGCAAGGAAACCTCTTACAGGTTACCATGGACCGTCCTCCTTTGGCTGATGAATCAGTCCTCCTCCATGTTGAACACCACTTAGAGGAAGCACTGAGGGTGGCAAGGATGCAGAACGTACTCTGGGTGAGGGATTTCAATGTCCATCACCAAGAGTGGCTCAGCAGCAGCAGTACTGATGGAGCTGGCTGGGTCCTAAATGATATAACTGCCAGACTGGGTCTGCAGCAGCTGGTGAAGGAACCAACAAGAGGGAATAACACCCTCACTTCATCCTTACCAATCTGCAGGCTGCAGATGCATCTGTCCATGACAGTATCAGTTAGAGTTACCACTGCACAGGCCATGGGGAGATGAAGTCCTGCCTTCACATTGAGAATAACCTCCGTCGTGTTATGTGACACTATCACTGCTAAATGGGACAGACTTCGAACCGATCGAGCAACTCCAGACCGGGCATCCATGAGGTACTATGGACCATCAGGAGCAGCGGAATTGTACTCCAGCACAATCTGCAACCTCAGGGCTCGGTATACCCCCCACTCAGCCATTACCATCAAGCCAGGGGGTCACCCCTGGTTCAATGGAGAGTGCAGGAGGGCATGTCAGGAGCAGCACCAGGCATACCGAAAAATGAGGTATTAACCTGGTGAAGCCACAGGGCTACTTGCATACCAAACAGCGTGAACAGCAAGTCAACCTGGATAAATGTGTAGTGATCCATTTTGGCAGGTCTAATGGGACGAAGGAATACAATATCAAGAGTAGGACTCTTAGCAGTGTAGAGGATCAGAAGGAACTTCGGGTCCGAGTCCATAGGACTCTTAAATCGGCCTCGCAGGTGGAGGATGTGGTCAAGAAGAGGTATGGTGTACTGGCCTTCATTAATCGAGGGATTGAGTTTAGGAGTCGGGAGGTAATGCTGCAACTTTATAAGACCCTTGTCAGACCCCACTTGGAGTATTGTGCGCAGTACTGGTCACCTCACTATAGGAAGGATGTGGAAGCTATTGAGAGGGTGCAGAGGAGATTTACAAGGATGTTGCCTGGACTGGGAGGCATGCCTTATGAAGGTAGGTTGAGGGAGCTTGGTCTCTTCTCCCTGGAGAGGCGAAGGTTGAGAGGCGACCTGATAGAGGTTTATAAGATATTGAGAGGAATAGATAGGGTGGATTCTCAGAGGCTATTTCCCAGGGCTAAAATGGTCACTACGATAGGACACAGATTTAAGATGTTGGGGAGCAAGTACAGAGGAGATGTCAGGGGTAAGTTTTTCACTCAGAGGGTGGTGAGTGAGTGGAAACGGCTGCCGTTGGTGATGGTAGAGATGAACTCGTTGGGGTCTTCTAAGAGACTTCTGGATGAGTACGTGGGATTTAATGTACTCATATAGATAGGCCTAGTAGGTAGGGATATGATCAGCGCAACTTGTGGGCCGAAGGGCCTGTTTGTGCTGTAGTTTTCTATGTTCTATTTTCTATGATGGTTAGAGCTAAGAGATCACACAACCAATAGATCAGATCTAATTAATTCATAAATCAATTAATTATGAATTTACACAGCTGAATTAATGAAAGTTACAGAGTTCTAGTGTAAATCAAAAAGAATATCTAACTGCTACTGGAGTCTAAAAAAAGGATATAAAAAGAAACAGCTCTTTCTTCAGCCAGGTTAGTTTTCCCCATCTCAGTCAATGGGAATAGCAGTGTAAATATGTAGGGTTACAGGAGTAGGGCCTGAGTAAGATTGTGGTTGGTGCAGATCTGATGGGCAGAATGGCCTCCTGTACTGTAGGGTTTCTATGATTTCCCCTCTGCACCAAATTCCAATCCGCAGTACATTTCCACCTGCACCAAGTTCTCAACTTAGCGCTGAGCCCTCATTTCATACGATCCTCATTGTGTGGCTCGGTGCTCCCATTCTGTGAAAACAAAACCTATCTATACTCGAGAGACCACACCCAAGTTCCAACTGCTAACTGAGCGCCTGCTTCAGTCACTGACAGCTATTCAGGCAAACACTTCCGGGTTATTGAGAGATAACTGTCACTGCCAGGCAGTTTCTGTTAACTAACCTCCATAACTAGCTTACAGTTTTAAATATCTAAGTCAGTGTCTGATTGTTAATCTAAAATTTGAGAAAATTTACCAGAGAGATTCTCACCTGCAGCAAATTTTCGCCTTGGCAACTCTTCAGTTCCTCTTCACACTCAGTCCTTGTTGTCTCTCTGCGATTCCACTCTGTCAACATATTACTCTGGGAGTGAGTTACTGGTTTGAATCTAACCGTATGAATATGCCAGTTTATAAACTATGAGTAAGAGTAAACCACTCGGCCTGTCAGCCTGCTCTGCCACTTGATCAGATCAAAACTGATATGATTGTATTCTCAGTTCTACTTTCCAATCTACCTTTCAGTCCCTTTGTCAATCAAGAGTCTATTTAACTTTGCCTTAAAATTATCCAATGGCCCAGCCTCCACTGCGTTTATGGAAGAGAGTTCTGCAGCATAATGACCCTCAGAGAAAATTAGTTTTCATCTCTGTCTTAATTGGAAAACACCTTATTTTTAAACTGTGTTTTCTGAGTCCAATGTCTTCCATGGGGGAAAACATCCTCTCAGTATCCAGCATGTCATGGCTCCTTTACGTCAGTTCCTCTGAACTCCAGTGGATACAGGTTTAACTTCTTTCCTCATTAGACAACCACCTGATCCCAGGAATCAAGCAAGTGAACCTTTTCTGAGCTGCTTCTGCTGCAATGATATCCTTTTTTAAATAAAGTAATCTCACCAAGGCCCTGTACAGCTGCAGTAAAACTTCCTACTCGAATATTCCATTCCCTTTGTAATAAACACCGACATTCCATTTGCCTTCTTAATCATTTGCTGTATCTGCAGACCAACTTTATGTGATTTGAGTACCCGAACACCCAGATCCCTCTGCACACCAGAGTTCTGCAATCTGTCTCCATTGAAATTATATACTGCGTTTCTATTCTTCCTGCCAAAATGGACAAGTTTGCATCTTCTCACATTAAATGGGTGTTGGGGATTGAATCAAGAAAGTATTGCTGTCCTGGAGAGAAGGGATTTGTCCCAGAGGAGTCAAGGACAGAATTCATTTGAGCTCAGGAGCAAAAAGAAGGAGGAATTAAATTTGGATTTTGTTTCAGTCAACACAAAGGAAGACATGAATAGAACATAGAACACTACAGCACAAACAGGCCCTTCGGCCCACGAGTTGCGCCGATCACTTGTATACCTACTAAGCCATAGACCAATCTATAACCCCCAATCCCATTAGATCCCATATACTCATCCAGAAGTCTTTTAAAAGACCCCAGCAAGTTCACCTCCACCACCACTAACGGCAGCCGATTCCATTCACTCACCACCCTCTGAGTGAAAAACTTACCCCTAACATCTTCTCTGTACTTGCCTCCCCGCACCTTCAATCTGTGTCCTCTCGTAGCGACCATTTCAACCCGGGGAAATAGCCTCTGAGAATCCACCCTATCTATTCCTCTCAACATTTTATAAACCTCTATCAGGTCACCTCTCAACCTTCGTCTCTCCAGGGAGAAGAGTCCCAGCTCCCTCAACCTAACTTCATAAGGTATGCCTCCCAATCCAGGCAACATCCTTGTAAATCTCCTCTGCACCCTTTCGATAGCTTCTACGTCCTTCCTATAGTGAGGCGACCAGAACTGCGCACAGTACTCCAAGTGGAGTCTGACAAGGGTCCTATAAAGTTGCAGCATACCTCCCGACTCCTAAACTCAATCCCTCGATTAATGAAGGCCAGCACACCATACGCCTTCTTGACCACATCCTCCACCTGCGAGGCCGATTTAAGAGTCCTATGGACCCGGACCCCGAGATCCCTCTGCTCTTCAACCCAGCTAAGATTTCTACCCTTGATATTGTATTCCTTCATCCCACTGGTCCTGCCAAAATGGACGACTACACATTTATCTGCGTTGAAGTCCATCTGCCACTTCTCTGCCCAGTCTTGCACCCTATCTATGTCCCACTGCAACTTCTGACATCCCTCCAGACTATCCACACCACCACCAACCTTCGTATCATCTGCAAACTTGCTAACCCATCCCTCCACTTCCTCATCTAAGTCATTTATGAAAATGACAAACAGCAAGAGTCCCAGAACAGATCCCTGGGGCACTCCACTGGTGACTGACCTCCATGCAGAAAAAGACCCATCCACAACCACTCTCTGCCTTCTGCAGGCAAGCCAGTTCTGGATCCACAAGGCCAAAGCCCCCTGGATCCCATGCCTTCTCACCTTCTCAAGAAGTCTTGCATGGGGGACCTTATCAAACGCCTTGCTGAAGTCCATGTAAACCACGTCCACCGCTCTTCCTTCGTCAATGTGCTCAGTCACATTCTCAAAGAACTCAACTAGGCTCGTAAGGCACGATCTGCCCTTGACAAAGCCATGCTGACTATTTCTGATCATTCTAAACTTCTCCAAATGCTCATAAATCTTGTCCCTCAGAAGCCTCCCCATCAGCTTACCAACCACTGAGGTCAGACTCACCGGTCGGTAATTTCCCGGGCTATCCCTGTTCCCTTTCTTGAAAATAGGAACCGCATCCACAATCCTCCAATCCTCCAGAACCTCTCCCGTCTCCATCGACAACGCAAAGATCATCGCCAGAGGCTCTGCAATCACTTCCCTCGCCTCCCACAGTAACCTGGGGTACATCCCATCTGGTCCCGGCGACTTGTCTATCTTGATAGAATTTAAAAGTTCTAACATTTCCTCTTTCTTAACATCCACATACTCAATCTTTTCAGTCCGCCACAAACCTGTAGTACAACCTCCCAGATCACTTTCCACCGTGAATACCGAGGCAAAGTACTCATTAAGCACCTCTGCCATTTCTTCCGGTTCCACACAGACTTTCCCCCTTCACCTTTTATAGGTCCTATCCCTATCGGCGAGTATTGAGTATCGGCGGTTTTTTTAAAATTAGTTAGAAACCAGAAGTCGTCACTAGGACGCTTACCGGTAGTTGTTTTTTTTTTCTCGGTTTTATAAGCACCTACCTCCGAGTATCGGCCTCATTGTTCCTGAGGAGCAGCATCGAGAGGCAGCGATTTTTGGGCGTGTGAGGAGGCCGCAAGGAAGGTACATTTTCTGGTTTTTTTTAACTTTTTATTTCTAGTTTAAAGTCACGAGTATCAGCGGTTTTTTTAAAATTAGTTAGAAACCGGAAGTCGTCACTAGGACGCTTACCGGTAGTTGTAGTTTTTTTTCTTGGGTCCCTGACCCTATAAATTAGTGTAGAGAGGATACCCGATCCTCTACACTGGTAGAGAATCCCACCCTCCCACCTCCTCTAACCTAATTATAAGTGCGTGGGTAGTTTTTTTTTGTATTTTTTTCTGCTGGTAATTGTTTCACGGATGGCAGTTCAGGCAGTGTGCTGCATCTCCTGTGGGATGTATGTGGTGAGGGACTCCAGTAGTGTTTCTGGTGATTTTACCTGTAGGAAGTGTGTTAGATTGCAGCTTCTGGAGGAGCGTGTAAAGGAGCTGGAGGTGGAGTTAGAGGAACTCCGCATAATTCAGGAGGCGGAGTTGGACATCGATAGGAGTTAGAAGGAGATAGTCACTCCTAGAAATGAGTCTTGGGTCACTGCCAAGAAGAGGGGAAAGAAGCAATTGGGGGGACAATCCCCTGGGGCTGTTCCCCTCCAAAATAGGTTTTCGGTCCTGGAGGCTACAGTTGAGGAGGAATCAACTGGGGATAGCCAAAGGGAGCAGGTCTCTGGGGGTGAGCCTATTGTGAAAGCTCAGGTGGTTAGGGGATGTAAAAGGTTGGGCCTGGTGATTGGGGACTCCACAGTTAGGGGGACGGATAGGAGAGTCAGAAGTAATGGTAGGGACTCAGGGCTGGTGTGTTGCCTCCCAGGGGCTGGGGTCCGGGATGTATCGGAAAGGGTATTCAGGACTCTTAGGGGAGAGGGAGATCAACCCCAAGTTATAGTTCATGTGGGGACGCATGACATAGGGAGGTTAAGGGAAGGGGATATTAAACAGAGATTTATGGAGTTGGGGTGGAAACTAAAGGCCAAGTCAGAAAGAGTGGTTATCTCCGGACTCTTGCCTGTGCCACGGGATAGTTTAGAGCGGAACAGAGAGAGGGAAAGTTTGAACTCGTGGCTGAGGGGATGGTGCAGGAGGGAGGGGTTCAGGTACTTGAGCAATTGGGGCTCATTCTGGGGAAGGTGGGACCTCTATAAGAGGGATGGTCTACACCTGAATCAGAGGGGAACCAATATCCTGGGGGGTAAATTTGCTAAGGCTATGCAGGGGCGTTTAAACTGATTCGGAGGGGGGGTGGGATCCTGAGTAGAGGGGGTGAAAGTGAGGGGGGCATAGATGGGGACTGCAATGCACAGCATCGTGGGGGTGGGGCAGAGCAGGGTTTGAAATGCGTATACTTTAATGCGAGGAGTATTCGCAATAAAGTGGATGAACTTGCAGCGTGGATCAGTACCTGGGACTTTGATGTTGTGGCCATTTCAGAGACATGGATAGAGCAGGGGCAGGAATGGTTGTTGCAGGTTCCGGGGTACAAATGTTTTAGTCGGAGTAGAGAAGGAGGTAGAAGGGGGGGAGGGGTAGCATTATTAGTCAAGGACTGTATCACAGTGTCAGAGAGGAAGTTTGATGAGGACTTGTCTGTTGAGGTAGTATGGGCGGAGATTAGAAATAGGAGAGGAGAGGTCACCCTGTTGGGAGTCTTTTATAGACCTCCTAAAAGTTCTAGAGAGGTTGAGGAAAGGATTGCGGAGACGATCCTTGTTAGGAGTGAAAGTAATAGGGTAATTGTTATGGGGGACTTTAACTTTACTAATATTGATTGGAATTGCTATAGCTCTAGCTCATTAGAGGGGTCAGTTTTTGTACAAAGCGTGCAGGAAGGTTTTTTGACTCAGTATGTAGATAGGCCAACTAGAGGTGAGGCTATATTGGATTTGGTGCTGGGAAATGAGCCAGACCAGGTGCTAGACTTGGAAGTTGGTGTGCATTTTGGTGATAGTGACCACAATTCGGTTACGTTCACCTTAGTGATGGAAAGGGATAGGCATGAACCTCGGGTCAGTAGTTTTAGCTGGGGGAAGGGTAATTATGAGGCTATTAGGAGAGAATTAGGAAGCATAGGTTGGACTAGGAGACTACAGGGACTGGGAACGTCCGAAATGTGGAGTTTTTTCAAGGAGCAGCTACTGCGAGTCCTTGATAGGTATGTCCCTGTCAGGCATGGAGGAATTGGTAGAGCTAGGGAACCGTGGTGCACTAAAAAAGTTGATTCGTTGGTTAAAAAGAAAAAGGAGGCTTATGTTCGGATGAGACTTGAGGGCTCAGGTAGTGCACTAGAAAACTTTAGATTGGCTAGGAGGGAGTTGAAGAGTGAGTTAAGAAGGGCTAAAAGAGGACATGAGAAGACTTTGGCTGATAGGATGAAGGAGAATCCTAAGGCGTTCTATAGGTATGTTAAGAACAGAAGGTTGGTTAGGGCAAGATTAGGGCCAGTTACAGACAGCAGAGGGAAGTTGTGTGTGGAACCGGAAGAGATTGGAGAGGCATTGAACCAATATTTCTCTTTGGTGTTCACGCAGGGGGACACGAATGTAGCTGAGGAGAACACTGGGTTGCAGGGGTGTAAACTAGACAGTATTGCAGTTGATAAGGGGGATGTGCTGGATATTCTTGAGGGTTTGAAAATAGATAAGTCCCCTGGTCCAGACGGGATTTACCCTAGGATTCTCTGGGAGGCAAGAGAGGTGATTGCAGAGCCTCTGGCTCTGATCTTCAGGTCGTCGTTGGTCTCAGGTATAGTACCGGAAGATTGGAGGATAGCGAATGTTGTCCCATTGTTTAAGAAGGGGAACAGAGACTTCCCTGGGAATTATAGACCAGTGAGTCTTACTTCTGTTGTGGGCAAAGTTTTAGAAAAAATTATTAGGGATAGGATTTATAGTTGTTTGGAGAGTAATGAATTTATTGGAGATAGTCAGCATGGTTTTGTAGCGGGTAGGTCGTGCCTTACTAACCTTATTGGGTTTTTTGAGAAAGTGACCAAAGAGGTGGATGGGGGTAAGACAGTTGACGTGGTATATATGGAGTTTAGTAAGGCGTTTGATAAGGTTCACCATGGTAGGCGTCTGCAGAAAATGCAGATGTATGGGATTGAGGGTAATCTAGGAAATTGGATCAGGAATTGGCTAGCAGATAGGAGACAGAGGGTGGTGGTTGATGGTAAATATTCGTCGTGGAGTTCAGTTACGAGTGGTGTGCCTCAGGGATCTGTTTTGGGGCCACTGCTGTTTGTAATTTTTATTAATGATCTGGATGAGGGTATAGTTGGGTGGATTAGTAAATTTGCTGATGACACCAAAGTCGGTGGTGTGGTAGATTGTGAGGAAGGGTGTCATAGTTTGCAGGGAGACTTGGACAGGTTGCAGAGCTGGGCCGAGAGGTGGTGGATGGAGTTTAATGCGGAGAAGTGTGAGGTAATTCACTTTGGTAGGAATAACAGATGTGTTGAGAATAGGGCTAACGGGAGGACTCTGAATAGTGTGGATGAACAGAGGGATCTAGGTGTATGTGTACATAGATCCCTGAAAGTTGGGAATCAAGTAGATAAGGTTGTTCAGAAGGCATACGGTGTCTTGGCGTTTATTGGTAGGGGGATTGAATTTAGGAGTCGCAGCGTCATGATGCAACTGTACACAACTCTGGTGCGGGCGCACTTGGAGTATTGTGTGCAGTTCTGGTCCCCACATTACAGGAAGGATGTGGAGGCTTTGGAGAGGGTGCAGAGGAGGTTTACCAGGATGTTGCCTGGTATGGAGGGGAGGTCCTATGAGGAGAGACTGAGGGATTTGGGGATGTTTTCGTTAGAAAGAAGGAGGCTAAGAGGGGATCTTATTGAAACATATCAGATGATTAGAGGTTTAGATAGGGTGGACAGTGATAGCCTTTTTCCTCGGATGGAGAAAGCTAGCACGAGGGGGCATGGCTTTAAATTAAGGGGTGGTAGTTATAGGACGGATGTCAGGGGTAGGTTCTTTACCCAGAGGGTGGTGAGGGATTGGAATACCCTGCCTGCTGCAGTTGTAAATGCGCCTAGTTTGGGGGCGTTTAAGAGATCCGTGGATAGGTTTATGGATGGAAAGGGTTTGGTTTAGGTTACAGGGTCATTGCTTTTTAACTGGTCGGCGCAACATTGTGGGCCGAAGGGCCTGTTCTGCGCTGTAATGTTCTATGTTCTATCCCTTCTCTTCTCATCCTTTTACTCTTCACATATTTGTAGAAGGCCTTGGGATTCTCCTTAATCTTACCCACCAAGGCCTTCTCATGACCTCTCCTGGCTCTCCTAATTTCCTTTTTAAGCTCCTTTCTACAAGCCTTATACTCCTCTAGATCCTTCACATCTCCTAGCTCTCTGAACCTTTTATACGCCTTTCCTTTCTTCCTGACTAGGTTCACCACAACCTTCGTGCACCACGGTTCCCACGACCTACCAAAACCTCCTTGTCTCATCGGAACGTTATCGTGCAGAGCTCCAGTCAAACATCCCTTGAATATCTGCCACCTTCATTCTGTACCTTTCCCCAAGAATGCCTCCTTCCAGTTTACTCGTCCAATTATCTGCCTGATGTCTTCATATTTCCCCTTACTCCAGATAAACACCTTCTGAGCCTGCCTGATCCTATCTCTTTCCAATGCTATCGTGAAGGAGATAGAATTATGATCTCCATCCCCGAGATGCTCTCCCACCGAGAGATCCGTCACCTGTCCTGGTTCATTAGCCAGCAGTAAAAAGTCTGACAACACCAGGTTTTAGTGGACTAAAACCTGGTGTTGTCAGACTTTTCACTGTGTTTACACCAGTCCAACGCCGGCATACCCACATCATTAGCCAGCACCAGGTCAAGTACAGCCTCTCCCCTCGTAGGCTTATCCACGTACTGTGTCAGGAAACCCTCCTGAACACACCTAACAAACTCCTCCCCATCCAAACCCCTTACCCTTGGGATATTCCAGTCGATGTTTGGGAAATTAAAGTCTCCCATCACGATGACTCTGTTATTACTACATCTCTCTAGGATCTGTTTCCCTATCTGCACCTCAACTTCCCTGTCACTATTGGGCGGCCTATAGAATACACCCAGCAAAGTTATCTATCCTTTGCTGTTCCTAACTTCCACCCACAGAGAATCCGTAGACAGTCCCTCCACGGCATCCTCCTTCTCTGCAGCCATGACACTGTCCCTGATCAACAGTGCCACTCCACCACCTCTTTTGCCCCCAACCCTGTCCTCCCTGAAGCATCTGAATCCTGGCACCTGAAGTCCCCAGTCCTGTCTCTGAGACATCCAAGCCTCTGTAATGGCCACCACATCACATTCCCAAGCAGCAATCCACGCCCTCAGCTCATCTACCTTATTTACTACACTCCTGGCGTTAAAATAGACACACCTCAGACCCTCGGTCTGGGCATTTCCCTTCCCCACCATCCGTCTAATCTCCCTCTCATACTGTCTACAGTCCTTCCCTACCCGGAGCTAACCTCCTCACTCTCAGTCTCCCCATCACTACTCCCTCCCCCCATCCTTTCTAGTTTAAAGTCCCCCCAGTAGCCCTAGCCAATCTTCCCGCCAAGATATTAGTCCCCCTGGGATTTAAGTGCCGCCCGTCTTTACTGTACAGGTCACACCTGCCCCTAAAGAGGTCCCAATGATCCAGGAACCGGAATCCCTGCCCCCTGCTCCAGTCCCTCAGCCACGCATTCACCCTCCACCTCGTTCCATTTCTGCTCTCACTCTCCTGCGGCACAGGCAGCAATCCTGAGATTACTACCTTCGCATTCCTCTTTCTCAGCTGTCTACCCAGTTCCCTGTAATCCCTTTTCATGACCCCTTCCCTCTTCCTGCCTATGTCAGCAGTACCTAAATGAACCACGACCTCCGGCTCCTCACCCTCCCCTTTCAGGATGTCTGGGACGCGTCCAGAGACATCCCGGATCCCAGCTCCAGGGAGGAAAACCACCATCCGCGATTCCCGTCTGCATCCGCAAAAACGCCTAACTGATCCCCTCACTATGGAGTCCCCTATTAGTACTGCCTTGCTGCTCTCCTTTTTTAGTTTTTTGAAGTACTGGCTCAGCTCCAGAGACCTGGCCACCACTTCCTCCTCCAGGTGAGCTGTGCCCCCCAGCAGTACTCAGACAGGAGTACTTATTTTGAAGGGGGACATCCACCTGGCGTGCTCTCCATCACCTGAGGTTTCCCCTTCCTAACAGTTACCCATGTGCCTTCTTCCCGTTGCTCTGGTGTGACTACTTGCCGATACCTCCTGTCAATTATCTCCTCATTCTCTCTAATGAGACGAATGTCCTCAAGCTGCCTTTCCAGTTCCTTTACCAGGTCCCGTAGGGACTGCAGCTCCATGCACCGAGCACAGATATGGATGTCTGGGAGACCAGGAGCTTCCAAGACCTCCCACATATTGCACTGGCAACAACATACTGGCCTCACCCTTGTACTTGCCCTTTTTAGAAATACAGAGAAAAAAAGTAATAAAAAAAACTTATAAACTTACCTTGCCTCGCCCTTTTTGCTTTGGCTCACACAAAAACAAACTTACCTGCTCCCACACAAAGCCCCCCTCTCTCTCTCTCTTTTTTAGGTTAGAGGTGGGTGTAGGATGGGATACTCTACCTGTGTAGAGTATCGGGTTTCTTCACCTTTCCAATTTATAGGGGTCCAGAGGGGAAAAAGAACTACTTCCCTATGACCACTTCTTGTGTCCAATTTAAAATTAAACAAAAAGCTAGAGACGTTAGTTTAAAAAAAGAAACGCAGTAACTTACTCACCAGTCACTCCCTCTCTGATGTGCTCCCAAGGAACAATGAGGTCGATTCTCTGAGGTCAGTAACTTTTAAAAGTGAAAATAAAATACTTCCTAGATCTCCCTGTGACCACTTCCTGTGTCCGATTTAAAATTAAACAAAAAGCCAGAGACGTTAGTTTAAAAAAAGAAAGACAGTAACTTACTCACCAGCTCTCCATCTCTGATGTGCTCCCAAGGAACAATTTATCAGGATTAAATTCCATCTGCCATCTATCTGCCCAATATACCAGCCTATCTATATCCTGCTGTGTCACCTGACATTCCCCCTCACTATCCGCCAATCCTGCCATCTTTGTGTCATCTGCAAACTTGCTGATCACACCACGTACGCCCTCTTCCAAGTCGTTCATACATATTACGAATAGAAGAGGTCCCAGTACTGAGCCCTGCGGCACACCACTGGTGACAGACCTCCAGCTAGAAAAGGACCCCTCCACTACTTCTCTCTGTCTCCTGTTGCCCAGCCAGTTTTCAATCCATCTAGATATCTGTCTCTGTATCCCATGTGCCTTAACCTTTTCTACCAACCTACCATGAGGGACTTTGTCAAACGCCTTACTAAAATCCATATAGACGACATCAACAGCTCGTCCTTCGTCGACCGTTTTTGTCACCTCCTCAAAAAATTCTACCAGATTCGCAAGGCAAGACTTCCCCTTTACAAAGCCATGCTGTGTATCCCTAATCAGATTGCAACGCTCCAAATGCGTATACATCCTATCCCTAAGAATTTTTTCCAACAACTTTCCTACCACTGACGTCAAACTCACCGGCCTACAATTACCCGGGTTATCCCTACTACCCTTTTTAAACAGCGGTACCATATTAGCTATCCTCCAGTCCTCTGGGACCTCACCTGTGTCCAAAGAAGAGACAAAGATTCATGTCAGAGGCCCAGCAATTTCATGTCTCGCCTCCCTAAGCAGCCTGGGATAAATGCCATCAGGCCCCGGAGCTTTATCAGTTTTTATGCTGCCTAAAAACCCTAATACTTCCTCCCTCGTAATGGATATTTCCTTCCACTGATCTACTGCTCCCTCCAAGACAGTACAAGACACCAAGCCCCTCTCCTTCGTGAATACCGACGCAAAGTATTCATTCAGGATCTCCCCCATTCCCTCAGACTCTATGCACAGTTCCCCTCCTTTGTCCCTAAGAGGACCTATTTTCCCTCTAACCACCCTCTTGTTCCTAATACAAGAGTAAAATGCCTTTGGATTTTCCTTAATCCTATCAGCCAAGGTCATTTCATGCCCCCTTTCCGCCCTTCTAACTCCCCTTTTTAGCTCCCTCCTGCTCTCTCTATATTCCTCCAGCGCACTCTCTGTTCCCAGTTGCTTAGACCTAACATATGCCTCCCTATTCTTCCTGACCAAGTCTTCGATACCCCCTGTAATCCACTGCTCTCTAATCCTGCCTTTCCCATCCTTCCTCTTTACCGGCACATGTCTTTCCTGCAACATTTTCAGTTTTCCCTTGAAAGCCTCCTGCTTGCCGACCGTGGACTTACCCGCAAACAACCTCTCCCAAACGGTATCCATCAGCCCATGCCTAATCCGGCTATAGCTCGCCTTCCCCCAGTTCAGCACCCTCCCCTTAGGACAGCATTCATCCTTTTCCATTTTTATCCTAAAGTAGACGGAGTTGTGGTCACTGTTAGCCACATGTTCACCTACTTGGAGTTTAATGCGGAAAAGTGTGAGGTAATTCATTTTGGCAGGAATAACAGATGTGTAGAGTATAGGGCTAACGGTAGGACTCTGAATAGTGTTGATGAACAGAGGGATCTAGGTGTATGTGTACATAGATCCCTGAAAGTTGGGAATCAAGTAGATAAGGTTGTTAGGAAGGCATACGGTGTCTTGGCATTTATTGGTAGGGGGATTGAATTTAGGAGCCGCAGCGTCATGTTGCAAATGTACACAACTCTGGTGCGACCGCACTTGGAGTATTGTGTGCAGTTCTGGTCCCCACATTACAGGAAGGATGTGGAGGCTTTGGAGAGGGTGCAGAGGAGGTTTACCAGGATGTTGCCTGGTATGGAGGGGAGGTCCTATGAGGAGAGACTGAGGGATTTGAGGTTGTTTTCGTTAGAAAGCAGGCGGCTAAGAGGGGACCTTATTGAAACATATGAGATGATTAGAGGTTTAGATAGGGTGGACAGTGATAGCCTTTTTCCTCGGATGGAGAAAGCTAGCACGAGGGGGCATAGCTTTAAATTAAGGGGTGGTAGTTATAGGACGGATGTCAGAGGTAGGTTCTTTACCCAGAGGGTGGTGAGGGATTGGAATGCCCTGCCTGCTGCAGTTGTAAATGCGGCTAGTTTGGGGGCGTTTAAGAGATCCGTGGATAGGTTTATAGATGGAAAGGGATTGGTTTAGGTTAGAGGGTCATTGCTTTTTAATTGGTCGGTGCAACATCGTGGGCCGAAGGGCCTGTTCTGCGCTGTAATGTTCTATGTTCTATGTTCTATGTTCTACTGCAACCTCAACCACCTGACCCGGCTCATTTCCCAGAACTAAATCCAGTATAGCCCCCTCTCTAGTCGGGCTATCTACGTACTGCTCCAAGGACCCTTCCAATACACATTTTATAAATTCCTCCCCATCCAAACCCCCAGCTCTAGGCACCTTCCAATCCACTCCAGGAAGATTAAAACCTCCCACGACAACAACCTTATTCTTTCTGCAGCTATCTCAAATGTCTTTACATATGCTTTCCTCCACTGCCCGCGGGCTGTCAGGCGGTCTGTAGTACACCCCTAGCATAGTAATCTCTCCCTTCCTATTCCTCAACTCAACCAACGCGACTCAATCCCTAACTCCTCCATATTATCCTCCCTCTGCACTGCTGTGATGTGCTCCTTAACTAACAGCGCCACCCCACCACCTCTCTTCAACCCTCCTCTGTCACACCTAAAACACTTATACCCTGGAATATTCAGCTGCCAGTCCTGCCCTTCCTTTAACCACGTCTCCGTCACTGCCACCACATCTAAATTCCTCACGAACATTAAGGCCCTAAGTTCATCCATTTTACCCATCACACTCCTTGCATTAAAACAGACGCAATCCAACCCTCCAGGCCCACTCGGATCCTCCTTCCCCCGGGTAATTTTCCTCTCAACCAACCTACCCTGTCACCCAACTCGCTCCCAATCCCAGTGCCTAATGAGCTATCAGTCTCATCCCCACCCCGCCTCCATTGGAGAACAAGGAGGAGGTGTTAGCAATTCTTTAGAGTGTGAAAATAGATAAGTCCCCTGGGCCGGATGAGATTTGCCCTAGGATTCTCTGGGAGGCTAGGGAGGAGATTGCAGAGCCTTTGGCTTTGATCTTCATGTCGTCATTGTCTACAGATATAGTGCCAGAAGACTGGGGGACAGCAAATGTTGTCCCCTTGTTCAAGAAGGGGAGTAGAGACCATCCTGGGAATTATAGGCCAGTGAACCTTACTTCTGTTGTGGGCAAAGTTTTGGAAAGAATTATAAGGGATAGGATTTATAATCATCTAGAGAGAAATAAATTGATTAGGGATAGTCAACACGGTTTTGTGAAGGGTAGGTCGTGCCTCACAAACCTTATCGAGTTTTTTGAAAAGGTGACCAAAGAGGTGGATAAGGGTAAGGCAGTTGATGTGGTGTATATGGATTTTAGCAAAGCGTTTGATAAGGTTCCCCATGGTAGGCTATTGCAGAAAATGCAGGTGCATGGGATTGAGGGTGATTTAGCAGTTTGGATCAGGAATTGGCTAGCTGATAGAAGACAGAGGGTGGTGGTTAATGGGAAATATTCAACCTGGAGTTCAGTTACAAGTGGGGCACCTCAGGGATCTGTTTTGGGGCCACTGCTGTTTGTCATTTTTATAAATGACCTAGATGAGGGTGTAGAAGGATGGGTTAGTGAATTTGTTGATGACACCAAAGTCGGAGGAGTTGTAGACAGTGAGGATGGATATTACAGTTTGTAGAGGGACATAGATAAGCTGCACAGCTGGGCTGAGAGGTGGCAGATGGAGTTTAATACGGAAAAGTGTGAGGTGATTCACTTTGGTGAGAGTAACAGGAGTACAGAACATAGGGCAAATGGAAGGAGTCTTAGTAGTGTTGACGAGCAGAGAGATCTCAGGGTACACGTGCATAGATCCCTGAAATTTGGCACTCAGGTTGATAAGGTTGTTAAGAAGGTGTACGGTGTGATAGCTTTTATTGGTAGAGGGATTGAATTTTGGAGCCGTGAGGTCATGTTGCAACTGCAGTCACGGGTAGATAGGTTTCTGATAGACAAGGGAATTAAGGGTTATGGGGAGAAAGCAGGAAAGTGGAACTGATCCACTTCAGATCAGCCATGATCTTATTGAAGAGCTAGATAGCCTACTCCTGCTCCTATTTCTTATGTTCTTATGTTTACTCAGAGGGTAGTAAGGTCGTGGAATGCCCTACCTGCAGCAGTTGTGGACTCGCCAACTTTAAGGGCGTTCAAATGGTCAGTGAATAGGCATATGGATAACATTGGAATAGTTTAGGTTAGAGGGTCATTAGATTGGTTCCACTGGTCGGCGCAACATCGAGGGCTGAAGGGCCTGTACTGCGCTGGAATGTTCTATGTTCTATATTATCTTTTCTTCACTTGGGATACTGTTGGTGGGGTAATCAAAGTGACCAGAACTGTTGGAAGCTTAGACAATACAAGACTCACGAGGCAGGTATCTCTGTATAAAGATGGCGCTTTATTTAAACCAGCAGCTGCCAAGAGACCATCAAAAGATCAGGACAGCTGATAGATCGAGTCACCCAGCCTCTCCAATGAAACCTGACAGATACATTTCAAAACAAAGCAGTTCGAGGTTTTCTTATCAATTATTCCCCCTTTCATCAACTTCAAATCAATCATCTTCAGGATTTATAAATCAACAGAGAAGGACCACGAAGGTAAGGCTTTTTGACATTTATGGATTTAATAAATGTATCGTCCAATAAATGTGGAGCATGGATTGGCCAATCACATTCCAGCCTCAGTTAACATTGTTAAAGTTTCGAGATCATTGAAGATCTGGTGATAAATAATGTTTTGCAGCCAGTCCGCTGGGTGTGTTGGTGTTTGTTCAGTGAGATCCTGTAACCTACTCAGTCTTCAGTTCAACAACAAGTGAGTCATTGTTAAAAAGAACTGTTGAATTCAGCAGACACTGGACTTCCAAGAACAGGAATGAACTGTGACCCTGTCAGCAATAACAAACTGACCCTGTCAGCAATAACAAACTGACCCTGTCAGCAATAACAAACTGTGACCCTGTCAGCAATAACAAACTGTGACCCTGTCAGCAATAACAAACTGACCCTGTCAGCAATAACAAACTGACCCTGTCAGCAATAACAAACTGTGACCCTGTCAGCAATAACAAACTGACCCTGTCAGCAATAACAAACTGTGACCCTGTCAGCAATAACAAACTGTGACCCTGTCAGCAATAACAAACTGTGACCCTGTCAGCAATAACAAACTGACCCTGTCAGCAATAACAAACTGTGACCCTGTCAGCAATAACAAACTGACCCTGTCAGCAATAACAAACTGACCCTGTCAGCAATAACAAACTGTGACCCTGTCAGCAATAACAAACTGACCCTGTCAGCAATAACAAACTGACCCTGTCAGCAATAACAAACTGTGACCCTGTCAGCAATAACAAACTGACCCTGTCAGCAATAACAAACTGTGACCCTGTCAGCAATAACAAACTGACCCTGTCAGCAATAACAAACTGTGACCCTGTCAGCAATAACAAACTGACCCTGTCAGCAATAACAAACTGACCCTGTCAGCAATAACAAACTGACCCTGTCAGCAATAACAAACTGTGACCCTGTCAGCAATAACAAACTGTGACCCTGTCAGCAATAACAAACTGACCCTGTCAGCAATAACAAACTGTGACCCTGTCAGCAATAACAAACTGACCCTGTCAGCAATAACAAACTGACCCTGTCAGCAATAACAAACTGACCCTGTCAGCAATAACAAACTGTGACCCTGTCAGCAATAACAAACTGTGACCCTGTCAGCAATAACAAACTGTGACCCTGTCAGCAATAACAAACTGACCCTGTCAGCAATAACAAACTGACCCTGTCAGCAATAACAAACTGTGACCCTGTCAGCAATAACAAACTGACCCGGTCAGCAATAACAAACTGTGACCCTGTCAGCAATAACAAACTGACCCTGTCAGCAATAACAAACTGTGACCCTGTCAGCAATAACAAACTGACCCTGTCAGCAATAACAAACTGTGACCCTGTCAGCAATAACAAACTGACCCTGTCAGCAATAACAAACTGTGACCCTGTCAGCAATAACAAACTGACCCTGTCAGCAATAACAAACTGTGACCCTGTCAGCAATAACAAACTGACCCTGTCAGCAATAACAAACTGACCCTGTCAGCAATAACAAACTGTGACCCTGTCAGCAATAACAAACTGACCCTGTCAGCAATAACAGACTGACCCTGTCAGCAATAACAAACTGACCCTGTCAGCAATAACAAACTGTGACCCTGTCAGCAATAACAAACTGACCCTGTCAGCAATAACAAACTGAACCTGTCAGCAATAACAAACTGTGACCCGGTCAGCAATAACAAACTGACCCTGTCAGCAATAACAAACTGTGACCCTGTCAGCAATAACAAACTGACCCTGTCAGCAATAACAAACTGACCCTGTCAGCAATAACAAACTGTGACCCTGTCAGCAATAACAAACTGTGACCCTGTCAGCAATAACAAACTGTGACCCTGTCAGCAATAACAAACTGACCCGGTCAGCAATAACAAACTGTGACCCTGTCAGCAATAACAAACTGTGACCCTGTCAGCAATAACAAACTGACCCTGTCAGCAATAACAAACTGTGACCCTGTCAGCAATAACAAACTGACCCTGTCAGCAATAACAAACTGTGACCCTGTCAGCAATAACAAACTGACCCGGTCAGCAATAACAAACTGTGACCCTGTCAGCAATAACAAACTGACCCGGTCAGCAATAACAAACTGTGACCCTGTCAGCAATAACAAACTGACCCTGTCAGCAATAACAAACTGACCCTGTCAGCAATAACAAACTGACCCTGTCAGCAATAACAAACTGTGACCCTGTCAGCAATAACAAACTGTGACCCTGTCAGCAATAACAAACTGTGACCCTGTCAGCAATAACAAACTGACCCTGTCAGCAATAACAAACTGTGACCCTGTCAGCAATAACAAACTGACCCTGTCAGCAATAACAAACTGACCCTGTCAGCAATAACAAACTGACCCTGTCAGCAATAACAAACTGACCCTGTCAGCAATAACAAACTGTGACCCTGTCAGCAATAACAAACTGACCCTGTCAGCAATAACAAACTGACCCTGTCAGCAATAACAAACTGACCCTGTCAGCAATAACAAACTGTGACCCTGTCAGCAATAACAAACTGTGACCCTGTCAGCAATAACAAACTGACCCTGTCAGCAATAACAAACTGTGACCCTGTCAGCAATAACAAACTGACCCTGTCAGCAATAACAAACTGTGACCCTGTCAGCAATAACAAACTGTGACCCTGTCAGCAATAACAAACTGTGACCCTGTCAGCAATAACAAACTGACCCTGTCAGCAATAACAAACTGACCCTGTCAGCAATAACAAACTGTGACCCGGTCAGCAATAACAAACTGACCCTGTCAGCAATAACAAACTGACCCTGTCAGCAATAACAAACTGACCCTGTCAGCAATAACAAACTGTGACCCTGTCAGCAATAACAAACTGTGACCCTGTCAGCAATAACAAACTGACCCTGTCAGCAATAACAAACTGTGACCCTGTCAGCAATAACAAACTGTGACCCTGTCAGCAATAACAAACTGACCCTGTCAGCAATAACAAACTGACCCTGTCAGCAATAACAAACTGTGACCCTGTCAGCAATAACAAACTGTGACCCTGTCAGCAATAACAAACTGACCCTGTCAGCAATAACAAACTGTGACCCTGTCAGCAATAACAAACTGACCCTGTCAGCAATAACAAACTGTGACCCTGTCAGCAATAACAAACTGACCCTGTCAGCAATAACAAACTGTGACCCTGTCAGCAATAACAAACTGACCCTGTCAGCAATAACAAACTGACCCTGTCAGCAATAACAAACTGTGACCCTGTCAGCAATAACAAACTGACCCTGTCAGCAATAACAAACTGACCCTGTCAGCAATAACAAACTGACCCTGTCAGCAATAACAAACTGTGACCCTGTCAGCAATAACAAACTGACCCTGTCAGCAATAACAAACTGACCCTGTCAGCAATAACAAACTGTGACCCTGTCAGCAATAACAAACTGACCCTGTCAGCAATAACAAACTGTGACCCTGTCAGCAATAACAAACGGACCCTGTCAGCAATAACAAACTGTGACCCTGTTAGCAATAACAAACTGTGACCCTGTCAGCAATAACAAACTGACCCGGTCAGCAATAACAAACTGACCCTGTCAGCAATAACAAACTGTGACCCTGTCAGCAATAACAAACTGTGACCCTGTCAGCAATAACAAACTGACCCTGTCAGCAATAACAAACTGACCCTGTCAGCAATAACAAACTGTGACCCTGTCAGCAATAACAAACTGACCCGGTCAGCAATAACAAACTGACCCTGTCAGCAATAATAAACTGACCCTGTCAGCAATAACAAACTGACCCTGTCAGCAATAACAAACTGTGACCCTGTCAGCAATAACAAACTGTGACCCTGTCAGCAATAACAAACTGACCCTGTCAGCAATAACAATCTGTGACCCTGTCAGCAATAACAAACTGACCCTGTCAGCAATAACAAACTGTGACCCTGTCAGCAATAACAAACTGTGACCCTGTCAGCAATAACAAACTGTGACCCTGTCAGCAATAACAAACTGACCCTGTCAGCAATAACAAACTGTGACCCTGTCAGCAATAACAAACTGTGACCCTGTCAGCAATAACAAACTGACCCTGTCAGCAATAACAAACTGTGACCCTGTCAGCAATAACAAACTGTGACCCTGTCAGCAATAACAAACTGACCCTGTCAGCAATAACAAACTGTGACCCTGTTTCCACCTTCACATCGGTTAGCCAGGACCCACCCGGGATAGATAGGATTTCTTCAAAAACCTCTCGTGCGATTACTGAGATTGTCAATGACAGAAAATAGTGCTACTTATACCATATCTGTAGTTAATACTGACCCAATATATTTGATGTTCTTAACAGTTTACAACACAAAGAGGCCATTCAGCCCATTCTGTGCCAGCACTTGGAGAACATTTCTTATTTATTTATAGATTGTGGGTGTCACTGGCACAGCTAGTAGTTATTACCCATCCCTAATTGCCCCTTCAGAAGGTGCTGGGGAGCTGCCTTCACTGCCCATCCCTAATTGCCCCTTCAGAAGGTGCTGCTGAGCTGCCTTCTTGAGCCGCTGCAGTCCCGGAGGTGTAGGTACGCCCACAGTGCTGTTAGGGAGGGAGTTCCAGGATTCTGACCCAGTGACAGTGAAGGAACGGCCGATATATTTCCAAATCAGGATAGTGAGTGACTCGGAGGGGAATCTCCAGGTGGGGGGTGTTCCCAGGTATCTGCTGCTCCTGTCCTTCTAGATGGAAGTGGTGGTGTCCTTACCTGTCACAGGTGCAGCTGTCGGTGAGAGCATTGGGAGGAGTGAAGACATGTGGGGATGAAACATGGTGTTGACGTTGAGGATACTCTGCATCATGCTGTGTGGCACTGCCATTGCACAAATAGTGAGATTTTGAAGTGATCTCACAACTTAGCGCGAGCAATCCCTGATGTCCCATTGTTGTCCCATTGTTTAAGAAGGGGAACAGAGACTTCCCCGGGAATTATAGACCGGTGAGTCTTACTTCTGTTGTGGGCAAGGTTTTAGAAAAAATTATTAGGGATAGGATTTATAGTTAATTGGAGAGTAATGAATTGATTGGAGATAGTCAGCATGGTTTTGTAGTGGGTAGGTCGTGCCTGACGAACCTTATTGAGTTTTTTGAGAAAGTGACCAAAGAGGTGGATGGGGGTAAGGCAGTTGACGTGGTATATATGGATTTTAGTAAGGCGTTTGATAAGGTTCACCATGGTAGGCTTCTGCAGAAAATGCAGATGTATGGGATTGAGGGTAATCTAGGAAATTGGATCAGGAATTGGCGAGCAGATAGGAGACAGAGGGTGGTGGTTGATGGTAAATATTCGTCATGGAGTTCAGTTACGAGTTGTGTGCCTCAGGGATCTGTTTTGGGGCCACTGCTGTTTGTAATTTTTATTAATGATCTGGATGAGGGTATAGCTGGGTGGATTAGTAAATTTGCTGATGACACCAAAGTCGGTGGTGTGGTAGATTGTGAGGAAGGGTGTCATAGTTTGCAGGGAGACTTAGACAGGTTGCAGAGCTGGGCCGAGAGGTGGCGGATGGAGTTTAATGCGGAGAAGTGTGAGGTAATTCACTTTGGTAGGAATAACAGATGTGTCGAGTATAGGGCTAACGGGAGGACTCTGAATAGTGTGGATGAACAGAGGGATCTAGGTGTATGTGTACATAGATCCCTGAAAGTAGGGAATCAAGTAGATAAGGTTGTTAAGAAGGCATACGGTGTCTTGGCGTTTATTGGTAGGGGGATTGAATTTAGGAGTCGCAGCGTCATGTTGCAACTGTACACAACTCTGGTGCGGCTGCAGTTGGAGTATTGTATGCAGTTCTGGTCCCCACATTATAGGAAGGATGTGGAGGCTTTGGAGAGGGTGCAGAGGAGGTTTACCAGGATGTTGCCTGGTATGGAGGGCAGGTCCTATGAGGAGAGACTGAGGGATTTGGGGTTGTTTTCGCTAGAAAGAAGGCGGCTAAGAGGGGACCTTATTGAAACATATAAGATGATTAGAGGTTTAGATAGGGTGGATAGTGATAGCCTTTTTCCTCGGATGGAGAAAGCTAGCACGAGGGGGCATAGCTTTAAATTAAGGGGTGGTAGTTATAGGACGGATGTCAGAGGTAGGTTCTTTACCCAGAGGGTGGTTAGGGATTGGAATGCCCTGTCTGCTGCAGTTGTAAATGCGCCTAGTTTGGGGGCATTTAAGAGATCCGTGGATAGGTTTATGGATGAAAAGGGATTGGTTTAGGTTAGAGGGTCATTGTTTTTTAACTGGTCGGCGCAACATCGTGGGCCGAAGGGCCTGTTCTGCGCTGTAATGTTCTATGTTCTATGTTCTATGATGTTGTGTGGACCATCAGTTACAGCAGAATCATAATATCACCACAGTAACTCAACTGGCACAGGGACAGATTCGATTCCCGGCTTGGGTCACCGTCTGTCTGCACATTCTCCCCGTGTCTGCATGGGTTTCCTCTGAGTGCTCCCGATTTCTCCCACAGTTCAAAGATGTGCGGATTTGCCATGATAAATTGCCCACTCACCTGATGAAGGGCAGCAAGCGCTCCAAAACCTAGTGGCTTTTGCTACCAAATAAACCTGTTGGATTTTAACCTGTGAGACTTCTTACTGTGTTTAACACTCTCTCCACTCACATTGTCTGTACCTTTAAGAGTTGATTAAATGTGAGTAAAGTCTCACATTCTAACCATTATTTTGTAAATTGAGTTTGTGTCTATATATGCCCTGTTTGTGAACACAACTCCCAGTCACCCGATGAAGGGGCAGCGTTCTGAAAGTTCGTGCTGCCAAACAAACCTGTTGGACTTTAACCTGGTGTTGTGAGACTTCTCACTGGGGGATTAGCAGGGTAAGTATGTGGGGTTACAGGGGATAGGCCTGGGTGGATTGTTATCCGTGCAGGCTCAATGGGCCAAATGACCTCCTCCTGCACTGAAGGGTTTCTATGGTTCTATAAAATGTCCACTCCTGCTCCTATTATTTGAGTGGAGTCACATGTAGGCCAGACCAGGTAAGGATGGCAGATTTCCTTCCCGAAAGGATATTAGTGAACCAGCTGGGTTTTTAAAATAATTGATCCTAGTTTCATTGTCACTGTTACTGAAACTAGTTTGATTTTCAGGATTTATAAATTAATATTCTGGCCAGGAGGTTTGCTAGTGTCACACGGGGGGATTTAAACTAGTTGGCAGGGGGCTGGGACCCAAAGCAAAGGTGAATTAGCTGAAGGGGAAGAGAGTAGGGCCAGTAAGACTCAGTATTGGGCAGTGCAGAGACCAGGAGAATCACCCCCTGGTTTGCAAACGCAGATTCTAAATAACAACAACAGATTCATTGGACAGAATACAACATAGAAAATGAAACTAAAACAAGAGCCTGTGAAACAGCCCAATGACATCATCATCAAATCAAATCTCTGAAAGCAATCATAAAACCACTGACGTTTATAACAATTCCTTTCACACTGAATCTATCCCAGGTAATATTGGGGTAGTTAAAATCCCCACTGTGACGAGGACACAGAGATCCTTCAGAATGATCTGGACAGGTTGGGTGAGTGGGTTAATCAATGGCAGATGCAGTATAATTTGGATAAATGTGAGGTTATTCACTTTGGAAGCAAAAACAAGAAGACAGATTACTACCTGAATGGCTGTAAATTGGGAGAGGGGAGTGTGCAGAGGGACCTGGGTATCCTTGTGTACCAGTCACTGAAGGTAAGCATGCAGGTACAACATTGAAGGATATGCGGGGGGGGGGGGGGGATGAAGATATTGAATTTGATGATCGAGCATGGTCAAAATGAATGGTGGAGCAGGCTCGAAGGGCCAAATGGCCTCCTCCTGTTTCTAGGTTCTATGTCTTTACCTCTCCAAACCTCCCATCATGTAATTCTACACCCCTTCTCCGCTACCCGCACCCCCCCCCCCAACCCCCAGGCCCGATATGGCTGATGACAGCTTCCCCTCCAGTGCTAAGTAGAGGCCACTGGGTTCACGCTGGGATGAGTGTTGTGTAACTATCCCCCTGGTAATACTGTGTCCTCATGACTCCACTCCTCTCGGTTCAATAGTCCCCATCACCGTGGTGCACTGCTCACCTGGCTTGTCCTTCCCATAGTCTCTGTTTTGTCCACACAAGGGGTGAGAACATTGAAAACATTCGACAATAGCCAGGGCTAAGACTCCATCACTGTTACTGTCTCCATCTCCAATCACACCCTGCTGTCCCTGACTATTCCCCAAAGCTGAACACCCAGACACAGGCTGTGACTACCTTATGGAACCAAGTGTACAAGGAACTGCCCCTCTCTGAGAGATAGAGAGACAGAAAAAGAGACAGATAGTGAGACAGAGAGAGACAGAGACAGATAGATAGATAGTGAGACAGATAGGGAGATAGATACAGAGATAGATAGTGAGACAGATTGAGAGACAAATAGAGAGATAGATAGAGAAACAGATAGAGAGATAGATAGGGAGCCGTGGGGTACAGGTCGTTGTCTACCTGATACGCTGCAGGAAAGGATGTCCCGAGGCCTGGTACATTGGGGAGACCATGCAGACGCTACGACAACGGATGAATGAACATCGCTCAACAATCACCAGGCAGGAGTGTTCTTTTCCTGTTGGCGAACACTTCAGTGGTCACGGGCATTCAGCCTCTGACCTTCATAAGAACATAAGAAATAGGAGCAGGAGTAGGCCATCTAGCCCTTCGAGCCTGCCCCGCCATTCAATAAGATCATGGCTGATCTGTCGTGGCTCAGTTCCACATTCCCGCCCTCTCCTCATAACCCTTAATCCCCTCTCTTATCAAAAACCCATCAACCCGCGTCTTAAAAATATTTAGCGAGGCAGCCTCCACCACTTCAACGGGCAGAGAATTCCAGAGATTCACCACCCTTTGAGTGAAGAAGTTCCTCCTCAACTCCGTTCTAAACCGCCCCCCCTTTATCTTGGGGCTGTGCCCCCTAGTCCTACTGTCTTTTTTGAGCAGGAAGAGTCTCTCCACCTCTATCCTATCCATCCCATTCATCATCTTATACGTCTCAATGAGATCTCCCCTCATTCTTCTAAACTCTAACGAGTACAAGCCTAGTTTATTCAGCCTCTCCTCATAGCTCAACCCCCTCAACTCCGGCATCAGCCTAGTAAACCTCCCCTGCACTCCCTCCAAGGCCAAAATATCTTTGCGCAGGTGCGGCGCCCAAAACTGCACACAGTACAGCCTCACCAATGCCCTATACAGCCGCAGCAAGACCTCCCTACTTTTATATTCAATCCCCCTCGCTATGAAGGCCAGCATCCCATTCGCCTTCCTGACCACCTGCTGCACCTGCAAGCTGGGTTTTTGCGACTCATGCACAAGGACCCCAAGGTCCCTCTGCACCGTCGCCTGCTGCAGTTTTTCACCACGTAAGTAATAGTCCTTCCTACCATTCTTCCTACCAAAGTGGACCACCTCACACTTGCCAACATTAAGCGTTCTCCAAGGCGGCCTTCACGACACACGACAGCGCAGAGTCGCTGAGCAGAGACTGATAGCCAAGTTCTGCGCACATGAGGACGGTCTCAACAGGGATCTTGGGTTCATGTCACACTATCTGTAACCCCTGTGACTTGCCTGGGTTTGTAAAATCTCACTAACTGTCCTGTCTGGAGGCAATACATATCCCTTTAATCTGTGCTTAACCCTCTCTCCACTCACATTGTCTGTACCTTTAAGGCTTGATTAGCTGTAAAAATTCGCATTCCAATCATTATTTTATAAATTGAGTTTGTCTCTATATGTACCCTGTTTGTGATCAGAGCTTCTCACTCACCTGATGAAGGAGCAGTTCTCCGAAAGCTAGTGGTTTTTGCTACCAAATAAACCTGTTGGACTTTAACCTGGTGTTGTGAGACTTCTTACTGTGTTTACCCCAGTCCAACACTGGCATCTCCACATACAGGTCTCTGGCACAGAGTCTGTCCCTGTTGCTCAGAAGGGAAGGTGGGGAGAGGAGTAGAGCATTAGTCATTTGGGACTCCACAGTTAGGGTGACAGATAGGAGATTCTGTGGGAACGAGAGAAACTTGTGGTTGGTGTGTTGCCTCCCAGGTGCTGGGGTCTATGATGTCTCAGATCGTGTTTTCAGGATCCTTAGGGGGAAGGGGGCCAGCCCCAAGTTGTGGTCCACATAGGCACCAGCGACATAGGTAGGAAAAGGGATGGGGGTGTAAGGCAGAAATTCAGGGAGTTAGGCTGGAAGCTTAGAGCTAGAACAAACATAGAACATTGAACATTACAGCGCAGAACAGGCCCTTTGGCCCACGATGTTGCGCCGACCAGTTAAAAAACAATGACCCACTAACCTAAACCAATCCCTTTTCATCCATAAACCTATCCACGGATCTCTTAAACGCCCCCAAACTAGGCACATTTACAACTGCAGCAGGCAGGGCATTCCAATCCCTCACCACCCTCTGGGTAAAGAACCTACCCCTGACATCCGTCCTATAACTACCTCCCCTTAATTTAAAGCCATGCCCCCTCGTGCTAGCTTTCTCCATCCTAGGAAAAAGGCTATCACTGTCCACCCTATCTAAACCTCTAATCATCTTATATGTTTCAATAAGATCCCCTCTTAGCCGCCTTCTTTCCAGCGAAAACAACCCCAAATCCCTCAGTCTCTCCTCATAGGACCTCCCCTCCATACCAGGCAACATCCTGGTAAACCTCCTCTGCACCCTCTCCAAAGCCTCCACATCCTTCCTATAATGTGGGGACCAGAACTGCACACAATACTCCAAGTGCGGCCGCACCAGAGTTTTGTACAGTTGCAACATGACGCTGCGGCTTCTAAATTCAATCCCCCTACCAATAAACGCCAAGACACCGTATGCCTTCTTAACAACCTTATCTACTTGATTCCCTACTTTCAGGGATCTATGTACACATACACCTAGATCCCTCTGTTCATCCACACTATTCAAAGTCCTCCCGTTAGCCCTATACTCGACACATCTGTTATTCCTACCAAAGTGAATTACCTCACACTTCTCCGCATTAAACTCCATCCGCCACCTCTCGGCCCAGCTCTGCAACCTGTCTAAGTCTCCCTGCAAACTACGACACCCTTCCTCACAATCTACCACACCTCCGACTTTGGTGTCATCAGCAAATTTACTAATCCACCCAACTATACCCTCATCCAGATCATTAATAACAGAGTTGTTATCTCTGGTTTGTTACCTGTGCCACGTGCTAGCGAGGAGAGGAATAGGGAGAGAGAGCAGTTGAACACATGGCTGCAGGGATGGTGCAGGAGGGAGGGATTCAGATACCTGGATAATTGGGGCTCGTTCTGGGGTAGTTGGGACCTCTACAAACGGGATGGTCTTCACCTGAACCAGAGGGGTACCCATATCCTGGGGGGGGAATTTGCTAATGCTCTTCGGGAGGGTTTAAACTAATTCAGCAGGGGGATGGGAACCGGAATTGTAGCTCCAGTGTACAGGAGGTTGAGAGCAGTGAGATCACGAATAAGGTTTCAAAGTCGCAGGAGTGTACCGGCAGGCAGGAAGGTGGTTTGAAGTGTGTCTACTTCAGCGCCATTGGCATCCAGAATAAGATGAGTGAACTTGCAGCATGGGTTGGTACCTGGGACCAACCCATGTTGTGTTGTGGCCATTTCGGAGACATGGATAGAGCAGGGACAGGAATGGTTGCTGCAGGTTCCGGGGTTTAGGTGTTTCAGTAAGATCAGAGAAGGTGGTAAAAGAGGGGGAGGTGTGGCATTGTTAGTCAGGGACAGTATTACGGTGGCAGAAAGGAGGTTTGATGTGGACTCGTCTACTGAGGTAGTATGGGCTGAGGTTAGAAACAGGAAAGGAGAGGTCACCCTGCTGGGAGTTTTCTATAGACCTCCAAAAAGTTCCAGGGATATAGAGGGAAGGATTGCAAAGATGATTCTGGATAGGTGCGAAAGTAACAGGGTAGTTGTTATGGAGGATTTTAACTTTACAAATATTGACTGGAAAAGCTATAGTTTGAGTACTTTAGATGGGTCAGTTTTTGTCCAATGTGTGCAGGAAGGTTTCATGACACAGTATGTAGATAGGCCAACAAGAGGTGAGGCTACATTGGATTTGGTACTGGGTAATGAACCAGACCAGGTGTTAGATTTGGAGGTAGGTGAGCACTTTGGTGATAGTGACCACAATTCGGTTATGTTTACTTTAGCGATGGAAAGGGATGGGTATATACCACAGGGCAAGAGTTATAGCTGGGGGAAAGGAAATTATGGTGTGATTAGGTGAGTTTTAGGATGTATAGGATGTGGAAGTAAACTGCAGGGGATGGGAACAATTGAAATGTGGAGCTTATTCAAGGAGCAGCTACTGCGAGTCCTTGATAAATATGTACCTGTCAGGCAGGGAGGAAATGGTCAAGCGAGGGAACTGTGGTGTACTAAAGAAGTTGAATCTCTGGTGAAGAGGAAGAAGGAGACTTACGCAAAGGTGAGACATGAAGGCTCAGTTAGGGCACTGGAAAGTTACAAATTAGCCAGGAAGGAGCTAAAGAGAGAGCTAAGAAGAGCCAGGAGAGGACATGAGAAGTCTTTGGCAGGTAGGATCAAGGAAAACCCTAAAGCTTTCTATAGGTTTGTCAGGAATAAAAGAATGATAGGGTAAGATTAGGGCTAGTCAAGGGCAGCAGTGGGAAGTTGTGCGTGGATCCGAAGAGATAGGAGAGGCGCTAAGTGAATATTTTTCATCAGTATTCACACATGAAAAAGACAATGTTGTCGAGGAGAATACTGAGATACAGGTTATTAGACTAGACGGGATTGAGGTTCATAAGGAGGAGGTGTTAGCAATTCTGGAAAGTGTGAAAATAGATAAGTCCCCTGGGCCGGATGGGATTTACCCTAGGATTCTCTGGAAGGCTAGGGAGGAGATTGCAGAGCCTTTGGCTTTGATCTTCATGTTGTCATTGGCTACAGGTATAGTGTCGGAAGTCTGGAGGATAGCAAATGTTGTCCCCTTGTTCAAGAAGGGGAGTAGAGACCATCCTGGGAATTATAGACCAGTGAGCCTTACTTCTGTTGTCGGCAAAGTTTTGGAAAGGATTAAAAGATATAGGATTTATAATCATCAAGAAAGGAATAGTTTGATTAGGGATAGTCAGCACGGTTTTGTGAAGGGTAGGTTGTGCCTCACAAACCTTATTGAGTTCTTTGAGAAGGTGATGAAGAGATGGATGAAGGTAAAGCAGTTGACGTGGTGTATATGGATTTCAGTAAAACGTTTGATAAGGTTCCCCATGGTAGGCTATTGCAGAAAATGCAGATGCATGGGATTGAGGGTGATTTAGCAGTTTGGATCAGGAATTGGCTAGCTGATAGAAGACAGAGGGTGGTGGTTAATGGGAAATATTCAACCTGGAGTTCAGTTACAAGTGGTGTACCTCAGGGATCTGTTTTGGGGCCACTGCTGTTTGTCATTTTTATAAATGACCTAGATAAGGGTGTAGAAGGATGGATTAGTAAATTTGCAGTTGACACTAAAGTCGGAGGAGTTGTAGACAGTGAGGATGGATGTTACAGTTTGCAGAGGGACATAGATAAGCTGCAGAGCTGGGCTGAGAGGTGGCAAATGGAGTTTAATGTGGAAAAGTGTGAGGTGATTCACTTTGGTAAGAGTAACAGGATTACAGAATATAGGGCTAATGGAAGGACTCTTGGTAGTGTGGATGAGCAGAGAGATCTCGGTGTACATGTGCATAGATCCCTGAAAGTTGGCGCCCAGGTTGATAAGGTTGTTAAGAAGGCGTATGGTGTGTTAGCTTTTATTGGTAGATTGAATTTCGGAGCCGTGAGGTCATGTTACAACTGTACAAAACTCTGGTGCGGCCACACTTGGAGTATTGCGTACAGTTCTGGTCGCCGCATTATAAGAAAGATGTGGAGGCATTGGAAAGGGTGCAGAGGAGGTTTACCAGGATGTTGCCTGGTATGGTGGGAAGGTCTTATGAGGAAAGGCTGAGGGACTTGAGGTTATTTTCATTGGAGAGAAGAAGGTTACGAGGTGACCTGATTGAGGCATACAAGATGATCAGAGGATTGGATAGGGTGGACAGTGAGAGCCTTTTACCTCGGATGGTGATGGCTAACACGAGGGGACATAGCTTTAAATTAAGGGGTGGTAATTATAAGACGGATGTCAGAGGTAGGTTCTTTACTCAGAGGGTAGTAAGGGTGTGGAATGCCCTGCCTGCAGCAGTTGTGGACTCGCCAACTTTAAGGGCGTTCAAATGGTCAGTGGATAAACATATGGATAACATTGGAATAGTTTAGGTTAGAGGGTCATTAGATTGGTTCCACTGGTCGGCGCAACACCGAGGGCCGAAGGGCCTGTACTGAGCTGTAATGTTCTATGTTCTATGCAGAGGGAGAGATGGGAGGGGGGGAGGTGGCAGGGCGGGGTGGGGGAGGTGAGTGTGTGTGTGTGTGGAATGGGGAGAGATGGGGGAGAGACGGGGGAGACAGAGGCAGAAGAGGAGGGAGATAGGGGAAGGGAGAGAGGGGGAGGGGGTGGGGGAGCGAGAGAGAGAGGAGCGGTAGAAGGGAGAGAGGGAGGTAGAGGCAGGGGGAGGGAGAGATGGAGGCATTTGAAGGGATCACCTGCTTGGTTACCCATTCAAAAAACTCAATTAAATTTTTGAAAAAGATTTTCCACTCACAAAGCCATGCTGACTGTCCCTAATCAGTCCTTACATTTCTAAATGCCTGTAGATCCTGTCTCTCAAAATACCGTCCAACAATTTCCCCACCACAGATGTGAGACTCACTGGCCTGCAGTTCCCAGGCTTTTCCCTGCAGCCCTTTTTAAACAAAGGCACAACATTTGCCACTCTCCAATCTTCAGGTACCTCACCCGTGACTATCGATGATTCAAATATCTTGGCTAGGGGACCCGCAATTTCCTCACTCACCTCCCACAATGTCCTGGGATACACTTTATCAGGTCCCAGGGATTTATCTACCTTGATGCACTTTAAGACTTCCAGCACCTCCTTCTTTGTAATATGTACACTCCTCAAGACATCAATATTTATTTCCCCAAGTTCCTTAACATCCATGCTTTCCTCAACAGTAAAAACTGATGAGAAATATTCATTTAGGATCTCACCCATCTCTTGTGGATCCGCACATCTCATGAGCAGACGCAGCTGGAGTACTGTGTGCAGTTTTGGGCGCCGCACCTGCGCAAAGATATTTTGGCCTTGGAGGGAGTGCAGAGGAGGTTTACTAGGCTGATACCGGAGTTGAGGGGGTTGAGCTATGAGGAGAGGCTGAATAAACTGGGCTTGTACTCGTTAGAGTTTAGAAGAATGAGGGGAGATCTCATTGAGACGTATAAGATGATGAATGGGATGGATAGGATAGAGGTGGAGAGACTCTTCCCGCTCAAAAAAGACAGTAGGACTAGGGGGCACAGCCTCAAGATAAAAGGGGGGCGGTTTAGAACGGAGTTGAGGAGGAACTTCTTCACTCAAAGGGTGGTGAATCTCTGGAATTCTCTGCCCGTTGAAGTGGTGGAGGCTGCCTCACTAAATATTTTTAAGACGCGGGTTGATGGGTTTTTGATAAGAGAGGGGATTAAGGGTTATGGGGAGAAACTATGAAGCTGGGCTAGCGCTTAATATAAAAAAGGATAGCAAGAGTTTTTATAAATATATAAAAAGGAAGAGGCTGGCTAGGGTGAATGTTGGTCCTTTAGAGGATGAGAAAGGGGACCTAGTGGTAGGGGATGGGGATATGGCTAAGGTATTGAATAACTTTTTTGTTTCTGTCTTCATGGAGGAGGACGTGAATAATTTGCCGGATGTTAGCGATGGAAAGGTGGTAGGACTGGAGGGTCTTAATGATATTATTGTTACTAGAGAGGCGGTGCTCGACAGACTGGAGGGGCTGATTGTGGACAAGCCCCCAGGACCGGATGGAATGCATCCGAGGGTTCTGAAAGAAATGGCGGAGGTGATAGTGGATGCCTTGGTGGTTATTTTCCAGACGTCGCTAGATTCCGGGGAAGTGCCGGAAGATTGGAAAACGGCTAATGTTACGCCGTTGTTTAAGAAGGGTGCCAGGCAAAAGGCAGGGAATTATAGGCCGGTTAGTTTAACGTCTGTGGTAGGTAAAATGTTAGAATCTGTCATTAAGGAGGAAATTGCGAGGCATCTTGAAGGGAATTGCTTGATAGAGCAGACGCAGCACGGTTTCATTAAATGGAAGTCGTGTCTGACAAATTTACTGGAGTTCTATGAGGATGTGTCTAGGGCGGTGGATAGAGGAGAGCCGGTGGATGTGGTCTTTCTAGATTTTCAGAAGGCGTTTGACAAAGTACCTCACAAGAGGTTATTGCAGAAGGTCGAGGGACATGGAGTTGGGGGTAGGGTGTTAGTGTGGATAGAGGATTGGTTGTCAAATAGGAGGCAGAGAGTGGGGGTCAACGGGTGCTATTCGGATTGGCGGATGGTGACTAGTGGAGTTCCCCAGGGGTCGATGCTGGGGCCTCAACTTTTTACCATTTATATAGATGATCTGGAGGAGGGAACCGAGTGTAGAGTGTTGAAATTTGCTGATGACACCAAGATTGGGGGAACGGCAAATTGTGCGGAGGGTGTGGAGAGTCTACAGAAGGATCTAGATAGGCTGGGCGAATGGGCCAGGAAATGGCAAATGGAATTTAATGTTGGCAAGTGTGAGGTGGTCCACTTTGGTAGGAAGAATGGTAGGAAGGACTATTACTTACGGAGCGAAAAACTTCAGCAGGCGACGGTGCAGAGGGACCTCGGGGTCCTTGTGCATGAGTCGCAAAAACCCAGCTTGCAGGTGCAGCAGGTGGTCAGGAAGGCAAATGGGATGCTGGCCTTCATAGTGAGGGGGATTGAATATAAAAGTAGGGAGGTCTTGCTGCGGCTGTATAGGGCATTGGTGAGGCCGCAGCTGGAGTACTGTGTGCAGTTTTGGGCGCCGCACCTGTGCAAAGATATTTTGGCCTTGGAGGGAGTGCAGAGGAGGTTTACTAGGCTGATACCGGAGTTGAGGGGATTGAGCTATGAGGAGAGGCTGAATAAACTGGGCTTGTACTCGTTAGAGTTTAGAAGAATGAGGGGAGATCTCATTGAGACGTATAAGATGATGAATGGGATGGATAGGATAGAGGTGGAGAGACTCTTCCCACTCAAAAAAGACAGTAGGACTAGGGGGCACAGCCTCAAGATAAAAGGGGGGCGGTTTAGAACGGAGTTGAGGAGGAACTTCTTCACTCAAAGGGTGGTGAATCTCTGGAATTCTCTGCCCGTTGAAGTGGTGGAGGCTGCCTCGCTAAATATTTTTAAGACGCGGGTTGATGGGTTTTTGATAGGAGAGGGGATTAAGGGTTATGGGGAGAGGGCGGGAAAGTGGAACTGAGCCGCGACAGATCAGCCATGATCTTATTGAATGGCGCGGCAGGCTCGAAGGGCTAGATGGCCTACTCCTGCTCCTATTTCTTATGTTCTTATGTTCTTATGTCCCCTTTTTGCCCTCCTGATTTCTCTCTTAACTCTGCTCCTACACCCCCTTTACTCTTCAAGGGAATCACTTGATCCCAGCTGCCTGTGCATGTCATGAGCCTCTTTCTTCTTCTTGGCCAGTCATCCGAGTCATCCAGAGTTCCCGGCTTCTGCCAGCCTTGCCCTCAACTCTCAGAGGAATGTATTTATCCTGAACCCTGGTTAACACAGTTAGAGGGAAAGACAGAGAGGTAGTCAGGTCTGGGAACCATGTCCCTACAGTCAGCATTAAGGTGATACAGTGATTAGCACTGCTGCCTCATAGACCCGGGTTCAATTCCTGGCTTGGGTGACTGTCTGTGTAGAGTCTGCACATTCTCCCTGTGTCTGCGTGGGTTTCTCCAGTTTCCTCCCACACTCCAAAGATGTGCTAGTTAGGTGGATTGGCCATGCTAAATTGTCCCTTAGTGTCCCAAAATGTGGAGGTCAGATGGATGGTTATGTTAAATGTGTGGGGTTACGGGATAGGGCAGAGGGGTCACCTGGATGGGACGCTCTGTCAGACAGTGAGTGGAGACTGGATGGACCAAATGGCCTCTTTCTGCACAGTAGGATTCTATGGACAGACAGATCGAGTCTGAGGCTCAGACTGCAGCTCAGTAACTGTGAGCTGGTGTACCATGGTCTCAGAGACTGCGTGCAGTGGATCACACAGGGGTTCACCAGCCTCTCCATGCTATCCCATTTGCAATCTGTCAGTGAGGGAGCTGGAGGCTGCTGACTTGACTTAAAGTTCGCACGTTCAGCCTGGATAATCACAGTTCCTGAATAACAGCTTTCAGAGTGAAGTCCCCCTCCACATCCTACCCAAATCAAACCATAAGCTCAGTCACAATGACACATCAACCACAGGTCAGCCAGCTCTGCCAGAGAGTGAATGGGAGAGAGAGACAGCACAGTTACCTTGTGCTCCTGACAGCCAGTGATCAAATACTGGAAGATGTACTGGTTAGGGTGCATTGACTCAAATAGGTACCAGAGTGTGGCAGCTTGGGGAATTTCACAGTAACTTCATTGTAGTGTTAATGTAAGCCTTTCTTGTAACTAATAAATAAACTTTAACTTTAGATAGTTAGTCGAGTAATATTGAGAAGATCAGCGATTCGCCCTGTGGCAGCTAAACCCATTAATGGCTGCTTCACAACCCCTCTGGCATTTTACCACCTTTGAATGGGGTAACAGCCATTGGCAGCTTGTGGGGTACCACACCCCCTCACAGAGGGTGTAGTCCTGGACTAGTAACCCAGAGGATAATACTCTGGGGACACGGCTTCAAATCCCACCATGACAGCTGATGGAATTTCAGTTCAACTAATAAATGTGGAATATAAAGCTCACCTCAGTGAGTGGGAGCATGGAACTATCACTGACTACTGCTTTCAGGAGGGAAATTTACCTCTCTGAAATGACCGAGAAAGCCACACAGTTCACGGTCGATTAGGGATAGATAAATAGCAATGACATTGTTATAAATTCCAGCCATTGACTGAGAGAATTAGATAGGATACATTTCCTCACACTGGTTCATTTACTGGATGTGAGCCTCGGACAGATGAACATTTACTGCCCACCTCGAATTGTTGTGAATATTACTATGGAAGACTCAGTTGAAGCTGAGTTTGCTGATGATTGTCTTTTAGCTACGATACTGTGTGAGAATGATGCAGAATTAATTCCAAGAGAAAAATTGTTTACTGAAATTCCAAATCACACTTCGAGGGTTAAGGACAACCAAATTCCAGACCATAATATACAACCAAACAGCAATAGACCCCCTCCTGATCAACTTTCTTATTGACAGTGTATAATAGAAACTAGATACAGGAGAAGGCCATTCGGCCCTTTGAGCCTACTCCACCATTCATTCGGATCATGGCTGATCATCAAATTCAATATTCTGATCCCCCCTTACTCCCCATATCGCCTGATCCCTTTAGCTCAAAGAGCGAAATCTAATTTCTTCTCGAAATCAGACAATATTTTGGCCTCAACTACTTTCTGTGGGAGTGAATTCAGAGTTAATGTAAGCCTTACTTGTGACTAATAAATAAATTTGTGTCTTTTTGTTGCTGTAATGCCTGTAGCCAGTGTCCTCGAATTGTTACTGAGGCAATATAATGGAATTGATGTTTATTTTTAATCTGGACTGGTGCAGTGTTCTGAGGTTGTATGAGCCTTTTGGAGTTGCTGAGTGGTTGGCAGATCAGGTGCTGCCTGGAGACTTTTCCTTTTTCCACACAAAATCCAAGATTTCAGTTTTTGTTTAGTTGTTAGCTAGAAGCTGGTGGAGGTAGGTAGTGCCTCTCTCTCTCTCTCTCTTTAGAGGTGATGTGGAGATGCCGGCGTTTGACTGAGGTAGGCACAATAAGAAGTCTTACAACACCGGGTTGGCGTCCAGTGGGTTTGTTTGGTAGCACGAGCTTTCGGAGCACTGCCCCTTCATCAGGTGACTCTGAGGGTTCATGCTACCAAATGAACCTGTTGGATTTTAACCTGGTGTTGTGAGACTTGTTACTGTGTTTAGAGGTGAAGTGGGAGTTCCAGCACTGGGATGTCTGAATATTAATCCAACATTCAAAGGAGCAAAGGAATCTAAAGATGTGCAGGTTAGATGGATTGTCAATACCGAATTGACCCTTAGTGTCAGTGTAGGATAAATTAGGGGGCTTTCAGGGTTAGGGCCTCGGTGGGATTGTTGTCAGTGCTCGATGGGCCGAATGGCCTCTTTCTGCACTGTAGGAATTCTATGATTCTGTATTGACTGGGACTTCCTCAGTGCCAGCGATTTGGATGGGGATGTCCAGGCAATTAAAAACAGGAACAGCCCTTGAAGAATATGGAGAAAGTAGGAAGGAGCTCAAACGAGGAGTTAGGAGGGCTAAAAGTGTCCATGGAATGTCCTTGGCCAGCAGGGTTAAGGGAAATCCCAAGGTATTTTATACATATAAATACAATAAGAGGGTCGCTGGGGAAAGAGTTGGCCCACTCAAAGATAAAAACACTGAAACATAGAAAATTGGAACAAAAGTAGGCCATTCGTCCCTTCGAACCTGAACTACCATTCAATATGATCATGCACTTTCAGTATCCCACTCCCACTTTCTCTTGATACCCCTTGATCCCTCTAGTCACTCGGGCCAACTCCAACTCCCTTTTGAACACACCTAACGAACAGCTTTCTGTGGTACAGAATTCCACAGATTCACAACTCTCCGACTGAAGAAGTCCTTCCTCATAAGGACATGAGAACTAGGAGCAGGAGTAGGCCACCTGGCCCCTCGAGCCTGCTCCGCCATTCAATAAGATCATGGCTGATCTTTTTGTGGACTCAGCTCCACTTACCTACCCGATCACCATAACCCTTAATTCCTTTACTGTTCAAAAATGTATCTATCCTTGCCTTAAAAACATTCAATGAGGGAGCCTCAACTGCTTCACTGGGCAGGGAATTCCACAGATTCACAACCCTTTGGGTGAAGAAGTTCCTCTTCAATTCAGTCCTAAATCTTCCCCTTATTTTGAGACTATGCCCCCCAGTTCTAGTTTCACCTGCCAGTGGAAACAACTTCCCTGCTTCTATCTTATCTATTCCCTTCATAATTTTCTTCTCCCCTCATTCTTCTGAATTCCAATGAGTATAGCCCCAGTCTACTCAGTCTCTCCTCATAAGCCAACCCTCTCAACTCTGGAATCAACCTAGTGAATCTCCTCTGCACCCCCTCCAGTGCCAGTATATCCTTTCTCAAGTAAGGAGACTAAAACTGTACACAGTACTCCAGGTGTGGCCTCACCAGCACCTTATACAGCTGCAACATAGCCTCACTGTTTTTAAACTCCATCCCTCCAGCAATGAAGGACAAAATTCCATTTGCCTTCTTAATGACCTGCTGCATCTGCAAACCAACTCCTTGAGATTCCTGCACAAGGACACCCAGGTCCCTCTGCACGCAGCATGCTGCAATTTTTTACGATTTGAATAATAGTCCATTTTGCTGTTATTCCTACCAAAATGGATGACCTCACATTTACCAACATTGTACTCCATCTGCCAGACCCTCGCCCACTCATTTAGATTATCTGTATCCCTTTGCAAACTTTCAGTGTCTTCTGCACATTTTGCACTGCTACTTACCTTAGTGTTATCTGCGAATTTTGACACACTATACTTGATCCCCAACTCCAAATCATCTATGTAAATCATAAACAATTGTGGTCCCAGTCCTGATCCCTGAGGCACACCACTAGTCACTGATCGCCAACCAGAAAAACACCCATTTACCCCCACTCTTTGCTTTCTGTTAGTTAACCAATCCTCTATCCATGCTAATACATTACCCGTAACACTGTGCACCTTTATCTTATGTATCAGTCTTTGGTACGGCACCTTGTCAAATACTTTCTGGAAATCCAGATACACCACATCCACAGGTTCCCCACTGTTCACTGCACAATGTAATGTTCTCAAAGAATTCCACCAAATTAGTCAAACTCATTTGGTGGGGTCTCAGTCCTGAATGGCTTACCCTTTTTCTGATCTCTAAGTTTTGGACTTCCCCTTTCTTTCATTGGAAGCCTTCTTTGTGTATCGAGGCACCAAGCACCCATGAAATATATGCTGCAGTTGAAACTGAGGTACAAAGATGAAAGAATTGAAGAGACCCTCTTCATGGTCAAGGAAGGTATTTTGAAAGACAGGATCTACAGGTATTTAGAAATGCAAAGTCTGATCAGGGACAGTCAGCATGGCTTTGTAAGTGGAAAATCATGCCTCACAAATTTGATTGAATTTTTTGAAAGGGTAACCAAGAAGGTAGATGAGGGCAGTGCAATTGATGTTGTCTACATGGACTTTAGTAAGACCTTTGACAAGGTACCGCATGGTAGGTTGTTGCATAAGGTTAAATCTCACGGGATCCAGGGTAAGGTATCCAAATGGAATGGATAGATTTGATCTACAAGGAACATCATTGCTAACGGTACATACCTCCTCAGCTCTGCACCTGTCACCTTTAGTTCTAATTTCAAGTCCTGCAGTGGATATCAATGCTATATTTACAGGTGGAATGATGCTGAAACCAAGGCAGCTATCTGTGACTAAGCTGTTTGTATATTTCTCCAGTTGCAGCCTCTACATGTTCAGATTAGAACAGTCGATAATTATATTGTTCAGATATATCTAGATGTGGTTAAACTCAGTTCTTGATAAAACATGAACTTTAGTCCAATACTGATATAAGTTAATTACATCTCAGCTGATAGCTTAGTTTATCTGTTAATTAGCTGAATTTGATCCAGCGAAGGTACAAACATCAGTTATTCCACCTCTCCGGAACATTCTACAGTGAAAGTTTAATGCTGCAGCTTTAGAAGACTCTAGTCAGACCCCACTTGGAGTACTGTGCACAGTTCTGGTCACCTCATTACAAGAAAGATGTGGAAGCTATGGAAAGCATGCAGAGGAAATTTACAAGGATGTTGCCTGGATTGGGTGGCATGCCTTATGAAGATAGGTTGAGGGAGCTAGGTCTCTTCTCCCTGGAGAGACGAAGGATGAGAGGTGGCCTGATAGAGGTTTATAAGATGTTGAGAGGTATAGATCGGGTGGATTCTCGGAGGCTATTTCCCAGGGCTGAAATGGTCGCTACGAGAAGACACTGGTTTAAGGTACATAAGAACATAAGAACATAAGAAATAGGAGCAGGAGTAGGCCATCTAGCCCCTCGAGCCTGCCCCGCCATTCAATAAGATCATGGCTGATCTGTCGTGGCTCAGTTCCACATTCCCGCCCTCTCCTCATAACCCTTAATCCCCTCGCTTATCAAAAACCCATCAACCCGCGTCTTAAAAATATTGAGCGAGGTAGCCTCCACCACTTCAACGGGCAGAGAATTCCAGAGATTCACCACCCTTTGAGTGAAGAAGTTCCTCCTCAACTCCGTTCTAAACCGCCCCCCCCTTTATCTTGAGGCTGTGCCCCCTAGTCCTACTATCCTTTCTGAGCGGGAAGAGTCTCTCCACCTCTATCCTATCCATCCCATTCATCATCTTATACGTCTCAATGAGATCCCCCCTCATTCTTCTAAACTCTAACGAGTACAAGCCTAGTTTATTCAGCCTCTCCTCATAGCTCAACCCCCTCAACTCCGGCATCAGCCTAGTAAACCTCCTCTGCACTCCCTCCAAGGCCAAAATATCCTTGCGTAAGTGCGGCAACCAAAACTGCACACAGTACTCCAGCTGCGGCCTCACCAATGCCCTATACAGCCGCAGCAAGACCTCCCTACTTTTATATTCAATCCCCCTCGCTATGAAGGCCAGCATCCCATTCGCCTTCCTGACCACCTGCTGCACCTGCAAGCTGGGTTTTTGCGACTCATGCACAAGGACCCCGAGGTCCCTCTGCACCGTCGCTTGCTGCAGTTTTTCTCCACGTAAGTAATAATCCTTCCTACCATTATTCCTACCAAAGTGGACCACCTCGCACTTGCCAACATTAAATTCCATTTGCCAGTTCCTGGCCCATTCGCCCAGCCTATCTAGATCCTTCTGCAGACTCACCACACCCTCCGCACAATTTGCCGTTCCTCCAATCTTGGTGTCATCAGCAAATTTCGACACCCTACACTCGGTTCCCTCCTCCAGATCATCTATATAAATGGTAAATAGCTGAGGCCCCAGCACCGACCCCTGGGACACTCCACTAGTCACCATCCGCCAATCCGAATAGCACCCATTGACCCCCACTCTCTGCCTCCTATTTGACAACCAATCCTCTATCCACACTAACACCCTACCCCCAACTCCATGCCCCCTGACCTTCTGCAATAACCTCTTGTGAGGTACCTTGTCAAGCGCCTTCTGAAAATCCAGAAAGACCACATCCACCGGCTCTCCTCTATCCACCGCCCTAGACACGTCCTCATAGAACTCCAGTAAATTTGTCAGGCACGACTTCCCTTTAACGAAACCGTGCTGCGTCTGCTCTATCAAGCAATTCCCCTCAAGATGCCTCGCTATTTCCTCCTTGATGACATAGAACATAGAACATTACAGCGCAGAACAGGCCCTTCGGCCCACGATGTTGCGCTGACCAGTTAAAAAACAATGACCCACTAACCTAAACCAATCCTTTTCCGTCCATAAACCTATCCACGGATCTCTTAAACGCCCCCAAACTAGGCGCATTTACAACCGCAGCAGGCAGGGCATTCCAATCCCTCACCACCCTCTGGGTAAAGAACCTACCCCTGACATCTGTCCTATAGCTACCCCCCCTTAATTTAAAGCCATGCCCCCTCGTGCTAGCTTTCTCCATCCGAGGAAAAAGGCTATCACTATCCACCCTATCTAAACCTCTAATCATCTTATATGTTTCAATAAGATCCCCTCTTAGCCGCCTTCTTTCTAGCAAAAACAACCCCAAATCCCTCAGTCTCTCCTCATAGGACCTCCCCTCCATACCAGGCAACATCCTGGTAAACCTCCTCTGCACCCTCTCCAAAGCCTTCACATCCTTCCTGTAATGAGGGGACCAGAACTGCACACAGTACTCCAAGTGCGGCCGCACCAGAGTTGTGTACAGCTGCAACATGACGCTGCGACTCCTAAATTCAATCCCCCTACCAATAAACGCCAAGACACCGGATTCTAACATTTTACCTACAACAGACGTTAAACTAACCGGCCTATAATTCCCTGCCTTTTGCCTGGCACCCTTCTTAAACAACGGCGTAACATTAACCGTTTTCCAATCTTCCGGCACTTCCCCGGAATCCAGCGACGTCTAGAAAATAACCACCAAGGCATCCACTATCACCTCCGCCATTTCTTTCAGAACCCTCGGATGCATTCCATCCGGTCCTGGCGACTTGTCAACAATCAGCCCCTCCAGTCTGTCGAGCACCACCTCTCTAGTAACAGTAATGTCATTAAGACCCTCCAGTCCTACCACCTTTCCATCTCTAACACCCGGCAAATTATTCACGTCCTCCTCCGTGAAGACCGAAACAAAAACGTTATTCAAGACCTCAGCCAAATCCCCATCCCCTACCACTAAGTCCCCCTTCTCATCCTCTAAGGGTCCAACGTTCACCCTAGCCAGCCTCTTCCTTTTTATATAGTTATAAAAACTCTTGCTATCCTTTTTTATATTAAGCGCTAGCCCAGCTTCATAGTTTCTCCTACCCTTCTTTATCAACTTCTTTGTCAATCTTTGTTGACATTTAAACCTCTCCCAATCCTCTTCTCGCCCACTACTCTTAGCTACTCTAAACGCCTCCGCTTTTAATTTAACACTTTTCTTCACCTCCTTCGTTATCCACGGCTGATTACCTCTCCTCCTACGGTCCTTTTTAACTATCGGAATAAATTTCTGCTGAGCACCAAGAAAGATCTCCTTAAAGATCCTCCACTGCTCCTCAGCAGACCTACCTTCCAACGCGCTCCCCCAGTCCACATTTGCCAATTCTTCTCACATCCTACCGTACTCCCCTCTGTTCAAACAAAGGACGCGTGTCCGGGAACCCACTTTCTCCTCCTCCATCTGCACCAGAAACTCCACCATACAATGATCACTCTCCCCAAGAGGATCCTTCACCACAAGGTCCCTAATTCTACCCGCCTCATTACATAGCACCAGATCCAAGACAGCTCGCTCCCTCGTCGGCTCCAACACACACTGTTCAAGGAAACTATCCCGGCAGCATTCCAAGAACTCCTCCTCGAGCCCCCCACGTCCAACATGGGTCGACCAATCAATATGCAGATTGAAATCCCCCATAACTACTGCCATCCCATTCCTGCACGCCGCACTTATTTGCGCGTTAACAGTCCGCCCCACCTCCAGATCATTATTCGGGGGCCTATAGACGACACCCACCAGCATCTTCTTCCCTTTGCTGTTCCTAATCTCTACCCACAACGATTCCACTTTCTGCTCTTTGGCTCCAATATCATCCCTTGCTACCACCGTGATGCTATCCTTAATCAACAGAGCTACGCCCCCCCTCTTTCCTCCCACCTATCCTTCCTAAACACTTGATACCCCTGGACATTCAGCTCCCAGTCCCTGTCACCTTGCAGCCACGTCTCTGTAATGGCCACCAGATCATATCCATTTGTGCTAATCTGCGCCACCAGCTCATCCACTTTATTCCGAATGCTTCGTGCATTCAGATAAAGTGCCTTCATCCCAGCCTTCACCTGGACCCTATTTGCCGTAACTCCACCAACCATACTCACGCCCCCTACTCCCTTTATTATTGGGACATCCTCGGCCTCTTCCCTTACCTGTACCGTCTCCTTAACTTTAGACCCTGTAATGTCACCTACCCTCGCACCCTCCCCCCTAGTAATTAGTTTAAACCCCTGTCTACAGTCCTCTTTACTCGATTCGCCAGCACTCTGGTCCCAGCACGGTTCAGACCAACCCCATCCCGCCCGAACAGGTCCCACCTACCCCAATACTGGTGCCAATGCCCCATAAATTCAAACCCATTCCTCCCACACCAATCCCTGAGCCACCCATTCACTTCCTTAATCCTATCAACCCTACGCCCGTCTGCACTCAGTTCAGGCAGTAGCCCAGAGATAACCACCTTGTCGGTTCTACTTTTTAATTCCATTCCCAGCTTTTCAAACTCCCTCCCCAGATCCTCAGTTCGCATTTTGCCTACGTCGTTGGCACCCACATGTACCACAATGACCGGATTCTCACCCTCCCACTCCAGGTTCCTCTGCAGCCCAGATGCGACATCCCGGACCCGAGCACCAGGCAGACAACACACCCTTCTGTGCACTTTGTCACTGTGACAAAGGACAGTGTCAATACCCTTCACCCCACTGTCCCCAATCACTACTATGTTCCTTTTCACCTTCTCTTTGCCTATGTCCTGCTGCATCACTGTACCGTGTGCAGTTTGCTCACCGACCTCACCTCCCTTGTCCTCGTCCAGACTGGAAGCAAGTGCCTCAAACCTGTTATGCAGATTGAGAGGCTGAGGCCTCCGCTCCTCACCCTCCTTCCTCCTCTCAGCAGCCCCCTCTTGTTCCTGACCCTTAGAGTTAGCCAGTCTAGGGGGGGTGGATGTCACTTGCACCCCATTGACAATGTCACCCTCCCTCTCCCTGATGAGCCTCAGTGTCTGTAGCTCAGAGGCCAGCTCATCTACCTTGAGCTGGAGCTCCTCCAGCAACCTGCACTTACTGCAGACATGGTCACTGGGAAGGACCCTGGGGTCCACCAGTTCCCACATCATACAGAAACCACACATCACATGCCCCTCCATTATTCACTGTAGTAGTATTGAATATTTCAACACGAACTTACCTGGCCCTTTTTCTCTCCAGCCCTTTTGATATTAAGCCCTAGTAGCTCACTCTGCTTCCCTCTCATTCCGCTGCCCGCTCCGACGCTGCCCGCTGTCTATACCAGGCCTCCTTTTAAACCTAGCGCTGATTTAAAGCTTGCTGGTCCACAACTCCCTTCTAACCACTCCCTCAGAATTCTTAAAGCAGTAAATACAAAAAGCCCGCAAAAATGCTTTTAAATGCTTTAAACAGTTCTACAAGGTACAAAGTGCTTTAAACTTATTTAGACAGGTTTTTAACAGGTGGTTTCTTATCTCTCTCTCTGCTCCTTCACTCGTCTGCTCCAGCAAACAACACAGAGGTAAGTTTTTCACTCAGAGGGTGGTGAGTGAGTGGAATCGGCTGCCGTCGGTGGTGGTGGAGGCAAATTCATTGGGGTCTTTTAAGAGACTTCTGGATGAGTATATGGGATTTAATGGGATTGAGGGTTATAGATAGGCCTGGTAGATAGGGATATGATCAGTGCAACTTGTGGGCCAAAGGGCCTGTTTGTGCTGCAGTTTTCTATGTTCTATGTTCTAAAGAAGGATATGATGTGGATGTGCCGGCGTTGGACTGGGGTAAACACAGTAAAAAGTCTGTGCTTTATATGCTCTGTCTGAGGCCAGAACTCTCCATTCACCTGATGAAGAGGGAAACCTCGAAAGCTTGTGCGTTTACTATCAAATAAATCGGTTGGACTAAAACCTGGTGTTGTCAGACTTTTTACTAAAGATGGATAAGCAGACATTCCCCAAAATGAACCAGATTCTCACTGGGAGATTCAAACACCTTGGAGTGTTACAACATACAAGTCGTCTTGTGATGAGAAACTCACGGATAACTCCAGTCACGTTCCAGTATCATAAGACATAGGAGCAGAATTAGGCCACTCGGCCCATCGAGTCTGCTCCACCATTCAATCATGGCTGATATTTTTCTCATCCCCATTCTCCTGCCTTTTCCCCATAACCCCTGATCCCCTTATTAATCAGGAACCTATCTATCTCTGTCTTAAAGACACCCAATGACCTGGCCTCCTCTGCGGCAAAGAGTTCCACAGGTTCCCCACTCTCTGGCTGCAAAAATTCCTCCTCATCTCTGTTTTAAAGGATCGTCCCTTTAGCCTGAGGTTGTGCCCTGTGGTTCTAGTTTTTCCTACTACTGGAAACATCCTCTCTACATCCACTCTATCCAGGCCTCGCAGTATCCTGTAAGTTTCAATAAGATTCCCCCATCATCCTTCTAAACTCCAACAAGTACAGACCCCAAATCCTCAACAGTTCCTCATACGACAAGCCCTTCATTCCAGGGATCATGAGAACTAGGAGCAGGAGTGGGCCATCTGGGTCCCTCGAGCCTGCTCCGCCATTCAATAAGATCATGGCTGATCTTTTTGTGGACTCAGCTCCACTTACTGCCCGCTCACCGTAACCCTTAATTCCTTTACTGTTCAAACATTTATCTATCCTTGCCTTAAAAACATTCAATGAGGGAGCCTCAACTGCTTCACTGGGCAGGGAATTCCACAGATTCACAACCCTTTGTGTGAAGAAGTTCCTCCTCAACTCAGTCCTAAATCTGCTTCCTCTTATTTTCAGACTATGCCCCCTAGCTCTAGTTTCAGAACGAAAACTGCAGCAGGCGACGGTGCAGAGGGACCTCGGGGTCCTTGTGCATGAGTCGCAAAAACCCAGCCTGCAGGTGCAGCAGGTGGTCAGGAAGGCGAATGGGATGCTGGCCTTCATAGCGAGGGGGATTGAATATAAAAGTAGGGAGGTCTTGCTGCAACTGTATAGGGCATTGGTGAGGCCGCAGCTGGAGTACTGTGTGCGGTTTTGGTCGCCGCACTTACGCAAGGATATTTTGGCCTTGGAGGGAGCGCAGAGGAGGTTTACTAGGTTGATGCCGGAGTTGAGGGGGTTGAGCTATGAGGAGAGGCTGAATAAACTAGGCTTGTACTCGTTAGAGTTTAGAAGAATGAGGGGAGATCTCATTGAGACGTATAAGATGATGAATGGGATGGATAGGATAGAGGTGGAGAGGCTCTTCCCGCTCAGAAAGGACAGTCAGACTAGAGGGCACAGCCTCAAGATAAAGGGGGGGCGGTTTAGAACGGAGTTGAGGAGGAACTTCTTCACTCAAAGGGTGGTGAATCTCTGGAATTCTCTGCCCGTTGAAGTGGTGGAGGCTACCTCGCTAAATATTTTCAAGACGCGGGTTGATAGGTTTTTGATAAGAGAGGGGATTAAGGGTTATGGGGAGAGGGCGGGAAAGTGGAACTGAGCCACGACAGATCAGCCATGATCTTATTGAATGGCGGGGCAGGTTTGAGGGGCTAGATGGCCTACTCCTGCTCCTATTTCTTATGTTCTTATGTTCTTATGTAACATTCTTGTGACCCTCCTCTGAGCCCTTTAAAAGGCCAGCACATCCTTCCTTAGATATGGGGCCCAAAACTATTCACAATATTCCAAATGGAGTCTGACCAGAGCCTTATACAGTGATGTGGTGAAGTCCTTCTGTAAATTACAACATGGAACATGGTTTATTGCTCGACTTGAAACTCAGAGTCATCGAGTCATAGAGGTTTACTGCATGGAAACAGGCCCTTCGGCCCAACTTGTCCATGCTGCCCTTATTTTTAAAACCCCTAAGCTAATCCCAACTGCCCACATATCCCTCTATACCCACCTTACCCATGTAACTATCTAAATGCTTTTTAAAAGACAAAATTGTACCCGCCTCTACTACTACCTCTGGCAGCTTGTTCCAGACACTCACCACCCTCATTCTGAAAAAATTGCCCCTCTGGACACTTTTGTATCTCTCCCCTCTCACTTTAAACCTATGCCCTCTAGTTTTAGACTCCCTTATCTTCGGGAAAAGATATTGACTATCTACCTTGTCTATGCTCCTCATTATTTTATAGCCCTCTATAACATCATCCTTCAGCCTCCTACGCTCCAGAGAAAAAAGTCCCAGTCTATTCAGCCTCTCCTTATAACTCAATCCATCAAGTCCTGGGAGCATTCTAGTAAATCTTTTCTGCGCTCTTTCTAGTTTAATAATATCCTTTCCATAATAGGGGACCAGAACTGCACACAGTATTCCAAGTGTGTCCTTACCAATGTCTTGTACAACTTCAACAAGACATCCCAACTCCTGTATTCAATGTTCTGACCAATGAAACCAAGCATGCTGAATGCCTTCTTCACCACTCTGTCCACCTGTGACTCCACTTTCAAGGAGCTATGAACATGTACCCTTAGATCTTTGTTTTGTAACTCTCCCCAGTGCCTTACCATTAACTGAATAAGTCCTGCCCTGGTTCAATCTACCAAAATGCATCACCTCACATTTGTCTAAATTAAACTCCATCTAGCATTTGTCAGCCCACTGGCCCAATTGATCAAGATCCCACTGCAATTGGAGATAACTTTCTTCATTTTCCACTATGCCACCAATCTTGGTGTCATCTGGAAACTTACTAACCATGCCTCCTATATTCTCATCCAAATCATTAATATAAATAACAAATAACAGTGGGCCCAGCACTGATCCCTGAGGCACACCGCTGGTCACAGGCCTCCAGTTTGAAAAACAACTCTCTACAACCACCCTCTGGCTTCTGTCAAGAAGCCAGTTTTGTATCCATTTAGATACCTCCCCCTGGATCCTGTGAGATTTAACTTTATGCAACAACCTACCATGCGGTACCTTGTCAAAGGCCTTGCTAAAGTCCATGTAGACAACATTAACTGCACTGCCCTCATTTACCTTCTTGGTTACCCCTTCAAAAAACTCAATCAAATTTGAGAGACATGATTTTCTACTCACAAAGCCATGCTGACTGTCCCTAATCAATCCTTGCATCTCTAAGCGCCTGTCGATCCTGTCCCTCAAAATATCTTCCTATATATACGGCCTTTATAAATCGGAGTATTGAGTATAAAAGTTGGAGTGTTATGGTAAGGTTGTATAAGGCATTGGTGAGGCTGAGTTTAGAGTGTTGTGTACAAATTTACCCACCACAGATGTGAGGCTCACTGGCCTGTAGTTCCCAGGCTTTTCCCTGCAGCCTTTTTTAAACAAAGGCACAACATTTGCCACCCTCCAATCTTCAGGCACCTCACCCGTGACTGTCGATGATTCAAATATCTCGGCTAGGAGACCCACAATTTCCTCCCTAGTCTCCCACAATGTCCTACATAAGAACATAAGAAATAGGAGCAGGAGTAGGCCATCTAGCCCTTCGAGCCTGCCCCGCCATTCAATAAGATCATGGCTGATCTGTCGTGGCTCAGTTCCACTTTCCCGCTTTCTCCCCATAACCCTTAATCCCCTTGCCTACCAAAAACCTATCTACCCGCGTCTTAAATATATTTAGCGAGGTAGCCTCCACCACTTCAACGGGCAGAGAATTCCGGAGATTCACCAACCTTTGAGTGAAGAAGTTCTTCCTCAACTCCGTTCTAAGCTGCCCCCCGCCTTATAGAACAACAACAAAGAACAAAGAACAACCCAGCACGGGAAACAGGCCCTTCGGCCCAACGAGCCCGCGCCGCCGCATCACCCTACACCTACCCTGCCCTGCGTGTCTACGAGTGGAACCCCTAATGTAGCCAGATTCAGGGGAGAATAGTGTCAATTTGGTGTCAATACCAATCAGCCTAAGAGCACATCTTTGGGGTGTGGGAGGAAACCGGAGCGCCCGGAGGAAACCCATGCAACCACAGGGAGAATGCACAAACTCCCACAGACACAGGCCCAAATCCATGTATCTGCACAGCTAGCAGTGATAGTCACCGAGCTGTTGCGGCGCCCGTCTACCGGTCCAGGATCAAGCACACACACCGACACGAAGTACTAGGCCACTCCCAGAACCTCCAAGAGCAGCCCACGCACGACCCACCGTGTGCATGCCCCTTGTTTGACAACAAGGTGGACCTCCACCTGCAGAATAAAAAGACAAAAACGTTAACATATAAGTCTGCATTTCCGGTGTCTCCCGAGGCTCTGACCCTATTTAATACCCCCTACTATAACCCTCCATCCTTGTTTCGCTCATATGTCTATCTAAGTAAACCTTAAACAAGTCCAACGTTCCTGCCTCCACCACCCTACTCGGTAGCGCGTTCCATACCCCCACAACCCTCTGCGTGAAGAACCTTCCTCTCACATCCAAATTATACTTCTCCCCCCTCACCCTTAGATCATGACCTCTCGTATTTGTACCCAGTCTAGGGAGCAGCCTCTCACTATTGACTCTATCTATTCCCTTCAGTATCTAATATACCTCTATCATGTCTCCCCTCAATCTCCGTCTTTCCAAGGAGAAAAGTCCCAGTTTCTCCAACCTTTCCTTGTAACGCTGTGCCCTCTAGTCCTTGGATACACTTCATCAGGTCCCGGGGATTTATCTACTTGATGCACTTTAAGACTCATACTGAATGGGATCACTGTAGATCTATCTTGCACTTTGCTTCCTTTCTGCCCTGAAGCTCCCCTGCGGTCAGTAAATGTGCGTTAGTGAGAGGTGGCAGCGGGTCTTTCCATAGAGTGGGGAGTATGCTTGGTAGCAGAGAAAGTGCTCGATATCTGGGGTTGGCTGCTTGCAAGCCTTGACCACAATTCAGTCTACTTTAGGATACTAATGGAAAAAGATGAGTGCTGTCCGAAGGGGAGGGTGCTAAACGGGGGGAAGGCTAACTATAGCCGGATTAGGCAGGAACTTATAGATACTGATTGGGAGAGGTTGTTTGAGGGTAAGTCCATGTTCGGCATGTGGGAGTCTTTTAAGGGACAGCTGAAAAGGTTGCAAGAAAGACATGTGCCGGTTAAGAGGAAGGATGGGAAAGGTAGGATCAGGGAGCCGTGGATAACTAGGGAGATTGAGGACTTGGTCAGGAGGAAAAGAGATGCGTATGTTAGGTCTAAGCAACTGGGAACGGAGAGAGCATTGGAGGAATACAGAGAGAGAAGGAGAGAGCTCAAATGGGGAGTTAGAAGGGCGAAAAGGGGGCATGAAATGGTCTTGGCAGACAGGATTAAGGAATATCCAAAAGCATTTCACTCCGATGTTAGGAATAAAAAGGTGGTTAGAGGAAAAGTTGGTCCTCTTAGGGACAGTGGAGGGGAACTATGCCTAGAGTCTGAGGGAATGGGGGAGATCCTGAATGAATACTTTGCGTCAGTATTCACGAAGGAGAGGGACCTGTTTTCAGGTACTGTCTTGGAGGGAGTTGTAGACCTGTTAGAGGAAATATCTATTACGAGGGAGGAAGTGTTATGGTTTTTAGGTAGTATTAAAACTGATAAATCTCCGGGGCCTGATGGCATTTATCCTAGGCTGCTTAGGGAGACGAGGGATGAAATTGCTGGGCCTCTGACGCAAATCTTTTTCTCTTTGGACACAGGTGAGCTCCCAGAGGACTGGAGGATAGCAAACGTGGTACCGTTGTTTAAAAAGGGTAGTAGGGTTAACTCGGGTAATTTTAGGCCTGTAAGTTTGACGTCAGTGGTAGGAAAGTTGTTGGAAAGGATTCTTAGGGATAGGATGTATAAGCATTTAGAGTGTGGCAATTTGATTAGTGATAGACAGCATGGATTTGTACAGGGGAGGTCGTGCCTTACGAATCTGGTAGAATTTTTTTGAGGACGTGACAAAAACGGTCAACGAAGGACAAGCCGTGGATGTCGTCTACATGGATTTCAATTAGGCATTTGACAAAGTTCCTCATGGCAGGTTGGTGGAAAAGGTTAAGGCTCATGGGATACAAGGACAGGTGTCTAGATGGATTGAGAACTGGCTTGCTAAGAGGAGACAGAGAGTAGTAGTGGAAGGGTCCTTTTCTAGCTAGAGGTCTGTAACTAGTGGTGTGCCACAGGGCTCAGTACTGGGACCTTTGTTATTTGTAATATACATAAATGACTTGGAAGAGGGCGTACGTGGTGTGATCAGCAAGATTGCAGATGACACAAAGATGGCTGATAGTGAGGAGCAGTGTCAGGCAATACAGCAGGATATAGATAGGCTGGTATATTGTGCTGAGAAATGGCAGATGGAATTTAATCCAGATAAATGCGAGGTGATGCATTTTGGAAGAAATAATGTAGGGGGGAGTTACACAATAAATGGTAGGCCTATTAAGAGTATAGAAACGCTGAGGGACCTGGCGGTGCAAGTACACAAGTCCTTGAAGGTGGCAGTACAAGTGGAGAGTGTGGTGAAGAAAGCCTATGGTTTGCTTGCCTTTATAGGAAGGGGTATAGAGTACAAGAGCTGGAGTCTAATGTTGCAGTTGTATAGAACGTTGGTTCGCCCGCATTTGGAGTACTGCGTCCAGTTCTGGTCGCCTTACTACCGGAAGGCCGTGGAGACCCTAGAGAGAGTGCAGAGGAGGTTTACCAGGATGATGCCTGGCATGGAAAGACTGAGCTACGAGGAAAGATTGGGCAAATTAGGACTGTTTCCTTAGAAAGGCGGAGAATGAACAAAACAAAGAGGTGTATTTGTTCTTTGTTTGTTTATTGTCTACTTCCCATCATGCTGAGCAATTGGACCGTTAGTTGGCCAAGGTTCACAAGGCACACATTAAGAATACATTTCAAGATTATAATACTTGGTTAACTTATGGTTGTACAGGCAATACCTTTCCATATCTTGCATTAGGCAGGTGATGAATCCTTATGCTATATATAAGGCACCTTGTAATCTTTGCCTCAACCTACTCTACTTTTTATCATAAATTTAAGATGAGGGCCTTTTATATAACATAGAACACTACAGCACAAACAGGCCCTTCGGCCCACAAGTTGCACTGATCATATTCCTACCTGCCAGGCCTACCTATAACCCTCAATCCCATTAAATCCCACGTACTCATCCCGAAGACTTTTAAAAGACCCCAATGAGTTTGTCTCCACCACCACCGACGGCAGCCGATTCCACTCACCCACCACCCTCTGAATGAAAAACTTACCCCTGACATCTCCTCTGTACCTACTCCCCAGCACCTTAAACCCGTGTCCTCTCGTAGCGACCATTTCAGCCCTGGGAAATAGCCTCTAAGAACACCCGATCTATGCCTCTCAACATCTTATACATTCTATCAGGTCACCTCTCATCCTTCGTCTCTCCAGGGAGAAAAGACCTAGCTCCCTCAACCTATCCTCATAAGGCATGCCACCCAATCCAGGCAACATCCTTGTAAATCTCCTCTGCACCTATTCAATAGCCTCCATATCTTTCTTGTAATGAGGAAGGATATACTCAGAGTTTTATACTATCTCCCTTCACTCTTGCTGACCCCAGCTTATGAAAATTTCATTAAATTTTCATTTCAAACAGCCTTTATGAGATTACTCGTCAAGTGATATACTGTTAGATTATTACCTCACTTTTTTCAGTGTTCTCCCTCGTTTTCTTGATCTCTTGACAGAAACTTTCTACACATATATTTAACTTGTTGCTTATCCCATTCCACCACTGTATATTTTTGATTTGATTTATTATTGTCACGTGTATTAATATACAGTGAAAAGTATTATTTCTTGCACACTATACAGACAAAGCATACCATTCCTAGAGATGGAAAAGAGAATGCAGAATGTAGTGTTACAGTCATAGCTAAGGTGTAGAGAAAGATCAACTTAATGCAAGGTAGGTCCATTCAAAAGTCTGACAGCAGCAGGGAAGAAGCTGTTCTTGAGTCAGTCGGTACGTGACCTCAGACTTTTGTACCTTTTTCCCGATGGAAGAAGTGGAAAAGAGAATGTCTGTGGTCCGTGGGGTCCTTAATTAATGTAGCTACTGCTCAGGGAAAGATCTGAAGTCTCAATGAAAGGGGCTATTTGTGAGTTATAGAAAAGACAGTCAAATTTTCTGTCAATATATAAAAAGGAAGAGAGTAACTAAAGTAAACACCATTTAATACAATCATGGCTGATACCTTTTACTTAAATGCCTTTAATACCCCCTAACCTCACATTGTAAAAGGTTATGGGGACAGTGGGTGTAAAAGACATTGAAGTGTCTGATCAGCCATTATCGTATTAACTGAGGAGTGGGCTCGATGGGCTGAATGGCCTACTCCTGTCCTATATTCCCAGTCCCTTAAAGAATGAGACTTGGGAATTAATCATGGGGGAAAGAAGGGAATGGCAGTGACTTAGAACAAACATTGTGTAACTGTCCTTATAATAGAGATATAAAAAGAATGTGAAAAGTAACAATAGGAAATCAATGTCTAAAGGGAGGAACTCAAAACAATCACTGTCACCGGAGAAAAAGCATTCAGAACACTCATGGAGCTAAAGCTTGACAAGTTCCTGGGCCGAGAGACTGCGATTGTGGATGCATTGGTTTCTGGAAAGGCTCCAGCAGATTGGAGAACATTAAGTGTAACACCTCTATTCAGGAAAGGAGGGACACAGACAGCTGGAAACTATAGGCCAGTTAACCCTGGCGTTCACTACAGAGGAAGTTGTACAGCCCATTTTAAAAATCGTAATACCATCAGGCAGAGTCAACATGGTTTTGTGAAAGGGAAATCATGTTTGAAAAAAAAATTAGAATTCTTTAAGGATTTTAAGAATAGGATGTATAAAGGGGAACCAGAAGATGTGATGTATTTTAATTCCCACAAGGCATTCAATAAAATGCCACATAATGATAAGTGCTTATAGTGTTTGGGGGGAGGCAGAATGATGATGTACTAGTCTGAATAGTGGATTGACTAACTAACAGGAAACACAGAGTGTGGATAAATGGGTAATGTTCAGGATGGCAAAATAATTAATAGAGTCAAAGGGATCAGTGCCAGGCTCTCAGCTATTTATGATCTACATGAGTTAAATGCAGGAATGGAATGTATTGTAGGCAAATTTGCTCTTGGTACAAAGATAGGGGAAAAGTGAATTGTGAGAAGGATATAAGGTGAAGTGAGTTGGCAGAAATCTGACAGATGGAGCATAATGTGGGGAAATGTGAGCTTATCCAATTTAGCAGGCAGAAAAACTGGATGCTCTTTAAATAGAGACTGCAGAATGCTGCAGTACAGAAGGATCTGGGTGTCCTTGTGCATGAGTCACAAAAAGTTAGTATGTATGTACAGGAAGTAATTATGAAGGCAAATACTTACTGCGAGAGAGATGGAGTATACATTCATAAGATATAGGAGCAGAATTAGGCCATTCAGCCCATTAAGTCTGCTCCACCACTCGATCATGGCTGATATGCTCCTCATCCCCATTTTCCCGCCTTCTCCACATAACCCTTCAACCCCATTACCAATTAAAAATCTGTCAAACTCCTCCTTAAATTTACTCACTATCCCAGCATCCACCGCACTTTGGGACAGCGAATTCCACAGATTCACAACTCTTTGGGAGAAGTGGTTTCTCCTCAACTCTGTTTTAAATTTGCTGCCTCTTATCCTAGGATTATGACCTCTCATGCTATCATTTAATATACCTCAATTTGATCTCCCCTCATTCTTCTAAATTCCAGAGAGTATCGGCCTAAACTGTTCAATCTCTCTTCATATGACAAACCCCTCATCTCTGGAATCAATCTGGTCAACCTCCTCTGAACTGCCTCCAATACCACTACATCTTTCCACAAATAAGGGGACCAAAACTGTGCACAATACTCCAGGTGCGGCCTCATCAATGCCTTGTATAGTTGCAGCATCACTTCCTTCCCTTTATATATTCCTTTAGCTATAAATGCCTACATTCCATTCGCTTGCTTTAGTATCTGCTGTACCTGCATGCTGGTTTTCTGTGACTCATGAACAAGGACACCCTCTGCACTGGAGCACCCTGAAGTCTCTCCCCATTTCGATAGTAAGTCACTTTCCCATTTTACTGACCAAAATGCATGACCTCACACTTATCCACGTTAAACTCCACCTGTCACATTTTGGCCCACTCTCCTAACCTATTTATATCCATTTGTAAGGTTCTTGTTTCCACATTGCAACTTACTGCCCCGCCTATTTTTGTGTCATCTGTAAATTTGGCTCTAGAATCTTCTATCCATGTATCCAAGTCATTAATATAGATTGTAAATAGCCAGGGCCCAAGGACTGAACTGTGTGACACACGAGAAAAAAACCCCATTTATCCCGACTCTGTCTTCTCTCCATCAGCCAGTCACCTATCCAAGTTAATAAATTACCCCTAATCCCATGTGATTTAACCTTGTGAATTAACTTTTTGTGCAGAACATTATCAAATGCCTTCTGGAAGTCCAGCTACACTATATCCACAGGATCTTCATTATCCACTATGCTTGTTGCATCCTCAAAGAACTCCAGCAAATTGTTCAAACATGAATTGTCTTCATAAAAACATTCTGACACTGATGGATAGTGTTCTGAATTTCCAAATGTCCTGATATTGCTGCTTTCTTGATAATTGATTCTAACACTTTCCCAACAGCAGATATTAAACTACTCGGTCTGTGAGTTCCCACATTTTGCCTCCCTCCCTTTTTGAATAAGGGAATTACATTATCATTTTTCCAATCCACTGGAACCTTATCCCATGTCCAGGGAATTTTGAAATATTAGAACCAATGGATCCATTATCTCCACCCCCATCACCTTTAATAACCTAGGCTGCAGGCCATCTGGCCCCGGGGACTTATCTACCCTCAATCCCAATAGTTTGTTGAGTACCTTTTCCTTATTGATGTTGATTGTTTTAAGTTCTACCCTTTCTATTACCTCTGACTTGCCCATTCTGATAGGATTGATACTAGTGTTCTCCACTGTGAAAACTGAAGCAAAGTATTGATTTAGTGTCTCTAGCTCTATAATAGTATGGAAGCCTTGTGACTATTGTACAGAATGTTCAGAAGACCACACGTGTAGTATGGTGTACAGTTTGAAGTCTCCTTTTTTAAGGAAAGATTCAGAAAAAGTTTGATTCCTGAGATGAAGGATTTGCCTGATGAGGAAGGGTTGAGCAGGTTGGGCCTGTACTCATTGAAGTTTAGGAAAATGAGAGGTGAAGGTGTTGAAACTTATGAAGTTCTGTGGTGGGTGGTGAGGGGACATGGTTTGCCAGGATAGATACCGAGAGGATGTTTCTCCACCGAGGAGAATCTAAAACTGGGGGAGGTAGTTTCAAAATAAATGGCTTCTCATTTAAGACAAAGACGAAGGCAATGTCTTTTCAGAGGATAATGTATCTTAGCAATTCCCTTACCCAGAGAGTAGTCGGGACTGGCTCATTGGTTATACTCAAGGCTCAGTTGGTAACAGTTATGACCTTTGAGGGAGTTAAGACTTATGAGGAGCCCAGAGGGAGTAGTCAGCTTTAAAGTTATAATCAGATCAGAGATAATAGCCCAACAGGCTCAAGGGGCCAAAGGGAGTAACTTCTCCCTCTACTTTGTTATGATCTTATCCATTGTTCAAACATCCACTTTTCCTCTGGATTGCCAGGTTGTTTCCAAAGAAACAAGGTGATTTCTGTCAATGGGCGTTTGTTCCGAATTGATTTAGTTGCCAGTCAGAAGCAATTATTGAGTTTATTCCGCACATTGCAGTGAACAATCAGAACCAACTTTATTTTAACAATTCCAGTCTTTTTAAGCAAATCTGAGTATTACTGAATTACAGGATTATTACACACAGAGGGGGACACAGCTCTCTGAATGAGCTATTCAATTAGTGCCATTCTCCTGCCTTCTTCTCAAAACCCTGCACAATAATCCTTTACAAATCATCCAGAACAGTGATTACAGGGTTAAACAGAATGAGTACAAGATATCAGCGAGTGTCCCTGTTAGAGGGATATTGTACATTACAGACTGAGCGACAGAGATCAGATTATTACAGATCTATTTATTAGAAATGAAAAAGCCATGATTGATTCAGTGAACTATTTCAATGCTTGCACATTGTTTACACACATGTTGGTGCATTGTACAATCTTCTGTCTTATTCTGCCCTAAAGACCATCTCCTTTCCTCACTGATAATGGCTAGAATTCTCCAGCTGTTCACACCAGTCACATTTTCCAGTCCCGCTGGCAGAGCACTTTTGCCTGTGTTTTTCCCACCTGTGAATGGGAATTTCCATTGACAGTGATGATACCAGAGAATCCCACCACTGGCAAACAACCTGCCACCTCCCGCCAGCAGGAAACACACAGCTGGGGGGGCGGGGCCGGAGAATCCCACCCAATATCTTTATATTTTCCCTCGGTCACATCATTCTTCACTCGCTGTGAGGAAAAGCTAGTTAACACAGCTATAATATGGAGTGACAGTGTTCAGGAGACTTGGTTAGAATTCATAGATTAGCTAGAAAATCTCCAGAGAATTATGGCTTCAGAAATCAACGTAATGAGAATGGGGGTGCCTCATCGATAGACATCATTCAGCACTTTGCTGGAATACTTCTATTGTGTTAGCCTGGTGAGATTTGGTGAGATACAGTACTCACAGCCACAATCTGTTGTACAAGTTCCTGCTGCTTCAGACATTCACAATGAAACACCTTCGATTCCAGTTTCGGGTCACTGTCTGTGTGGAGTCTGCACATTCTCCCTGTGTCTGCGTGGGTTTCCTCAGGGTGCTCCACTTTCTTCCCACACTCCACAGATGTGTGGGTCGGGTTAATTGGCTGTGCTAAACTGCCTCTTAGTGTCAGGGGGATGAACAAGGTAAATGTATGGGGTTACGGGGATAGGGATTGTTTTCAGTGCAGGCTCAATGGGCCAAATGGCCTTCTGCACTGCAGGCATCCTATGACTCTATGACCTTGAGGTAAGAATAGAACCCCTACACTGCACCAACCACAATCCCAACTGTAACCTGCTACTTCCCCTGACACTAATGGACAATTTAGCATGGCCAATCCACCTAACCTGCACATCTTTCGAGTGTGTGAGGAAACTGGATTACCTGGAGGAAACCCATGCAGACATGGGGAGAAGGTGCCAACTCCACACAGACAGTGACCCAAGCAGAGAATTGAACCTGGGTCCCTAGTGCTGCGAGGCAGCAGTACTAACCACTGTGCCACTGTCCCATCCCACTTTCCTATCAGATCTTAAACTTCAACAATCAGGTTCAGAGATTGAAGTCCTGACTTTAGAAGAGCGAAAATGCAAACACCAGCATGAGATGTGTATTCACCTGAAGGTCAGTTTCTAGATCAATAAGACTCTGTTCTGCTTTTACTGAGATTTAAACAAATACAGCTCCAGTTTCTTGTTTCATGAGAGTCTCTCACAACACATTGAGGTGAGAGTTGCTAGTATTGCTGTAAGGAACTGATTTCTGTATGGAATTTGTACTTTGCTGAGTTTTAGGAATGATATATCTCCTTAGTTAACTCCTCATTTGATATGAAATATTGACAAAGAAAGCCAAGTGTATCCATTTAATAAATTTCAAATTCCATCCCATTTCTAAACATCAAAAGTTTCACCCAAAATCAACAAACAGGTTATTTTCTGACCAGCTATCATTGATACAAGGGAACGGGGCAGGAGTTTTATGTTGAGTGGACACACAGGGTGACTCCACTGTAGGTTTCCCAGAAATGACAATTGTTTGGAAAATTCTTGTGAACCCACAGGTCTTTGTAGCGTTTCACTGTGTGTACGACATGTCCTGCAGGAAGGTTACTGTGCACAAATTTAGCAACCTCCCTTGCATCATCCCAACCATCCTTCCCTTCCATTAACTGCCTTATTTGTGCCTCATTAAGTGGAGTTTTTGGATCAATGGCAAAGGAAACAATAACATTTACACCATTGAGTCTGAAAAAGTGAAACCGATTTGGTCCAATGACACAATGATTGTCGAAGCCACTGACAGGATCATAGACCCGCACTGACCATTTTACCCAGTCATATTTGCCTGTTAAAGCTTCAATTATATAAGTTGCACACCCCTTGTTATCTCGCTCACCCTTGTTCTTTATCAGACCCTCAACATCTATTTCTGCTTGCTCTGCAAATTCCTTTATGCACTGATCTATCATGGATTTCATTTTCTCCTCAACTTTGGCAATTTTCTCATTCCATTCTCTCTTTAGTGCCTCTACATCAGTCCCAGTGACGGTAGCGTGACCCACCAGGGCAATCAGGCCAATACAGAAAAGTTCCTTCAGCCTGGAGCAGAGAGCTTCCATGAGGCGTCGGTTTCTCTGGTCATATTTCATGGCAGTCTCCAGAATGGGTTTGCCAAAGATGGCAGAATATCCCATCACAGCATCAAAGAGAGTGTGAAGGTTCTGGTCACCTTTAGTCACATCAAAGTGTGTGAGAAACTCTCGTTTCTCATTTTCCCGGAACTCTGGTGATGCGTTCAGGATGTCCATGTACTTCCGGAACTGGTTTTTCAGATTCTCTTCAATGGGGAAATATTGATTATTAATGGTACTTTTCTCTATCTCCCAAAGCACTTGTTTAATCTGATCTGAAATGACATCTAGTTGGTCTCTGACTGTCTGAAACTGCTCCTTCATGTATGTGAGCTCTTCACTCTCTCGTTTTCCTAAAACAAGTTTAAGTATGATCCCAGCTACCTGGAAAATGGGCTTCAGTACTCCTGATATTGTGGAAAACCTTTCTCTTTTCTGAAATATTTGCATTGCCATCTTTGCATCGTTCATGTTTGCCTTGAGTTCAGCAATAGCTTGATCCAGTTCTTTGTCATTTGCCATGTTGTTTCTGAGGGTTCGTTGCTTACAGCAGAAGTCACTGAAAATAAAACATTGGCATTTAACTTGAGTAGGCTAAATTACATTAAATACGCTATCCGAATCAGTAAGTTAAATCACTACTGTGATATCTTTCATTGGCAAGTAATAGCCAAGAATTGTGGCAGAGCAGCCAAGTTAATAATTAAAGAAGGTTTGCATTAATGGAATGCCTCATCATATCTCAAACAAATGACTGTTGAATGTGAGGGCAGCTGTTGGTTAGTGAATAGCAACCTCCCAAAAACAGTGTAATATTGGTGCTGTTGGGGGAGGAGTATTGGCCACGAAATGATGAGAATTCTATTCTGTGATTAGGACCCTCAACATTGTGATCTCCCCGTGATCGATCCATGTGTCTCTCTAAATCAAAGTGCCTTTTTAATAAGGGGTTTCCCAAAACTGCCGCGTATCTGACTGTTGTTTAAACAATCATTGGAGGGTGTTTATCATTATGATATTATGTTTATTATGGAGGTGTCATGGTAGCACAGTGGTTAGCACTGCTGCCTCACAGCGCCAGGGATCCAGGTTCAATTCCCGGCTTGGGTTGCTGTGTACTCTGCACATTCTCCCCATGTCTGCGTGGTTTTCCTCTGCAGGCTCCAGTTTCCTCCCACAGTCTGAAAGGTGTGCTGGTTAGGGTGCATTGGCCGTGCTAAATTCTCCCTCAGTGTACCCAAACAGGCACCAGAGTGTGGTGACTAGGCGATTTTCACAGTAACTTCATTGCAATGTTAATGTAAGCCTACGCATAACACTGATAAATAAGCACTACTCGCTAACTGGGGATGATTCTGGAATCAGAATATCATCCCTGACTTTTTTCTGCGCTGCAAACCATCTCTTGAACCCCTCCCCCCATAAAATACAAGGAGCTTATGGACTTTATTCTCACTAAGTCCAAGATCATGTGCAACAGGTGGTCAGGAAGGCGAATGGGATGCTGGCCTTCATCGCGAGGGGGATTGAATATAAAAGTAGGAAGGTCTTGCTGCGGCTGTATAGGGCATTGGTGAGGCCGCAGCTGGAGTACTGTGTGCAGTTTTGGGCGCCGTACTCACGCAAGGATATTTTGGCCTTGGAGGGAGTGCAGAGGAGGTTTACTAGGCTGATGCCGGAGTTGAGGGGGTTGAGCTATGAGGAGAGGCTGAATAAACTAGGCTTGTACTCGTTAGAGTTTAGAAGAATGAGGGGAGATCTCATTGAGACGTATAAGATGATGAATGGGATGGATAGGATAGAGGTGGAGAGACTCTTCCCGCTCAGAAAGGATAGTAGGACTAGGGGGCACAGCCTCAAGATAAAGGGGGGGCGGTTTAGAATGGAGTTGAGGAGGAACTTCTTCACTCAAAGAGTGGTGAATCTCTGGAATTCTCTGCCCGTTGAAGTGGTGGAGGCTGCCTCGCTAAATATTTTTAAGACGCGGGTTGATGGGTTTTTGATGAGAGAGGGGATTAAGGGTTATGGGGAGAGGGCGGGAATGTGGAACTGAGCCACGACAGATCAGCCATGATCTTATTGAATGGCGGGGCAGGCTCGAAGGGCTAGATGGCCTACTCCTGCTCCTATTTCTTATGTTCTTATGTTCTTATCATCCAATTTACTGTCATTGTCATACACTAGTCCATGTGCCAAACTACCTTTCACACTTGTCCTTGCCTTAAACTTGCATCTTTCTCCAATCTCCTTCCAATGTCCCCTTACTCTAAACGTACCTTCTCCTCGTGCTGTTCCCCCGATCCTATTCCCACTAAATTGTTACACATCCAACTCTTCCTCCTGTCTGTACGTTAGCTGCTATTTTTAATAGTTCTCTCTTTTCTGGCGTTGTTGCCCTCTGGATGGCAAGGAGCCACATTGGGACTGTTCCTTTAATATGACACACCTGAAAGAATTGTGGCTTAGAATGAAAAACATTTCAAAGATATACTTTGGTTGTGTTAGTTAATGTGAGACTTATCTTTTTCTTTGGTATCAGTTACCTTTTAATTAATGTTTGATCTTTGTTAATTTTAGTTTGTTTGTTACAATAAAGATGTTTAGCAGAGAAATTTTGTCTTTTGTTATTTCTGTTGGCGTTGGAGGAATTCCTATCTTTTAAAAGGTCACTGCAGGGATCATAACAGATGCAATAGGATAGATACAGAGAACTATTTCCTCTGACAAGGGCATTGAGAACAAGGGGGGCAGAACCTTAGAGTTAGATCCAGGATTGTTTGGAGCGAAATTAAGAAGCAATGTTTCACATAAAGTACAATGAAATCTGTCAGTCTTTGCCTGGAGACTGAGAGAAAGACTTACATTTATTTAGCACCGCTCACACTCTCAGGATGTCCAAAGCTGAAAAGACGCTGAAGTACCGTTGGTCAGAAGTCACTTTAGCTACAGCTATCAAGAAAACAAAATGGGTAAATAAAGTTTACATACAGATTATCTGGGACCTAATTTACTAGCTGAACACAGTCGAAAATTTGAATGGTTTTCTGCTGTTCGTCAGTTAATCTTTACTGATTTATTGCTCTCCGTTCCACTCTGTGGGAAAGTTGATGTCTCACTGTGTCCATATTATGGGAATGAGGGAAAACTAGGAACAATTGTCACTGATTGAAAACTTCTGCCTTCGAGACCTCAGTTTTTCATTCACTTGCTGGGTCTGTTCGCTGGTGATGTGTCTGTTGTACATTCGACTGACTGACTGACTGCTGGACTTTCTGGTTTTGAATTCTGAATGCCACCCTCTCTATTTCCCTCCTGTTCCTCTTTGCCGCTCAGTTAACTGACTGTTATTCGCTGTATCTTTCTCTATCTCTCTGTCTCACTGTCTCAGCAGCAAGATTTTCTGGCACTGTGTTCGCTGGATCTGATTGACTTGTGAATCCTCTGCTTACCTTTCTCATGCTTCCCCTTCTCTCTCTCTCTGTGCCTCTGTTTATTCTGCTGCTTCTTCCAGTTATTACATTGAGTTAATATTGTCATAGTTAATCAGGAATGAATCCTGGTCCCCTCTCCCCCTCTCTCTGTCTCCCCTTCTCTCTCAATCTTCTCATGTCTCTCTCTGTTTTCTTTGATGTATGTTTTAATTTGGATCCGATGGGGTTTAATATTTTCAGAATAAATCGGAACATGTCCTCTTTGCCTTTTCCTCAATAATTTCTGGTCAGAGCCACTGAATTGAACTTTTACTAAACCTCCAATGAGTTTTTACTTACAACCTACAACTAAAAAAGGCAATGGGGGTGGCGAGGAGGGGGAGAAGCTGAAATATGAGAAGCTAGCTGGTAATATAAAAGAAGATAGGAAGAGTTTTTCTCAATATATAAAAGGTAAAAGAGAGGCAAAAATAGTCATTGGACCACTGGAAAATGAGGCTGGAGATGTAATAATAGGAAACAAAGCAATGGCAGAGGAATTGAATAGTTACTTTGCATCAGTCTTCACCAGTGGGATGTCAGAGCTCCAGGCGAGCCAGGGGGAACAGGTGAGTGCAGTGGCTATCACCAAGGAGAAGGTTCCGGGCAAACTGAAAGGTCTGAAGGGGGATAAATCACCTGGACCAAATGGACCCCAGGGTTCTAAAAGAGATAACTGAGGAAATTGTGGAGGCATTGGTGGTGCTCCTTCAGAACTCACTGGAGGCAGGGAGGATTCCAGAGGACTGGAAAGTGGTTAATGTAACTCTGCTGTCTACGAAGGGAGGGAGGCAGCAGACGGGAAATTATAGCCTGACTTTAGTCATTGGCAAGATTTTAGAGTTCCTTATTAAAGATGAGATCGTGGAGTACTTGCAAGTGCATGATAAAGTAGGACTGAGACAGCACAGCTTTGTCAAGGGGAGGTCATGTCTGACAAATCTGTTAGAGTTCTTTGAGGAGGTGACAAGGAAGTTGGATAAAGGAGAACCAGTGGATGTGGTTTATTTAGATTTCCAGAAGGCCTTTGATGAGGTGCTGCATAGGAGGCTGTTAAATAAGTTACAAGCCCATGGTGTTAAGGGTAAGATCCTGGCATGGACAGAGGATTGGCTGACTGGCAGAAGGCAGAGAGTGGGGATAAAGGGGTCTTTTTCAGGATGGCAGCCAGAGAGTGGGGGTCAATGGGTGCTATTCGGATTGGCGGTTGGTGACTAGTGGGGTGCCCCAGGGGTCGGTGCTGGGGCCTCAGCTATTTACCATTTATATAGATGATCTGGAGGAGGGAACCGAGTGCAGGGTGTCGAAATTTGCTGATGACACCAAGATTGGGGGAAAGGCAAATTGTGCGGAGGGTGTGGAGAGTCTGCAGAAGGATCTAGATAGGCTGGGCGAATGGGCCAGGAAATGGCAAATGGAATTTAATGTTGGCAAGTGTGAGGTGGTCCACTTTGGTAGGAAGAATGGTAGGAAGGACTATTACTTACGTGGCGAAAAACTGCAGCAGGCGACGGTGCAGAGGGACCTCGGGGTCCTTGTGCATGAGTCGCAAAAACCCAGCCTGCAGGTGCAGCAGGTGGTCAGGAAGGCGAATGGGATGCTGGCCTTCATAGCGAGGGGGATTGAATATAAAAGTAGGGAGGTCTTGCTGCAGCTGTATAGGGCATTGGTGAGGCCGCAGCTGGAGTACTGTGTGCAGTTTTGGGCGCCGCACCTGCGCAAGGATATTTTGGCCCTGGAGGGAGTGCAGAGGAGGTTTACTAGGCTGATACCGGAGTTGAGGGGATTGAGCTATGAGGAGAGGCTGAATAAACTAGGCTTGTACTCGTTAGAGTTTAGAAGAATGAGGGGAGATCTCATTGAGACGTATAAGATGATGAATGGGATGGATAGGATAGAGGTGGAGAGACTCTTCCCGCTCAAAAAAGACAGTAGGACTAGGGAGCACAGCCTCAAGATAAAGGGGAGGCGGTTTAGAACAGAGTTGAGGAGGAACTTCTTCACTCAAAGGGTGGTGAATCTCTGGAATTCTCTGCCCGTTGAAGTGGTGGAGGCTGCCTCGCTAAATATTTTTAAGAAGCGGGTTGATGGGTTCTTGATAAGAGAGGGGATTAAGGGTTATGGGGAGAGGGCGGGAATGTGGAACTGAGCCACAACAGATCAGCCATGATCTTATTGAAAGGCGGGGCAGGCTCGAAGGGCTAGATGGCCTACTCCTGCTCCTATTTCTTATGTTCTTATGTTCTTATGTGACTAGTGGTGTGCCTCAGGGGTCAGTGCTGGGACCACAACTTTTCACAATATACATTAACGATTTGGAGGAAGGTACTGAAGACACTGTTGCTGTGTTTGCAGCTGATACAAAGATATGTAGAGGGACAGGTAGTATTGAGGAAGTGGGGGGCTACAGAAGGACTTGTTCAGGTTGGGAGAGTGGGCAAAGAAGTGGCAGATGGAATACAATGTGGAAAAGTGTGAGGCTGTGCACTTTCGAAGGAGGAATGGAGGCATAGACTATTTTCTAAATGGGGAGATGCTCAGGAAATTAGAAACACAAAGAGCCTCAGGAGTCCTTGTTCAAGATTCTGTTAAGGTTAACGTGCAGGTTCAGTCGGCAGTTAGGAAGGCAAATGCAATGTTAGCATTCATGTCGAGAGGGCGAGAATACAAGAGCAGGGATGTACTTCTGTGGCTGTATAAGACTCTGAGCAGACCAAATTTGGAGCATTGTGAGCAATTTTGGGCTCCGTACCTAGGGCAGGATGTGTTGGTCTTGGAAAGGGCCCAGAGGAGGTTCACACGAATGATCCTTGGAATAAAGAGCTTGTCGTATGAGGAATGGTTGAGGACTCTGGGTCTGTACTCATGGAGTTTAGAATGATGAGGGGGGATCTTATTGAAACTTACAGGATACTGCGAGGCCTGGATAGAGTGGACGTGGAGAGGATGTTTCCAGTAGTAGGAAAAACTAGAACCAGAGGGCACAACCTCAGGCTAAAGGGATAATCCTTTAAAACAGAGATGAGGAGGAATTTCATCAGCCAGAGAGTGGGGAATCTGTGGAACTCTTTGCTGCAGAAGGCTGTGGAGGTCATTGAGTGTCTTTAAGACAGAGATAGATAGGTTCTTGATTAATAAGGGGATCAGGGGTTATGGGGAAAAGGCAGGAGAATGGGGGATGAGAAAAATATCAGCCATGATTGAATGGTGGAGCAGACTCGATGGGCCGAGTGGCCTAATTCTGCTCCTCTATCTTATGGTCTTATTTAAAGTTTCATTGCATCATTATACTGTTTTTTATATTAAAAAAATCTGGAACCTTGAAATTCTCCACAAAGGAAAAAAACAGTTTGCAAATGTCTAGAAATTCAATTTAGTCTCAACAGGCCAGGGAACTCCCCTGTGAGATTTTGCCATATGGCTTAACATGTTTATAACTGATTTCTCTACAAATAACAGAAATGGAACCATTTTAAAGCAAACGCAACACATCTAACAAAATAATAGGTAAATGCAGATTTAATGGGAACAAATCTGTACGATATCACACTGCGTGATACTTAGTCAACCCCATTCAGGGAAACAGAGAAGTTCATCGGGTACAGCTGATCGTTCATTATCCATCCTTCACGAACCACAGGGAAAACAGTGACTGTAAGATAGTCTTACCTTTAAGTATCCTTTCCTGAGCTCAAGCCTTCCCAGTTTGGAACTCTGACTTTTGGTGATGGTGCAATATTTGTGTCTGTTCTGGTGCAGGACTTACCTGTGATTCTCCAGGAGTTTGCCACTCTTCAATGACCTCCCCTTCAGACAGATAGAACTGAGGAGCATTCAAGATCTGACCAGCTCTGTAATTCTTCGAGCTTTTAAATCTGAGCAGCTGCCATCTAACTCCACCCTTTTTGATTTGGTACTCAGGACAGGTGAGGTAATAATCTGTATTGCGGTGGAGGTGACCAGAAAACATCATAACAGTCTCAGTTAAGGATTCCACCATCATTTATTGCAGCAATATAGATAGTAGGGCTGAACTGACATTCTCACAGTCTCTCATGGCCTGAACCCACATTGCATAATGCTGTAAAATATTTATTAACATGTTCCAATCATAACCCTATTTCAACAGAGATATTCACTCAATCCATGGAACAGATGAAAACAATTGTGTTTATTCATTCTCAGGATGAACATTCTCATCATTCTCAGGATGCCAGACGCATTATTTATTTCCCACCCCTGAGCAATATGATGGACCTTCAGAGGATTGTTGGAAGTCAGTCACATTGGTGTGGAGTCACGTATAGATCAGACTGGGGCAGGATGGCAGGTCTCAGCCTTAAAGATCATGAATAAACAAATTGAATTCTTATGACAATCTGAACTTTAAGATCTTAACCTTTATTTTGCAAAACAAATGTTCAAACTGCCATAATGGAATTTGGACCAATGTTCTCTGGATTATTAATCTCAGTTTCTGGAGTTTTAAGTCCAGTAACATAAACACCACACCCCAGACCCCTGAAAGTCCATTGTATACATAGAACATAGAAAATAGAACATTACAGCGCAGAACAGGCCCTTCGGCCCACGATGTTGCGCCAACCAGTTAAAAAGCAATGACCCTCTAACCTAAACCAAACCCTTTCCATCCATAAACCTATCCACGGATCTCTTAAACGCCCCCAAACTAGGCGCATTTACAACTGCAGCAGGCAGGGCATTCCAATCCCTCACCACCCTCTGGGTAAAGAACCTACCCCTGACATCCGTCCTATAACTACCACCCCTTAATTTAAAGCTATGCCCCCTCGTGCTAGCTTTCTCCATCCGAGGAAAAAGGCTATCACTGTCCACCCTATCCAAACCTCTAATCATCTTATATGTTTCAATAAGGTCCCCTCTTAGCCGCCTTCTTTCTAACAAAAACAACCTCAAATCCCTCAGTCTCTCCTCATAGGACCTCCCCTCCATACCAGGCAACATCCTGGTAAACCTCCTCTGCACCCTCTCCAAAGCCTCCACATCCTTCCTATAATGTGGGGACCAGAACTGCACACAATACTCCAAGTGCGGCCGCACCAGAGTTGTGTACAGTTGCAACATGACGCTGCGACTCCTAAATTCAATCCCCCTACCAATAAACGCCAAGACACCGTATGCCTTCCTAACAACCCTATCTACTTGATTCCCAACTTTCAGGGATCTATGTACACATACACCTAGATCCCTCTGTTCATCCACACTATTCAGAGTCCTACTGTTAGCCCTATACTCTACACATCCATTATTCCTGCCAAAGTGAATTACCTCACACTTTTCCGCATTAAACTCCATCCTCCACCTCTCGGCCCAGCTCTGCAACTTGTCCAAGTCTCCCTGTAGACTAAGACACCCTTCCTCACTATCTACCACACCTCTGACTTTTATACTTCTATATCCAGTATATGTACCTATGTCCACTCGTGACAGACCCTTCAACTAAGAGGAATAGCTGCTTCTTATCCACTCTGTCCATGTCCCCATAATTATAGAAACACTACAGTGCAGAAAGAGACCATTTGGCCCATTGAATCTGACTATCAACAATCCCACTTAGGCCCTATCCCTGTAGTCCCACATATTTACTCCACTAATCCCTCTATCTTATGCATCCCAGGACACTAAGGGGCGATTGAGTAAGGTCAATGCATCTAAACTGCACATCTTTACGTGGGAGGAAACCAGAGAACCCAGAGGAAACCCACCTAAACACAGGGAGAATAAAGTACCAATCACTGAGTATTTTCTTGTTAATTTACTCCTTCCAAAGTGCATCACCTCACACTTTTTCAGGTTTAATTCCATTTGCCACTGATCTACCCATTTGACCATTCCATCCATATCCTCCTGTAGCCCAAGTTACTCCGCCTCACTGTTAACCACCTGACCAATCTTTGTGTCATCCACAAACTTACTAATCCTATCCCACACATCATCATTAATGTCATTTATATAAATGCTGAATAATAGGGGAGCCCAGCACAGATCCCTGTGGTACACCACCGGACACTGGCCTCCAGTCACGAAAGCAGCCTCTGTCATCACCCTCTGTCTCCCAAAACTGAGCCAATTGAATCCACTTTATGAAATTATCCTGTATCCCTTGGGCATTTACCTTCTTTACAAGTCTCCTATGTGAAACTTTATCAAAGGCTTTGTTGAAATCCATATAAACAACATTGACTGCACCCCCCTCACCTACACACCTGGTCACCTCCTCAAAAAATTCAATCAGATTTGTTAGGTATGACCTCCCTCTGAAGAATCCATGCTGACTATCCCTGATCAAGCTTTAGTGGGGATAGATGCTGTCCTTCGGAAGTTTCTCCAATCGTTTTGCTCCCACTGACGTGAGACTCACTGCTCTGTAATTCCCTGGTTTACAAAGAACAAAGAACAACACAGCACGGGAAACAGGCCCTTCCCGTTTATCTCCACAATCCTTAGAATCATAAAATCCCTATGGTGTAGAAGGAGGCCATTCAGCCCATCGAGTCTTACTGATCACAATCCCACCCAGTTCCTATCCCCGTAATTCCACATATTTATAAGAACATAAGAACTAGGAGCAGGAGTGGGCCATCTGGCCCCTCGAGCCTGCTCCGCCATTCAATAAGATCATGGCTGATCTTTTTGTGGACTCAGCTCCACTTACCCGCCCACTCACCATAATCCTTAATTCCTTTACTGTTCAAACATTTATCTATCCTTGCCTTAAAAACATTCAATGAGGGAGCCTCAACTGCTTCACTGGGCAGGGAATTCCACAGATTCACAACCCTTTGTGTGAAGAAGTTCCTCCTCAACTCAGTTGAGGATCCGAATCTTGGGATTTCCCCTACTTTTACCAGCCAGAGCATCCTCAAATCCCCTCTTTGCTTTCCTAACTACTTTTTTAATCTCCACCCTGCACTTTCTATACCTCACCAACACCTCCACTGATTTGCTCCCCTTGTACTTTTTAAAAGCCTTTCTCTTCCTTCTCACTGTATCCTGAATATAAAGTTTATTTATTAGTCACAAATAAGGCTTTTATCAACACTGCAATGAAGTGACTGTGAAATTCCCCTAGTCACTACATTCCAGCACCTGTTCGGGTCAATGGGCCCTAACCAGCACATCTTTCAGACTGTGGGAGGAAACTGGAGCAACCCCACGCAGATATGGAGGGAATGTGCAAATTTCACACAGACAGTGATCCAAGCTAGGAATCAAACCCAGGTCCCTGGTGCTGTGAGGCAGCAGTGCTAACCACTGTGTCACCGTGCCGCATGTATCTCTGGTCACCCATGGTTCTCTGGGCTTGTTTTTCCTTCCCATCACCTTCAAGGGAACATGCTGGGCTGTACCCTCCCCACTTCCTTTTTGACTGCCCCCCACAGCTTTGCTGTAGATTTTCCCATTAGTAGCTGTTCCCAGTCTACTTGGGCCAGATCCTGCTCTCCCCAATCCAATTTTTTTTTTGCAGCTTGTCTATTTCCTTTTCCATAACAAGTTTAAATTGTACCTTGTTGTGATCACTATCACTAAAATGCTCCCCCAGCTCCACTTCAACCACCTGTCCAGCTTCATTCCCCAGAATCAGGTCCAGCACAGCTCCCTCCTTTATTGGATGTAAAATGTTGATGTAAAATGTTCTCATACACATTTCAAGAAATCTATTCCATCCAAGTCCTTAACACTGTCTATATCCTAGTTAATGTTGGGAAAGTTGAAATCACTGAATATAATAACCCTATTGTTGTTGTTTTTACACACCTCCACAAACTGAGCATGTATTTACTCCTCAACATCCCTCTAACCATCTGGGGGTCGATAATAAATACCTAACAATGTGGCTGCCCCTTTTTTATTCTTCATTTGATGCTCCCTCCAAAATATCATCGCTCCTTACTGCAGTAACTGACTCCTTAACTAATAATGCAATGCTTACTCTTATATTACATGAAAGGTGGCATGACAGGTGGGGAGAGCAGTTAATAATGCATATTCTTGACTTTATTGATAGGGGAACAGAGTCGAAGAACAAGGGGCTAAGGGTGAACTTGTTATTGAGTCAGAGAGGCTTACAGCATGGAAACAGGCCCTTCAGCCCAACTTGTCCATCCCTCCCAGTTTTTACAACGACGCTAGTCCCAAGTGCCCACATTTGGCCCATATCCCTCTATACCCATTTTACCCATGTAACTACCTAAATGCTTTTTAAAAGACAAATTTGTACCCGCCTCTACTACTACCTCCAGCAGCTTGTTCCAAACACTCACCACCCTCTGTGTGAAAAAATTGCCCTTCTGAACACTTTTGTATCTCTCCCCTCTCACCTTAAACCTATGTCCTCTAGTTTTAGATTCCCCTACCTTTGGGAATTGATGTTAACTATCCAACAGATCTGTGCCCCTCATTATTTTATAGACCTCTATAAGATCACCCCTGAACCTCCTATGCTCCTGGGAAAAAAGTCCCATCTCTCCAGCCACTCCATATAACCAAACCATCAAGTCCCGGTAGCATCCTAGTAAATCTTTTCAGTACTCTTTCTAGTTTAATAATATCCTTTCTATAATAGGAACTGTACACAGTATTCCAAGTGTGGCCTTACCAATGTCTTGTACAACTTCAACAAGACGTCCCAACTCCTGTATTCAATGTTCTGACCAATGAAACCAAGCATACTGAATACCTTCTTCATCACACTGTCCACCTGTGACTCCACTTTCGAGGAGCTATGAACATGTACCCCTAGATCTCTTTGTTCTGTAACTCTCCCCAACGCCCTACCGTTAACTGAGTAAGTCCTGCCCTGGTTCAACCTACCAAAATGCATCACCTCACATTTGTTGAAATTAAACTCCATCTGCCATTCGTCAGCCCACTGACCCAATTGATCAAGATCCCATTGCAATCCGAGATAACCTCCTTCACTGTCCACTATGCCACCAATCTTGGGGTCATCTGCAAACTTACTAACAATGCCTATTAAATTCTCATTTGTCATTTATATGAATGATTTAGATAACAGTGGACCCAGCACCGCTTTCTGAGGCACACCGTTGGTCACAGGTTTCCAGTTTGAAAAACAACCCTCTACAACAACCCTCTGGCTTTTGTCATCAATGCCGGCATCTCCACATCACATTTTGTCATCAAGCCAATTTTGTATCCATTTAGATACCTCACCCTGGATCCTGTGAGATTTAACCTTATGCAACAACCTACCATGCAGTACCTTATCAAAGGCCTTGCTAAAGTCCACGTGGACAACTTCAACTGCACTGCCCTCATCTACGTTCTTCGTTACCGCTTCAAAAAACTCAATCAAATTTGTGAGACATGATTTTCCACTCACAAAGCCATGCTGACTGTCCCTAATCAGTCCTTGCATCTCTAAATGCCTGTAGATCCTATCTTTCAATATACCCTCGAACAGCTTGCCCACCACAGATGTGAGGCTCACTGGCCTGTAGTTCCCAGGCTTTTCCCTGCAGCCCTTTTTAAACAAAGGCACAACATTTCTCACCCTCCAATCTTCAGGCACCTCACCCGTGACTATCGATGATTCAAATATCTCGGCTAGGGGACCCGCAATTTCCTCCCTCGCCTCCCGCAATGTCCTGGGACACACTTCATCAGGTCCCGGGGATTTATCTACCATCATGCATTTTAAGACTTCCAGTACCTCCTTCTCTGTAATATGTACACTCCTCAAGACATTACTACTTATTTCCCCAAGTTCCCTGACATCCGTGCTTTTCTCAACAGTAAATATTGATGAGGAATACCCATTTAGGATCTCACCCATGGAGATGTGGATCCACATATAGATGACCCTTAAGGTGCCCTACTCTCTCCCTAGATACTCTTTTACCCTTTGTGCATTTGTAGAAACCCTTTGGATTCTCCTTTGCTTTATCTGCCAAAGCAATCTCATGTCCCCTTTCTGCCCTCATGACTTCTTTCTCAACTCTGCTCTGACACCCTCCATACTCTTCAAGGGATCCAGTTGATCTCAGCTGTCTATGCACGTTGTGTGCCTCTTTCTTCTTCTTGACCAGTGCCTTACTATCCTGAGTCATCCAGGGTTCCTGACTTCTAGCAACCTTGTTACTCTCTAAGAGGAATTTGTTTACCCTGAACCCTGGTTAACACACTTTTGAAAGCATGCTACTTACCAGACGTCCCTTTGCCTTCCCACAGATTCCCCCAATCAACTGTTGAAAGTTCTTGCTGATACCATCAAAATTAGCCTTATCCCAATTTAGAATTTTAACTTTAGGTCCAGACCTATCATTCTCCATAGCTACCTTAAAACCAATAGAATTATGGTCACTGGTCCCAAAGTGATCCCTCACTAACACTTCTGTCACGTGTGTGACACTTGTGTAAGAGACATGTTCATCTTCAGCTGAAGTATTGTGTCCAGTTCGGGGCTCTGCACTTTATGATGTGAAGACATTGGAGAACGTGCAGCACATATTTACAAGAATGGTTCCAGGGATGAGGAACTTCAGTTATGAAGATAGGTTGGGACACTTTTTCTCGGAGACAAGAAAGCAGAGAGGACGTTTGATGGAGGTATTTAAAATTATGATGGTTCTGGACATAACGGTTAGTGAAAAACTTCCTACATGTGTGAGCATTAAAAGTGAGTGGGCACGGATTAATGCAGTTTGTAAATTAGAAGATAGAAGTCTACAAAATTATGAGAGGCAGGGATAGGGTTGACAATCAGAATCTTTTTCCCAGAGTTGGAATGTCTAATACTACCGGGGGCCGGGGGGGCCGGGGGTCAGGGGAGGGGGGGTGGAGGTGAGAGGGGGAATGTTCAAAAGAGATGTGAGGGACAAGTTTTTTTTACAGAGAGAGTGGTAGGTGTCTGGAATGTGCTGCCAGGGGTGGTGGTGGAGGCAGATGTGATAGGGGTGTTTAAGGGGCTTTTAAATAAGCACATTCAATACAAAATGGATGAATTAGTTGCACAGATAGATGTAAAGGGGGATGATATAGTTGGCATTATGGAGGTGTGACTCCAAGGTGAGAAAGGATGGGAACTGAACATTGAGGGTTATTCAGGGTTTAGGAAGGACAGACGGAAAGGAAAAGGTGGTGGAATTGCATTGTTGATTAAAGATGATATTGACAGGATATTGAGGAAGGATATTTGCATAGATGATGTGGAATCTGTATGGGGCAAAAAACATTGGTGAGGGTGTTATACAGACCACAAAACTGAAATGGTAATATTGGGAAAAGCATTAGACAGGAAATCAGAGGCAAGTGTTACAGGAACATCTGTGATTATGGGCAACTTTAATCTGCATATAGATTGGGAGAGTCAAATTAGTCACAGTATAATAGAGGAGGAATTTCTGGAGTGTATACGGGATGGTTTCTGGAGCAATACACTAAAGAACCAACAAGGGAACAGACCACCTTGGACTGGGTGTTGTGCAATGAGAAAGGATTGGTTAGCAATCTAGTTGTGAGAGAACCCTTGGGGACGAGTGAGCATAATATGGTAGCATTGTTTGTCAAGGTGGATAGTCCTGAATCTCAGTAATGGGAACTATGATGGTATGAGGCATGAATTGGCCATGATGGACTGGGAAAGACAGCGGACAGGCGATGGCAGACATTTGAAGGATGAATAGATGAACTCCAGAAGTTGTTTATTCCTGTTTAGAGCAAGAGCGGTAAGGGAATTGTGACCAAACTATGGCTGACAAGGAAAATTAGAGACAGTGTCAGATTCATGGAAGAAGCATACAAATTGGTAAGAAAAAGCAGTAGGCCTGAGGATTGGGAGCAGTTTAAAATTCAGCAAAGGAGGAGCAAGGATAGATTAAGGAGGGAAAAATAGAGTGTGAAAGTAAGCTAGCAGCAACATGAAAACTGACTAAAAGTTTCTATAGGTGTGTAAAGAGAAAAAGATTGACAAAAACATTGTTCTATGTTCTCTGAAGTCTCACAACACCAGGTTAAAGTCCAACAGGTTTATTTGGTAGCACGAGCTTTCAGAGTGTCATTCCTTCTTCAGGTGAGTGGAGCAGTGCTTCGAAAGCTCGCGATTCCAAATAAACCTGTTGGACTTTAAGGTGGTGTTGTGAGACTTCTTACTGTGTCTACCCGAGTCCAACATCCCCACATTATGTTCTATGATGCAAAAGTAATTTAAAGGGAGTTCCAGGATTCTGACCCAGTGACAGTGAAGGAACGGCCGATATATTTCCAAATCAGGATAGTGAGTGACTCGGAGGGGAATCTCCAGGTGGGGGGTGTTCCCAGGTATCTGCTGCTCCTGTCCTTCTAGATGGAAGTGGTGGTGGGTTTGGAAGGTGCTGCCTAAGGAGCCTTGGTGAGTTGCTGCAGTGCATCTTGTAGATGGTACACACGGCTGTCACTGTGTGTTGGTGGTGGAGGGAGTGGATGTTTGTGGATGGGGTACTCCACTAGACAGTCTTCCAATCAGAAAAACACCCCTCAACCATCACATTCTGTTTCCTGCTGCTCAGCTCATTCTCGATATAATTTGCCAATGTTTTGGATGCGGTTGAGTTAATGGCGGTATCACTACCTGTGCCTCTGACTTTGTACATTTCTTCAGTTGCAACCTCCACATGTTATTCGAGATCCAAAACACAATCTGCAATTCTGTTATTCAACAATAAAAACTATAATTCAACTCATTTATTGATAAAACATGAACTTTAGGACATGAGATAACCTAATTATATCTCAGCTGATAGTTTGATAGTGAACCTGCCATTACACGTAATCGCCATGACTCTGTCTCATTTTATCAGTTAGTGATTTGGTGTGTGACAATCAATCTGCTTCACCTCTATCCACTGACATGGACCCTCTGCCCCTGTGCAGCCTCTGCTCCAGTGCAGTCCCTGCCTCATGCAATCTCTGCCCCAGTGCAGCCTCCCCTGCCCCAGTGCGGTCTCTGCCCAGTGCAACTCCTGCCCCAGTATAACCTCTGCCCCAGTGCAGCCTCCCCCACCCCAGTGCAGCTGCCCCTGCCCCATGCAGTCTCTGCCCCAGTGCAGCCTTCCCCTTCCCCAGTTCACCCTCCCCTGCCCCATGCGGTCCCTGCCCCAGTGCAGTCTCTATTCATTTAATGGACCTGGGCATCTCTGGGTAGACCAACATTTGTTACCTGTCTGTGCCCAACACAATATCTGCAACCTGTGGTCTTGGTCCAGGGCAGGATCTGATATGGTGGCATTGTCTAACGTGGGCTTTGCCCAGCATGGCATTCAGGCAGCTGGATGCACTTTGAGGAGTAGAGTTTCTTGGCCGGAGTTAACCTGCTCTGTGATACAGCTTGCAGATCTGGTGAAGTGTCAAACCCAGCATGTAACTATCAGCTGCTGTCAGGTGATGGGTGCGGGGGCTGGGGGGGTAGGATCGGTGGTGCTGTGGACGGTTGTGGGGATGGAGAGGGGGAAGGGTTATATGGAAGGCAGGGCTGAGGGAGAAGTGTCCCTCCTGGGTTGAGGGACTGGATGTACGGGGTGTGGCGGTCTGGGTGCTGAAGGTGGTGATGGTGAACAGGTTGCAGCATCGAGATCACTATTTCTGTGCATTTCTGCTCCTGCTCCCACAGACTCCAGGGAAAATCCCAGACAAAGCAAAAAACTATTTGGAAAGAATCTTCAGACCAGGAAAGACCCTGATTACAAATTTAAATAAACTCACTCATGGTGACCAGTGACGGGTGAGGAATTGAGATGGAAACTGTGCTCCAAAAAAACAGAAAATAAAAGATAGCACTCACAGCATTTCCGGTGAGTTCTGAAGAAGTTGCTGTGTGATCTGATCAGTGAATAACCCAGGCTGATCTGACATGTTTTATACAGTTGAATGCTGGGGTGAATCACTCACACCCTGAACCAGCCCCCGACCTCGTTCCAGCCTTGGACAAAAGGGCTGAATTCCAGAGGTGAGGTGACAGTGACAGCCCTTGACATCAAGGCCACGTTCAACCGAGTGCGGCATCAAAGAGCCCTAAAAAAACTGGAATCAATAGGGATCGGGGGGCAAACACCCCACTAGTTGAAGCCATACCTGGTACATAGGAAGATGGTTGTGGTTGTGGAGGGGCAGTCATCTCTGCTCCAGGACACCTCTGCAGGAGTTCCTCAGGGTAGTGTCCGAGGCCCAACCATCCTCAGCTGCTTCACCAGTGACCTTCCGTCCATCACAAGGTCAGAAGTGGGGATGTTCGCTGATGATTACACAATATTCAGCACCATTCACCACTCCTCAGATACTGAAACAATCCATGTGGAAATGCAGGAAGATCCGGACATTATCCAGGTTTGGGCTGACAAGTATCAGTAACATTCACGCCACACAAATACCAGGCAATGACCCTCACCAATAAGAGACACTCTAACCACCGCCTCTTGACATTCAATGGTGTAACCATCACTGAATCTCCCACTGTCAACATCCCTGGGGTTACCACTGACCAGAAACTGAACTGGATTCACCACATAAACACAGTGGCTACAAGAGCAGGTCAGAGGCTGGGAATCCTGCAATGAGGAACTCACCTCCTGACTCCCCAAAACCTGTCCAGCGTCTACAAGGTACAAGCCAGCAGTGTGATGGAATACTCCCCACTTGCCTGGATGGGTGCAGCTCCAACATTCCAGAAGCTCAACACCATCCAGGATGAAGCAGCCCCACTTGATTGGCACCCCATCCACAAACATCCACTCCCTCCACCACCAACACACAGTGACAGCCGTGTGTACCATCTACAAGATGCACTGCAGCAACTCACCAAGGCTCCTTAGGCAGCACCTTCCAAACCCACCACCACTTCCAATGACCATTGGTGGGCACGCTGTGACCTGGGGGCCAGATATAGCTCATTGGGCTCTGAGTGTGGCCTACTCTGGCTGCAAAATTTTGAGTGGGTCCGTTGATCGCTGCAAAAGCTGTGGGTAAGGATTAACGCGCTCAAAATCTTGCAGCTCTGATCAGAGCTCCAACTATATATGTAGCCCCCCCCCCCCACCGCCACATTCCTCCCGGGCCAGATAATGCCTCCCCCCGGCTCCACAGACATTGGACTGTCCCACAACATTAGTGACCCCCTTGTCCTCCCCTCTCCCCTCTGCAGGCAGAGTGGCAGTGCTCCCCCTCCACTCCGGACCCTCTCGCACAAGGCCCCATCTCCTCCAGACTCCAATGGCTGTGTGACAGTTCCCTCTCTCTCCCCTGTCCCCAATCATTGAGGCACTGATTCACCAGCCTCTCCCCTCCCCATCAGCACACTTGCAAGTGCTCACTTGCCTTCCCCTCAGTGCTGATAAGCAAACTGCATGGAACTTGCTGGAAAGCTCTGCCAAACTGCCTGCAGCTGCTCTGCCTTAACCAGGGGCAGTTTCATTAAAAACTCAAGAATGGATAGGCAGGCAGGCAGGGGACCTGGGGAGGCTACTGGATGTGGCAAAAGTGAGGTGGGACAACAGCTTCCCCCCAGGAGGACACAGACATGGGGGGTGCTGATGGAAATGCGGCCTGGAAGCAAGTCGCCACCTCAGTCAGTGCCAGATCATTGGCCCCCGAACCGCAAAGCAGTGCTGGCAAAAAGTCAATGACCTCATAAGAACATAAGAAATAGGAGTAGGAGTAGGCCATCTGGCCCTTCGAGCCTGCCCCTTCAAAATCCAACAGTACCAAATTTATCAGGAACCTTAATGAGAAAAGACAATGGGCAAGATTTCACTTATTTCATACTATCACTTCCATCTACAAGAAAGCAACTTTCCAAGGCTCCTTCAACAGCATCTTCCAAACTCACAACCTCTACCATCCAACAATGGCAGTAGGAGCATGATATCACCACCAACTGCAAGATAATGTCAATCCTAACTTGGTACTATACCAGCATCCTTCAAAGTGCCTGGGTCAAAGTCCTGGAACTCCCTTCATAATAGCACTGTAGGCACACATAAGACTAGATGGACAGCAGCAGTTCAATAACGCAGCTTACCATCATCTTCTTAAGGGCAATTAGGGACGAGCAATAAATGCTGGCATTGACAGCGATATTCACATCTCCTGAACTAACAAAAAGGAAAACTGAGAAAGACAAAAAAAAAGAATAGATTTAACCATGTTTCCCATGTCTGCTGTTAGGCTAATTGGCCAGTTATTTTGCTCCACTATCTTTTCTAACTGGCAGTATTACATTTGCTATCTTCCAATTATTGGGACTGTTCCTGAATCTGACAATTTTAGAAGATAACAAACAATGTAATCACAATCTCTACAACTACCTCTTTTACGACTCAAGAATGTTGGTCATCGAGCCAAAGGATTTATTGGCTTTTAGTTCCATTAATTTCTCCAGTACCTTTTCTCAATTAAGATTGATTATTTTAAGTTTTATACCCTCATCAGTTTCTTTTTTGCTCACTATTTCTGGTATAATTTTTCAGTCTTCTACTCTGAAGACAGGTGTGAAATATTTGTTTACCATCTTTGCCATTTCCTCATTTTCCTTTATATTTTTTTCCTTTCTGTGCCTCTTAAGGAACCTACATTTACTTATGCTACTCCCTTTCTTTTTACATATTAGTCAAAGATCTTGCAATGTTTTTATATTTTTAGTTTACTCCTGCATTCCATTTTTCTCAAATAACTTTACACTGTTTTTAGAGAATGCTGCTTTGCATACTTGACTTTTTTTCTTTACAATTATAAACTTCTCCTCACCCGAATAATACTGCTCCCCTCCACTTCTTGATTTAGAGGCTGAGAAAGAGCGCTGGTTATTTTGTACACCGTTATTTTGGTTTAAGTACAGCCAATCGCAACAGAACAATTCCCTCTTTACCCTGTTGTTGGTGCTATGAATTAAAAACGCACCCCCCCCACACATACTTACCCATTTGACTCTATGCTAATTTGCATGTGGGCCTGGCAATAATGCAGAAATTATTATATTTGGGGCTCTTCTTATTAACTTGAAACTCAGCTTCTCAAACTCAGGCTGCTGAAAACTTCATTCCAAATTTGGTTCCTATGGACAATGACAACCCGATCCTTCCCCTTTCTTTGAAGCTCTTCTCCAGCAGCCAGGAAGTATCCTCCATTGATTGAGCACTGGGATCCACAAAAGGTCTTATAGTGCAGTGGGTAGCTTTTTTGCATACCAAACAAGTGCTCTTTTGCATGCCAATCAAATAAACAAACTCAAATTAACTGAGGGACAAATTAAAAGGGGCAGCCCCCAAAAGGAAGGGGATGGATGGCCCGAACAAAAACCAAAATCGAAAGGAAACTTAAAACTTTAAATCAAAATGTGTCTGTGGGGGTCTATATATATACATATATATATCTGTGTAGCAAGGGTGAGTTCTGAGCCTCATCTTGGATCTTCCTCCAAATTTCTCCCAGATCCTTGAGGGCCCACATGGGCGCCCACAATTCATCCTCCTCCTCCTCCTCCTCCTCAGCTCCAACAGCAACCAGCAAACCAGCAAGATCGATGGGTTGCATTGCAGAAGACATCTCGTCACTGTGAAAGGGAGAGATAGGTGTAGAGGTTAAAGAATGCTTCCCGCTCCTAGCTCAGCAACACACGCTGCCCGTACTGCCCATCCCCACCCACAGACCTGTGGAGATTTTTCAGCAGTTTCCGTTTTTGTATAGCTATTCCCCTGTTTGGTATTTTTAGCTTCAATATTTTCTGGTCTCTTGTCCTAAAGATTATAAAGTGAGTTAAGTTCATGTTCACTGTTAGCTGGAGATGTCTGATTGTAACGTACCCTAATTGTCTGACATAATTTCCCAGGACCAGATCCAACTCTGCTCCCTGGTAGGGCTGGAAACATATTGATCAAGGAAATTCTCATGTGGACTGAGAAGAAATTCTTCTTCCCTACTTTTAGCATTATGTTTTGTCAATTTATATCCAATGAACTCATTTCCATATCAATTTTTGCTATATTTTTTGAAATTTGGCATCAAATGTAATCACCATCACCTTCAAAATCATACGTCTTCTAGTGCACTGTCCTCTGTAAGACCATCACTTCACACTTCCCCACATTGAACTCTATCTGGCATGTTTCTTTGCATCTCACTGCCCCATCGATGTCAGCATGAAGGTCACAGCTCTCCTCATCACTGTCTACTATGTTGCTGAGTATCATATCATTTTCTCCCTGAGTCAAGAATGCAGATTTCCCTTCCTAACAGCACTGTGTGTGTGCCTACACCAGAAGGGTGGAACAGCTGAAGCAGCCAGCGAGGAATGGGGAACAAATGCTGGCTGTCAGTAATGGTTATGTCCGATGAGAACATGGAAACAGTACCATTCATTTGTAAAAATTAATAAAAATAATAATGAACACCTCCCGATCTGAAATCCATCCATCCATCCGCCACTCCCTGTTTCTTAACACCATGCCAATTTTGTATCCACATCACTTCTTGCCCCTTAATTCTACTGGCCTCCATCTTATTGACAAGCTTCTAGTTACACTTTCTGAAAGTCCAGGTATACACAGATTACTGGAATTTACCTTCTCTGGTGCTCCGCTGATGAGGTAGTCAGACACATTTGATGGGATTTTCCAGCCTCACTTGCCCCAAAACCGGAAAATCATGCCCGAGGCCAACAGGCTTTTGCAAGGTCTTGTTCCACCCAATACAATTCCCATGGCAAGAGGGACAGGAAAATTTCCCCCCATAGGATCACAGATTGCAGAAGGAGGCCATTCAGCCCATTGAATTTGCATTGACTCTCCAATAGAACATTTTTTCCACGCTCACTCCCCATCCCTGTAATTCTGTGCATTAACCCTGTCATCAGAACATAAGAACTAGGAGTAGGAGTGGGCCATCTGGCCCCTCGAGCCTGCCCCGCCATTCAATAAGATCATGGCTGATCTTTTTGTGGACTCAGCTCCACCTACCCACCTGGTCACCATAACCCTTAATTCCTTTACTGTTCAAAAATTTATCTACCTTTGTCTTAAAAACTGTCTGTGTGGAGTTTGCACATTCTCCTCATGTCTGCATGGGTTTCCTCCGGGTGCTCCGGTTTCCTCCCACAGTCTAAAGATGTGCGGGTTAGGTTGATTGGCTGCGCTAAAATTGCTCCTTAGTGTCCAGGGATGCATGGGTTTGAGGGATTAGTGGGTAAAATATGTAGGGATAAGGGGGTAGGGCCTGGGTGGGATTGTGGTCGGTGTCGACTCGATGGGCCAAATGGCCTCTTTCTGCACTGTAGGGATTCTATGATTCTATGAAAAAACATTCAATGAGGGAGCCTCAACAGCTTCACTGGGCAGGGAATTCCACAGATTCACAACCCTTTGTTTGAAGACGTTTGACCTCAACTCAGTCCTAAATCTGCTTCTCCTTATCTGCTCCCACCCCCCCCAGCATTTCATCATCCCCATTTCCCCCACCCATAGCCCCCCAGTAACGCAGCTCCCCCATTTCTCCCCCCACTAACACACACCCAGAACCCATGCATTAATGACCACAGCTGTTTGAGGAAGCAGCACTGCCATTTCAAAGGGTTTCCATCTGAAACAGTGCTATGTGCACTAGGACCCAGCAACATCTCCAAGCCCCGAGGTCAGCGCCCAGACTGGATCCGTGCTGCTAATCAGACATTGGACACAGTGATCAGCAACAGCCCCCCATGCCCCCCTCACACACTCACAGAGCCTTCCCGACCTGAAACACAACCTAGCTGCCTCGAGAGCGCCCCTTGTGATTAGCACAGAGGCTCTTACCTCCTCACTAACCCTGACCGTTGGAGTGCCAGAATCCGACTGTTAAAGAGGAGGAGTTTTCCAGACTAATCCGGTGGGAGAGGCAGGCCAGCTGGTAAAGTGGGGCGAGCAGCTCGCTAATCCCATTCAGACGAATGCTAAAATATTTAAAGTGACGTCTCGCCTGTTTTGGACGGGATCCCGCCCGCGTTGAAATTCTTTCCTCGGTAAAGGTGCAGCAGGTGGTCAGGGAGGCGAATGGGATGCTGGCCTTCATAGCGAGAGGGATTGAATATAAAAGTAGGGAGGTCTTGCTGCGGCTGTATAGGGCATTGGTGAGGCCGCAGCTGGAGTACTGTGTGCAGTTTTGGTCGCCGCACTCACGCAAGGATATTTTGGCCTTGGAGGGAGTGCAGAGGAGGTTTACTAGGCTGATTCCGGAGTTGAGGGGGTTGAGCTATGAGGAGAGGCTGAATAAACTAGGCTTGTACTCATTAGAGTTTAGAAGAATGAGGGGAGATCTCATTGAGACGTATAAGATGATGAATGGGATGGATAGGATAGAGGTGGAGAGACTCTTCCCGCTCAGAAAGGACAGTAGGACTAGGGGGCACAGCCTCAAGATAAAGGGGGGAGCGGTTTAGAACGGAGTTGAGGAGGAACTTCTTCACTCAAAGGGTGGTGAATCTCTGGAATTCTCTGCCCGTTGAAGTGGTGGAGGCTGCCTCACTAAATATTTTTAAGACGCGGGTTGATGGGTTTTTGATAAGAGAGGGGATTAAGGGTTATGGGGAGAGGGCGGGAAAGTGGAACTGAGCCACGACAGATCAGCCATGATCTTATTGAATGGCGGGGCAGGCTCGAAGGGCTGGATGGCCTACTCCTGCTCCTATTTCTTATGTTCTTATGTAAAATGGAAACCGGCGCGGAGACGGACGCAGAAACGGATGCAGAGATGGACGCATATCGCACCAATTGCCTCACACCCAAAAACAGGCACCATGCGATGGTAAACTTACACCCTCTGTGACCAATCAAACACAAAGATTTACTTTTAACCACTTGAAGCTGATGACAGTCCTTTTAATGATGAAGCATTTTCTATAAACTGCAATGAAATATTTGATGTGAATTAAGTGTATTTAGTCTCACTCATGGTGCCGTGGTGAATGAACCAGCCTAATTTCAATCTTGCAGCCACTCACCAGCCTGGTTTGCTCATCACTGATCAGGAAGACCAGGAGCAGCAGATACCAGGGAACACCCCCACCTGGAGATTCCCCTCTGAGTCACTCACTATCCTGACTGAGATCACGAGGAATTTCTTCTCTCTGAGGGCAGTGAATCTTTTGGCTGTAGAGGCTGGGTCATAGAACATACATAGAACACTACAGCACAAACAGGCCCTTCGGCCCACAAGTTGCGCCGATCACGTCAACACCTACCAATCCATAGACCTATCTATAACCCCCAATCCCATTAAATCCCATATACTCATCCAGAAGTCTTTTAAAAGACCCCAGCGAGTTCACCTCCACCACCACTGACGGCAGCCGATTCCACTCACTCACCACCCTCTGAGTGAAAAACTTACCCCTAACATCACTTCTGTACTTGCCTCCCTGCACCTTAAATCTGTGTCCTCTCGTAGCTATGAGGAGAGGCTGAATAAACTAGGCTTGTACTCGTTAGAGTTTAGAAGAATGAGGGGAGATCTCATTGAGACGTATAAGATGATGAATGGGATGGATAGGATAGAGGTGGAGAGACTCTTCCCGCTCAAAAAAGACAGTAGGACTAGGGGGCACAGCCTCAAGATAAAGGGGAGGCAGTTTAGAACGGAGTTGAGGAGGAACTTCTTCACTCAAAGGGTGGTGAATCTCTGGAATTCTCTGCCCGTTGAAGTGGTGGAGGCTGCCTCGCTAAATATTTTTAAGAAGCGGGTTGATGGGTTCTTGATAAGAGAGGGGATTAAGGGTTATGGGGAGAGGGCGGGAAAGTGGAACTGAGCCACAACAGATCAGCCATGATCTTATTGAATGGCGGGGCAGGCTCGAAGGGCTAGATGGCCTACTCCTGCTCCTATTTCTTATGTTCTTATGTTCTTATGTAGCGGCCATTTCAACCCGGGGAAATAGCCTCTGAGAATCCACCCTATCTATTCCTCTCAACATTTTATAAACCTCTATCAGGTCGCCTCTCAACCTTCGTCTCTCCAGGGAGAAGAGACCCAGCTCCCTCAATTGATCTTCATAAGGCATGCCTCCCAATCCAGGCAACATCCTTGTAAATCTCCTCTGCACCCTCTCAATAGCTTCCACATCCTTCCTGTAGTGAGGCGACCAGAACTGCGCACAGTACTCCAAGTGGGGTCTGACAAGGGTCTTATAAAGTTGCAGCATTACCTCCCGATTCCTAAACTCAATCCCTCGATTAATGAAGGCCAGTACACCATACACCTTCTTGACCACATCCTCCACCTGCGAGGCCGATTTAAGAGTCCTATGGACCCGGATCCCAAGATCCTCTGATCCTCAACACTGCTAAGAATCTTACCCTTGATATTGTAATCCTTCATCCCGTTGGTCCTGGCAAAATGGACCACTACACATTTATCCGCATTGAAGTCTATCTGCCATTTCTCCGCCCAGTCTTGCATCCTATCTATGTCCCACTGCAACTTCTGACATCCCTCCAGACTATCCACAACACCACCAACCTTCGTATCGTCGGCGAACTTACTAACCCATCCCTCCACTTCCTCATCCAGGTCATTTATGAAAATGACAAACAGCAAGGGTCCCAGAACAGATCCCTGGGGCACTCCACTGGTGACTGACCTCCATTCAGAAAAAGACATTAAATCTGTTCAAGGCTGAGACAGACAGGTTTTTAATCAGTAAGGGAATCGAGAATTCAGAGAGTCATACAAGTTTACAGCAACTTATCCATGACACCTTTTTTTTATGATGTGGATATGCCGGCGTTGGACTGGGGTAAACATAGTAAAAAGTCTGACAACACCAGGAACTCTCCATTCACCTGAAGAAGAGGGAAACCCCTCGAAAGCTAGTGAGTTTGCTATCAAATAAATCAGTTGGACTAAAACCTGGTGTTGTCGGACTTTTTACCTTTTTTTTAACCATTCACCTAGTCCCCATTGCCCTCATTTGGCCCATTTTCCTCTACACCCATCTTAACTATGTAACTGTCTAAATGCTTTTTAAAAGACAAAATTGTACCTGCCTCGACTACACCCTCTGGCAGCTTTTTCCAGACACTCACCATCCTCTGTCTGAAAAAATTGCTTCTCTGGACACTTTTGTATCTCTCCCCTCTCACCTTAAACCTATGCCCTCTAGTTTTAGACTCCCCTACCTTTGGGAAAAGATATTGACTATCTAGCTGACCTGTGTCCCTCGTTATTTTGTACACCTCTATAAGATCACCCCTCAGCCTCCTATGCTCCAGAGAAAAAAGTCCCAGACTCTCTAGCCTCTCCTTTTCACTCAAACTATCAAGTCCCAGTAGCACCCTAGTAAATCTTTTCTGCACTCTTTCTAGTTTAATAATATCCTTTCTATAATAGGGTGACCAGAATTGCACACAGTATTCCAAGTGTGGCCTTACCAATGTCTTGTACAACTTCAACAAGACGTTCCAACTCCTGTATTCAATGTTCTGACCGATGAAACCAAGCATGCCGAATGCCTTCTTCATCACTCTGTCCACCTGTGACTCCACTTTCAAAGATCTTTGAACCTGTACCCCTAGATCTCTTTGTTTTGTAACTCTCTACAACACCCTACCATTAACTGAGTAAGTCCTGCCCTGGTTCAATCTACTAAAACGAATCGCCTCACATTTGCCTAAATTAAACTCCATCTGCCATTCGTCAGCCCACTGGCCCAATTTATCAAGATCCAGTTGCAATTGGAGATAACTTTCTTCACTGTCCACTATGCCACCAATCTTGGTGTCATCTACAAACTTACTAACCATGCCCCCTATATTCTCATCCAAATCATTAATATAAATGATAAATAACAGTGGACCCAGCACTGATCCCTGAGGCACACCGCTGGTCACAGGCCTCCACTTTGAAAAACAACTCTCTACAACCACCCTCTGGCTTCTGTCAAGAAGCCAATTTTGTATCCATTTAGATACCTCCCCCTGGATCCCGTGAGATTTAACCTTATGCAACAACCTACCATGTGGTACCTTGTCAAAGGCCTTGCTAAAGTCCATGTAGACAACATCAACTGTACTGCCCTCATCTACCTTCTTGGTTACCCCTTCAAAAAACTCAATTAAATTTGTGAGGCATGATTTTCCACTCACAAAGCCATGCTGACTGTCCCTAATCCGTTCTTGCGTCTCTAAATGCCTGTAGATCCTGTCTATTATGGGGATAAATGCGAGGATTATCACATCAGATCAGTCATGATCTCATTGAATGGTGAAAGCCCGATGGGCCAAATGGCCTATTTCTGCCCCCACTTCTTATTGTCTCATTGTCTACCTTTCACACGGCCAAACAAAGTGCTATTTGTGACTTTTGTTTTGGTACCATGGTAGGGTGAAGAAACCTGATTGGATTAAAATATAGAGTTGGGCCTCCCTCACATACACACATTCACAAACTCCCACACAAATTCACACACTCAGACTCACACACTCATATACACAGACACACATGGATTCACACACACACCCAGACTCACAAACTTACACACACGGATTCACATACTCCGACTCACATACATACACTCACGCACATACCCAGACTCACACACACTTACACACTGACTGTTTCCTTTCTAACGATTTGCAGATTCTCACACTCACATCATTTTTTATACCACATATATACATTCATACCTTTACCCACACACATACTAACTCAAATACACTCAAATATGCACAATCACACATTCTCACACATACACACTCATACATGCAGAGAATACCCATACATACAATCACACACACATGCGCTCACACTCATTCACATGCATACTAACATTCATACATACACATAGACACACACACACCTTTACACTCACAGACACTTAAACACATGCACACAGTTCCACATAGAGTCATACACTCTCACCTGAACACATTCCTACACACACACACACACACACACACACACACACACACACACACAGAAAATATACACAGGCATAATCTTACAGCCACTCACATAGACACACACAAACATATACACATGCACTCTAACACGTACACATACAAGCTGAGAGTACAAATACTGTTTTGCACACATACACATTTGCACACAATGGAATATTGGCTAAGTAAAATGATAAACAAGCAATGTTTGATAAGGTGGAGGGTGTTGCCTCCCATGTAATCCCGGTAACTCCCCAGTTTAATCTCCTTCCAGTCAGTAACGTGGCAGCTACAGTTCCCATGCTGTCTGTTTCATTTTGATAAGTGTTATCAGGCCTGTTGCTGTCAAAGCTGACAACAACAGGCAAATGTTAGTGACTCACAGCAACTTGGTTAATGACAAACTGGAAACAAAGTTTGGTGAATGCTGGCAGAGGGAGGAGGGTTGTCCACAGTTTGACTTTCTGATTTAATCATTGCCTCTTTCACTTACTAATGAAAACAATGTTCCCGGGGAGGAGAATGAGGGGGCTCTAAACGCAAAATTCATGCCAATGGTTTCAAACGGATTTCCTCACTGAAGACTCCCAGGGCCAGGGAATAAGAACATAAGAACATAAGAAATAGGAGCAGGAGTAGGCCATCTAGCCCCTCGAGCCTGCCCCGCCATTCAATAAGATCATGGCTGATCTGTCGTGGCTCAGTTCCACTTTCCCGCCCTCTCCCCATAACCCTTAATCCCCTCGCTTATCAAAAACCCATCAACCCGCGTCTTAAAAATATTTAGCGAGGCAGCCTCCACCACTTCAACGGGCAGAGAATTCCAGAGATTCACCACCCTTTGAGTGAAGAAGTTCCTCCTCAACTCCGTTCTAAACCGCCCCCCTTTTATCTTGAGACTGTGCCCCCTAGTCCTACTGTCTTTTTTGAGCGGGAAGAGTCTCTCCACCTCTATCCTATCCATCCCATTCATCATCTTATACGTCTCAATGAGATCTCCTCTCATTCTTCTAAACTCTAACGAGTACAAGCCCAGTTTATTCAGCCTCTCCTCATAGCTCAACCCCCTCAACTCCAGTATCAGCCTAGTAAACCTCCTCTGCACTCCCTCCAAGGCCAAAATATCTTTGCGCAGGTGCGGCGCCCAAAACTGCACACAGTACTCCAGCTGCGGCCTCACCAATGCCCTATACAGCTGCAGCAAGACCTCCCTACTTTTGTATTCAATCCCCCTCGCTATGAAGGCCAGCATCCCATTCGCCTTCCTGACCACCTGCTGCACCTGCAAGCTGGGTTTTTGTGACTCATGCACAAGGACCCCGAGGTCCCTCTGCACCGTCGCCTGCTGCAGTTTTTCGCCCTGTAAGTAACAGTCCTTCCTACCATTATTCCTACCAAAGTGGACCACCTCACACTTGCCAACATTAAATTCCATTTGCCATTTCCTGGCCCATTCGCCCAGCCTATCTAGATCCTTCTGCAGACTCTCCACACCCTCCGCACAATTTGCCGTTCCCCCAATCTTGGTGTCATCAGCAAATTTCGACACCTACACTCGGTTCCCTTCTCCAGATCATCTATATAAATGGTAAAAAGCTGAGGCCCCAGCACCGACCCCTGGGGCACTCCACTAGTCACCATCCGCCAATCCGAATAGCACCCGTTGACCCCCACTCTCTGCCTCCTATTTGACAACCAATCCTCTATCCACGCTAACACCCTACCCCCAACTCCATGTCCCTCGACCTTCTGCAATAACCTCTTGTGAGGTACTTTGTCAGACGCCTTCTGAAAATCTAGAAAGACCACATCCACCGGCTCTCCTCTATCCACCGCCCTAGACACATCCTCATAGAACTCCAGTAAATTTGTCAGACACGACTTCCCTTTAATGAAACCGTGCTGCGTCTGCTCTATCAAGCAATTCCCTTCAAGATGCCTCACAATTTCCTCCTTAATGACAGATTCTAACATTTTACCTATATGTGTCAACATTCTGGCTTAGCCTGAAATGGGAATGAAGGGAAAAGAATAAAGGGATTTGGGAAGAGTCGGGGTAAATAGTACTGAGGCAGTTCGCTTGTGTGAGAGAGTAAATATTGATGTGGTTTGGAGGGCTGGTTTCTGTATTGTAACTTTAATGCAGGGTATCGAGAGATACAGGCACTTGGGGCTAGGTAAGACAATGTAATCAGCGCAGACTTGGTGGGCCAAAGCGACTGTTTCTGTGCTGTTCTGTCCTTTGTATTTCCAGCGATGTACCTTTAGTGACTGATGCACAACTGTGAAGAGATGAAAGGTGTGACTATCTAACAGGAAGAGAGTTGGGATAAATGGGCGCTTTTCCGGTTGGCAGTTGGTGACTAGTGGAGTGCTGCAGGGATTGGTGCTAGGGCCTCAACTGTTTACCATTTACATAGACGATCTGGAGGAGGGGGCTGAGTGTAGGGTAACAAAATTTGCTGATGACACGAAGATGAGTGGAAAAGCAAATTGCGTGGAGGGCGCGGAAAGTCTGCAGAGAGATCTGGATAGGCTGAGCGAGTGGGCGAGGACCTGGCAGATGGAGTATAACGTTGGCAAGTGTGAGGTTATCCACTTTGGCAGGAATAATAGTAAAATGGACTATTATTTAAATGGTGAAAAATTACAACATGCTACTGTGCAGAGGGACCTGGGGGTCCTTGTGCACGAATCGCAAAAACCCAGTCTGCAGGTGCAGCAGGTGATCAAGAAGGCGAATGGGATGCTGGCCTTTATAGCGAGGGGGATTGAATATAAAAGCAGGGAGGTCTTGCTGCAACTGTACAGCGTACTGGTGAGGCCGCAGCTGGAGTACTGTGTACAGTTTTGGTCCCCTTATTTGAGAAAGGATATCTTAGCTTTGGAGGGAGTACAGAGAAGGTTCACTAGGTTGATTCCGGAGATGAGGGGGTTAGCTTATGAGGAGACATTGAGTAGACTGGGCCTGTACTCATTGGAGTTTAGAAGGCTGAGGGGGGATCTTATAGAGATATATAAGATAATGAAGGGGCTAGACAGGGTAGAAGCAGAGAGGTTATTTCCACTTAGAAAGGAAACAAGAACTAGAGGGCACAGACTCAAAATAAGGGGGAGTCAATTTAGAACAGAGTTGAGGAGGAACTTCTTCTCCCAGAAAGTAGTGAATCTTTGGAAATCTAAGGGCCAAGAACATCCCAGGACTGTAAAATCCCAACGGGATAAAATTCCAACCTTTGTGTTTACCTCAAACAGAACAACAATTCCCAAGGTGCAAATGCATCATCAATTAAAGAACCAATAGCAGGAGATAGCCTGATGTACCATTAAAAACTTCAGCCAACAGGGAGGTTTTAAAATGATTCTTAAAGGAAGGAGAAAGAGAGACGAGGGAGGGAGGGAATGATGTGGAGATGCCGGTGTTGGACTTGGGTAAGCACAGTAAGAAGTCTCACAACACCACAAACACTGCTCTGAAAGCTTGTGGCTTGCGCTAACAAATAAACCTGTTTACTTTAACCTGGTGTTGTAAGACTTCTTACTGAGGGAGGGAATGGCTCAGTCCCCAATGGTAGATCAATGAACATGAGGCTTGTCCAGAATAGAGGAGAACAGATATCTCTGGAGGAGATTACAGAGATGGGCAAGAGCGAGATCGCAGAGGGATTTGAAAACAAGGATGAGAATTTCAGTAAGATCAGCCATGATCTTATTGAATGGCGGGGCAGGCTCGAAGGGCTAGATGGCCTACTCCTGCTCCTATTTCTTATGTTCTTATGTTCTTAATTTTCAAGTCAAAGCGCTGACAGAGCGGAAGTCAGTGTTGGTTGGTGAACACAGGGCTGATGAATGAGAGGGACTTGGTGTAAGATAGAATGTAAGTAGCAGCATTCCGAATGTGCGGAAGTTTGCAGGAGGTGGAATGTCGGGCACTGGCTGGGAGAGTATTGGAATAATCCACTCCAGAGCTGATAAAATCCTGATGCAGTTCAACAATGTTCCAAGGAAGTCACATCGTAAATATTGTCACAATGATGGAGTTACATACAGACATGTTGAACTTTTAAATAAGATGTGTGTTTTTACAAATGGACCTACAGCCAAAGGTGGCTGTGGATGTAAATTGTGAGAATGTAAATCCAATGACTGTCAGAAAGGTTCCTGTGTGGGTGACACACGGGGTAAGTGGAGTGTGGAAGTTTGGTGAGAATAGGAAGCATCATCCAGGACAACAGTTCAGCAGCGTCTGTGGCTCGAGGAGTTTCAGCTCTGAGTCAGCAAACTGCAGACACTGCGGTACAGCAGGGAGGGAGAGCATTACCTCAACACTTTGTTTCAGGAGGTAGTCACATCCCCAAGGATAGGAATCTTCTGGTTTGGAAGTTGGTGAGGGACAGGTGGGGGATCCGGAAGCGAGAGGAATCTATAAAACCCTAACAGGACTAGACAGGCTAAATGCAGGAAGGATGTTCCTGTTGGTGGAGGCGTCTAAAACCAGGGCTCACTGTCTGAGGTTACAGGGTAGATCTGGTAGGACTGAGATGAGGAGACATTTCATCACCCAGAGATTGGTGAATGTGTGAAATTCATTCCCACAGAATGTAGCTGAGACCAAAACAAAGGACAAAGAAAATTCCAGCACAGGAACAGGCCCTTTGGCCCTCCAAGCCTGCACTGACCATACTGCCCGACTGAACTAAAACCCCCTACCCTTCCGGGGACCGTATCCCACTATTCAAAGAACAAAGAACAAAAACAGCCCGGGAAACAGGCCCTTCGGCCCAACGAGCCCGCACCGCCATTTTAACATTACCAGTCCCCCCCCTCCATCCATGACTCTTATCTATTCCACATTGAGGGAAACTGATTTAGGGACAATTTATTCCTGCCAATCAGCCCAACAGCACATCTTTGGGGTGTGGGAGGAAACCGGAGCACCCGGAGAAAACCCACGCAAGCACGGGGAGAATGCGCAAACTCCCACAGACACCGGCCCAAATCCATGTACCTGCACAGCAAACAGTGATAGTCACTGAGCTGTCGTCTTGCCCAGTATCTGGTCCAGTTTAGGCACACACTAACAACATGAAGCACTGGGCCAATCTCGAACATCCAAGAGCAGCCCCAGTACGACCCATCGTGTGTATGCCCCTCATTGGACAACAAGGCGGACCGACTTAAAACCTGAGAATGAAAAAGAGAAAAACATTAGTATCATCCACATTCTTTTACATTACCAGGGATGCCCCAAGGCTAGTGAACCTTATTTAAAATAATCTCCTATATCCACCCATCTCCAACCCACTCATGTGCCTGTCTAAGTAACTCTTAAACAACTCCAGCGTGCCTGCCTCCACCACCTTACTTGGCAGAGCATTCCATACCCCGACTACCCTCTGTGTGAAAAACCTCCCTCTAATATCCGTGTTATACCTCTCCCCTCTCACCCTAAGCCCATGGCCCCTTGTCCTGTGTGTCCCTAACATAGGAAATAGCTTACCACTGTTTACTCTATCTATACCCTTCATAATCTTATATACCTCTATTAGATCTCCATCCTATTCATATATTTGTCAAGAGGAATGGTTGAGGACTCTGGGTCTGTACTTGTTGGAGTTTAGAAGGATGAGGGGGGGGAATCTTATTGAAACTTACAGGATACTGCGAGGCCTGGATAGCGTGGACATGAAGAGGATGATTCCATTAGTAGGAAAAATAAGAGGGCACAACCTGAGGCTAAAGGGATAATCCTTCAAAGCAGAGATGAGAAGGAATTTCTTCAGCCAGAAAGTGGTGAATCTGTGGAACTCTTTGCCACAGAAGGCTGTGGAGGTCACTTTAAGACAGAGATAGATAGGTTCTTGATTAATAAGGAGATCAGGGGTTATGGGGAAAAGGCAGGAGAATGGGGGATGAGAAAAATATCAGCCATGATTGAATGGTGGAGCAGACTCGATGGGCCGAGTGGCCTCATTCTGCTCCGATGTCTTATGGTCTTATGTACTGTGCGGTTCATTCCCCCTTGTCATCTTTATGTTTATGAGATCTGAATTGTTCTGCGATTTCTCAGGGTTTTGGTGAACAGTGTGTTTGCAGAACCTCGATGATTTGTCCATATGTCATAGTGCTGGCTTCTCTGCACTAAACCTCTGAGAAGTTGGAACATCTTCCTCCCATTATGAGGGAGTGTGCTGTTATATGCTCTGTCTGAGGCCAGAACTCTCCATTCACCTGAAGAAGAGGGAATCCCCTCGAAAGCTAGTGAGTTTACTATCAAATAAATTGGTTGGACTAAAACCTGGTGTTGTCAGACTTTTTTCTGTGTTTACCCCAGTCCAACGCCGGCACATCCACATCACCTAAAGGTGGCAGCATTGCTCAGTTTGATAGGATGTGAAGCTTCTGCATTATTCTAACACCTTGTCCACCCAGCAAAGGCAGGAGTTAAAACCTACACTGGATAAATTGCTCTTGGAGGAATAATTCTCACTGAAACCATTCACCATTGTCGAAAGATTTACCTTCCACCCAGAAGTCAGGAGAAAGGTGAAAGCATTTCACGGTTCATGGTGACCTTACGAAGGAAAGGTAAATATTGTAAATTCGGTGCAATGCTTGATCATCCGTTTCCCATTCAGCTGGACTTTGGGACAAAGCTACCCCAGACAAGGCTGCTCCATGAGAGTACATTGATTCTTAAACCAGCAGGAGAAATTGCAGTGTCATGGAGCTGGCACAGCATGGTGGCATGGCGGCACAGGGTGGCTTCCCTCCGGGTGATCCAGTTTCCTCCCACAGTCCAAAGATGTGCAGGTAGGTGGATTGGCCATGGTAAACGTGCAGCTTTATAGGGATGCCCCTTCAGAGAGTTGGTGCAGACACGATGGGCCTTCTGCAATGTAAGGATTCTATGGATTCTAACGCTTCGAAAGATTCCTCGCCAATAGGAGCTTGGGTGAAGCTCCACAAAATGGAGACTACTAGAAATCTGCCAACCTACAAGCATGTCACCCACGTGTACAAATTGGCCATTCAGCGAGGGAGTGCTGGAGTAGGCAAAACAAGCACAAGAAATGTGGCAAAAATGGCCATATTGTCAAGGTGTGTTGACATGGCAAATTTCAACAAAACTAAAAATGTGAAAGAAAAATGTAACATTCAAATCTGGGAGAAGAATCAGAAAAGACAGGTGGAGATGAAAACACCTTAGAGGATAGTGTACTAAGACAAGTCCAAGAGTCGACGCCAGGTATCCTGGCGATATACGGGAATTCCCAAAACTCATTGGGAATCTCACTAAATTGAAGTGGACATTGGGCTGCAGTGTCACTGATATCTGATACAATCTATAATCCGAAACTAAAGCATTTACCATCGAATCCATCAAACATTATCCTCCTGATGTATGCAGAAGAGATTGTACCATTAAAGGATACGTTCAGGGACAAGTAAAAGTGAATGGACAAACTGTGGAGTTGCCTCTCCATGTTGAGAAACTTCCTGCTGTGTTTGGTAGAACATTTTTAGGAAAAATTAAACTCAAACTGGGGAGCTATAAATCTACTGATCAATGGAAAGACTGACATGCTGCAACTCCTGGAGAAATACAAACGTGTGTATGAAAACTCACTGGGCCTGAAGACAAGAGTCAAAGCCAAACTTAAAATGAAGCCCAACAGTACGTCAAATCATCCAAAAGCCAGAGCAGTACCAGACACCATCAGACCAAAACTGTACCAGACACCATCAGATCAAAACTGTACCAAACACCATCAGATCAAAACTGTACCAGACACCATCAGACCAAAACTGTACCAAACACCATCAGATCAAAACTGTACCAAACACCATCAGATCAAAACTGTACCAAACACCATCAGATCAAAACTGTACCAGGCACCATCAGATCAAAACTGTACCAGACACCATCAGACCAAAACTGTACCAAACACCATCAGATCAAAACTGTACCAGACGCCATCAGACCAAAACTGTACCAGACACCATCAGATCAAAACTGTACCAGACACCATCAGACCAAAACTGTACCAGACACCATCAGACCAAAACTGTACCAAACACCATCAGATCAAAACTGTACGAGACACCATCAGACCAAAACTGTACCAAACACCATCAGACCAAAACTGTACCAAACACCATCAGACCAAAACTGTACCAGACACCATCAGACCAAAACTGTACCAGACACCATCAGATCAAAACTGTACCAAACACCATCAGACCAAAACTGTACCAGACACCATCAGATCAAAACTGTACCAGACACCATCAGACCAAAACTGTACCAGACACCATCAGATCAAAACTGTACCAAACACCATCAGACCAAAACTGTACCAGACACCATCAGATCAAAACTGTACCAAACACCATCAGACCAAAACTGTACCAAACACCATCAGACCAAAACTGTACCAGACACCATCAGATCAAAACTGTACCAAACACCATCAGATCAAAACTCTACCAGACACCATCAGATCAAAACTGTACCAGACGCCATCCGATCAAAACTGTACCAGACACCATCAGATCAAAACTGTATCAGACACCATCAGATCAAAACTGTACGAGACACCATCAGATCAAAACTGTACCAAACACCATCAGATCAAAACTGTATCAGACACCATCAGATCAAAACTGTACCAGACACCATCAGATCAAAACTGTACCAAACACCATCAGATCAAAACTGTATCAGACACCATCAGACCAAAACTGTATCATACACCATTTGACCAAATCTATACCGTACACCATCAGACCCTGAAAGAAATGGCGGAGGTGATAGTGGATGCCTTGGTGGTTATTTTCCAAACATAGCTGGATTCCGGGGAAGTGCCGGACGATTGGAAAATGGCTAATTTTACGCCGTTGTTTAAGAAGGGTGGCAGGCAAAAGGCAGGGAATTATAGGCCGGTTAGTTTAACATCTGTTGTAGGTAAAATGTTAGAATCCGTGGTCAAGGAGAAAATAGCGAGGCATCTTGAGGAGAATTGTTTGATAGAGCAGACGCAACACGGTTTCATTAAGGAGAAGTCGTGTCTGACGAATTTATCGGAGTTCTATGAGGATGTGTCTAGGGGGTGGATAGAGGAGAGCCGGTGGATGTGGTCTTTCTTGATTTTCAGAAGGCGTTTGATAAGGTGCCTCACAAGAGGTTATTACAGAAGGTCAGGGGGCATGGAGTTGGGGGTAGGGTGTTAGCGTGGATAGGGGATTGGCTGTCAAATAGGAGGCAGAGAGTAGGGGTTAATGGGTGCTATTCGGATTGGCGGTTGGTGACTAGTGGAGTGCCCCGGGGTCAGTGCTGGGGCCTCAGCTATTTACCATTTATATAGATGATCTGGAGGAGGGAACTGAGTGTATGGTGTCGAAATTTGCTGATGACACCAAGACTGGTGGAACGGCAAATTGTGCGGAGGGTGTGGAAAGTCTGCAGAAGGATCTAGGTAGGCTGGGCGAATGGGCCAGGAAATGGCAAATGGAATTTAATGTTGGCAAGTGCGAGGAGGTCCACTTTGGTAGGAATAATGGTAGGAAGGACTATTATTTACATGGCGAAAAACTGCAGCAGGCGACGGTGCAGAGGGACCTCGGGGTCCTTGTGCACGAGCCGCAAAAACCCAGCCTGCAGGTGCAGCAGGTGGTCAGGAAGGCGAATGGGATGCTGGCCTTCATAGCGACGGGAATTGAATATAAAAGTAGGGAGGTCTTGCTGCAGCTGTATAGGGTACTGGTGAGGCCGCAGCTGGAGTACTGTGTGCAGTTTTGGTCGCCGCACTTACGCAAGGATATTTTGGCCTTGGAGGGAGTGCAGAGGAGGTTTACTAGGCTGATACCGGAGTTGAGGGGGTTGAACTATGAGGAGAGGCTGAATAAACTAGGCTTGTACTTGTTAGAGTTTAGAAGAATGAGGGGAGATCTCATTGAGACATATAAGATGATGAATGGGATGGATAGGATAGAGGTGGAGAGGCTCTTCCCGCTTAGAAAGGACAGTAGGACTAGAGGGCACAGCCTCAAGATAAAGGGGGGGCGATTTAGAACAGAGTTGAGGAGGAACTTCTTCACTCAAAGGGTGGTGAATCTCTGGAATTCTCTGCCCATTGAAGTGGTGGAGGCTGCCTCACTAAATGTATTTAAGATGCGGGTTGATGGGTTTTTGATAAGAGAGGGGATTAAGGGTTATGGGGAGAGGGCGGGAAAGTGGAACTGAGCCACGACAGATCAGCCATGATCTTATTGAATGGCGGGGCAGGCTCGAAGGGCTGGATGGCCTACTCCTGCTCCTATTTCTTATGTTCTTATGTTCTTATAAAACTGTACCATAAACCATCTGACGAAATCTATACACCATCAGACCAAAACTGTAGCAAACAACATGCCACCTCCTGCTGGTGGGGAGCACATGGCTGGGACACCAGAGAATCTTGCCCTCTGTATTCAGGTCAAAAAGGAAAACTGCATAAACATCTTGGGTCACTGATAAAGATAGCTTGTAGCAATTATTAAAAACTTCACTGACCTCAAAATGTGACACAACCGATATTGTTTCTGGGATTGGTCAACAGTGACAGTAAACTTGTTCCACACTCTGCAATGCTATTGAAGCTATTGCACACTGCTGTGTCAGATTAGCATGGCATTGGACAAAGAGTTCTCAAAGAGGTCAACGAAGCTTTAAAGAAATCTGAGTTATTGGTCCATTTCAGTCTCAGGTTGAAGTGACTGCTGGTGGTGCATCGCCCTATGGGGTGGGTGCAGTGTTTCATACATCAGGCTATCAGAAGACCAACAGACTTCGTTTCATGAATTCGCACTAGCACACAAACAAATTCTGCTCAGTTAGATAAAGAAGCTTTGAGTGTTGTATTCAGAGGAAGAAGATTTCATCACTAATTTTACCCATGTCATTTTACACTTTTGACAGATCACTGACCCTTAACGACAATCTTGGGGCTGTCTAAAGGTATTCCTTCTTCAGCAGCCTACAGGTTACAGAGATAAACTTTGCTATTTATTATTGGCAGACGCCTACAATATGTGGCAAAGAGGACACGCAGATGACATTGGGTCACACGCTCCCAGGAATTGTGGAGGCAAAAATAGTGATTAGGAAACCCAGGAGAGTAGAGCAGACTATCGAGAAGCTGGAGGAAATGTTTGGCTGATTTGGTAGAGCTGAGCAGATTGTGACAATGGGACACAGTTCACTTCCAAGCAGTTTGCAGATGATTTGAAAGTGTTGTAAAGTTTGTGTTTGTAAAATTATAAAAAATTGTAAAAATTATAAGAGTTTTAAAATGTTACAGTTTGTTTAAGAAAAGGTATGTGATTGTGTACTGAAGAGATGTAGGTGTGAAAGCAGTAATTGACAGCACAGCGTGAAACATCATGTTGTTAGATTAGGCAGTTGCCAAGATGACAGGTTGTTTTTGAATTTTAACCAATCAGTTTGAAATAGGCATTTGAATAGCAGCAGCCAATCAGATTTGAATTTGATGTTTTGATAACCTGTAAATCAATCCTATTCTGTGAGTTTTGGTATATCAGCGGGGGTAGGAAACCAGCTCTCAACTCCACAGAACTGCCAGAAAACCAGCGGAGAAGCTACGACATCTTCTCTGGAGCCTTCAACATGTCATTGATGAAGATGAACATCTCGTCAGGGCCATCCTGAGGCTATTAGGAGAGAATTAGGAAACATAGGTTGGACTAGGAGATTACAGGGATTGGGAACGTCCGAAATGTGGAGTTTTTTCAAGGAGCAGCTACTGCGAGTCCGTGATAGGTATGTCCCTGTCAGGCAAGGAGGAATTGGTAGGGCTAGGGAACCGTGGTGCACCAAAAAAGTTGATTCGTTGGTTAAAAAGAAAAAGGAGGCTTATGTTCGGTTGAGACGTGAGCACTCGGATAGTGCACTAGAGAGCTTTAGATTGGCTAGGAGGGAGTTGAAGAGCGAGCTAAGAAGGGCTAAAAGAGGACATGAGAAGACTTTGGCTGATAGGGTTAAGGAGAATCCTAAGGCGTTCTATAGGTATGTCAAGAACAGAAGGTTGGTTAGGGCAAGGTTAGGGCCAGTTATAGACGGCAGAGGGAAGTTATGTGTGGAACCGGAGGAGATTGGTGAAGCATTGAACCAATATTTCTCTTCGGTGTTCACGCAGGGGGACATGGATATAGCTGAGGAGGACACTGGGTTGCAGGGGAGTAGAATTGACAGTGTTACAGTTGATAAGGAGGATGTGCTGGATATTCTGGAGGGTCTGAAAATAGATAAGTCCCCTGGTCCAGATGGGATTTACCCCAGGATTCTCTGGGAGGCAAGAGAAGTGATTGCAGAGCCTCTGGCTCTGATCTTCAGGTCGTCGTTGGCCTCTGGTATAGTACCAGATGATTGGAGGTTAGCGAATGTTGTCCCATTGTTTAAGAAGGGGAACAGAGACTTCCCCGGGAATTATAGGCCGGTGAGTCTCACTTCTGTTGTGGGCAAGGTTTTGGAAAAAATTATTAGGGATAGGATTTATAGTTAATTGGAGAGTAATGAGTTGATTGGAAATAGTCAGCATGGTTTTGTGGCGGGTAGGCCGTGCCTTACTAACCTTATTGAGTTTTTTGAGAAAGTGACCAAAGAGGTGGATGGGGGTAAGGCAGTGGACGTGGTATATATGGATTTTAGTAAGGCGTTTGATAAGGTTCACCATGGTAGGCTTCTGCACAAAATGCAGATCTATGGGATTGGGGGTGATCTAGGGAACTGGATTAGGAATTGGCTAGCGGATAGGAGACAGAGGGTAGTGGTTGACGGTAAATATTCATCATGGAGTTCGGTTACAAGTGGTGTGCCTCAGGGATCTGTGTTGGGGCCACTGCTGTTTGTGATTTTTATTAATGATCTGGATGAGGGTATAGTTGGGTGGATCAGTAAATTTGTTGATGACACCAAAGTCGGAGGTGTGGTAGATAGTGAGGAAGGGTGTCATAGTTTGCAGGAAGACTTAGACAGGTTGCAGAGCTGGGCCGAGAGGTGGCGGATGGAGTTTAATGCAGAGAAATGTGAGGTAATTCACTTTGGTAGGAATAACAGATGTGTTGAGTATAGGGCTAACGGGAAGACTTTGAATAGTGTGGAGGAGCAGAGGGATCTAGGTGTATGTGTACATAGATCCCTGAAAGTTGGGAATCAAGTAGATAAGGTTGTTAAGAAGGCATACAGTGTCTTGGCGTTTATTGGTAGGGGGATTGAATTTAGGAGTCGTAGCGTTATGTTGCAACTGTACACAACTCTGGTGCGGCCGCACTTGGAGTATTGTGTGCAGTTCTGGTCCCCACATTACAGGAAGGATGTGGAGGCTTTGGAGAGGGTGCAGAGGAGGTTTACCAGGATGTTGCCTGGTATGGAGGGGAGATCCTATGAGGAGAGGCTGAGGGATTTGGGGTTGTTTTCGCTGGAAAGAAGGCGGCTAAGAGGGGATCTTATTGAAACATATAAGATGATTAGAGGTTTAGATAGGGTGGATAGTGATAGCCTTTTTCCTCTGATGGAAAAATCTAGCATGAGGGGGCATGGCTTTAAACTAAGGGGGGGTAGTTATAGGACAGATGTCAGGGGTAGGTTCTTTACCCAGAGGGTGGTGAGGGATTGGAATGCCCTGCCTGCTGCAGTTGTAAATGCGCCTAGTTTGGGGGCGTTTAAGAGGTCTGTGGATAGGTTTATGGACGAAAAGGGATTGGTTTAGGTTAGTGGGTCATTGTTGTTGTTTTTTTTTAACTGGTCGGCGCAACATCGTGGGCCGAAGGGCCTGTTCTGCGCTGTAATGTTCTATGTTCTATGTTCTATGTTCTATCCCCACACCCCCACTTCTTACCTTCAGACAACCGCACAACCTCAAACAGACCATTGTTCGCAGCAAACTACCCGGCCTTCAGGAGAACAGTGACCACAATACCACACAACCCTGCCACAGCAACCTCTGCAAGACATGCCGGATCATCGACATGGATACCATCATCACACGTGAGAATACCATCCACCAGGTACACAGTAAATACTCTTGCAACTCAGCCAACATTGTCTACCTGATACGTTGCAGGAAAGGATGTCCCGAAGCCTGGTACATTGGGGAGACCATGCAGACGCTACGACAACGGATGAATGAACATCGCTCGACAATCACCAGGCAAGACTGTTCCCTTCCTGTTGGCGAACACTTCAGCGGTCACGGGCATTCAGCCTCTGACCTTCGGGTAAGCATTCTCCAAGGCGGCCTTCACAACACACGACAGCGCAGAGTCGCTGAGCAGAGACTGATAGCCAACTTCCGCACACATGAGGACGGTCTCAACAGGGATCTTGGGTTCATGTTGCACTATCTGTAACCCCCATGACTTGCCTGGGTTTGTAAAATCTCACTTACTGTACTGTCTGGAGACAATACACATCTCTTCAACCTGTGCTTAACCCTCTCTCCGCTCACACTGTCTGTACCTTTAAGGCTTGATTAGCTGTAAAAATTCACATTCCAATCATTATTCTATAAATTGAGTTTGTCTCTATATATACCCTGTTTGTGATCAGAGCTTCTCACTCACCTGATGAAGGAGCAGTGCTCTGAAAGCTAGTGGTTTTTGCTACCAAATAAACCTGTTGGACTTTAACCTGGTGTTGTGAGACTTCTTACTGTGTTTACCCCAGTCCAACACTGGCATCTCCACATACAGGTCTCTGGCACAGAGTCCGTCCCTGTTGCTCAGAAGGGAAGGCGGGGAGAGGAGTAGAGCATTAGTCATTTGGGACTCCACAGTTAGGGTGACAGATAGGAGATTCTGTGGGAACGAGAGACACTCGCGGTCGGTGTGTTGCCTCCCAGGTGCTGGGGTCTATGATGTCTCAGATCGTGTTTTCAGGATCCTTAGGGGGAAGGGGGCCAGCCCCAAGTTGTGGTCCAGGTAGGCACCAGCGACATAGGTAGGAAAAGGGATGGGGATGTAAGGCAGAAATTCAGGGAGTTAGGATGGAAGCTTAGAGCTAGAACAAACAGAGTTGTTATCTCTGGTTTGTTACCTGTGCCACGTGCTAGCGAGGAGAGGAATAGGGAGAGAGAGGAGTTGAACACATGGCTACAGGGATGGTGCAGGAGGGAGGGTTTCAGATACCTGGATAATTGGGGCTCGTTCTGGAGTAGGTGGGACCTCTACAAACAGGATGGTCTTCACCTGAACCAGAGGGGTACCCATATCCTGGGGGGGGAATTTGTTAATGCTCTTCGGGAGGGTTTAAACTAATTCAGCAGGGGGATGGGAACCTGAATTGTAGCTCGAGTGGACAGGACGTTGAGAGCAGTGAGATCATGAATAAGGTTTCAAGGTCGCAGGAGTGTACCAGCAGGCAGGAGGGTGGTTTGAAGTGTGTCTACTTCAGCGCCAGGAGATCCAGAATAAGATGGGTGAACTTGCAGCATGGGTTGGTACCTGGGACTTTGATGTTGTGGCCATTTCGGAGACATGGATAGAGCAGGGACAGGAATGGTTGTTGCAGGTTCCAGGGTTTAGGTGTTTCAGTAAGATCAGAGAAGGTGGTAAAAGAGCGGGAGGCGTGGCATTGTTAGTCAGGGACAGTATTACGGTGGCAGAAAGGAGGTTTGATGAGGACTCGTCTACTGAGGTAGTATGGGCTGAGGTTAGAAACAGGAAAGGAGAGGTCACCCTGCTGGGAGTTTTCTATAGACCTCCAAAAAGTTCCAGGGATATAGAGGGAAGGATTGCAAAAATGATTCTGGATAGGAGCGAAAGTAACAGGGTAGTTGTTATGGAGGATTTTAACTTTACAAATATTGACTGGAAAAGCTATAGTTTGAGTACTTTAGATGGGTCAGTTTTTGTCCAATGTGTGCAGGAGGGTTTCCTGACACAGTATGTAGATAGGCCAACAAGAGGTGAGGCCACATTGGATTTGGGTAATGAACCAGACCAGGTGTTAAACTTGGAGGTAGGTGAACACTTTGGTGATAGTGATCACAATTCAGTTACATTTACTTTAGCGATGGAAAGGATTGGGTATATACCACAGGGGAAGAGTTATAGCCGGGGGAAAGGAAATTATGACGTGATTAGGTGAGATTTAGGATGTGGAAGGAAATTGCAGGGGATGGGCACAATTGAAATGTGGAGCTTGTTCAAGGAACAGCTACTGCGAGTCCTTGATAAATATGTACCTGTCAGGCAGGGAGGAAGTGGTCGAGCGAGGGAACTGTGGTTTACTAAAGAAGTTGAATCTCTGGTGAAGAGGAAGAAGGAGGCTTATGTAAGTATGAGACATGAAGGTTCAGTTAGGGCACTGGAGAGTTACAAGTTAGCCAGGAAGGAGCTAAAGAGAGAGCTAAGAAGAGCCAGGAGGGGACATGAGAAGTCTTTGGCAGGTAGGATAAAGGAAAACCCTAAAGCTTTCTATAGGTTTGTCAGGAATAAAAGAATGATAGGGTAAGATTAGGGCTAGTCAAGGATAGTTGCGGGAAGTTGTACGTGGATCCGAAGAGATAGGAGAGGCGCTAAATGAATATTTTTCATCAGTATTCACACAGGAAAAAGACAATGTTGTCAAGGAGAATACTGAGATACAGGTTATTAGACTAAACGGGATTGAGGTTCATAAGGAGGAGGTGTTAGCAATCCTGGAAAGTGTGAAAATAGATAAATTCCCGGGGCCGGATGGGATTTATCCTAGGATTCTCTGGGAGGCTAGGGAGGAGATTGCAGAGCCTTTGGCTTTGATCTTCATGTCGTCATTGGCTTCAGGTATAGTGCTGGAAGACTGGAGGATAGCAAATGTTGTCCCCTTGTTCAAGAAGGGGAGTAGAGACCATCCTGGGAATTATAGACCGGTGAGCCTTACTTCTGTTGTGGGCAAAGTTTTGGGAAGGATTATAAGAGATAGGATTTATAATCATCTAGAAAGGAATAATTTGATTAGGGATAGTCAGCACGGTTTTGTGAAGGGTAGGTCGTGCCTCACAAACCTTATCGAGTTTTTTGAAAAGGTGACCAAAGAGGTGGATAAGGGTAAGGCAGTTGACGTGGTGTATATGGATTTTAGCAAAGCGTTTGATAAGGTTCCCCATGGTCGACTATTGCAGAAAATGCAGATGCATGGGATTGAGGGTGATTTAGCAGTTTGGATCAGGAATTGGCTAGCTGATAGAAGACAGAGGGTGGTGAACATAACATAAGAACATAAGAGTAGGCCATCTAGCCCTTCGAGCCTGCCCCGCCATTCAATAAGATCATGGCTGATCTGTCGCTGCTCAGTTCCACTTTCCTGCTTTCTCCCCATAACCCTTAAACCCCTCTCTTATCAAAAACCCATCAACCCGCATCTTAAAAATATTTAGCGAGGCAGCCTCCACCACTTCAACGGCAGAGAATTCCAGAGATTCACCACCCTTTGAGTGACGAAGTTCCTCCTCAACTCCGTTCTAAACCGCCCCCCCCCCTTTTATCTTGAGGCTGTGCCCCCTAGTCCTACTGTCTTTTCTGAGCGGGAAGAGTCTCTCCACCTCTATCCTATCCATCCCATTCATCATCTTATACGTCTCAATGAGATCTCCCCTCATTCTTCTAAACTCTAACGAGTACAAGCCCAGTTTATTCAGCCTCTCCTCATAGCTCAACCCCCTCAACTCCGGTATCAGCCTAGTAAACCTCCTCTGCACTCCCTCCAGGGCCAAAATATCTTTGCGCAGATGGGATTTGTGGTTGATGGGAAATATTCAACCTGGAGTGCAGTTACAAGTGGTCTACCTCAGGGATCTGTTTTGGGGACACTGCTGTTTGTCATTTTTATAAATGACCTAGATGAGGGTGTAGAAGGATGGATTAGTAAATTTGCTGACGACACTAAAGTTGGAGGAGTTGTAGACAGTGAGGATGGATGTTACAGTTTGCAGAGGGACATAGATAAGCTGCAGAGCTGGGCTGAGAGGTGGCAGATGGAGTTTAATGCAGAAAAGTGTGAGGTGATTCACTTTGGTAAGAGTAACAGGATTACAGAATATAGGGCTAATGGAAGGACTCTTAGTAGTGTTGATGAGCAGAGAGATCTCGGGGTACATGTGCATAGATCCCTGAAAGTTGGCACCCAGGTTGATAAGGTTGTTAAGAAGGCGTACGGTGTGTTGGCTTTTATTGGTAGAGGGATTGAATTTCGGAGCCATGAGGTCATGTTACAACTGTACAAAACTCTGGTGCGGCCGCACTTGGAGTATTGCGTACAGTTCTGGTCGCCGCATTATAAGAAAGATGTGGAGGCATTGGAAAGGGTGCAGAGGAGGTTTGCCAGGATGTTGCCTGGTATGGGGGGAAGGTCTTATGAGGAAAGGCTGAGGGACTTGAGGTTATTTTCATTAGAGAGAAGAAGGTTACGAGGTGACCTAATTGAGGCATACAAGATGATCAAACGATTGGATAGGGTGGACAGTGAGAGCCTTTTTCCTCAGATGGTGATGGCTAACACGAGGGAACATAGCTTTAAATTAAGGGGTGGTAATTATAGGACGGATGTCAGAGGTAGGTTCTTTACTCAGAGGGTAGTAAGGGCGTGGAATGCCCTGCCTGCAGCAGTTGTGGATTCACCAACATTAAGGGCATTTAAATGGTCAGTGGATGGGCATATGGATAACATTGGAATAGTTTAGGTTAGAGGGTCATTAGATTGGTTCCACTGGTCGGCGCAACATCGAGGGCCGAAGGGCCTGTACTGCGCTGGAATGTTCTATGTTCTATGCAGAGGGAGAGATGGGAGGGGGGGAGGTGGCAGGGCGGGGTGGGGGAGGTGAGTGTGTGTGTGTGTGGAATGGGGGGAGATGGGGGGCGAGATGGGGGAGACAGAGGCATGAGGAGGGAGATAGGGGAAGGGAGAGAGGGGGAGGGGATGGGGGAGAGAGAGCGAGAGCGAGAGGAGCGGTAGGAGGGAGAGAGGGAGGTAGAGGCAGGGGGAGGGAGAGATGGAGGCATTTGAAGGGATCACCTGCTTGGTTACCCATTCAAAAAACTCAATTAAATTTTTGAAAAAGATTTTCCACTCACAAAGCCATGCTGACTGTCCCTAATCAGTCCTTGTGTCTCTAAATGCCTGTAGATCCTGTCTCTCAAAATACCTTCCAACAATTTACCCACCACAGATGTGAGCCTCACTGGCCTGTAGTTCCCAGGCTTTTCCCTGCAGCCCTATTTAAACAAAGGCACAACATTTGCCACCCTCCAATCTTCAGGCACCTCACCCGTGACTATCGATGATTCAAATATCTCGGCTAGGTGACCCGCAATTTCCTCCCTCGCCTCCCACGATGTCCTGGGATACACTTCATCAGGTCCAGGGGATTTATCTACCTTGATGCACTTTAAGACTTCCAGCACCTCCTTCTCTGTAATATGTACACTCCTCAAGACATCACTATTTATTTCCCCAAGTTCCCGAACATCCATGCTTTTCTCGCCAGTAAATACTGATGAGAAATATTCATTTAGGATCTCACCCATCTCTTGTGGATCCGCACATCTCGTGTCCCCTTTTTGCCCTCCTGATTTCTCTCTTAACTCTGCTCCTACACCCCCTTTACTCTTCAAGGGAATCACTTGATCCCAGCTGCCTCTGCATGTCATGAGCCTCTTTCTTCTTCTTGGCCAGTCATCCGAGTCATCCAGAGTTCCTGACTTCTGCCAGCCTTGCCCTCAACTCTCAGAGGAATGTATTTATCCTGAACCCTGGTTAACACAGTTAGAGGGAAAGACAGAGAGGTAGTCAGGTCTGGGAACCATGTCCCTACAGTCAGCATTAAGGTGATACAGTGATTAGCACTGCTGCCTCATAGACCCGGGTTCAATTCCTGGCTTGGGTGACTGTCTGTGTAGAGTCTGCACATTCTCCCTGTGTCTGCGTGGGTTTCTCCAGTTTCCTCCCACACTCCAAAGATGTGCTAGTTAGGTGGATTGGCCATGCTAAATTGTCCCTTAGTGTCCCAAAATGTGGAGGTCAGATGGATGGTTATGTTAAATGTGTGGGGTTACGGGATAGGGCAGAGGGGTCACCTGGATGGGACGCTCTGTCAGACAGTGAGTGGAGACTGGATGGACCAAATGGCCTCTTTCTGCACAGTTGGATTCTATGGACAGACGGATTGAGTCTGAGGCTCAGACTGCAGCTCAGTAACTGTGAGCTGGTGTACCATGGGCTCAGAGACTGCGTGCAGTGGATCACACAGGGGTTCACCAGCCTCTCCATGCTATCCCATTCGCAATCTGTCAGTGAGGGAGCTGGAGGCTGCTGACTTGACTTAAAGTTAGCACGTTCAGCCTGGATAATCACAGTTCCTGAATAACAGCTTTCAGAGTGAAGTCCCCCTCCACATCCTACCCAAATCAAACCATAAGCTCAGTCACAATGACACATCAACCACAGGTCAGCCAGCTCTGCCAGAGAGTGAATGGGAGAGAGAGACAGCACAGTTACCTTGTGCTCCTGACAGCCAGTGATCAAATACTGGAAGATGTACTGGTTAGGGTGCATTGACTCAAATAGGTACCAGAGTGTGGCAGCTTGGGGAATTTCACAGTAACTTCATTAGTGTTAATGTAAGCCTTTCTTGTAACTAATAAATAAACTTTAACTTTAGATAGTTAGTCGAGTAATATTGAGAAGATCAGCGATTCGCCCTGTGGCAGCTAAACCCATTAATGGCTGCTTCACAACCCCTCTGGCATTTTACCACCTTTGAATGGGGTAACAGCCATTGGCAGCTTGTGGGGTACCACACCCCCTCACAGAGGGTGTAGTCCTGGCCTAGTAACCCAGAGGATAATACTCTGGGAACACGGCTTCAAATCCCACCATGACAGCTGATGGAATTTCAGTTCAACTAATAAATGTGGAATATAAAGCTCACCTCAGTGAGTGGGAGCATGGAACTATCACTGACTACTGCTTTCAGGAGGGAAATTTACCTCTCTGAAATGACCGAGAAAGCCACACAGTTCACGGTCGATTAGGGATAGATAAATAGCAATGACATTGTTATAAATTCCAGCCATTGACTGAGAGAATTAGACAGGATACATTTCCTCACACTGGTTCATTTACTGGATGTGAGCCTCGGACAGATGAACATTTACTGCCTACCTCGAATTGTTGTGAATATTACTATGGAAGACTCAGTTGAAGCTGAGTTTGCTGATGATTGTCTTTTAGCTACTATACTGTGTGAGAATGATGCAGAATTAATTCCAAGAGAAAAAGTGTTTACTGAAATTCCAAATCACACTTCGAGGGTTAAGGACAACCAAATTCCAGACCATAATATACAACCAAACAGCAATAGACCCCCTCCTGATCAACTTTCTTATTGACTGTGTATAATAGAAACTAGAAACAGGAGGAGGCCATTCGGCCCTTCGAGTCTACTCCACCATTCATTTGGATCATGGCTGATCATCAAATTCAATATTCTGATCCCCCCACACTCGCCATATCGCCTGATCCCTTTAGCTCAAAGAGCGAAATCTAATTTCTTCTCAAAATCAGACAACACTTTGGCCTCAACTACTTTCTGTAGGACTCCACCAACTGTTGGCCAAATATTCACCACTTGCCATTAGCTTCAAGAAAGTTACATTTCAAACTTGGCCTCCTATCGATGATGTTGACGAAAATGCTCATTTTCACATTAATTGCCCATTAAACATGCCATAGAAGGTGAAGTGTGGCCATTAATAATCTAACCACCCTTTCTGGATGTGATAATTATTAAGATTGCCAACCAATCCCCCTTTCCCAGAAAATGAACAATATAAGTGTGGAGTCTCATTCTTTTAGGATGTGAATTATTGAAGGAGACTTTTATTGTAATCCCGAATTTTACATTTTTTCTTGCTTTTCCTTTCTGCCTCTTTTTTTCTTCCTTAATCTAATCATCCATTCCTTCCCTATCAGTGCACAGTTTGACATTGAATCCACCCACCTTAATTCACCCTCCTTCTTTTGTTATTTTCTTGATGCTTTATTTCCAATAGTTACGCACACACAGAGGCTGGAGTTCTCTGCCCGTTCACGCTGGCAAGATTCTCTGGTCCAATTGGCAGCACACCCTGGCCCACAAGTTTCCAGCTGGCATGGGGTGACATCAATGGGAATTCTCATTGACAGTGGCAGGACCACAGAATTGAGCTGCTGTCAAACAACCGGCACCTCCTGCCGGCAGGAAAATCCCAGTCGAAGGCCAGAGAATCTTGCCCAGACGGCGGGGGGGATCATGATTGGCATGGACTGGTTGGACTGAAGGGTCTGCTTCCATGCTGCATTGCTCGTTTGCTCTAAGAATTTCACACATTCACCACCCTCTGGGTGAAGAAATTTCTCCCCACCTCAGTTCTAAAAGGTTTACCCCTTATCCTCAAACTCTGACCCCTAGTTCTAGACTCCCCCACCATTGGGAACATTCTTTCTGAATCTACCCTCTCTAACCCTGTTAGAATTTTATAAGTTTCTATCAGATCCTCTCTCACTCTTCTAAACTCCAGTGAATATAATCCTAACCCACTCAGTCTCTCCTCATATGACGGACCTGTCACCCCAGGAATCAGCCTGGTAAATCTTCGCTGTGCTCCCTCTATAGCAAGGACATCCTTCCTCAGATAAGGACACCAAAACTGTACACAATACTCCAGGTGTGGCCTCACCAACACCCTATACAATTGCAGCAAAACATCCCGATCCCTTTACTCAAATCCTCTCGCTATGAAGGCCAACATACCATTTGCCTTCTTTACTGTCTGCTGTATCTGCACGCTTACTTTCAGTACAATAGCAAATTACAGTGGATGCTGGAATCTGAAACCAAAAGAGAAAATGCTGGAAAATCTCAGCAGGTCTGGCAGCGTCTGTAAGGAGAGAAAACAGCTGACGTTTCGAGTCCAGATGATCCTCTGACAAAGAACTGAAGTTTTGTGTCCAGAGGGTCATCTGGACTCAAAACATCAGCTCTTTTAAGAACATAAGAAATAGGGGCAGGAGTAGGCCATCTAGCCCTTCGAGCCTGCCCCGCCATTCAATAAGATCATGGCTGATCTGTCGTGGCTCAGTTCCACATTCCTGCTTTCTCCCCATAACCCTTAATCCCCTCTTTTATCAAAAACCCATCAACCCGCGTCTTAAATATATTTAGCGAGGCAGCCTCCACCACTTCAACGGGCAGAGAATTCCAGAGATTCACCACCCTTTGAGTGAAGAAGTTCCTCCTCAACTCCGTTCTAAACCGCCCCCCCTTTATCTTGAGGCTGTGCCCCCTAGTCCTACTGTCCTTTCTGAGCGGGAAGAGTCTCTCCACCTCTATCCTATCCATCCCATTCATCATCTTATACGTCTCAATGAGATCTCCCCTCATTCTTCTAAACTCCAACGAGTACAAGCCTAATTTATTCAGCCTCTCCTCATAGCTCAACCCCCTCAACTCTGGCATCAGCCTAGTAAACCTCCTCTGCACTCCCTCCAAGGCCAAAATATCCTTGCGTAAGTACGGCAACCAAAACTGCACACAGTACTCCAGCTGCGGCCTCACCAATGCCCTATACAGCTGCAGCAAGACCTCCCTACTTTTATATTCAATCCCCTTCGCTATGAAGGCCAGCATCCCATTCGCCTTCCTGACCACCTGCTGCACCTGCAAGCTGGGTTCTTGCGACTCATGCACAAGGACCCCGAGGTCCCTCTGCACCGTCGCCTGCTGCAGTTTTTCGCCACGTAAGTAATAATCCTTCCTACCATTATTCCTACCAAAGTGGACCACCTCACGCTTGCCAACATTAAATTCCATTTGCCATTTCCTGGCCCATTCACCCAGCCTATCTAGATCCTTCTGTAGACTCTCCCCACCCTCCGCACAATTTGCCTTTCCACCAATTTTGGTGTCATCAGCAAATTTCGACACCCTACACTCGGTTCCCTCCTCCAGATCATCTATATAAATGGTAAATAGCTGAGGCCCCAGCACCGATCCCTGGGGCACTCCACTAGTCACCATCTGCCAATCCGAATAGCACCCATTCACCCCCACTCTCTGCCTCCTATTTGACAACCAATCCTCTATCCACGCTAACACCCTACCCCCAACTCCATGCCCCCTTACCTTCTGCAATAACCTCTTGTGAGGTACCTTGTCAAACGCCTTCTGAAAATCCAGAAAGACCACATCCACCGGCTCTCCTCTATCCACCGCCCTAGACACAGCCTCATAGAACTCCAGTAAATTTGTCAGACACGACTTCCCTTTAAGGAAACCGTGCTGCGTCTGCTCTATCAAGCAGTTCCCCTCAAGATGCCTCGCTATTTCCTCCTTGATGACAGATTCTAACATTTTACCTACAACAGACGTTAAACTAACAGACCTATAATTCCCTGCCTTTTGCCTGGCACCCTTCTTAAACAACGGCGTAACATTAGCCGTTTTCCAATCTTCCGGCACTTCCCCGGAATCCAGCGACGTCTGGAAAATAACCACCAAGGCATCCACTATCACCTCCGCCATTTCTTTCAGGACCCTCGGATGCATTCCATCCGGTCCTGGGGACTTGTCCACAATCAGCCCCTCCAGTCTGTCGAGCACCACCTCTCTAGTAACAGTAATGTCATCGAGACCCTCCAGTCCTACCACCTTTCCATCTCTAACATCCGGCAAATTATTCACGTCCTCCTCCGTGAAGACCGAAACAAAAAAGTTATTCAAGACCTCAGCCATTTCCCCATCCCCTACCACTAAGTCCCCCTTCTCATCCTCTAAGGGACCAACGTTCACCCTAGCCAGCCTCTTCCTTTTTATATAGTTATAAAAACTCTTGCTATCCTTTTTTATATTAAGCGCTAGCCCAGCTTCATAGTTTCTCCTACCATTCTTTATCAACTTCTTTGTCAATCTTTGTTGACATTTAAACCTCTCCCAATCCTCTTCTCGCCCACTACTCTCAGCTACTCTAAACGCCTCCGCTTTTAATTTAACACTTTCCTTCACCTCCTTCGTTATCCACGGCTTATTACCACTCTTCCTACTGTCCTTTTTGACCATCGGAATAAATTTCCGCTAAGCACCAAGAAAGATCTCCTTAAAGATCCTCCACTGCTCCTCAGCAGACCTACCTTCCAATGCGCTCTCCCAGTCCACATTCGCCAATTCTTCTCTCATCCTACCGTACTCCCCTCTGTTCAAACAAAGGACGCGTGTCCAGGAACCCACTTTCTCCTCCTCCATCTGCACCAGAATCTCCACCATACAATGATCACTCTCCCCAAGAGGATCCTTCCCCGCAAGTTCCCTAATTCTACCCGCCTCATTACATAGCACCAGATCCAAGATAGCTCGCTCCCTCGTCGGCTCCAACACACACTGTTCCAGGAAACTATCCCGGCAGCATTCCAAGAACTCCTCCTCGAGCCCACCACGTCCAACATGGGTCGACCAATCAATATGCAGATTGAAATCCCCCATAACTACGGCCGTCCCATTCCTGCACGCCGCACTTATTTGCGCGTTAACAGCCCGCCCCACCTCCAGATCATTATTCGGGGGCCTATAGACGACACCCACCAGCGTCTTCCTCCCTTTGCTGTTCCTAATCTCTACCCACAACGATTCCACGTTCTGCTCCTTGGCTCCAATATCATCCCTTGCTACCACCCTGATGCTATCCTTAATCAACAGAGCTACGCCCCCCCCACTTTTCCCTCCCGCCTATCCTTCCTAAACACTTGATACCCCTGGACATTCAGCTCCCAGTCCCTGTCACCTTGCAGCCACGTCTCTGTAATGGCCACCAGATCATATCCATTTGTGTCAATCTGCGCAACCAACTCATCCACTTTATTCCGAATGCTTCGCGCATTCAGATAAAGCGCCTTCATCCCAGCCTTCACCTGGACCTTATTTGCCGGAACGCCACCAACCATACTCACGCCCCTTACTCCCTCTATTATTGGGACATCCTTGGCCTCTATCCTTACCTGTACCGTCTCCTTAACTTTAGACCCCATAATGTCACCTACCCTCGCACCCTCCCCCCCCAATTAGTTTAAAGCCCTGTCTACAGTCCTCTTTACACGATTCGCCAGCACTCTGGTCCCAGCACGGTTCTCCTTACATATGCTGTCGGACCTGTTGAGATTTTCCAGCATTTTCTCTTTTGGTTTCACTTACTTTCAGTGAGTGATGCACGAGGACACCAAGGTCTCACTGAGTATCCACCTCTCTCACCTATCCAAGTAATAATCTGTCTTCCTATTATTGCTTCCAAAGTGGAGAACCTCACATTTATCCACATTATACTGCGTCTGCCATGCAGATACCCACACACTCAGCCTGTCCAAATCACCCTGAAACATCTCTGCATCCTCCTCACAGCTCACCCTCCCACCCAACTTTGTATCATCTGCACATTTGAAGATAATGCATTCAATTCCCTCTTCTAAATATATATAAATAATGTGAAGTTAGGGTCCTTTATGTACTTTAACTTTATATTGTCTGCTACGTGAGAGCTTTAACTCCGATATCAGAGGGACGTTTTTTACGCAGAGGGTGGTGGGGGCCTGGAATGCACGGCCAAGCAGGGTGGTGGAGGCAGACACACTGGGATCGTTTAAGACTTACCTGGATAGTCACATGAGCAGACTGGGAATGGAGGGATACAAACGAATGGTCTAGTTGGACCAATGAGCAGCACAGGCTTGGAGGGCCGAAGGGCCTGTTTCCTGTACTGTACTGTTCTTTGTTCTTTGTTGAAAGCCTTCTGAAAAAAACCATATCCACTGGCTCTTCTCAGTCAATTCTATTAGTTACATCCTCAAAAAATTCCAATAAATTCATCAAGTATGATTTCCCTTCTGTAAATCCATGCTGACTGTGTCTGATTATCCCACTGCCTTCCAAATGTTGAGTTATGAAATCCTTGATAATGGATTCTAGCAACTTCCCCAGTACTGATGTTTGGCCTGATTACTGATTATTGATCCAATGTGTAACATCAAAGTAATTTGTTGTCATGACAACAGAAGTAAACGGGGAGGGATGTTGCATATTTAAATGGTTGCAGATTGCTTTAAGAGCTGACCATGTGATTTGATGGTGATGTCATTAGGGTGTTGCACAAATCCTCTGTATGGGCAAGAGTTTCTCGAATCAACCTGCTGTGTGTTATTTTGAATCCACTTGTGTAAACCACAGCTTTTTCCTGTTGGATACAACCCACAACACCTGACATTGTTAGAAAGTTAACTTTTCTCTGCCTCTATCTCTGTCTTCAGTTGTCTGTCTCTGAATCTATTTACCTATCTCTATCTGTTTATCTGTGTCTGCCTCTATCTGTGGGGGAGATTTTGAGGGTTGGGGCAGCACTGGGGAGAGGATGATCAGGTGGGGAGGGGGAGGAGCACTGACAACAAGGACAGTGCGTTGTCTCTCAGGGTCCTCCATCTTTGCTGATGACCAGTCATCTGTTCAGAGGTGACCAACTGGTCACAGGGTTTGACAGGCCCCACGGCAACAGGCCCATCTGCCAGTGGCAGCAAGATGAGACCCTTCATTGTTATTCATTGGTTTAGTGAGGACATCAACTGGCGACAGAGCTGAGCACTGGTGGAGATAAAATGTGGCAGATTCCTGGCACCACCCACTGAATAAACCCCCTTCTCCACCACCTCCAAACTCACCAGGCATTCTCACACACTCCCTCATTCTCTCTCTCACTCTCCCTCTCTCTCTCCCTCTCGCTTTCTTTGTCTGTCCCTCTCTTTCTGTCTCTCTCCCTTTCTTTCTGTCTCCCTCCCGGTTTCTCTCTTTCTCCTACTATCTCTCTCTCCCCCTCTTTCTCTCTGTCTCTCCCTCTTTCTCTGTCCCTCTCCCTCTCTGTCTCTCTCCCTCTCTCCTTCCCTGTCTTTCTCCCACTTTCTCTGTCCCTCTCCCGCTTTCTCTCTCTCCCCCCTATCTCTTTCTCCCTGTCCTTCTCTCTTCCTCTCTCCCTCTCAGTGTCTCTCCTTTTCTCTCAGTCTCTGTCTCCATTTCTGTCTGTCTCTTTCCCACTTTCTTTGTCTCTCTCCCTGTCTCTCTCTTTCTCCCCGTCCCTCTCTCTTTCCCCGTCCCTCTCTCTTTCCCCCCGTCCCTCTCTCTTTCCCCCTGTCCCTCTCTCTCTTGCTCCCTATCCCTCTCTCTTGCTCCCTGTCCCTCTCTCTCTTTCTCTCTGTCTGTGTGATGGTGATTCTCACACTCTGCTTTCCTGTCTCAGTAATGGATCATTAGCTCCTTTCTCTGTGTATTGTGACTGGGTGAATGATTGCCAGCTGCCAAGGTGGAAGCCACGCTGCCCACTTCATACCAACCCTGTGAAGAGATTGTTTTTCACAAGTGAAGCATTTCAGCTGATTGGGGTCCAGGAGAGACCGAATCCCAACAATTGTTCTTGGACATCACAACCTTTGGTGTTTGTTTTATGAAATCTACTCCCTCCCTAAAGGTGCCAATCTGTACGGTTCACAGCTCTTGAATACTTTATCTAATTGGCTGTTCCCCCCATGTGATGTTGACAGGCTGATCAACTGTGGCGGCAGCACCGTTTGTATTTGTAACCAGTCACTGGACCAGTGGGAAAGGGACAACACAGCGTCCCTCCTCTGTCCATGTTCCTCCTCCGTCCAGTGATAACCAGCCCCCTCCAATCTTCAACTCAACAGCAACCAGCACTGAATCTCAGCTCTTCCTGACTGGCCATGACCAAAGCAGACAAGACATTAAAGATGAGACATGGAATTGATATTTTTGAGCACTGAGTGATTTTTGACTGTAATGTTAGTTTTAACATCACAGCGATAGCTCAATGTAAGGTTCTTGTTGCTTGACGCCAACGTCCCATTGCTAATCCAGCAGTCACGTCAGCAATAATGGCACTTGTCCAAAATGGGAAGAAAAGTGGAATTGTGTCATCACAGTTGTGTGAAGCGTGTCCAGAATTCCAGTCTATAAAATCCCACGGAATTGGGAGCCTCTGTTCGAAAGGACCCCATGAAAGGTGAGCACCATTTCCTCATCTCTCTGTCCGCTATACTCCGAGATGTAATGCTTCCCTGTCATTTCCAAATGGAAAATTGAAGGTAACAAACTGAGACAGTGCAGGAGACAATAGTTGGCCATGTTCTTTATCAGGAGACAATAGTTGGCCATGTTCTTTATCAGGGGACAATAGTTGGCCATGTTTTTTATCAGGGGACAATAGTTGGCCATGTTCTTTATCAGGGGACAATAGTTGGCCATGTTCTTTATCAGGGGACAATAGTTGGCCATGTTCTTTATCAGGGGACAATAGTTGGCCATGTTCTTTATCAGGGGACAATAGTTGGCCATGTTCTTTATCAGGAGACAATAGTTGGCCATGTTCTTTATCAGGGGACAATAGTTGGCCATGTTCTTTATCAGGGGACAATAGTTGGCCATGTTCTTTATCAGGGGACAATAGTTGGCCATGTTCTTTATCAGGGGACAATAGTTAGCCATGTTCTTTATCAGGGAAAATAGTTGGCCATGTTCTTTATCAGGAGGGGGCTGATTGTGGACAAGTCCCCAGGACCAGATGGAATGCATCCGAGGGTTCTGAAAGAAATGGCGGAGGTGATAGTGGATGCCTTGGTGGTTATTTTCCAGACGTTGCTGGATTCCGGGGAAGTGCCGGATGATTGGAAAACGGCTAATGTTACGCCGTTGTTTAAGAAGGGTGCCAGGCAAAAGGCGGGGAATTATAGGCCGGTTAGTTTAACGTCTGTGGTAGGTAAAATGTTAGAATCTGTCATTAAGGAGGAAATTGCGAGGCATCTTGAAGGGAATTGCTTGATAGAGCAGACGCAGCACGGTTTCATTAAAGGGAAGTCGTGTCTGACAAATTTACTGGAGTTCTATGAGGATGTGTCTAGGGCGATGGATAGAGGAGAGCCGGTGGATGTGGTCTTTCTAGATTTTCAGAAGGCGTTTGACAAAGTACCTCACAAGAGGTTATTGCAGAAGGTCGAGGGACATGGAGTTGGGGGTAGGGTGTTAGCGTGGATAGAGGATTGGTTGTCAAATAGGAGGCAGAGAGTGGGGGTCAACGGGTGCTATTCGGATTGGCGGATGGTGACTAGTGGAGTGCCCCAGGGGTCGGTGCTGGGGCCTCAGCTTTTTACCATTTATATAGGTGATCTGGAGGAGGGAACCAAGTGTAGGGTGTCGAAATTTGCTGATGACACCAAGATTGGGGGAACGGCAAATTGTGCGGAGGGTGTGGAGAGTCTGCAGAAGGATCTAGATAGGCTGGGCGAATGGGCCAGGAAATGGCAAATGGAATTTAATGTTGGCAAGTGTGAGGTGGTCCACTTTGGTAGGACGAATGGTAGGAAGGACTATTACTTACAGGGCAAAAAACTGCAGCAGGCGATGGTGCAGAGGGACCTCGGGGTCCTTGTGCATGAGTCGCAAAAACCCAGCTTGCAGGTGCAGCAGGTGGTCAGGAAGGCGAATGGGATGCTGGCCTTCATAGCGAGGGGGATTGAATATAAAAGTAGGGAGGTCTTGCTGCAGCTGTATAGGGCATTGGTGAGGCCGCAGCTGGAGTACTGTGTGCAGTTTTGGGCGCCGCACCTGCGCAAAGATATTTTGGCCTTGGAGGGAGTGCAGAGGAGGTTTACTAGGCTGATACCGGAGTTGAGGGGATTGAGCTATGAGGAGAGGCTGAATAAACTGGGCTTGTACTCGTTGGAGTTTAGAAGAATGAGGGGAGATCTCATTGAGACGTATAAGATGATGAATGGGATGGATAGGATAGAGGAGGAGAGACTCTTCTCGCTCAAAAAAGACAGTAGGTCTAGGGGGCACAGCCTCAAGATAAAAGGGGGGCGGTTTAGAACGGAGTTGAGGAGGAACTTCTTCACTCAAAGGGTGGTGAATCTCTGGAATTCTCTGCCCATTGAAGTGGTGGAGGCTGCCTCGCTAAATATTTTTAAGACGCGGGTTGATGGGTTTTTGATAAGAGAGGGGATTAAGGGTTATGGGGAGAAAGCGGGAAAGTGGAACTGAGCAGCGACAGATCAGCCATGATCTTATTGAATGGCGGGGCAGGCTCGAAGGGCTAGATGGCCTACTCCTGCTCCTATTTCTTATGTTCTTATGTTATGTAGGAGACAATAGTTGGCCATGTTCTTTATCAGGAGACAATAGTTGGCCATGTTCTTTATCAGGGGACAATAGTTGGCCATGTTCTTTATCAGGGGACAATAGTTGGCCATGTTCTTTATCAGGGGACAATAGTTGGCCATGTTCATTATCAGGGGACAATAGTTGGCCATGTTCATTATCAGGGGACAATAGTTGGCCATGTTCTTTATCAGGGGACAATAGTTGGCCATGTTCATTATCAGGGGACAATAGTTGGCCATGTTCTTTATCAGGGGACAATAGTTGGCCATGTTCATTATCAGGGGACAATAGCTGGCCATGTTCTTTATCAGGGGACAATAGTTGGCCATGTTCTTTATCAGGGGACAATAGTTGGCCATGTTCTTTATCAGGGGACAATAGTTGGCCATGTTCATTATCAGGGGACAATAGTTGGCCATGTTCTTTATCAGGGGACAATAGTTGGCCATGTTCTATGCCGGAATGGATGAGGGGGACAGAATGTTTTCAAATGCCTCCACAGTCCCTCTCTCTCTCTCTCTTTCTCTCTCCATCTCAGCTTGTTTGAGGTCTTCCAGGAGACGCTCTGTCAAATCACACCCATCCCCCTGAAACTCTCACCCCCAACATCTTCCATTCTGTTCACTCCCCAGAGACGCACTCCTCAATTACTAGTTTCTGCCCCCTCTCTCTTTCAACTCTTCACCCCAACTGTCCCCTCTCTATCTCCTCTCATTTCACTCTCACTCCATCTCCTCTGCCCTCTCTCTCACTCTCTTTCCTTTCTCTCCACTCTCTCTCCTTTTTTCGCTACATTCTCTATCTCCGCTGCCATAGAATCAGAGAGCTACACAGCACGAAAACAGGCCCTTCAGCCTGACTCGTCCATGCCAGACAGGTTTCCGAAACTGAGCAAGTCCCATTTGCTTGTGTTTGCCCATATCCTCGGATGGTGATGGCTAACACGAGGGGACATAGCTTTAAATTAAGGGGTGGTAATTATAGGACGGATGTCAGAGGTAGGTTCTTTACTCAGAGGGTAGTAAGGTAGTGGAATGCCCTGCCTGCAGCAGTTGTGGACTCGCCAACTTTAAGGGCATTTAAATGGTTATTGGATAAACATATGGATGTTATTGGAATAGTGTAGGTTAGATGGGCTTTAGATTGGTTTCACAGGTTGGCACAACATCGAGGGCTGAAGGGCCTGTACTGCACTGTAAAGTTCTATGATCTATATCACTCTAAACCTTTCCTATCCATGTACCTGTCCAAATGGTTTTTAAATGTTGTAATTATACCCACCTCTACCACCTCCTCTGGCAGCTCATTCCATGGCACCACTCTCTGTGTGAAGTTGCCCTCAGGTCCCTTTTAAATCGTTCCTCTTTTACTTAAATCTCTGCCCTCTAGTTTTGGGCTCCCCTACCCTGGGGGAAAAGAGCTTAGGTATTCACCTTAACTATGCCCCTAGAAGGTCCCCCCTCATCCTCCGACATCCCAGGGAAAGAAGTCCCTGTCTATCCTGTCTCTCCTGATGATTCAAACCTTCCAGTCCCAGGGACATCCTTGTAAATCTTTTTTGCACCCTTTCCGGTTTAATAACATCCTTCCTATAGCAGGGCAACCAAAAGTGTACACAATACTCCAAATGTGGCCTCATCAATGTTTTGTACAGTTGTAACATAACATCCCAATTCCTGTACTCAGTGCTCTGATCGATGAAGGCAAGTGTACCAAACACCTTCTTCACCGCCCTGTCTACCTGTGATGCCACATTCAAGGAAGCATGTACTTCCATCCCTACGTGTCTCTCTGTTAGTGTTGACCCTACCATTAACTGAGTAAGTCCTGCCCTGGTTCAGTCTACCAAAATGCATCACCTCACATTTGTCTAAACTCCATCTGCCATTCGTCAGCCCACTGGCCCAATTGATCAAGATCCCATTGCAATCAGAGATAACTTTCTTCACTGTCCACTATGCCACCAATCTTGGTGTCATCTGCAAACTTACTGACCATACCCCCTATATTCTCATCCAAATCATTAATATAAATAACAAATAACAGTGGGCCCAGCACTGATCCCTGAGGCACACCGCTGGTCACAGGCCTCCAGTTTGAAAAACAACTCTCTAAAACCACCCTCTGGCTTCTGTCAAGAAGCCAGTTTTGTATCCAGTTGGGTAGTTTTCCCTGGATCCCTTGTGATCTAACCTTATTTTCCAGTCTATAATGAAGTACCTTGTCACAAGTCTTGTTAAAGTCCATGAAAACAACATTAACCACACTGTCCTCATCTATTTTCTTTGTCACCCCTTCAGAAAGCCCCATAGAATCTGTAACACACAATTTCCAACACACAAAGCTGAGCTGACAGTCCCTACTCAGTCCTTGCCTTTCCAAATGCACATGGGCCCCATCTCTCAGAACCCCATCCAACAACTCAGGCTCACTCGTCTGTAGTTCCCCTGCTTTTCCCTGCTGCCTTTGTTAAATATTAGCGCAACATTTGTCTCCCTCAATCTTCTGGCATCTCACGCATGCCTGTTGATGATACAAATGTCTCCGGTTGGGACCCTGCAATTTCTTCCTTAGCTTCCCACAATATCCTGGGATGCTCAGGTCTCAGAGATTTATCTACTTTTATGCATTTTGCAAGCTCCAGCACCTCCTCTTTGTAATGTGGATGCTTTTTAAGACATCGCCATTTACTTCCCCAAGTTCCCAAGCTTCCTTGTCTCTCTGTGCGGAAAATACTGAGAAGTCTTCCTTTAGAATCTCACCCATCTCCTGTGGCTCCACACATAGACAACCTTGTTGATCTTTAGGGGGCTCCACTCTTTCCCTAGTTACTCCTTTACCCTTAATATACTTGTAGAATCTCTTTGGATTCTCCTTCACCTTATCTGCCAAAGATATCTCCTGTCCCCTTTTTGCCCTCCTGATTTCCCTTTTAAGTGTATTCCTGCACCCCACTATGTTCAAAAAATAAAGAACAACGCAGCACAGAAACAGGCCCTTCGACCCACCAAACCTACACCGATACATGGCTTCTATCCCTCTGCTCGCCTCTTGTTCATGTATCTATTAAGACACACCTTAAATGTTGCTAATGTTTTTTCCACCACCTCCTCTGGCAGTGCGTTCCAGGCACCCACCACTCTCTGTGTGAAAAACTCCCCCCGCACATCTCCCTGAAACTTTCCCCCTCTCACCTTGAACCTGTGTCCCCCTGTGTAATTGACTCTTCCACCCTGGGGAAAAGCCTCTGACTATCCACCCTGTCTGTGCCTCTCACCATTTTGTAGACCTCTATCAGGTCCCCCCTCAGCCTCCGTTTTTCCAGTGAAAGGAATTCTCAAGGGATTCACTTGACTCCAGCTGCCTATACAGCACGGTAGCACAGTGGGTTAGCACTGCTGCCTCACGCACCAGGGATCTGGGTTTGGTTCCCAGCTCGGGTCACTGTCTGTGTGGAGTCTGCACATTCTCCCCGTGTCTGCGTGGGTTTCCTCCGGGTGCCCCAGTTTTCTCCCACAGTCTGAAAGACGTGCTGGTTAGGGTGAATTGGCCGTGCTAAATTCTCCCTCAGTGTTACCCGAACAGGTACCGGAGTGTGGCAACTAAAGGAATTCCACAGTAACTTCATTAGTGTCATAAGCCTACTTATGACACTAATAAATAAACTTTAAACTATATCTGCCATATGCTTCCTTTTTTTTATTGACCAAAGCCTCAATATCCCTCGTCATTCTGTACTCCCTCCTCCTGCCAACCTGTCTGGGTTGAATTCTATTTGTCATCTTCTGCCCTCCACATTGATCCACTTGTTTCTTGCTATGATATCATCTGAGGATCAGGTCCAATGGAGGTGAAGCAGGCTCGAGGGGCCGAATGGCCTCTTGCTCCTGTTTCTTGTAATCTTTTGCTTGAAAGAGTGGGAGAGTAGAATAAGCTTGTGTAGGCACCTGAAACGTAGTAAACTGTGGGGAAGGAAAGTGGAATTCAGCTGCATAATTCCTCTTTATCCAGCAGTTTGAAGATGGGCCGAATGGCCTCTGTCTGTGCTGTACCTTGCCATGATTCCATGGTAGCTAGGATTTTCTCTATATGATTTGTGAGGAGCATCAATGCTGACATGTCAACAACTGAGCAGGAACCTCCGTGACTCCAACTCAGCAGAAAATTAAATAAAGGAATAAACTACCTGGGGTCCGACATACGGGAAGTCAGTCTATCGGATAATTGGGTGTGGCAGCAGTGATTCCCTGCTTTCTTTTCTCCACAGGATGAAGATTTGTATTTTGATTGTGTTGGCAGCTTTCTGTGCTGTGGGAACCCCCACGTGTGGTAAGAAAAAGACTTCCATTATTCCAAATTGGTTCATTCCTGCACTGAGCATCTGATCCATTCATCACTCTGTCCAACCTCGCCTCACAAGACAGCCCACCCATCCCTGGTATTGGTTTGGTAAACCTTCTCTGCGCTGTTTCGACTGTATTAACATCTTTCCTTAAAGAAGGAGATCAATTCTGTCCACAATACTCCAGATGTGGTGACACCAATGCTCTGTACAACTGAACCACAGCCCCCATACTTTTATAATCACTGCAATCAATACCATTCTATTAGCTTTCCAAATTACTTGCTGTACCTGTAAACTAGCCTTTTGTGATTCATGCACCAGGACACCCAGATCCCTCTGCATCTCAGGGCTCTGCAATCTTGCACCTTTTAAATAAGATTTTTTATTCTTTCTGCCAAGATGGACAATTTCCCGTTTCCCACATTATACCCCGTTTGCCAGACTTTTACCCACTTACTTAACCTATCCATGTCCCTTTGTAGTCTCCTTACATCCTCTTCACAATTTACTCTCCTACCTATCTTTGTGTCAGTTATAAAAGTTAGCAACCATCCTATCCACCCTTCCATCCAATTTATTTCTATAAACTGTAATAAGTTGGGACACAGATCCCACCTAACTCTATTTGTGTCAGCAATTCATTCATCTGGTATTTTGTGCATCAATGTACAGAACTCTTAATTTTGTTTTCGACACTTTTCTGTACTTTAAACCCATCCCTGGGGAAGATACAGCCTCTGTTACTTTTTTTGTGTTTTATTCCTATACTTTCCTCCCTTCCTTTCACTCTTTCTGCCTTTTATTTCTAACTCAGTTTCCATCTCTTCTAGTTCCCTGTCCTAGCTACCATGGAATCAGAGCAAGGTACAGCACGGACAGAGGCCATTCAGCCCATCCTCAATCTCCTGGATAAAGGAGGAACTATGCAGCTGAACTCCAGCTTCCAACACTTTCCTTCCTTACAGTTTACGGCATTTCAGCTGTCTACACGGGTTTTATAAATGTACTTGTTTACAGCCTCCCCAACAGACTGGCAAACAGCCCTGCGAGATTATAATCCCCAGTCCTGCTGGAGTGAAGCCCATCCAGTTTGTAGACATCCCACCTTCCCCACCACCTGTCCCAAGCTCCTACACCCACCCCTCTAATCACGCATTCATCCCACCTACACTCCTATTTCCACTCTTGTTAGGTGTAAGGGAGTCATAGAATCCTGACAGTGCAGAAGGAGGCCATTCGGCCCATCGAGTCTGCATCGACCACATTCCCACCTAGGCCGTAATCCCATGACCCCACATATTTACCCTGCTAGTCCCCTGGCACTCGGGTCAATTTAGCATGGCCAATCCACCTAACCCGTGCATCTTTGGTCTGTGGGAGGAAATCGGAGCACCCGGAGGAAACCCACACAGACACGAGGAGAACGTGCAACCTCCACACAGGCAGTCACCTGAAGCTGGAATTGAACCTGGGTCCCTGGCGCTGTGAGGCAGCAGCGCTAACCATCGTGCTGCCCCAAGGCAGTCACATTGTGGACCTTGCAGGCTCACAGAGAGTAATCCTGAGATTACCACCTTGGAAACCCTACTTGTTTAATTTATCACCAGGCTCCCTGTGTCTAACTGTAAAAGCCTCATTCTTTTTTTGCACCATAAGCTTTGGCTCTTCACCCTCCCTGTCCAGAATGTTCTACAGACGCTCTGTGACATCCTAGACCCAAGCGTCATGGAGGCAGCAAAACAACCTGGAATCACTTTTGTGGCCACAGAATTGCCTATCTGTTTCTCTTACAATTGAATGCCTGATCACTATAGTCCCACTCCTCTTCCTTCTCTCCATCTACACAGTTGAACCACTCACAGTGTCACAGACCTGGCTATACTGCATCCCCCTGGGAAGTACACAACAGTACCAAGGCAGCATATCTCTTTGAGAAAGTGTATAGCCCCAGACGATTCTTGCACTACCTGCCAGCCTCTTAAGGAGTGTCTCGACAAATACATGAATGAGATGGGAATAGAGGGGTATGGTCCCCGGAAGTGTAGGGGGTTTTAGTTCAGTCGGGCAGTATGGTCAGTGCAGGCTTGGAGGGCCAAAGGGCCTGCTCCTGTGCTGTAATTTTCTTTGATCTTTGTTCTATTCTACCTTGCAGTCACCCATTCCCTGTCTGCCTGTGTAGACTTAACGTGGGGTGTGACCATCTCTCCAAATGTGCTATCCTTGAAAATCACAGCCTCAGAGCTGCTCCAAAATGATTCCAGCTGCTGCTCTAGCTCTGATACACAGATTTCCAGTAGCTGCAACTGGAGACACTTCCTGCACAAATGTTCACCCTCGACACTGGAAATGTCTCTGTTTTCCCACATAACACAAGATGAGCATTCTACATGGTCAAGCTGCACGGAATTCTCCCCTTACTACTTTCAAATTTGAGAATATTAATAACAGTGAGGATTTTCCCCTATTCCAGGCGCTGACTCTGTAACAGCAGACTCTACTTGTATTTCTACTAAACAATATTATAGATTCTCACCGTTCCTACTTACCAAACAGCAGGTCCCCAGTCTGATTCACAGCGATGCTGACTACAGGACACTTTTTGCAGCCTGTTTCAGGTGCTTTCTATCCCAGTCTCTTTGCGATCATTAACGAGCCCTTCTTCATTGCATCAGATTGGGACGAAAATGGCTTCATCCTGTTTAGTTCCACAATTTATTACTCCAGGAACTGATTAAAATATTTCCACAGACTCTTCATCCAGACCAGCTTTGCCAGTTTGACTTGTCTAATCTCTAAGGACAGGATTCTGATCCCATTTCAGTGCTATGTGTTGGATCTGTGTGTCACACCTGTACCAGTCCCTGGTCCATATATCATTCAGGTAGCTGCTATCTGATCACTATATCATTGAGCTGGCTCCAGTACCATGGCTGGAGATGATCTTCCCATTGCTCCCTGCTGGCTGGTGGATCACACATTTCTCACCATTTGCAATCTTACTGGTACCAGATGTCCAGCGTGGTCAGACTCACACCGGGAATGGACACCAGGCTGATTAAGTTATTGAAATATATTGAGAACTGTTTTCACATTGAATTAATTTATCTGTGTGGCCTTGCTGTGGGAGGTTCTCTCCAGTGAGCAACAGGGACCAGTTGTGATGGCCTTGTCAATAGGACCAGGGGCCATTGAGTCCCCACAGGGAGGTCAGAAACAAGGGGTGCTGTCCCTTTGGCAGAGCCTGGCACCCAGGTAGTGCCATCCTGGCATCTTGGCACTGCCCACTGAGCACTGGGCAATGCCACAGGGACAGGGCGGGAGAGAGAGGGCCCACTAAGGCAGGACTAGACTGGCAGTGACTGGTTGGTGGTGGTTGGAGGGGGCGCTGCTACACTACCTGCATTGCGATAGATGGGGGGAGTGAGGGGGACAATCGAAGTTGGCTATGGGGGGGGTGGGTGGAGAATGACTGGGGATGGCCATGGGGTGGGGGGGCGTTGGGCAACTGATTGCAGGACAAGTTGGGCGGCCAATCGCGGGGCGGGTTGGGCAGCCAATCGCGAGTGGGAGGGAGGGGTCCTGGTCTCGATAGGCTGTGGGCCCGTGTGGAGGCTGGGGGAGGGGTGCTTTGTTTAGGCAGGGAGGCAGTCTGAGAGCAGCTAAGGCTGAGTGACAGGTCTCTACTGCCAATGACCCTCTGCTGCTCTCAGCTGTAAGCCCCTCCCCAAGAGGTGAAAACATTTCTGCTGATTTTTCATATGCTGAGTGGATAAAATTGCAGCTTTGAAGTCACCCAAAAACAGATCTGAAACTTTTCACAGCCATCATGGACTGAAGATCACCCCCTCTGAGTCTGTGCTAATCTACTGGCCTACAACTAATCTTTACCATTTTGTGTTAATGCTTTCAAATTAATCCCCCGCCTTCCCCTTAACTCCTTGGTTATCCATTGTAGAATCTTCCTCCCGTTTTCTTCTGATTGGGTGGTGGAGACCGGGAGTGGGCTGTACCAAGGATAGGTTCATTAACAAGATGTGTTTCTATTTGTAGGCAATGTGGCTGTCCGAGGGAATGCAACTCAATCCAGCACTAACTGGGGTGGGAATGCAGACAAAGCAATAGACGGCAACCGAAATGCTTTCTACAAGAACCATTCATGTACTCACACCAACACAGACTACAAACCCTGGTGGAGCCTCGATCTATTCAGTGAAGAGAAAGTGTTGTCAATAAAGATCACTAACCGGCAGGACTGCTGTGCTGAGCGGTTAAAGAATGCAGAGGTCCATGTTGGCACTTCCTTCCAAAACAACGGCAATAACAACCCAATGTAAATATACCACATATTCTTACAGAAATCAGAAATAAAAGCAAAACGTGCTGATATACCCAGCAACTTGTTAACACTTGATTGAATTTTCCACAGAAGCTGCTTGACATGCTGAGTGTTGGCAGCAACTTTTATCCCTATACCAGATATTCTCACTGGGATAGCAAGGTGCCTGAATTCCAAGGCCCCTCCTCGACAGTCAAAGACCCTGATAGTTAGACAAGACCCTGGCTGCTCAAATGATTGAAAATGTAAACTGCCGCCTGGACAAATAAAACATAGAACATAGAACACTACAGCACAAACAGGCCCTTCGGCCCACAAGCTGCACCAATCATATCCATACCTACCAGGCCTATCTATAACCCCCAATCCCATTAAATCCCATATATTCATCCAGAAGTCTCTTAAAAGACCCCAGCGAGTTCGCCTCTACCACCACTGACAGCAGCCAATTCCACTCACTCATCACCCTCTGAGTGAAAAACTTACCCCTGACATCTCCTCTGTACCTACTCCCCAGCACCTTAAACCTGTGTCCTCTCGTAGCGACCATTTCAACCCGGGGAAATAGCCTCTGAGAATCCACCCTATCTATTCCTCTCAACATTTTATAAACCTCTATCAGGTCGCCTCTCATCCTTCGTCTCTCCAGGGAGAAGAGTCCCAGCTCCCTCAACCTATCTTCATAAGGCATGCCTCCCAATCCAGGCAACATCCTTGTAAATCTCCTCTGCACCCTCTCAATAGCTTCCACGTCCTTCCTATAGTGAGGCGACCAGAACTGCGCACAGTACTCCAAGTGGGGTCTGATAAGGGTCTTATAAAGTTGCAGCATTACCTCCCGACTCCTAAACTCAATCCCTCGATTAATGAAGGCCAGTACACCATACGCCTTCTTGACCACATCCTCCACCTGTGAGGCCGATTTAAGAGTCCTGTGGACCCGGACCCCAAGATCCTTCTGCTCTTCAACACTGCTAAGAATCCTACCCTTGATATTGTATTCCTTCATCCCATTGGTCCTGCCAAAATGAACCACTACACATTTATCCACATTGAAGTCCATCTGCTACTTCTCTGCCCAGTTTTGCATCCTATCTATGTCTTGCTGCAACTTCTGACATCCCTCCAGACTATCCACATCACCACCAACCTTCGTGTCATCAGCGAACTTACCAGCCCATCCCTCCACTTCCTCATCCAGGTCATTTATGAAAATGACAAACAGCAAGGATCCTAGAACAGATCCCTGGGGCACTCCACTGGTGACTGACCTCCATGCAGAAAAAGACCCATCCACAACCACTCTCTGCCTTCTGCAGGCAAGCCAGTTCTGGATCCACGAGGCCAAAGCCCCCTGGATCCCATGCCCTCTCACCTTCTCAAGAAGTCTGGCATGGGGGAATAGGCTGAGTATAATCTGCATTGTAAATAAACAGCATCTGTTTCAGAGGTTTGATCAGGTGTGAATTGAATTTAACTAAAATACTAAATATCTTCACATAAACAAATCTAAATCTTTCCTGGGGCAGGTCATCAAAAAATCATAAGAACAGATATTAAAGTCAGTGATAGCTTGAGCAAATAGAATGATCCCAGTGTAAATATGGAGCGCAGTCACTGTCAGGAGAAACTCGAGATACGCCAGCTTGATAAACAATGCAGAGAGTGGAAGAGACTGGAAGAGCGAGAGATTGGGTGTACAGACTGCAACAAGGTGCTGGTGACAGCTGTGTTTGGACAGTAAAAGTCTGCCGTTGAATGAGAGAGGATCTAGATGGGCTGGGCGAATGGGCCAGGAAATGGCAAATGGAATTTAATGTTGGCAAGTGTGAGGTGGTCCACTTTGGTAGGAATAATGGTAGGAAGGATTATTACTTACGTGGAGAAAAACTGCAGCAGGCGACGGTGCAGAGGGACCTCAGGGTCCTTGTGCATGAGTCGCAAAAACCCAGCTTGCAGGTGCAGCAGGTGGTCAGGAAGGCGAATGGGATGCTGGCCTTCATAGCGAGGGGGATTGAATATAAAAGTAGGGAGGTCTTGCTGCAGCTGTATAGGGCATTGGTGAGGCCGCAGCTGGAGTACTGTGTGCAGTTTTGGGCGCCGTACTTACGCAAGGATATTTTGGCCTTGGAGGGAGTGCAGAGGAGGTTTACTAGGCTGATGCCAGAGTTGAGGGGGTTGAGCTATGAGGAGAGGCTGAATAAATTAGGCCTGTACTCGTTAGAGTTTAGAAGAATGAGGGGAGATCTCATTGAGACGTATAAGATGATGAATGGGATGGATAGGATAAAGGTGGAGAGACTCTTCCCGCTCAGAAAGGATAGCAGGACTAGAGGGCACAGCCTCAAGATAAAGGGGGCGCGGTTTAGAACAGAGTTGAGGAGGAACTTCTTCACTCAAAGGGTGGTGAATCTCTGGAATTCTCTGCCCGTTGAAGTGGTGGAGGCTGCCTCGCTAAATATTTTTAAGACGCGGGTTGATGGGTTTTTGATAAGAGAGGGGATTAAGGGTTATGGGGAGAGGGCGGGAATGTGGAACTGAGCAGCGACAGATCAGCCATGATCTTATTGAATGGCGGGGCAGGCTCGAGGGGCTACATGGCCTACTCCTGCTCCTATTTCTGATGTTCTTATGTATGTATGAATCTCACCAGCAGTGAGTTCTGGGCTTTTTAATAGCTGAGGGGCTGACAGCATGCTGGGCTTGTTGGAATGTGGAGAGGGGGAACTGACCCCAATCGACACCAGTTTGTGAATGATTAAATTAAGCTCTTGTGTTCCAGATGTGGATTCATTCCTTCTCTCGGTGCCGGAGAAACAAAAGTCTTAAACTGTCACGGAATGATTGGTCGATTTATCAGCGTGGTGCTGAGGGGGCGTGGAATTCTCACTATCTGCGAGTGTGAGGTTTATGTGAAATGAGAATCTGTAATCTTTGTCATTTAATAAATTACTGCTAGCATCAATGACCCCAATCCCCAGTCCTCACTGCGGTAACTCTGGCTTCACGACACCAGAATCTCATCAACACCATTCGCACTGTGGGAGAGAGTCCCGGAAATCTCACTGTAACTTTGTTGCTGTGTTCATGTTAGCCATATTCGTGACACTAAGAAATAAACTAAACCATTTTAAAATCACAGAATTATTACAAAGCAGGAGGCCATTCAGCCCATCATGTCTGCACTGTCGCTGGGAATGAGCAACACGCTTTCTGCCGTTTCTCCCCGTAACCAGGACATTCTCCTTTTTACTTATCAACCCCATTCCCTTTTCAATCTGTCTCCACCCCACTCCCAATAGTACATTCCAGATCCTGACCAGTCGGAGTCTATCTGTCTCCACCACACTCTCAGACAGTACATTCCCGATCCTAACCTCGCGCTGTGTGAATCTGTCTCCACCACACTCTCGGACAGTACATTCCCGATCCTAACCACTCGCTGTGTGAATCTGTCTCCACCACACTCTCGGACAGTACATTCCCGATCCTAACCACTCGCTGTGTGAATCTGTCTCCACCACACTCTCAGGCAGTACATTCCAGATCCTAACCACTCGCTCTGTGAATCTGTCTCCACCACACTCTCAGGCAGTACATTCCAGATCCTAACCACTCGCTCTGTGAATCTGTCTCCACCACACTCTCAGGCAGTACATTCCCAATCCTAACCACTCTCTGTGTGAATCTGTCTCCACCACACTCTCAGGCAGTACATTCCCAATCCTAACCTCTCGCTGTGTGAATCTGTCTCCACCACACTCTCAGACAGTACATTCCAGATCCTAAACTCTCGCTCTGTGAATCTGTCTCCACCACACTCTTGGACAGTACATTCCAGATCCTAACCACTCGCTCTGTGAATCTGTCTCCACCACACTCTCAGACAGTACATTCCAGATCCTAACCACTCGCTGTGTGAATCTGTCTCCACCACACTCTCAGACAGTACATTCCCGATCCTAACCACTCTCTGTGTGAATCTGTCTCCACCACACTCTCAGACAGTACATTCTAGATCGTAACCTCGCGCTGTGTGAATCTGTCTCCACCACACTCTCAGACAGTGCATTCCAGATCCTAACCTCTCGCTGTGTGAATCTGTCTCCACCACACTCTCAGACAGTACATTCCAGATCCTAACCACTCGCTGTGTGAATCTGTCTCCACCACATTCTCAGACAGTGTATTCCTAACTCCTCACTGCATGAATATATTTCTCTTCATGTCTCCATCACTTCTTTTGCGAATCATTTTCAATCTGTGCCCCTCATTCTCCATCCTTTTCCGAGCAGGAACAGTTTTTCCTGATCGACTCTGTCCAAACCCCTCATGATTTTGACCATCTCTATCAAATCTCCTCTCAGCCTCTCCTCTCTGAGGAGAACAGTCCCAACCTCTCCAATCTCTCCTCATTGCTGGAGTTTCTCAACCCTGGAACCATTTTTGTAAACCTCTCCTGCGCTCTCTCCAATGGATTCACATCCTTCCTATAGAGTGGGGCCCAGAACTGTGCACAATATTCCAGCTGTGATCTAACTAGTATTTTTGTATACGTTCAGCAAAACCTCCTTGCTCGTGTACCCTGTGCCTCTATTAATAAACCCAGAATACTGTATACTTCATTATCCGCTCTCTCCACTTGTCCTGCCAGCTTCAATGACCTATACACATATACCCAGGTCCCTCTGCTGCTGCACTACCTTAAAACTGTCTCTCTAGGGCAACATGATTGCACACTGGTTAACGCTGCTGCCTCACAGCAGCAGGGTCCTGGGTTCGATTCCTGGCTTGGGTCACTCTCTGTGCTGAGTCTGCATAAAATTGTAGAATCCCTACAGTGCAGAAGGAGGCGATTTGGCCCATTGAGTCTGCACCAAACACAATCCTACTTAGGCCCTATCCCCGTAGCCCCACATATTTACCCTGCTGATCCCTCTAACAAATGCATCCTGGGACACTGAGGGGCAATTTAGCATGGCCGATGGATCTAACCAGCACATCATTCAGAAATATAGATTCCGCACAGAGAGTGACCCAAGCTGGAAATCGAACCCGGCTCCCTGGAGTTGTGAGGCAGCAGTTCTAACCACTGTGCCACTGCACAGTCTGCCCGTGCCAGCGTGGGTTTCCTCCGGGTGTTCCGGTTTCCTCCCACACTCCAAAGATGTGTACGTTAGATGGATTGGCTATGCTAAATGTGCAGGGTTATGGGGATAGGGTGGGTCTGGGTAAGATACTCTTCCAGAGAGTCAATGCTGACCTGATGGGCTGAATGCCCATATTCTACACTGTGGATTTCTATGGTTCTTCCTATTACATTGTGCTCCTTACATGAAGATCGAGATCATTAATGTTTAGCAGGAAGAGTAAGGGTCCCAATACAGACCCCTGCGGAACTCCACTACTAACCTTCCTCCAGCCTGAAAAACATACATCGACCTATTCCTATTATTTAGCCAATCTTATATCCACATTGCTGCTGCCCCTTTTAGAAAGGGACATAGAAACCCTACAGCACAGAAAGAGGCCATTCAGCCCATCAAGTCTGCACTGACCACAATTCCACCCAGGCCCTGCCCCCCTATCCCTACATATTTACCCATTAATCCACACATCTCAGGACATTAAGGGCAATTTTAGCATGGCCAATCAACCTAATCTGCACATTTTTGGACTGTGGGGGGGAACCAGAGCACCTGGAGGAAACCCACGCAGACACAAGGAGAATGTGCAAACTTGACACAGATAGTGACCGGAGCCGGGAATTGAACCCGGGGGATCCCCTAACATATACTGAAGCAAACGGGAGAAGGAGGAGTAATCTATAGGTCCCCAAGCAACAGTTCCGCAGTGGGGCACAGTGTAAACCAGGAAATACTGGGGGCTCGCAAAAAAGGTACGGTAATAATCATGGGTAATTTTAATATGTGCATAAATTGGAAGAATCAAATTGTCAAGGGTAGCCTGAAGGCAGAGTTCATTGAAGGTATTAGAGATTGTTGTGGAACCAGGAAGCAGGCTAATGTGGATTGGGTGCTGTGTAATGAGGAGGGATTAATTAATGACTTTATAGTTAAGGATCCTCTAGGGTGTAGTGACCATAGTATGATAGAATTTAAGATTCAGTTTGGGGGTGAGAAAGTGGAGTCTTACACTAGCGATCTGGAAGTAAACAAAGGAAGTTACATTGGCATGAGGACAGAGTTGGCTTGAGTAGAGTGAGCAGGAAGGCTAAAAGTTAGAATAGTGGATGAGCTGTGACAATTGGTTAATGAGGTACCCAAGTCCTCACAACTAAAATATATCCCAGTCAGGAAGAAAGAAGGTCAGGGGGCTAAAAAACATCCATGGCTAAACAAGGAGGCCAAGGACAATATAAAGACTGAAACTAAGGTATATCATATTCAAAGGGCAGCGGCAGGCTGGAAGATTGGGAAACTTTCAAACAGAAACAAAGAGATACTAAAAACTAATAAAAACAGCAAAGGTAAATTACAAATAAAACTAGCGCAAAATATCAAGAAGGATCATAACAGCTTCTATCGGTATATAAAAGGGAAGAGCTCAGGTAAATGTTGGTCATACAGTCACAGAGGTTTACAGCATGGAAACAGGTCCTTCGGCCCAGCTTGTCCATGCCACCATTTTTTTTAAGACCCCTAAGCTAATCCCAATTGCCCACATTTGGCCCATATCCCTCTATACCATCGTATCCATGTAACAATCTAAGTGCTTTTTAAAAGATAAAATCTACTACTACCTCTGGCAGCTTGTTCCAGACACTCACCACCCTCTGTGTGAAAAAATTGCCCCTCTGGACACTTTTGTATCTCTCCCCTCTCACCATAAACCTATGCCCTCTAGTTTTAGACTCCCCTACCTTTTGGGAAAAGATATTGACTATCTAGCTGATCTGTGCCCCTCATTATTTTATAGACCTCTATAAGATCACCCCTCAGCCTCCTACGCTCCAGAGAAAAAAGTCCCAGTCTATCCAGCCTCTCCTTATAACTCAATCCATCAAGTCCTGGTAACATCCTAGTAAATCTTTCCTGCACTCTTTCTAGTTTAATAATACCCTTTCTGTAATAGGGTGACCAGAATTGGACACAGTATTCCAAGTGTGGCCTTACAAATGTCTTGTACAACTTCAACAAGACATCCCAACTCCTGTATTCAGTGTTCTGACCAATGAAACCAAGCATGCTGAATACCTTCTTCATCACACTGTCCACCTGTGACTCCATTTTCAAGGAGCTATGAACATGTACCCCTAGATCTCTTTGTTCTGTAACTCTCCCCAGCGCCCTACCATTAACTGAGTAAGTCCTGCCCTGGTTCAATCTACCAAAATGCATCATAAGAACATAAGAAATAGGAGCAGGAGTAGGCCATCTAGCCCCTCGAGCCTGCCCCGCCATTCAATAAGATCATGGCTGATCTGAAGTGGATCAGTTCCACTTTCCCACTCTGCCGTGAATCACCTCGCATTTGTTTAGATTAAACTCCATCTGCCATTCATCAGCCCACTGGCCCACTGCACTGGAGGGGGTACAGAGGAGATTCACCAGGATACTGTCTGGGATGGAACATTTAAATTATGAGAGAGGTTGGATAGGTTTGGGTTGTTTTCTCTGGAGCAGAGAAGACTGAGGGGCGACCTGATCGAGGTGTACAAGATTATGGGGACATGGACAGGGTCAATAGGGAACAACTGTTCCCTTTAGTTGAAGGGTCAGTTATGAGGGAACACAAGTTGAAAGTGAGGGGTAGGAGGTTTAGGGGGGGAATTTGATGAAAAGCTTATAATTGGAGATACCTTTCCTCACCAGCAACTTTGATCCCTATCCCAGCTTTCAGAGAGGATCTTCCGTGGGTTGTGATTGTCCCTGACCAACAAGCAGGCAGTGGAAATCAATATTTGTGACTATCACGGACTTATCAGTGAGAATTCCTGAAATCATCCCCTATCAGGAGTATTTCACCTCAGAGAGGGGATGGCCAAATCTTTTACCCAAAGAAATCCAATCTGATCAGGTGTTGAATTTCATGCCAAAATTATTGAGAGACGATTAGGAGTTAAAATTCATCAGTTTATCAACCAGAGTCTTAGGGAGAGTTAGAGTGATGGCATCAAACTCTGGAAACCATGGGGAAAGTACATGCTCAGTGCAACCCTCGTGATTCAGGGAAAGGGATTCCACAAGGTATTGGAGGTTTTGGCGGGGGGGCTTAAAGGTGGACAATCTCCAGGTCCGGATGAATTGTGTCCCAGACTGTTGTGGGAGGCAAGGGAGGAAATTGCAGGGCCCAAATTTTCAATTCCTCTTTGGCCACTGGGAGGTGCCAGAGGATTGGAGAACAGCTAATGTGGCTCTGCTGTTTAAGAATGGTTGTAGAGACAAGCCAGGGAACTACAGACCAGTGAGTCTCACATCTGTGGTTGGGAAACTACTGGAGAAGATTCTGAAGGAGAGAATCTATCTCCATTTGGAAAGGCAAGGTTTGATCAGGGATAGTCAGCATGGTTTGACAGAGAAAGGTCATGCCTAACAAATTTGATTGAATTTTGTGAACTTGTAACCAATTGTGTGGATGAGGGGAGTGTGGTTGCTGTAGTTTACATGGATTTCAGCAAAGCCTTTGACAAATTCCCACATGAGAAACTTACCAAGAAGACAAATGTACATGGGATACAGGGTGATCTGACAAGGTGGATTTATAATTGACTTTGTAGAAGGAGACAGAGGGTGGTGACAGACAACTGCTTTAGTGACTGGAGGGCCATGACCAGTGACACACCACAGGGATCCGTGCTGGGTCCCCTATTGTTCATCATTTATATAAATGACATTGATGACTATATGAGGGGTAAGTTTGCTGATGACATAAAGGCTGGCCGGGTGGTTAACAGTGAGACGGAGTGTCTTGGATTACAGGAAGATGTAGACGAGATGGTTAAATGGGCTGACAGTGACAGATGGAATTTAACCCAGAAAAGTGTGAGGTGATACACTTTGGAAGGAGTAATTTGACAAGGAAGTATGCTATGAAAGGTCTGACACTGGGAAGTCCCGAGGAACAAAGGGACCTTGATGTGTTTCTCCATAGATCTCTAAAAGTGGAAAGACAGGTTAATAGGATGGTGAAATAGGCATATGGCACACTTACCGTTATCAATCAGGGTATAGATTACAAAAGCAGTGAGATCATGATGGAGTTGTATAGAACTTTGGTGAGGCCACAGCTGGAGCACTGTGTACAGTTCTGGTCACCACATTATAGGAAGGATGTGATTTCACTGGAGGGGGTGCAGAGGAGATTCACCAGGATGCTGCCTGGGATGGAGCATTTCAGTTATGAGAGAGGTTGGATAGGCTTGGGTTGTTTTCTCTGGAGCAGAGAAGATGGAGGGGTGACCTAATCGAGGTGTACAAGATTATGAGGGACACGGACAGAGTGGAGAGGGAACAACTGTTCCCCTTAGTTGAAGGGTCAGTTACGAGGGGACACAAGTTAAAAGTGAGGGTGGGAGGTTTAGGGGGGATGTGAGGAAAAGCTTTTTTACCCAGAGGGTGGTGAGGGTCTAGAATGCGCTGCCTGGGAGGGTGGTGGAGGGGGGATGCCTCACATCCTTTAAAAGGTACCTGGATGAGTACTTGGCACATCATCACATTCAGGGCTATGGACCGAGTGCTGGGAAATGGGATTAGGTGGGCAGGCAGGGCCTTTCATGTACCTGTGCAGACTAGATGGGCTGAAGGGCCTCTTCTGCATCATGGTAATCTGTGATTCTGTGTGATTTTTGCTGTTTGCAATCGCACTGCATAAAGAAATTTACAAGGTTTAATCTTTTCAAACCAGTCCATGGATATACACTGAGAGCACCACTCACATTCAGCACAGTAAGAAGTCTCATAACACCAGACTAAAGTCCAACAGGTTTATTTGGTAGCACGAGCTTTCAGAGCACTGCCCCTTCATCAGGTGAGTGGCTGAAGAGCAGTGCTCCAAAAGCTCGTGCTACCAAATAAACCAGTTGGATGGACTTTAACCTGGTGTTGTGAGACTTACTGTGTTTACCCCAGTCCAACGCCGGCATCTCCACATCATTAATTAAGGAAAAACTGTTAAATCAAAAGTCAGAAGCTTCACATTGAGGCTGAGGCTGGAACTGTACCAGCTCACCTGCCATGGAAATTTCCATTGGCCTTGGGAGGGATCTCTTCTGAGCGAGGTCATGAAATCCACCTATAGTCTCTACTTACAGTGAAACACTAAATGGGGGTGTGAGGTGGTCTGTGTACATGCAGAACACTCCCAGTCTGCGTACGTGCAGAACACTCCCAGTCTGCGTACGAGCAGAACACTCCCTGTCTGCGTACATGCAGAACACTACCAGTCTGCGTACGAGCAGAACACTCCCTGTCTGCGTACGAGCAGAACACTCCCTGTCTGCGTACATGCAGAAAACTCCCAGTCTGCGTACGTGCAGAACACTACCAGTCTGCGTACGTGCAGAACACTCCCAGTCTGCGTACGAGCAGAACACTCCCTGTCTGCGTACGTGCAGAAAACTCCCAGTCTGCGTACGTGCAGAACACTCCCAGTCTGCGTACGTGCAGAACACTCCCTGTCTGTGTACATGCAGAACACTCCCAGTCTGCGTACGAGCAGAACACTCCCTGTCTGCGTACATGCAGAAAACTCCCAGTCTGCGTACGTGCAGAACACTCCCAGTCTGCGTACGTGCAGAACACTCCCTGTCTGCGTACATGCAGAACACTCCCAGTCTGCGTACGAGCAGAACACTCCCTGTCTGCGTACATGCAGAAAACTCCCAGTCTGCGTACGTGCAGAACACTCCCTGTCTGCGTACATGCAGAACCTTGTACTCGTTAGAGTTTAGAAGAATGAGGGGAGATCTCATTGAGACGTATAAGATGATGAATGGGATGGATAGGATAGAGGTGGAGAGACTCTTCCCGCTCAAAAAAGACAGTAGGACTAGGGGGCACAGCCTCAAGATAAAGGGGAGGCGGTTTAGAACGGAGTTGAGGAGGAACTTCTTCACTCAAAGGGTGGTGAATCTCTGGAATTCTCTGCCCGTTGAAGTGGTGGAGGCTGCCTCGCTAAATATTTTTAAGAAGCGGGTTGATGGGTTTTTGATAAGAGTAGGGATTAAGGGTTATGGGGAGAGGGCGGGAAAGTGGAACTGAGCCACGACAGATCAGCCATGATCTTATTGAATGGCGGGGCAGGCTCGAAGGGCTAGATGGCCTACTCCTGCTCCTATTTCTTATGTTCTTATGTTCACTCCCAGTCTGTGTACATGCAGAACACTCCCAGTCTGCGTACGTGCAGAACACTCCCAGTCTGTGTACGTGCTGCCCACTTCCAGTCTGTGTACATGCAGACCACTCCCTGTTGGCATATGTGCAGCCCACTCCCAGTCTGCGTACATGCAGAACACTGCCAGTCTGCATACGTGCAGAAGACTCCCTGTCTGTGTACGTGCAGCCCACTCCCTGTCTGCGTATGTGAAGCCCACTCCCTGTCTGCACAGGAAAGATCTGAGTCCCATTAGGAGCTGAAACTTCTGCCCTCCGCTCTGAACCAGGCCCAGGGCAGTGTGATTCACTCTGAACCGGGCCCAGGGCAGTGTAATTCACTCTGAACCGGGCCCAGGGCAGTGTGATTCACTCTGAACCGGGCCCAGGGCAGTGTGATTCACTCTGAACCGGGCCCAGGGCAGTGTGATTCACTCTGAACCGGGCCCAGGGCAGTGTGATTCACTCTGAACCGGGCCCAGGGCAGTGTGATTGACTCTGAACCGGGCCCAGGGCAGTGTGATTCACTCTGAACCGGGCCCAGGGCAGTGTGATTCACTCTGAACCGGGCCCAGGGCAGTGTGATTGACTCTGAACCGGGCCCAGGGCAGTGTGATTCACTCTGAACCGGGCCCAGGGCAGTGTGATTCACTCTGAACCGGGCCCAGGGCAGTGTGATTGACTCTGAACCGGGCCCAGGGCAGTGTGATTCACTCTGAACCGGGCCCAGGGCAGTGTGATTCACTCTGAACCGGGCCCAGGGCAGTGTGATTCACTCTGAACCGGGCCCAGGGCAGTGTGATTCACTCTGAACCGGGCCCAGGGCAGTGTGATTCACTCTGAACCGGGCCCAGGGCAGTGTGATTCACTCTGAACCGGGCCCAGGGCAGTGTGATTCACTCTGAACCGGGCCCAGGGCAGTGTGATTCACTCTGAATGCTCTCACAACGTACATGGGACATAACTCTCCAACATGTCTTCATTTATCACCAGAGTCACAGTAAATGATGGGAGACTGACAGACTGGCTGTAAACTACAAACCTGGTTTATTAATAAAGCAGCAAGAATCTACACTATTGATTTTATTGGGTAACGGTTATCTGATTGGGGCCAGCTCTGAGTAAAAACTCACCGCAGTTCCCACTCTGACCTCCAGGCAGGTGAAGTCACCCCATATATTTCCGCTGCTAGATCCCTGTCACTAGAGTCAATTTAACATGGCCAATCAACCTAACCCGCACATCTTTGGAGTGTGGGAGGAAACCGGAGCACTCGGACGAAACCCACGCAGACACGGGGAGAATGTGCAGGCTCCACACAGACAGTGACCTGAGCTAAGAATCGAACCCGGGTCCCTGGTGCTGTGAGGCAGCAATGCGAACCCACTGTGTCAGTGTGCGGCCTCACTGAATGTACAGGGGGTTGGAGGAGGTTAAAGAGAGTGTACAGGAACTGGAGGGGGTTGTGAGTGTGTACAGGAACTGGAGGAGGTTGTGAGTGTGTACAGGGACTGGAGGGGGTTGTGTGTGTACAGGGACTGGAGGAGGTTGTGAGTGTGTACAGGGACTGGAGGGGGTTGTGAGTGTGTACAGGGACTGGAGGGGGTTGTGAGTGTGTACAGGGACTGGAGGGGGTTGTGAGTGTGTACAGGGACTGGAGGGGGTTGTGAGTGTGTACAGGGACTGGAGGGGGTTGTGAGTGTGTACAGGGACTGGAGGGGGTTGTGTGTGTACAGGAACTGGAGGAGGTTGTGAGTGTGTACAGGGACTGGAGGAGGTTGTGAGTGTGTACAGGGACTGGAGGGGGTTGTGTGTGTACAGGAACTGGAGGAGGTTGTGAGTGTGTACAGGGACTGGAGGAGATTGTGAGTGTGTACAGGAACTGGAGGGGGTTGTGAGTGTGTACAGGAACTGGAGGAGGTTGTGAGTGTGTACAGGAACTGGAGGGGGTTGTGTGTGTACAGGAACTGGAGGAGGTTGTGAGTGTGTACAGGAACTGGAGGGGGTTGTGAGTGTGTACAGGAACTGGAGGGGGTTGTGAGTGTGTACAGGGACTGGAGGGGGTTGTGTGTGTACAGGAACTGAAGGAGGTTGTGAGTGTGTACAGGAACTGGAGGGGGTTGTGAGTGTGTACAGGAACTGGAGGAGGTTGTGAGTGTGTACAGGGACTGGAGGGGGTTGTGTGTGTACAGGGACTGGAGGAGGTTGTGAGTGTGTACAGGGACTGGAGGGGGTTGTGAGTGTGTACAGGGACTGGAGGGGGTTGTGAGTGTGTACAGGGACTGGAGGGGGTTGTGAGTGTGTACAGGGACTGGAGGAGGTTGTGAGTGTGTACAGGAACTGGAGGGGGTTGTGAGTGTGTACAGGAACTGGAGGAGGTTGTGAGTGTGTACAGGGACTGGAGGGGGTTGTGTGTGTACAGGGACTGGAGGAGGTTGTGAGTGTGTACAGGGACTGGAGGGGGTTGTGAGTGTGTACAGGGACTGGAGGGGGTTGTGAGTGTGTACAGGGACTGGAGGGGGTTGTGAGTGTGTACAGGGACTGGAGGAGGTTGTGAGTGTGTACAGGGACTGGAGGGGGTTGTGAGTGTGTACAGGGACTGGAGGGGGTTGTGTGTGTACAGGGACTGGAGGGGGTTGTGAGTGTGTACAGGGACTGGAGGGGGTTGTGTGTGTGTACAGGGACTGGAGGAGATTGTGTGTGTGTACAGGGACTGGAGGAGGTTTTGAGTGTGTACAGGGACTGGAGGAGATTGTGAGTGTGTACAGGGACTGGAGGAGGTTGTGAGTGTGTACAGGGACTGGAGGAGGTTGTGAGTGTGTACAGGGACTGGAGGAGATTGTGAGTGTGTACAGGGACTGGAGGGGGTTGTGAGTGTGTACAGGAACTGGAGGGGGTTGTGAGTGTGTACAGGGACTGGAGGAGATTGTGAGTGTGTACAGGGACTGGAGGAGGTTGTGAGTGTGTACAGGGACTGGAGGAGATTGTGAGTGTGTACAGGGACTGGAGGGGGTTGTGAGTGTGTACAGGGACTGGAGGGGGTTGTGAGTGTGTACAGGGACTGGAGGAGGTTGTGAGTGTGTACAGGAACTGGAGGAGGTTGTGAGTGTGTACAGGAACTGGAGGGGGTTGTGAGTGTGTACAGGGACTGGAGGAGGTTGTGAGTGTGTACAGGAACTGGAAGAGGTTGTGAGTGTGTACAGGGACTGGAGGGGGTTGTGAGTGTGTACAGGGACTGGAGGAGGTTGTGAGTGTGTACAGGGACTGGAGGAGGTTGTGAGTGTGTACAGGGACTGGAGGGGGTTGTGTGTGTACAGGGACTGGAGGAGGTTGTGAGTGTGTACAGAGACTGGAGGAGATTGTGAGTGTGTACAGGAACTGGAGGAGGTTGTGAGTGTGTACAGGGACTGGAGGGGGTTGTGAGTGTGTACAGGGACTGGAGGAGGTTGTGAGTGTGTACAGGGACTGGAGGAGGTTGTGAGTGTGTACAGGGACTGGAGGGGGTTGTGAGTGTGTACAGGAACTGGAGGGGGTTGTGAGTGTGTACAGGGACTGGAGGGGGTTGTGAGTGTGTACAGGGACTGGAGGAGGTTGTGAGTGTGTACAGGGACTGGAGGAGGTTGTGAGTGTGTACAGGGACTGGAGGGGGTTGTGAGTGTGTACAGGAACTGGAGGGGGTTGTGAGTGTGTACAGGGACTGGAGGGGGTTGTGAGTGTGTACAGGGACTGGAGGAGGTTGTGAGTGTGTACAGGGACTGAAGGAGGTTGTGAGTGTGTACAGGGACTGGAGGAGGTTGTGAGTGTGTATAGGGACTGGAGGAGATTGTGAGTGTGTACAGGGACTGGAGGAGGTTGTGAGTGTGTACAGGAACTGGAGGAGGTTGTGAGTGTGTACAGGGACTGGAGGGGGTTGTGAGTGTGTACAGGAACTGGAGGGGGTTGTGAGTGTGTACAGGAACTGGAGGGGGTTGTGAGTGTGTACAGGAACTGGAGGGGGTTGTGAGTGTGTACAGGGACTGGAGGAGGTTGTGAGTGTGTACAGGGACTGGAGGAGGTTGTGAGTGTGTACAGGGACTGGAGGGGGTTGTGAGTGTGTACAGGGACTGGAGGGGGTTGTGAGTGTGTACAGGAACTGGAGGAGATTGTGAGTGTGTACAGGGACTGGAGGGGGTTGTGAGTGTGTACAGGGACTGGAGGGGGTTGTGAGTGTGTACAGGGACTGGAGGGGGTTGTGAGTGTGTACAGGAACTGGAGGGGGTTGTGAGTGTGTACAGGAACTGGAGGGGGTTGTGAGTGTGTACAGGAACTGGAGGGGGTTGTGAGTGTGTACAGGAACTGGAGGGGGTTATGTGTGTGTACAGGGACTGGAGGGGGTTGTGAGTGTGTACAGGAACTGGAGGGGGTTGTGAGTGTGTACAGGGACTGGAGGGGGTTGTGAGTGTGTACAGGGACTGGAGGAGGTTGTGAGTGTGTACAGGGACTGGAGGGGGTTGTGAGTGTGTACAGGGACTGGAGGAGGTTGTGAGTGTGTACAGGGACTGGAGGGGGTTGTGAGTGTGTACAGGGACTGGAGGGGGTTGTGAGTGTGTACAGGAACTGGAGGGGGTTGTGAGTGTGTACAGGGACTGGAGGAGATTGTGAGTGTGTACAGGGACTGGAGGAGGTTGTGAGTGTGTACAGGGACTGGAGGAGATTGTGAGTGTGTACAGGGACTGGAGGGGGTTGTGAGTGTGTACAGGGACTGGAGGGGGTTGTGAGTGTGTACAGGGACTGGAGGAGGTTGTGAGTGTGTACAGGAACTGGAGGAGTTTGTGAGTGTGTACAGGAACTGGAGGGGGTTGTGAGTGTGTACAGGGACTGGAGGAGGTTGTGAGTGTGTACAGGAACTGGAAGAGGTTGTGAGTGTGTACAGGGACTGGAGGGGGTTGTGAGTGTGTACAGGGACTGGAGGAGGTTGTGAGTGTGTACAGGGACTGGAGGAGGTTGTGAGTGTGTACAGGGACTGGAGGGGGTTGTGTGTGTACAGGGACTGGAGGAGGTTGTGAGTGTGTACAGAGACTGGAGGAGATTGTGAGTGTGTACAGGAACTGGAGGAGGTTGTGAGTGTGTACAGGGACTGGAGGGGGTTGTGAGTGTGTACAGGGACTGGAGGAGGTTGTGAGTGTGTACAGGGACTGGAGGAGGTTGTGAGTGTGTACAGGGACTGGAGGAGATTGTGAGTGTGTACAGGAACTGGAGGGGGTTGTGAGTGTGTACAGGGACTGGAGGGGGTTGTGAGTGTGTACAGGGACTGGAGGAGGTTGTGAGTGTGTACAGGGACTGGAGGAGGTTGTGAGTGTGTACAGGGACTGGAGGGGGTTGTGAGTGTGTACAGGAACTGGAGGGGGTTGTGAGTGTGTACAGGGACTGGAGGGGGTTGTGAGTGTGTACAGGGACTGGAGGAGGTTGTGAGTGTGTACAGGGACTGAAGGAGGTTGTGAGTGTGTACAGGGACTGGAGGAGGTTGTGAGTGTGTATAGGGACTGGAGGAGATTGTGAGTGTGTACAGGGACTGGAGGAGGTTGTGAGTGTGTACAGGAACTGGAGGGGGTTGTGAGTGTGTACAGGAACTGGAGGGGGTTGTGAGTGTGTACAGGAACTGGAGGAGGTTGTGAGTGTGTACAGGGACTGGAGGGGGTTGTGAGTGTGTACAGGAACTGGAGGGGGTTGTGAGTGTGTACAGGAACTGGAGGGGGTTGTGAGTGTGTACAGGAACTGGAGGGGGTTGTGAGTGTGTACAGGGACTGGAGGAGGTTGTGAGTGTGTACAGGGACTGGAGGAGGTTGTGAGTGTGTACAGGGACTGGAGGGGGTTGTGAGTGTGTACAGGGACTGGAGGGGGTTGTGAGTGTGTACAGGAACTGGAGGAGATTGTGAGTGTGTACAGGGACTGGAGGGGGTTGTGAGTGTGTACAGGGACTGGAGGGGGTTGTGAGTGTGTACAGGGACTGGAGGGGGTTGTGAGTGTGTACAGGAACTGGAGGGGGTTGTGAGTGTGTACAGGAACTGGAGGGGGTTGTGAGTGTGTACAGGAACTGGAGGGGGTTGTGAGTGTGTACAGGAACTGGAGGGGGTTATGTGTGTGTACAGGGACTGGAGGGGGTTGTGAGTGTGTACAGGAACTGGAGGGGGTTGTGAGTGTGTACAGGGACTGGAGGGGGTTGTGAGTGTGTACAGGGACTGGAGGAGGTTGTGAGTGTGTACAGGGACTGGAGGGGGTTGTGAGTGTGTACAGGGACTGGAGGAGGTTGTGAGTGTGTACAGGGACTGGAGGGGGTTGTGAGTGTGTACAGGGACTGGAGGAGATTGTGAGTGTGTACAGGGACTGGAGGAGGTTGTGAGTGTGTACAGGGACTGGAGGAGGTTGTGAGTGTGTACAGGAACTGGAGGAGGTTGTGAGTGTGTACAGGGACTGGAGGAGGTTGTGAGTGTGTACAGGAACTGGAGGAGGTTGTGAGTGTGTACAGGGACTGGAGGAGGTTGTGAGTGTGTACAGGAACTGGAGGAGGTTGTGAGTGTGTACAGGGACTGGAGGAGGTTGTGAGTGTGTACAGGAACTGGAGGAGGTTGTGAGTGTGTACAGGGACTGGAGGGGGTTGTGAGTGTGTACAGGGACTGGAGGGGGTTGTGAGTGTGTACAGGGACTGGAGGAGGTTGTGAGTGTGTACAGGGACTGGAGGGGGTTGTGAGTGTGTACAGGAACTGGAGGAGGTTGTGAGTGTGTACAGGGACTGGAGGAGGTTGTGAGTGTGTACAGGGACTGGAGGGGGTTGTGAGTGTGTACAGGGACTGGAGGGGGTTGTGAGTGTGTACAGGGACTGGAGGAGATTGTGAGTGTGTACAGGGACTGGAGGAGGTTGTGAGTGTGTACAGGGACTGGAGGGGGTTGTGAGTGTGTACAGGAACTGGAGGAGGTTGTGAGTGTGTACAGGGACTGGAGGAGGTTGTGAGTGTGTACAGGGACTGGAGGGGGTTGTGAGTGTGTACAGGGACTGGAGGAGGTTGTGAGTGTGTACAGGGACTGGAGGAGGTTGTGAGTGTGTACAGGGACTGGAGGAGGTTGTGAGTGTGTACAGGGACTGGAGGAGGTTGTGAGTGTGTACAGGGACTGGAGGGGGTGAAGATTAAGTGTGTTTGTGGAGAACAAGTAGCTACAGATTCCCACCAATCCTGACCATGTCTTCCGCTGCCTACCTGGGTTCGAGGCTCGGAGTTTCTCACTAAACGTCTCTCTGGTGAGCCTGCTTTTTCCGGCTAAGATGCTCCTTAAACATCTCTGTTTGAAAATGCTGCCGATTATCTGAGCAAATTCCCTCGCTGTGTCAATCTTTGTTGGGTAATCACTCCTGGGAAACGTGTGGAACGATTTAGGTGCTGCACGAATACAGGAAAATGTGAAATAACAACCGTCTGTTCAAACAGCCGGTGAATGAAACAGGAGGCGAGCATGACGGGCGATGTGTGGGGTTGAAGGGCGGCGCGTGTCAGTTAGTGAGTGAGAAACAGGTGGTGAGCATGACAGGTGGTGAGTGTGACTGTCAGTGTGTATCTGTGACAGACGGTGAGGGTGACAGTCAGTGTGTATCTGTGACAGGCGGTGAGGGTGACAGTCAGTGTATATCTGTGACAGGCGGTGAGTGAGAGACAGGCAATGAGTGTGACAAGCAATGAGTGTGACAGTCAGTGTGTGTCTGTGACAGGTGGTGAGTGAGAGACAGGCGGTGAGTGTGACAGTCAGTGAGTATGACAGGCAGTGTGTGACAGGCGGTGAGTGTGACAGGCGGTGAGTGTGACAGGCAGTGGGTGTGATAGGTGGTGAGTGTGACAGGCAGTGAGTGTGACAGGCAGTGAGTATGACAGGCAGTGAGTATGACAGGCAGTGAGTATGACAGGCAGTGAGTATGACAGGCAGTGAGTATGACAGGCAGTGTGGGGCAGGCGGTGAGTGTGACAGGCAGTGAGTGTGACAGGCGGTGTGTGACAGGCAATGAGTGTGACAGGTGGTGAGTGTGACAGGCAGTGAGTATGACAGGCAGTGAGTATGACAGGCAGTGAGTATGACAGGCAGTGAGTATGACAGGCAGTGTGGGGCAGGCGGTGAGTGTGACAGGCAGTGAGTGTGACAGGCGGTGTGTGACAGGCAATGAGTGTGACAGGTGGTGAGTGTGACAGGCAGTGAGTGTGACAGGCGGTGTGTGGCAGGCGGTGAGTGTGACAGGCAGTGAGTGTGACAGGCAGTGAGTGTGACAGGCAGTGAGTGTGACAGGCAGTGAGTGTGACAGGCAGTGAGTGTGACAGGCAGTGAGTGTGACAGGCGGTGTGTGCCTGTGACAGGCAGTGAGTGTACAGTGTGATGAGTGCACATAGTTTTCCAGTGTTACATTATCTGAACACTGCAATAGATCAACAACAACCCTGAAGGGGTTAAATCGGCCTGGACCTTTCACGGTGGCTAACTGGCTTTGAAGAAGAGTTGCTTCATCGGAGTGCAATGTATGGCCCCAGTGTACAAATCCGTGATGACGCCTCTCCCAGTCACTCTGTCACAGGTTAACACATCAAGTGTCACTCCCATCACTTCTCATTGCCTTGTTTTGGGCACAGTATCTTGTAGGCCACAGTGTAGGCTTGTACATACACACGCAGCTGGTTAATCCTACACAGGGGACACAAGAAGGACAATTAACTCACCATGAATCAGGCTGTTATCATACGAGCTACACGGTAAAAATAATCTGACAGGAACCTGGCGCAGAAGAGGCCATTCAGCCCATCCTGTCTGTGCTGACAGAAACATCTGAACTCCCACCTAATCCCACCTGCCAGCACTTGGCCCATAGCCCTGAATGTGATGACGTGCCAAGTGCTCACCCACAATGATGTGAGGCAAGGTCACCTTCTCTAACTCTACTGATACCGGGCTGGGGTCTCCGGGCTGGGGTCTCCGGGCTGGGGTCAGCGGGCTGGGGTCTCCGGGCTGGGGTCAGCGGGCTGGGGTCTCCGGGCTGGGGTCACTGGGCTGGGGTCAGCGGGCTGGGGTCTCCGGGCTGGGGTCTCCGGGCTGGGGTCACTGGGCTGGGGTCTCCGGGCTGGGGTCTCCGGGCTGGGGTCAGCGGGCTGGGGTCTCCGGGCTGGGGTCAGCGGGCTGGGGTCTCCGGGCTGGGGTCACTGGGCTGGGGTCAGCGGGCTGGGGTCACCCGGCTGGGGTCACCGGGCTGGGGTCTCCGGGCTGGGGTCAGCGGGCTGGGGTCTCCGGGCTGGGGTCACCCGGCTGGGGTCTCCGGGCTGGGGTCAGCGGGCTGGGGTCTCCGGGCTGGGGTCAGTGGGCTGGGGTCTCCGGGCTGGGGTCACCGGGCTGGGGTCTCCGGGCTGGGGTCAGCGGGCTGGGGTCACTGGGCTGGGGTCACTGGGCTGGGGTCAGCGGGCTGGGGTCTCCGGGCTGGGGTCACTGGGCTGGGGTCACTGGGCTGGGGTCTCCGGGCTGGGGTCACTGGGCTGGGGTCTCCGGGCTGGGGTCTCCGGGCTGGGGTCAGCGGGCTGGGGTCTCCGGGCTGGGGTCACTGGGCTGGGGTCAGCGGGCTGGGGTCTCCGGGCTGGGGTCTCCGGGCTGGGGTCACTGGGCTGGGGTCAGCGGGCTGGGGTCACCCGGCTGGGGTCACCGGGCTGGGGTCTGCGGGCTGGGGTCAGCGGGCTGGGGTCTCCGGGCTGGGGTCACCGGGCTGGGGTCTCCGGGCTGGGGTCAGCGGGCTGGGGTCACCCGGCTGGGGTCAGTGGGCTGGGGTCAGCGGGCTGGGGTCTCCGGGCTGGGGTCAGTGGGCTGGGGTCAGCGGGCTGGGGTCTCCGGGCTGGGGTCTCCGGGCTGGGGTCAGCGGGCTGGGGTCAGCGGGCTGGGGTCTCCGGGCTGGGGTCAGCGGGCTGGGGTCACCCGGCTGGGGTCACCGGGCTGGGGTCACCCGGCTGGGGTCAGTGGGCTGGGGTCAGCGGGCTGGGGTCACCCGGCTGGGGTCTCCGGGCTGGGGTCTCCGGGCTGGGGTCAGCGGGCTGGGGTCAGCGGGCTGGGGTCACCCGGCTGGGGTCACCCGGCTGGGGTCTCCGGGCTGGGGTCTCCGGGCTGGGGTCACCGGGCTGGGGTCTCCGGGCTGGGGTCAGCGGGCTGGGGTCACCCGGCTGGGGTCTCCGGGCTGGGGTCTCCGGGCTGGGGTCTCCGGGCTGGGGTCAGTGGGCTGGGGTCAGCGGGCTGGGGTCTCCGGGCTGGGGTCTCCGGGCTGGGGTCTCCGGGCTGGGATCAGCGGGCTGGGGTCTCCGGGCTGGGGTCTCCGGGCTGGGGTCACCGGGCTGGGGTCAGCGGGCTGGGGTCTCCGGGCTGGGGTCACCGGGCTGGGTCTCCGGGCTGGGGTCACCGGGCTGGGGTCAGTGGGCTGGGGTCAGCGGGCTGGGGTCAGTGGGCTGGGGTCAGCGGGCTGGGGTCAGTGGGCTGGGGTCTCCGGGCTGGGATCAGCGGGCTGGGGTCTCCGGGCTGGGTTCTCCGGGCTGGGGTCACCGGGCTGGGGTCAGTGGGCTGGGGTCTCCGGGCTGGGATCAGCGGGCTGGGGTCTCCGGGCTGGGTTCTCCGGGCTGGGGTCACTGGGCTGGGGTCTCCGGGCTGGGGTCTCCGGGCTGGGGTCTCCGGGCTGGGGTCTCCGGGCTGGGGTCAGCGGGCTGGGGTCTCCGGGCTGGGGTCAGCGGGCTGGGGTCTCCGGGCTGGGGTCACCGGGCTGGGGTCACCGGGCTGGGGTCAGCGGGCTGGGAAGTTCAGTGAGCTGCGGGACCAGAGTCAGTAGGAGTGAAGTTTCCCGGGTGAACTGTGAATCCCGGCTTCATTTGTTCCCTCAGAAGAACAAACACCTCTGGCCCAACCACCCACAGCCCACCTTCCCCCGGAACCCCCTCCCCAACTATATCAGCACTGTGAGACAGTGAGGTGGGGGGGGGCTACAGAAGGACTTGGACAGGCTAGCAAATTAGACAAGGAAGTGGCAGATGGAATACAGTGTGGGAAAGTCTGAGGTTACACATTTTGGGAGGAAGAATAGAGACACAGACTATTTTTTAAATGGGGAGAAAATTCAGAAACTGGGGGCCTGATTCACCCATCGTGGTTTTTCTGGTGTGAGAATGGCAGGTTGGCCATTTCCCAGGAACGCCTGTGCATCTCCCAGAGCTGGAGAACAGTCACAGTCAGGTTCACACTGCAAACCGGCAGGAAGAGATTTAAATCTTTTTAAAATGTATTTTAAATCTATTTTATATCTGATTATCGGCTCGGAACTTGCCGTTCCTGAGTGGATCTCCCACACCGCAGGGGGTTCTTCACTCTGGCAGGGTTTAGAGAGCTCCCCACATTCAGGGAACTAGTGGGAGACCCCGCATCGGGGTAGGCATCGGGGCCCCCCAGGGGGTCAGGCAGTCGGGGGGGGGGGGGGGTGCCCTGTGGGCATGGGCACCCTGGTAGTGCCAGCCTATGACCCCTAGCACTGCTGAAGGGGCAAAGTGCCCGTGCCCAGAGGACACCTTAGCACTGCCCACCGGACATTGGACAGTGCGAAGGAGGTGGGGCCCATTGTGGGCACGGCCTAGGGGCAATTGCAGGGGGGTGGGAAACCCTGCTGCCACAGGATCGGTCTGGGCTGGAGGAAGGTCAGTAATTGGGACAGGCTGGAGGGGAGGGGGTCTACCAGGGTTGGAGGGGTGTGGGGGGAATCGCCATTACTGAAGGGTGGTGCCTGGACATCAGGGCACTCCGGGGCGGAGCTGGCCCGGGAATTGTGGGGGCCGTGATCACACCAGTGACCTAGGCAGGAAAAGGGATGGGGATATAAGGCAGAAATTCAGGGAGTTAGGATGGAAGCTTAGAGCTAGAACAAACAGAGTTGTTACCTCTGGTTTGTTACCTGTGCCACGTGCTAGCGAGGAGAGGAATAGGGAGAGAGAGCAGTTGAACACATGGCTACAGGGATGGTGCAGGAGGGAGGGATTCAGATACCTGGATAATTGGGGCTCGTTCTGGAGTAGGTGGGACCTCTACAAACGGGATGGTCTTCACCTGAACCAGAGGGGTACCCATATCCTGGGGGGGGAATTTGTTAATGCTGTTCGGGAGGGTTTAAACTAATTCAGCAGGGGGATGGGAACCTGAATTGTAGCTCCATTATACAGGAGGTTGAGAGCAGTGAGGTCATGAATGAGGTTTCAAGGTCGCAGGAGTGTACCAGCAGGCAGGAGGGTGGTTTGAAGTGTGTCTACTTCAGCGCCAGGAGATCCAGAATAAGGTGGGTGGACTTGCAGCATGGGTTGGTACCTGGGACTTCGATGTTGTGGCCATTTCAGAGACATGGATAGAGCAGGGACAGGAATGGTTGCTGCAGGTTCCGGGGTTTAGGTGTTTCAGTAAGATCAGAGAAGGTGGTAAAAGAGGGGGAAATGTGGCATTGTTAGTCAGGGACAGTATTACGGTGGCAGAAAGGAGGTTTGATGACGACTCGTCTACTGAGGTAGTATGGGCTGAGATTAGAAACAGGAAAGGAGAGGTCACCCTGCTGGGAGTTTTCTATCGACCTCCGAAAAGGTCCAGAGATATAGAGGAAAGGATTGCAAAGATGATTCTGGATAGGTGCAAAAGTAACAGGGTAGTTGTTATGGAGGATTTTAACTTTACAAATATTGACTGGAAACGCTATAGTTCGAATACTTTAGATGGGTCAGTTTTTGTCCAATGTGTGCAGGAAGGTTTCCTGACACAGTATGTAGATAGGCCAACAAGAGGTGAGGCTACATTGGATTTGGGTAATGAACCAGACCAGGTGTTAGACTTGGAGGTAGGTGAGCACTTTGGTGATAGTGACCACAATTTGGTTATGTTTACTTTAGTGATGGAAAGGATTGGGTATATACCGCAGGGGAAGAGTTATAGCCGGGGGAAAGGAAATTATGATGTGATTAGGTGAGATTTAGGATGCTTAGGATGTGGAAGGAAACTGCAGGGGATGGGAACAATTGAAATGTGGAGCTTGTTCAAGGAGCAGCTACTGTGAGTCCTTGGTAAGTTTATATCTATCAGGCAGGGAGGAAGTGGTTGAGCGAGGGAACTGTGGTTTACTAAAGAAGTTGAATCTCTTGTGAAGAGGAAGAAGGAGATTTATGTAAAGATGAGATGTGAAGGCTCAGTTAGGGCACTGGAGAGTTACAAATTAGCCAGGAAGGAGTTAAAGAGAGAGCTAAGAAGAGCCAGGAGGGGACATGAGAAGTCTTTGGCAGGTAGGATAAAGGAAAACCCTAAAGCTTTCTATAGGTATGTCAGCAATAGAAGAATGACTTGGATAAGATTAGGGCTAGTCAAGGGCAGTAGTGGGAAGTTGTACGTGGAATCTGAAGAGATAGGAAAGGTGCTATAATAACCAGGGTTGTCACTTTGGAAGGACAAACCAAAGTAGAACGTACAGGCTAAATGGCAGGACTCTGGAGAGTGCAGTTGAACAGAGGGATCTGGGAATACAGGTACAGAATTCCTGAGAAGTGACGTCACAGGTGGATAGGGTCGTAAAGAGTGCTTTTGGTACATTGGCCTTTCTAAATCAAAGTATTGATTATAAGAGTTGGAATGTTATGGTGAGGTTGTATAAGACATTGGTGAGGCTGAATTTAGAGTATTGTGTACAGTTTTGGCCACCTAGTTACAGGAAGGATGCAAACAAGATTGAAAGAGTGCAGAGAAGGTTCACAAGGATGTTGCCGGGACTTGAGAAGCTGAGTTACAGAGAGAGATTGAATAGATTAGGACTTTATTCCCTGGAGCGTAGAAGAATGAAGGGAGATTTGATAGAGGTGTATAAAATTATGATGGGTATAGATAGAGTGAGTGCAAGCAGGCTTTTTCCACTGGGGCTAGGGGAGAAAAAAAACCAGAGGGCATGGGTTAAGGGTGAAGGGGGAAAAGTTTAAAGCGAATATTAGGGGGGGCTTCTTCACACAGAGAGTGGTGGGAGTGTGGAATGAGCTGCCGGATAAAGCAGTAAATGCGGGGTCACTTTTAACATTTAAGAAAAACTTGGATGAGAAGGGTGTGGAGGGATATGGTCCAAGTGCAGGTATGGTCCGTCATCAAAGAAGAAATAGCGAGGCACCTAGAGAAGAATGGTTTGATCGAGCAGACGCAGCACGGATTTGTTTCGGGGAAGTCGTGTTTGACGAATTTATTGGAATTCTATGAGAACATAAGAACATAAGAAATAGGAGCAGGAGTAGGCCATCTAGCCCTTCGCGCCTGCCCCGCCATTCAATAAGATCATGGCTGATCTGTCGTGGCTCAGTTCCACTTTCCCGCCCTCTCCCCATAACCCTTAATCCCCTCTCTTATCAAGAACCCATCAACCTGCGTCTTAAAAATATTTAGCGAGGCAGCCTCCACCACTTCAACGGGCAGAGAATTCCAGAGATTCACCACCCTTTGAGTGAAGAAGTTCCTCCTCAACTCCGTTCTAAACCGCCTCCCCTTTATCTTGAGGCTGTGCCCCCTAGTCCTACTGTCTTTTTTGAGCGGGAAGAGTCTCTCCACCTCTATCCTATCCATCCCATTCATCATCTTATACGTCTCAATGAGATCTCCCCTCATTCTTCTACGAGGATGTGACTAGTGCGGTAGACAGAAGGGAACAGGTGGATGTGGTGTTTTTAGATTTCCAAAAGGCGTTTGATAAGGTGCCGCACAAAAGGTTGCTTCAGAAGGTTAGGGTGCATGGAGTTGGGGGTAAGGTATTAGTGTGGATAGAGGATTGGTTGTCTAATAGGAGGCAGAGAGTTGGTATCAATGGGTGCTATTCTGATTGGCGGTTGGTGACTAGTGGAGTGCCCCAGGGATCGGTGCTGGGGCCTCAGCTATTTACCATTTATATAGATGATCTGGAGGAGGGAGCTGAGTGTAGGGTGATGAAATTTGCTGATGACACAAAGATGAGTGGAAAAGCAAACTGTGCGGAGGGTGTGGAGAGTCTGCAGGGGGATCTGGATAGGCTGAGCGAGTGGGCGAGGACCTGGCAGATGGAGTATAATGTTAGCAAGTGTGAGGTTATCCACTTTGGCAGGAATAATAGTAGGAGGGATTACTATTTAAAGGGTGAAAAGCTGCAGCATGCTACGGTGCAGAGAGACCTGGGGGTCCTTTGTGCACGAGTCGCAAAAACCCAGTCTGCAGGTGCAGTAGGTGATCAAGAAGGCGAATGGGATGCGGGCCTTTATAGCGAGGGGGATTGAATATAAAAGTAGGGAGGTCTTGCTGCAACTGTACAGGGCACTGGTGAGGCCGCAGCTGGAGTACTGTGTGCAGTTTTGGTTGCCGCACTTGCGCAAGGATATTTTGACCTTGGAGGGAGTGCAGAGGAGGTTCACTAGGCTGATACCGGAGATGAGGGGGTTGGACTATGAAGAGAGACTAAATAGAGCGGGTCTGTACTCAGAGTTTAGAAGGATGAGGGGGGATCTTATAGAGACGTATAAGATAATGAAAGGGATGGATAGGGTAGAGGTAGAGAGATTCTTCCCGCTCAGAAAGGACAGCAGGACTAGAGGGCACAGCCTCAAGATAAAGGGGGGGCGGTTTAGAACGGAGTTGAGGAGGAACTTCTTTGCTCAAAGGGTGGTGAATCTCTGGAATTCTCTGCCCGTTGATGTGGTAGAGGCTACCTCGCTAAATATATTTAAGTCACGGGTAGATAGGTTTCTGACAGACAAGGGAATTAAGGGTTATGGAGAGAAAGCGGGAAAGTGGAACTGAGCCACTTCAGATCAGCCATGATCTTACTGAATGGCGGGGCAGGCTCGAGGGGCGAGATGGCCTACTCCTGCTCCTATTTCTTATGTTCTTATGTCAGTGGGACGAGGCAAAAACTGGTTTGGCACAGACAAGAAGGGCCAAAAGGCCTGTTTCTGAGCTGTAATGTTCTATGGTTCTAAGGTTCTAAATGAATATTTTTCCTCAGTATTCACACAGGAAAAAGACAATGTTGTCGAGAAGAATACTGATATTCAGGCTATTAGACTAGACTGGATTGAGATTCATAAGGAGGAGGTGTTAGCAATTCTGGAAAGTGTGAAAATAGATAAGTCCCCTGGGCCAGATGGGATTTACCCTAGGATTCTCTGGGAGGCTAGGGAGAGATTGCAGAGCCTTTGGCTTTGATCTTCATGTCATCATTGGCTACAGGTATAGTGCTGGAAGACTGGAGGATAGCAAGTGTTGTCCCCTTGTTCAAGAAGGGGAGCAGAGACAACCCTGGTTATTATAGACCGGTGAACCTTACTTCTGCTGTGGGCAAAGTTTTGGAAAGGATTAAAAGAGATAGGATTTATAATCATCTAGAAAGGAATAGTTTGATTAGGGATAGTCAGCACGGTTTTGTGAAGGGTAGGTTGTGCCTCACAAAGCTTATTGAGTTCTTTGAGAAGGTGATGAAGAGATGAATGAGGGTAAAGCAGTTGATGTGGTGTACATGGATTTCAGTAAAGTGTTTGATAAGGTTCCCCACGGTAAGCTATTGGAGAAGATATGGAGGCATGGGATTGAGGGTGATTTAGCAGTTTGGATCAGGAATTGGCTAGTTGTCAGAAGACAGAGGGTGGTGGTTGATGGGAAATATTCAACCTGGAGTTCAGTTACAAGTGGGGTACCTCAGGGATCTGTTTTGGGGCCACTGCTGTTTGTCATTGTTATAAATGACCTGGATGAGGGTGTAGAAGGATGGGTTAGTAAATTTGTGGATGACACTAAAGTTGGAGTTGTGGACAGTGTGGAAGGACGTTGCAGGTTACAGAGGGACATAGATAAGCTGCAGAGCTGGGCCGTGAGGTTCTATGATCCTATGACTTTGCAGTCCTTGTTCAAGATTCTCATAAGGTTAACGTGCAGGTTCAGTCAGCAGTTAGGAAGGCAAATGCAATGTCAGCATTCATGTCGAGAGGGCTAGAATACAAGAGCAGGGATGTACTTCTGAGGCTGGAGAAGGCTGCAGCTGGAGTACTGTGTGCAGTTTTGGTCGCCGCACTTGCACAAGGATATTTTGGCCTTGGAGGGAGTGCAGAGGGGGTTCACTAGGCTGATACCGGAGATGAGGGGGTTGGACTATGAAGAGAGACTAAATAGACTGGGTCTGTACTCATTGGAGTTTAGAAGGATGAGGGGGGATCTTATAGAGACGTATAAGATAATGAAGGGGATGAATAGGGTAGAGGTAGAGAGATTCTTCCCGCTCAGAAAGGACAGTAGGACTAGAGGGCACAGCCTCAAGATAAGGGGGGGGTGTAGTTTAGATCGGAGTTGAGGAGGAACTTCTTCACTCAAAGGGTGGTGAATCTCTGGAATTCTCTGCCCGTTGAAGTGGTGGAGGCTGCCTCGCTAAATATATTTAAGTCACGGGTAGATAGGTTTTTGGTAGACAAGGGAATTAAGGGTTATGGGGAGAGGGCGGGAATGTGGAACTGATCCACTTCAGATCAGCCATGATCTTATTGAATGGCGGGGCAGGCTCGAAGGGCTAGATGGCATACTCCTGCTCCTACTTCTTATGTTCTTACGGATAAGGCTCTGGTCAGACCCCATCTGGAGTACTGTGAGCAGTTTTGGGCGCAATACCTAAGGAAGGATGTGCTGGCCTTCCAGAAAGGGTCCAGAGGAGGATCACAAGAATGTTCCCATGAATGAAGGGTTGATCATATCAGGAGTGGTTGAGGACTCTGGGTCTGTACTCAATGGAATTTAGAAGGATGGAGGGGAGGAATCTTATTGAAACTTACAGGATATTGCAAAGCCTGGATAGAGTGGACAAGGAGAGGATGTTTCCACTAGTAGGAAAAACTAGAACCAGAGGGCACAACCTCAGGCTAAAGGAACGATCCTTTAAAACAGAGATGAGGAGGAATTTCTTCTTCCAGAGAGTGGGGAATCTGTGGAACTCTTTGCCGCAGAGGGCTGTGGAGGCCGGGTCACAGAGTGTCTTTAAGACAGAGATAGATAGGTTCTTGATTAATAAGGGGATCAGGGGTTATGGGGAAAAGGCAGGAGAATGGGGATGAGAAAAATATCAGCCATGATTGAATGGCGGAGCAGACTCGATGGGCCGAGTGGCCTAATTCTGCTCCTATGTCTTAAGGAAAATGTACTTGATCTCCATTTTTAAAGAACCTTTTATTAAAATATTTCTAAACAATGCATGGACATTGCTGATGCGGTCAGGATTTATTACCCATCCCTAATTGCCCCTTCAGAAGGTGGTGGTGAGCTGCCTTCTTGAGCCGCTGCAGTCCCTGAGGAGCAGGTACACCCACAGTATACCTGCACCTCAGGTTCCGGAGGATTGGAGATGTGGTTCCTTTATTCAAGAAAGGGAGAAGAGATAGCCCAGGAAATTACAGACCAGTGAGTCTAACCTCAGTGGTTGGTAAATTCATGGAGAAGATCCTGAGAGGCAGGATTTATGAACATTTGGAGAGGTATAGTATGATCAAGAATAGTCAGCATGGCTTTGTCAAAGGCAGATCTTGCCTTATGAGCCTGATTGAGTTTTTTGAGAATGTGTCTAAACACATTGATGAAGGAAGGGAAGTAGATGTGGTTTATATGAACTTCAGCAAGGCATTTGATAAGGTATCCCATGCAAGGCTTATTGAGAAAGTGAGGGGGCATGGGATCCAAGGGGACATTGTTCTGTGGATCCAGAACTGGCTTGTCCACAGAAGGCAAAGAGTGGTTGTGGATGGGTCTTTTTCTGCATGGAGGTCAGTCACCAGTGGAGTGCTCCAGGGATCTGTTCTGGGACCCTTGCTGTTTGTGATTTTTATAAATGACCTGGATGAGGGAGTGGAGGGATGGGTTGGTAAGTTTGCTGATAACACGAAGGTTGGAGGTGTTGTGGATAGTGTGGAGGGATGTCAGAAGTTGCAACGAGACATTGATAGGATGCAAGGCTGGGTGAAGAAGTGACAGATGGAGTTCAAACCAGATAAGTGTGTGGTGATTCATTTTGGCAGGTCAAATAGGATGACAGGATATAATATTAAGGGTAAGACTCTTGGCAGTGTGGAAGATCAGAAGGATCCACTTCGATAATGTGACTGAACACATTGACGAAGGAAGTGCCGTGGACGTAGTGTACATGGACTTCAGCAAGGCGTTTGATAAGGTCCCCCATGCAAGACTTCTTGAGAAGGTGAGAGGGCATGGGATCCAAGGGCCTTTGGCCTTGTGGATCCAGAACTGGCTTGCCTGCAGAAGGCAGAGAGTGGTTGTGGATGGGGCTTTTTCTGAATGGAGGTCAGTCACCAGCGGAGTGCCTCAAGGATCTGTTCTGGGACCCTTGTTGTTTGTCATTTTCATAAATGACCTGGATGAGGAAGTGGAGGGATGGGTAAGTAAGTTCGCTGATGACACGAAGGTCGGTGGTGTTGTGGATGATCTGGAAGGATGGCAAAAGTTGCAGCAGGACATAGATAGGATGCAGGACTGGGCGGAGAAGTGGCAGATGGACTTCAACGCGGATAAATGTGTAGTCGTCCATTTTGGCAGAACCAACGGGATGAACGAGTACACTATCAAGGGCAGAAGTCTGAGTAGTGTTGAGGAGCAGAAGGATCTTGGGGTCCGGGTCCACAGGACTCTTAAATCGGCCTCGCAGGTGGAGGAGGTGGTCAAGAAGGCGTATGGTGTACTGGCCTTCATTAATCGAGGGATTGAGTTTAGGAGTCGGGAGGTAATGCTGCAACTTTATAAGACCCTTGTCAGGCCTCATTTGGAGTATTGTGCGCAGTTCTGGTCGCCTCACTATAGGAAAGATGTAGAAGCTATTGAAAGGGTGCAGAGGAGATTTACAAGGATGTTGCCTGGACTGGGAGGCATGCCTTATGAAGTTAGGTTGAGGGAGCTGGGACTCTTTTCCCTGGAGAGACGAAGGTTGAGAGGCGACCTGATAGAAGTTTACAAAATGTTGAGAGGAATAGATAGGGTGGACTCTCAGAGGCTATTTCCCCGGTTTGAAATGGTCGCTACGAGAGGACACAGATTTAAGGTGCGGGGAGGGAGGTTCAGAAGTGATGTTAGGGCTAAGTTTTTCACTCAGAGGGTGGTGAGTGAATGGAATCGGCTGCTGTCAGTGGTGGTGGAGGCGAACTCGCTGGGGTCTTTTAAAAGACTTCTGGATGAGTATATGGGGTTTAATGAGATTGAGGGTTATAGATAGGTCTGTAGGTTGGTAGGTGATGATGTGATCGGCGCAACTTGTGGGCCGAAGGGCCTGTTTGTGCTGTAGTGTTCTATGTTCTATGATCTTGTGCTCTGGGTTCATAGAACTCTCAAAACAGCTTCGCAGGTAGAGGATGTGGTTAAGAAGGCAAATGGTGTACCGGCCTTCATCAATCGAGGGATTGAGTTTAGGAGTTGGGAGATAATGTTGCAGCTGCATACAACCCTGGTCAGACCCCACTTGGAGTACTGTGCGCAGTTCTGGTCACCTCACTACAGGAAGGATGTAGAAGCCATAGGAAGGGTGCAGAGGAGATTTACAAGGATGTTGCCTGGATTGGGAGGCATGCCTTATGAGGATAGGTTGAGGGAGCTCGGCCTTTTCTCCTTGGAGAGACAAAGGATGAGAGGTGACCTGATAGAGGTTTATAAGATTTTGAGGGGTATAGATCAGGTGGATTCTCAGAGGCTTTTTCCACAAGAGGACACAGGTTTAGGGTGCTGGGGAGTAGGTACAGAGGAGATGTCAGGGGTAAGTTTTTCACTCAGAGGGTGGTGGGTGAGTGGAATGGGCTGCCGGCAGTGGTGGTGGAGGCGGATTCGATAGGGTCTTTTAAGAGACTTTTGGACAAGTACATGGGACTTGGTAAGATAGAGGGTTATAGGTAAGTCTAATAGGTAGGGAAATGTTTGGCACAACTTGTGGACCGAAGGGCCTGTTTGTGCTATAGTTTTTCTATGTTCTATGTTCACAGTGCTGTTAGGGAGGGAGTTCCAGGATTCTGACCCAGTGACAGTGAAGGAACGGCCGATATATTTCCAAATCAGGATAGTGAGTGACTCGGAGGGGAATCTCCAGGTGGGGGGTGTTCCCAGGTATCTGCTGCTCCTGTCCTTCTAGATGGAAGTGGTGGTGGGTTTGGAAGGTGCTGCCTAAGGAGCCTTGGTGAGTTGCTGCAGTGCATCTTGTAGATGGTACACACGGCTGTCACTGTGTGTTGGTGGTGGAGGGAGTGGATGTTTGTGGATGGGGTGCCAATCAAGTGGGGCTGCTTTATCCTGGATGGTGTTGAGCTTCTGGAATGTTGGAGCTGCACCCATCCAGGCAAGTGGGGAGTATTCCATCACACTGCTGGCCTGTACCTTGTAGACGGTGGACAGGTTTCGGGGAGTCAGGAGGTGAGTTCCTCATTGCAGGATTCCCAGCCTCTGACCTGCTCTGGTGGCCACAATATTTACATTGCTGGTCCAGTTCAGTTTCTGGTCAGTGAGAACCCCCAGGACATTGATAATAGAACATAGAACATAGAACATTACAGCGCAGAACAGGCCCTTCGGCCCACGATGTTGCGCCGACCAGTTAAAACAATGACCCACTAACCTAAACCAATCCCTTTTCGTCCATAAACCTATCCACGGATCTCTTAAACGCCCCCAAACTAGGCGCATTTACAACTGCAGCAGGCAGGGCATTCCAATCCCTCACCACCCTCTGGGTAAAGAACCTACCCCTGATATCCGTCCTATAACTACAATCCCCATTGATAATGGGGATTCAGTGATGGTAATGCCATTGGATGTCAAGGGGCAATGGTTAGAGTGTCTCTTATTGGTCATGGTCTTTGACTGGTATTTGTGTGGTGTGAATGTTACTGATACTTGTCAGCCCAAACCTGGATATTGTCCAGATCTTGTTGCATTTCCACACAGACTGCTTCAGTATCTGAGGAGTGGTGAATGGTGCTGAACACTGGGGATGTTTGCTGATGATTGAACAATCTGGGAGTGTTTGATGGGGACAGTGTAGAGGGAGCTTTACTCTGTATCTAACCCCGTGCTGTACCTGTCCTGGGAGTGTTTGATGGGGGACAGTGTAGAGGGAGCTTTACTCTGTATCTAACCCCGTGCTGTACCTGTCCTGGGAGTGTTTGATGGGGACAGCGTAGAGGGAGCTTTACTCTGTATCTAACCCCGTACTGTACCTGTCCTGGGAGTGTTTGATGGGGGACAGTGTAGAGGGAGCTTTACTCTGTATCTAACCCCGTGCTGTACCTGTCCTGGGAGTGTTTGATGGGGGGACAGTGTAGAGGGAGCTTTACTCTGTATCTAATCCCGTGCTGTACCTGTCCTGGGAGTGTTTGATGGGGACAGTGTCCATTACCTGTATTTGGTGCAGAGTTGGATACCGAGTGGTCCACACCTATCAGTGTAGCTTTCCCGAATTCCTCGCCGAGTGGCGCGTGCTGTGCTCACTGTCACCGTCACAATTGGGCAGGTGCTGTGGGGGTGGAGAGAGAGAGCAGTGTGAGCGCAGGCAGGTTTGGAGAGATTACCTGCCAAACACCCCCCCGTCCCACCCACCCCCCTGTCACTGCCACCCCCTCCCTCCTGTCACCTCCAACCCCACCCTCCATCACTGCCACCCCCACTTCCCAACCCCCAACTCAATCCCACCAACTCCGCCCTCCATCACTGCCACCCACACTCCATAACCCCCAACCCCCACCCCAACCCAATCCCACCAACCCCACCCTCCAGCACTGCCACCTACACTCCCCAACCCCCAACCCCATCCCCCACCCCAACCCAATCCCACCAACCCCACCCCCCATCACTGCCACCCCCACTCCCCAACCCCCAACCCCATTCCCCACCCCAACCCAATCCCACCCTCCAGCACTGCCACCCCCACTCCCCAACCCCCAACCCCATTCCCCACCCCAACCCAATCCCACCAACCCCACCTTCCAGCACTGCCACCCCCACTCCCCAACCCCCAACCCCATCCCCCACCCCAACCCAATCCCACCAACCCCACCCTCCAGCACTGCCACCCCCACTCCCCAACCCCATCCCCCACCCCAACCCAATCCCACCAACCCCACCCTCCATCACTGCCACCCACACTCTCCAACCCCCAACCCCATCCCCCACCCCAACCCCACCCTCCAGCACTGCCACCCACACTCCCCAACCCAATCCCACCAACCCCACCCCCCATCACTGCCACCCCCACTCCCCAACCCCCAACCCCATCCCAACCCAATCCCACCAACCCCACCCCCCATCACTGCCACCCCCACTCCCCAACCCCCAACCCCATTCCCCACCCCAACCCAATCCCACCAACCCCACCCTCCAGCACTGCCACCCCCACTCCCCAACCCCCAACCCCATCCCCCACCCCAACCCAATCCCACCAACCCCACCCTCCAGCACTGCCACCTACACTCCCCAACCCCCAACCCAATCCCACCAACCCCACCCTCCATCACTGCCACCCCCACTCTCCAACCCCCAACCCCATCCCCCACCCCAACCCAATCCCACCAACCCCACCCTCCATCACTGCCACCCCCACTCTCCAACCCCCAACCCCATCCCCCACCCCAACCCAATCCCACCAACCCCACCCTCCAGCACTGCCACCCACACTCCCCAACCCAATCCACCAACCCCACCCCCCATCACTGCCACCCCCACTCCCCAACCCCATACCCCATCCCCCACCCCAACCCAATCCCACCAACCCCACCCCCCATCACTGCCACCCCCACTCCCCAACCCCCAACCCCCAACCCCATCCCCCACCCCAACCCAATCCCACCAACCCCGCCCTCCATCACTGCCACCCCCACTCCCCAACCCCCAACCCCATTCCCCATCCAAACCCAATCCCACCCTCCATCACTGCCACCCCCACTTCCCAACCCCCACCCCAACCCCACCAATCCCACCCTCCATCACTGCCACCCCCACTTCCCAACTCCCACCCCCATCTCCAGCCCCCATACCCACCCCCACTCCAACCCCACCCCTGTCACTGTCACCCCCAAACTCCCAATCCCAGCCCCATCCCCAGCCTCATCTCTTACTCCCACCCCCTTCCCCACACCCATCCCCAGCCCACCCTGTGCCACCCCCATACAGGCAGGAAGAGGAAGAGCTCCTGCGAAGATAATTCAGGGAGTTCGCTGGGATTAGATTTGATTGGATTAGATTTATTATTGTCACATGTATTCACATACCAAAGAGGTGGATGGGGGCAAGGCAGTTGACGTGGTATATATGGATTTTAGTAAGGCGTTTGATAAGGTTCACCATGGAAGGCTTCTGCAGAAAGTGTAGATGTATGGGATTGGGGGTAATCTAGGAAATTGGATCAGGAATTGGCTATCAGATAGGAGACAGAGGGTGGTGGTTGATGGTAAATATTCGTCATGGAGTTCAGTTACGAGTGGTGTGCCTCAGGGATCTGTTTTGGGGCCACTGCTGTTTGTAATTTTTATTAATGATCTGGATGAGGGTATAGTTGGGTGGATTAGTAAATTTGCTGATGACAAGTCGGAGGTGTGGTAGATAGTGAGGAAGGGTGTCATAGTTTGCAGGGAGACAGACAAGTTACAGAGCTGGGCCGAGAGGTGGCAGATGGAGTTTAATGCAGAAAAGTGTGAGGTAATTCACTTTGGCAGGAATAACAGATGTGTCGAGTATAGGGCTAACGGGAGGACTCTGAATAGTGTGGATGAACAGAGGGATCTAGGTGTACGTGTACATAGATCCCTGAAAGTTGAGAATCAAGTAGATAGGGATAAAAGAACAAAAGAACAAAGAACAACCCAGCACGGGAAACAGGCCCTTCGGCCCAACGAGCCCGCGCCGCCGCATCACCCTACACCTATTCTACCCTGCATGTCTACGAATGGGACCCTACTCAGTCAGATTCAGGGAAGAAATAGTGTCAATTTGGTAGAAACCGATTAGCCTAAGAGCACATCTTTGGGGTGTGGGAGGAAACCGGAGCGCCCGGAGGAAACCCACGCAACCACAGGGAGAATGCGCAAACTCCCACAGACACAGGCCCAAATCCATGTATCTGCACAGCTAGCAGTGCTAGTCACTAAGCTGTTGCGGCGCCCGTCTACCGGTCCAGGATCAAGCACACACACCGACACGAAGTACTAGGCCACTCCTGGACTTCCAAGAGCAGCCCACGCACGACCCGCCGTGTGCATGCCCCTCGTTTGACACGAGGTGGACCTCCACCTGTGGAATAAAGACAAAAAATATTAATCTTACAGCCTGCCCTTCCGGTGTCTCCCGAGGTTTAACCCTATTTAATAGCCCCTACCATATCCCTCCATTCTCGTTTCACTCATGTGCCTATCTAACTGCATCTTAAACGAGTCCAACGTTCCTGCCTCCACCACCCTACTCGGTAGCGCATTCCAGACCCCCACAACTCTCTGCATAAAGAACCTTCTTCTTACCTCCAAATTATACCTCCCCCCCCTCACCCTTAAGTGATGACCTCTCGTGTTCGTACCCAGTCTAGGGAGCAGTCTCTCACTATTAACTCTATCTATTCCCTTCAGTATCTTATATACCTCTATCATGTCCCCTCTCAATCTCCGTCTTTCCAAGGAGAATAGCCCCAGTCTCTTCAATCTCTCCTCGTAACCCAGTCCCCCCATGCCAGGCAACATCCTGGTAAACCTCCTCTGCACCCTTTCCAGAGACTCCACGTCCTTCCGGTAGTAAGGTGACCAGAACTGGACGCAGTACTCCAAATGCGGTCTAACCAACGTTCTGTATAACTGAAGCATTAGACGGCAGCTTTTATACTCTAAGCCCCTTCCTATAAAGGCTAACATCCCATAAGCCTTCCTAACAACGTTCTCCACTTGTTTTAAGAAGGCATACGGTGTCTTGGCGTTTATTGGTAGGGGGATTGAATTTAGGAGTCGCAGCGTCATGTTACAACTGTACACAACTCTGGTGCGGCCGCACTTGGAGTACTGTGTGCAGTTCTGGTCCCCACATTATAGGAAGGATGTGGAGGCTTTGGAGAGGGTGCAGAGGAGGTTTACCAGGATGTTGCCTGGTATGGAGGGGAGGTCCTGAGGAGAGACTGAGGGATTTGAGGTTGTTTTCGTTAGAAAGAAGGCGGCTAAGAGGGGACCTTATTGAAACATATAAGATGATTAGAGGTTTAGATAGGGTGGACAGTGATAGCCTTTTCCCTCGGATGGAGAAAGCTAGCACGGGGGGGGCATAGCTTTAAATTAAGGGGTGGTAGTTATAGGACGGATGTCAGGGGTAGGTTCTTTACCCAGAGGGTGGTGAGGGATTGGAATGCCCTGCCTGCTGCAGTTATAAATGTGCCTAGTTTGGGGACGTTTAAGAGATCCGTGGATAGGTTTATGGATGGAAAGGGATTGGTTTAGGTTAGTGGGTCATTGTTTTTTAACTCGTCGGCGCAACATCGTGGGCCGAAGGGCCTGTTCTGCGCTGTAATGTTCTATGTTCTATACAGTGAAAAGTATTGTTTCTTGGGCGCTATACAGACAAAGCATACCGTTCATAGAGAAGGAAAGGAGAAATTGCAGAATGTAGTGTCACAGTCGTAGCAGAGAGTTAGAATGAAGCTTTAGAAGCATTGAATGAGAGTAAAAGATAGAATTAGAAGGTATGCTGGGCACAGCTTGTAAGAAGTTGCCTCACTCTGGTGCCATCCTAGAGTCTTTCTAAGGTAGTAATCTCAGGATTACTCCCTTGGAACAGGGAGATAGTACAGTTGAACACTCCATAGAGGTTTACAGTATGGAAACTGGCCCTTCAGACCAACTTGTCCATGCTGCCCATTTTTTTGAATTCCTAAACTAATCCCAATTTCTCACATTTGGCCCATATCCCTCTATACCTATCGTACTCATGTAACTGTTGAAATGCTTTTTAGAAGACAAAATTGTACCCGCCTCTTCTACTACCTCTGACAGCTTGTTCCAGACACTCACCGCCCTCTGTGTGAAAAAATTACCCCTCTGGACACTTTTGTATCTCTTCCCTCTCACCTAAAACCTATACCCTCTAGTTTTAGACTCCCTGACCTTTGCGTTAAGATATTTACTATCTATGTTGTCTGTGCCCCTCATTATTTTATAGACTTCTGTAAGATCACCCCTCAGCCTCCTACGCTCCAGAGTAAAAAGTCCCAGTCTATCCAGCCTCTCCTTATAACTCAATCCATCAAGTCCCGGTAGCATCCTAGTAAATTTCTTCTGCACTCTTTCTAGTTTAATAATACCAGAACTGTCACAGTGGCTAAAGAGCTGGTGTAGGAGGGAGGGCTTTAATTATGGATTACGGGGATGTCTTCTGGAGAAGCTGGGTTCTGTACAAGAAACAAGAGTTGCATCTGAACTGGAAGGGCATCAGTATCCTGGGTGGGAGGATTGCTAGCGCTGTTTGGGAGGGTTTAAACTAGCATGGCAGGAGGTTGGGAACCGGAACAGCAGATCAGCAACTGTCAGGACTGGGGGAAAAACTGAGACTGAGATAGACACAGTGCAGAGTAAGAGCCAGCAGAGGGAGGCTGCGGGACTCAGACTGAGATAGACATAGTGCAGAGTAAGAGCCGGCAGAGGGAGGCTGCGGGGCTCAGACTGAGATAGACACAGTGCAGAGTAAGAGCCGGCAGAGGGAGGCCGTGGGGACTCAGACTAAGATAGACACAGCGCAGAGTGAGAGCCGGCAGAGGGAGGCTGCGGGACTCAGACTGAGATAGACACAGTGCAGAGTAAGAGCCGGCAGAGGGAGGCTGCGGGGCTCAGACTGAGATAGACACAGTGCAGAGTAAGAGCCGGCAGAGGGAGGCTGCGGGGCTCAGACTGAGATAGACACAGTGCAGAGTGAGAGCCGGCAGAGGGAGGCTGCGGGACTCAGACTGAGATAGACACAGTGCAGAGTAAGAGCCGGCAGAGGGAGGCTGCGGGGCTCAGACTGAGATAGACACAGTGCAGAGTAAGAGCCGGCAGAGGGAGGCTGCGGGGCTCAGACTGAGATAGACACAGTGCAGAGTAAGAGCCGGCAGAGGGAGGCTGCGGGACTCAGACTGAGATAGACACAGTGCAAAGTAAGAGCCGGCAGAGGGAGGGCGCGGGACTCAGACTGAGATAGACACAGTGCAGAGTGAGAGCCGGCAGAGGGAGGCTGCGGGGCTCAGACTGAGATAGACACAGTGCAGAGTAAGAGCCGGCAGAGGGAGGCTGCGGGGCTCAGACTGAGATAGACACAGTGCAGAGTAAGAGCCGGCAGAGGGAGGGCGCGGGACTCAGACTGAGATAGACACAGTGCAGAGTAAGAGCCGGCAGAGGGAGGCTGCGGGGCTCAGACTGAGATAGACACAGTGCAGAGTAAGAGCCGGCAGAGGGAGGCTGTAGGACTCAGACTGAGATAGACACAGTGCAGAGTAAGAGCCGGCAGAGGGAGGCTGTAGGACTCAGACTGAGATAGACACAGTGCAGAGTAAGAGCCGGCAGAGGGAGGCTGCGGGGCTCAGACTGAGACAGACACAGTGCAGAGTAAGAGCCGGCAGAGGGAGGCTGCGGGACTCAGCGGGATTGTAGGGCTGGAGTGCATTTGCTTCAATGCAAGAAGTATAACAGGTAAAACAGATGAACAGAGAGCCTGGATTACTGCATGGAATTAAGATGTTATTGCAATTACAGAGACATTGTTAAAGGAGGGACAGGACTGGCAGCGTAACATTCCAGGATACTGTTGTTTTGGACGGGAAGGAAGAGGAAGCAAAAGGGGTTGGGGATTCACATTGCTGATTAAGGAACACAGCATTGCTGTGTTGAGGGAGGAGATATTGGAGGGATCTTGTAATGACACATTATGTGCGGAGCTCAGGATTAGGAAGGGTGAAATCACAATGTTGGGAGTGTACTATAGGCCTCCCAGCAGCCCACAGGAGACAGAGGAGCAGCTGAGCAGTCAGATACTGGAAAGGTGTAAAAAACAGGGTAGCTGTGTTGGGTGACTTTAACTTCCCCAATATTAACTGGGACTCCCTTACAGCCATGGGCTCGGATAGAGAGCAATTAGATGTGTCCGGGGGGGGGCGCTTTTTGATACATATATTGACAATCCAACCAGGGAGGGGGCCGTACTAGATTTGGTATTGGGGAATGAGGCAGGCCAGGGGATCGATGTTTCAGTGGGGGAGCATTTTGGGCTTAACGATCATAATTCCATAAGATTTCCGGACAAGTGTAGCCCTCAGGTGAGGTGCTTAATTGGGCGAGGGCCAGTTACATCCAAGTTAGGGAGGAACTGGGAATGTGGATTGGGAGCAGCTATTGAGGCAAATTCATGTCTTTTAAAGGCCAGTTGAATGAAGTGCAGAACAAGCTTGTCCTCGCAGAAATTAAGGATAAAAATGGCAAAATTCAGGAACCATGGATGACAAGGGAAATTGTAAGCTTAGTCAAAAGGGAAAAGGAAGCATTCAATAGGTCTAGGCATCGAAAAACTGACAAAGCCCTTGAGGAGTACAGAGAAAGTCGGAAGAAACTTAAACATGGAATTAGGAGGCTACAAGGAGCCATGAAATGTCCTTAGCAAACAGGATCAAGGAGAATCCCAAGGCTCTTTATGCATATATCAGGATCAGGAGGGAAGCATATCCCCTTTGACCACAGGCAAAGTCCCAAAGGACAGAAAGCCAATGTTGTCCCCTTGTTTAAGAAAGGAAGCACAGATAATTGGAACTGCATGGTGGCACAGTGGTTAGCACTGCTGCCTCACAGCTCCAGGAGCCCGGGTTCAATTCCCAGCATGGATCAATGTCTGTGTGGAGTTTGCACATTCTCCCAGTGTCTGTGTGGGTTTCCTCCCACACTCCAAAAATGTGCAATTTGGTTGACTGGCCATGCTAAATTGTCCTTTAGTGTCCTGGGATGTGTAAATTAGAAGGATTGGCAGGGTGGATATGGGGGGGTCGTGGTGGGATTGCTGTTGGTGCAGACTTGATGGGCTGAATGGCCTCTTCGTGCACTGTAAGGATTCTATGGTTCTATAATCCAGGAAATGATAGGCCGGTGAGCCTGATGTCAGTGGTGAGGAAGCTTTTGGAGAAGATATTGAGGGACAGGATTTGGAAGGAAGCGCATTTGAAGGAAAATGGACTAGTCAGTGACAGGCAACATGGTTTTGTACAGGGAAGGTCATGTCTCATCACCTTGACAGAGCGTTTTGAAAAGCTGAGAAAGATAATTGATGAAGGAAGGGCTGTGGATGTAGTTTAGGTGGACTTTAGTAATGCGTTTGACAAGGTTCCACATGGCAGACTGGTACAAAAACTAAAATCACATGGGATTTGGGATGGGCTTGCTAAATGGATACAGAACTGGCTTGGTTATAGAATGACAGAGAGTAGCAGTTGAGGTGTGTTTTTCAGAATGGAGATCTGTAGCTAGTGGTGTTCCGCTGGGATCAGTGCTGGGACCTCTGTTGTTTGTAGTATATATAAATGATCTGGAGGAAAATAAGAACATGAGAACTAGGAGCAGGAGTGGGCCATCTGGCCCCTCGAGCCTACCCCACCATTCAATAAGACCATGGCTGATCTTTTTGTGGACTCAGCTCCACTTACCCGCCTGCTCACCATAACCCTTAATTCCTTTACTGTTCAAAAATTTATCTATCCTTGCCTTAAAAACATTCGATGAGGGAGCCTCAACTGCTTCACTGGGCAGGGAATTCCACAGATTCACAACCCTTTGTGTGAAGAAGTTCCTCCTCAACTCAGTCCCAAATCTGCTTCCCCTTATTTAGAGACCATGTCCCTAGTTCTAGTTTCACCCGCCAGTGGAAACAACTTCCCTGCTTCTATCTTATCTATTCCACTCATAATCTTATATGTTTCTATAAGATCTCCCCTCATTCTTCTGAATTCCAATGAGTATAACCCCAGTCTACTCAGTCTCTCCTCATAAGCCAACCCTCTCAACTCCAGAATCAACCTAGTGAATCTCCTCTGCACCCCCTCCAGTGCCAGTATATCCTTTCTCAAGTAAGGAGACCAAAACTGTACACAGTACTCCAGGTGTGGCCTCACCAGCACCTTATACAGCTGCAACATAACCTCACTGTTTTTAAACTCCATCCCTCCAGGAATGAAGGACAAAATTCCATTTGCCTTCTTAATTACCTGCTGCATCTGCAAACCAACTCCTTGAGATTCCTGTACAAGGACACCCAGGTCCCTCTGCACAGCAGCATGCTGCAATTTTTTACCATTTAAATAATCGTCCATTTTGCTGTTATTCTGACCAAAATGGATGACTTCACATTTACCAACATTGTACTACATCTGCCAGACCCTCGCCCATTCACTCAGACTATCCATATCCCTTTGCAGGCATTCAGTGTTCTCTGCACACTTTGCTCTGCCACTCATCTTAGTGTCATCTGTGAATTTTGACACACTACACTTGGTCCCCAACTCCAAATCATCTATGGAAATCGTAAACAATTGCATTCCCAACACTGATCCCTGAGGCACACCACTAGTCACTGATCACCAACCAGAAAAATACCCATTTACACCCACTCTTTGCTTTCTGTTAGTTATCCAATCCTCTATTTTGTATCAGGAAAACATGCATCGTCTGATTAGTAAGTTTGCAGATGGCATGAAGATTGGTGGAGTTGCTGATAGTGCCAGGGATTGTCAGAGGGTACAACAGGATAGAGATAGATTGGAGACTTGGGCACAGAAATGGCGGATGGAGTTTAATCCAGACAAATCTGAGGTGATGCATTTTGGTTTTAAATGCATTTCAAATTGAGTTGTGAATTATACTGTAAATGACAGAACATTAACATACAGAGGGATCTGGGTGTGCAGGTCCACAGTTCCCTAAAAGTGACAACACAGGTGGCCAAGGTGATTAAGAAGGTATACGGCATGCTTGTCTTCATCAGCCGGGGCACTGAGTACAGGAGTTGGGAAATCATGTTGCAGCTATATAAAACCTTGGTTAGGCTGTATTTGGAGTATTGTGTACAGTTCTGGTCACCACGTTACCAGAAGGACGTGGAAGCTTTGGAGAGAGTGCAAAGAAGGTTCACCAGGATGGTGCCTGGTCTCGAGGGTGTTGGCTGTGAGGAGAGGTTGGATAAACTAGGATTTTTTTCACTAGAAAGACAGAGGCTGAGGGGAGACATAAGAACATAAGAAATAGGAGCAGGAGTAGGCCATCTAGCCCTTTGAGTCTGCCCCGCCATTCAATAAGATCATGGCTGATCTGAAGTGAATCAGTTCCACTTTCCCGCTTTCTCCCCATAACCCTTAATTCCCCTGTCTATCAAAAACCTATCTACCCGTGACTTAAATATATTTAGCGAGGTAGCCTCCACCACTTCAACGGGCAGAGAATTCCAGAGATTCACCACCTTTTGAGTGAAGAAGTTCCTCCTCAACTCCGTTCTAAACTGCACCCCCCCTTATCTTGAGGCTGTGCCCTCTAGTCCTGCTATCCCTTCTAAGCGGGAAGAATCTCCCTACCTCTACCCTATCCATCCCTTTCATTATCTTATACGTCTCTATAAGATCCCCCCTCATCCTTCTAAACTCCAACGAGTACAGACCTAGTTTATTTAGTCTCTCTTCATAGTCCAACCCCCTCATCTCCGGTATCAGCCTAGTAAACCTCCTCTGCACTTCCTCCAAGGCCAAAATATCCTTGCGTAAGTGCGGCAACCAAAACTGCACACAGTACTCCAGCTGCAGCTTCACCAGTGCCCTATACAGCTGCAGCAAGACCTCCCTGCTTTTATATTCAATCCCCCTCGCTATGAAGGCCAGCATCCCATTCGCTTCCTGACCACCTGCTGCACCTGCAGGCTGGGTTTTTGCGACTCATGCCCAAGGACCCCCAGGTCCCTCTGCACCGTAGCATGCTGCAGCTTTTCACCCTTTAAATAATAATCCCTCCCACTATTATTTCTCCAAAGTGGATAACCTCACACTTGCTAACATTATACTCCATCTGCCAGGTCCTCGCCCACTCGCTCAGCCTATCCAGATCCCTCTGCAGACTTTCCACACCCTCCGCGCAATTTGCCGTTCCACCAATCTTGGTGTCATCAGCAAATTTTGACACCATACACTCGGTTCCCTCCTCCAGATCATCTATATAAATGGTAAATAGCTGAGGCCCCAGCACCGATCCCTGCGGCACTCCACTAGTCACCAACTGCCAACCAGAATAGCACCCGTTGGGTGGTAGAGGTCTACAAAATGATGAAGGCACAGACAGGGTGGATAGTCAGAGAGTATAGTCCTAGCCCCAACAATCTTCAGCTACTTCTTCAGTGACTTTCCTTCCATCTTAAGGTCAGAAGTGGGGATGTTCGCTGATGATTACACAATGTTCAGCACCATTCACCACTCCTCAGATACTGAAACAATCCATGTGGAAATGCAGGAAGATCCGGACAATGTCCAGGTTTGGGCTAACAAGTATCAGTAACATTCACGCCACACAAATACCAGGCAATGACCATCACCAATAAGAGACACACTAACCATTGCCCCTTGACAGTCAATGGTGTCACCATCACTGAATCCCCCACTGTCAACATCCCTGGGGTTACCATTGACCAGAAACTGAACTGGACCAGCAATGTAAATATTGTGGCCACCAGAGCAGGTCAGAGGCTGGGAATCCTGCAATGAGGAACTCACCTCCTGACTTCCCAAAACCTGTCCACCGTCTACAACGCACAAGCCAGCAGTGTGATGGAATACTCCCCACTTGCCTGGATGGGTGCAGCTCCAACATTCCAGAAGCTCAACACCATCCAGGATAAAGCAGCCCCACTTGATTGGCACCCCATCCACAAACATCCACTCCCTCCACCACCAACACACAGTGACAGCCGTGTGTACCATCTACAAGATGCACTGCAGCAACTCACCAAGGCTCCTTAGGCAGCACCTTCCAAACCCATCTGGAGATTCCCACCTGGAGATTCCTCTCTGAGTCACTCACTATCCTGATTTGGAAATATATCGGCCGTTCCTTCACTGTCACTGGGTCAGAATCCTGGAACTGCCTTCTGAACAGCACTGTGGGTCGACCCACAGAACATGAACTGCAGCGATTCAAGAAGGCAGCTCACCATCACCTTCTCAAGGGCAAATAGGGATGGGTAATAAATGTTGGCCAGCAGCGCCCATATCCCACAAATGAATAAAAAAAACTTTTTCCCAGGGTGGAAGCGTCAATTACAAGGGGGCACAGATTCAAGGTGAGAGGGGGAAAGTTTAAGGGAGATGTATGGGGGGAGGTTTTTCACACAGAGAGTGGTGGGTGCCTGGAACGCGCTGCCAAAGGAGGTGGTGGAAGCAGGCACATTAGCAACATTTAAGAGGCATCTGGATGGATACACGAATAGGGAGGGAATAGAGGGATACGGACTGAGTAAGGGCAGAAAGTTTTTTTAAGTTTAGTTAGGGTATCATGATCGGTGCAGACCTGGAAGGTCAAAGGGCCTGTTCCTGCACTGTAATTTTCTTTGTTCTTTGTATAATTACTGGAGACACTGGGGTAGGGATTGGAGGTGTGGAGGGCAAAGGCAGGCGCATGGGGTGAGAGTGGGTTGCAATGATGCAGGGGATGAGAGGGCAGGGGTCAGAAAGCAGGGGTGAGAAGGCAGGAGTGAGAGGGTGGGGGTGAAAAGGCAGAGGTGCGGTGACAGGGGTACAGGGTTGTGAGGGCAGGGGTGAGAGATCAGAGGTGAGAAGGCAGGGGTGAGGGGGCAGGGGTACAGGGCTGTGAGGGCAGGGGTGAGAGATCAGGTGTGAGAAGGCAGGGGTGAGGGGGCAGGGGTACAGGGCTGTGAGGGCAGGGGTGAGAGATCAGGGGTGAGAAGGCAGGGGGTGTACGTAGGGATGCAGTTTTGGGGTTTTTGGCTTTTGTTACTCACAGTTTCTCACAGCGACTTCCTGCCGTGCCCTGTGGGCACTCACACTTATTAAACTGTCGACAAGTACCACCATGTTGACAGCGAGGAACACATGGAGCAATCACAGCTACAGGAAAATCAGAGAATCACAGCATTGTTACAGCACACAATAAGGCCATTCAGCATGTTAAAAACTTCACTTGTGGGACATGGGTGTCACTGGCTGGTCAGCATTTATTGCCCATCCTTAATTGCTCTTGTTCAGAGGGCAGTTGAGAGTCACCCAGATTCCTGTGGCTCTGGAGAGACACGTAGGCCAGACCAGGTAAGGACAGCAGATTTCCTTCACTGAAGGATATCAGTGAACCAGATGGGTTTTTACAACAATCGACAATGGTTTCACGGTCATCAGGAGATTTTTAATTTCAGATACTTTTTACTGAATTTAAATTCCACCATTTGATGGACATTTGTGTTGAATAAATGGAAACAGTGGGGTAGGCCATCCACTGTGATTGATGCTTGTAAATACACTGTATAAATAAGTAGGCAGCATTGGGATCCCTTTCAACTTGTATAATGTTTGAAATGAAACTTGTACATCTGACAATGTGGGACTTCACAAGATTCGAACCTGGGTCCCCAGGACATTAGCTGAGTTTCTGGATTAAAGTCTAGCGATAATCCCACCAGGCCATTGCCTCACCTGCCTGTTATATCCCTGCTGGCCCTCTACATATCGCAACACACTGGGCGGAATTTCCCCATCCCGCCAGCTGCGGGAATCATAGCGGGCAGGACAGGACAGCGGGTGGTCCATAAACAGGTCTGTTAATCTCATGCAGGAATTCCCGGTCTTGTGATGCGTGCGTCAGAAAGTCCACCCATTTCTCATTTTCAGATAATGATCCAACTCACTTTTGAAAGTTTCATTTCGATCTGTCTCCACCACACTCTCAGACACTGCATTCCAGATCCTAACCACTTGCTGTGTCAACCTGTCTCCGCCACACTCTTAGACAGTACATTCCAGATCCTGACCACTTGGAGTCTACCTGTCTCCACCACACTCTCAGACAGTACATTCCAGATCCCACCCACTCACTGTGTGAATCTGTCTCCACCACACTCTCAGTACATTCCAGATCCCACCCACTCACTGTGTGAATCTGTCTCCACCACACTCTCAGACAGTGAATTTCAGATCCTAACCACTCGCTGTGTGAATCTGTCTCCACCACACTCTCAGACAGCACATTCCAGATCCCACCCACTCACTGTGTGAATCTGTCTCCACCACACTCTCAGACAGTGAATTTCAGATCCTAACCACTCGCTGTGTGAATCTGTCTCCACCACACTCTCAGACAGTACATTCCAGATCATAATCACTCGCTGTGTGAATCTGTCTCCACCACACTCTCAGACAGTACATTCCAGAACCTAACCACTCGCTGTGTGAATCTGTCTCCACCACATTTTCAGACAGTACATTCCAGATCCTAACCACTCGTTGTGTGAATCTGTCTCCACCACACTCTCAGACAGTACATTCCAGATCCTAACCACTCGCTGTGTGAATCTGTCTCCACCACACTCTCAGACAGTAAATTCCAGATCCTAACCACTCGTTGTGTGAATCTGTCTCCACCACACTCTCAGACAGCACATTCCAGGATGTCACATTTTTAATGCTCCAATCCTCTGGAAGCACCTCTGAATCTAAGGAAAATAAAAAAATTCCGGCCACTGTCTTTGCAAGGTCCATTCTGACTTCCCTCAGTATCCTCGGATGTTTCTCATCTGGTCCTGGTGACATATCAACAAACACAAGCAACACATTCAGCAGGATCAAAGGTCCGAAAGGCCTAACCCTGCTCCTAATTCATATATTCATGAACACAGAGAGAGGCAGACTGAGAGAGAGGCAGACTGAGAGAGAGGCAGACTGAGAGACAGAGAGAATCACCCCCCCTTATCTTTAACCTCCTTGCTTAGCCATGCATGATTTTCCCCCTCTGTCACTGTCACTGGTCATCAACTGTTCTACCTTTTTGCCCTCCTGCCCAATCCACTATGGCCAAGTTTTTCCTTTGTATTTCCTCACATATTTCCTTTGTTTTGCTCTAAAACGCGAGTGTGGGATTCCCGTTTGTCAACCTCAAACTGAACTTTGGATTCCATCATACTATGATCACTCTTCCCTCCAGGGCCCTTAACTATAAGGTCATTAATTAATCTTTCTTCATTACACAGTACCCAATCCAGAGTAGCCTGCTCCCTGGCTGATTCCACAACATAACGCACCAAGAAACAATCTCTACAATCTAAACTGGCATTATGGCAGTCGTTCATAAAGCTGCCTCACAAATCCAGGGACCCAGGTTCAATTCCAAAGATGTGCTGGTTAGGTGGATTGGACGTGGTAAATTGCCCATTAGTGTCAGGAGGACTAGCAGGGTAAAAACATGGGGTTACGGGGATAAGGCCTGGGTGGGATTGTTGTCGGTGTAGGCTTGATGGGCTGAATGGCCTCCTTCTGCACTGTAGGGTTTCTATGATTCTAATTCATTCAATGAACTTTGCCTCCAGGCTACCTTTGCCAATTTGATTCTTCCCTATCGGGAATGCGCATATTAAAAATCACCCATGATTACTGCCGTACCTTCCTCACTAGTGTTTCCTGGTTTACATTGTGCCCCAATACGGTGCTATTTTTTGGGGACCGATAGGTCATTCCCACCAGGGACTTTCCTTTGCTATTTCTTATTTCTAGCTGGACTGATTGAGTAGCTGGAATTGTATCAGCACGCCTGCCCTGATTCAGGGAACAGGAGAGATTCAGAGAACGGCATTCTCCACTGGCTCGGGTGGGATGGTAGGAACCTCGGGCAGGCGTGTCAGTAAAACTCCACCATATGTCTTGATCTCCAGTGCCTGCTGCATTTCTCACTACATCATCGATCCCTTCCTTCACTAACAAACCACACCACCTCCTTTTCCTTTCTGACTATCCTTCCGAGATACTGAGAACCCTTCAGTATTCAATTCCCAAACCGGCTCTCTTTGTAACCACATCTCTGTAATCACCACCAAATCATACCCATTTCTCCCTATTTTGTGCATTCAGATACAAAGTCTTTAAGTTTGTCCTATTATCAAATCTCCCAACTCTTGAGCATCACAAACCAGCCAACTGTGCTAACAGACCGGTCCAATTCTCGTTAGTTATGAAGACTCCGCCTTGTCCCTCACCTGAGGTGTGGCAATCTTCAGGTTAAATCACCACCAGCCAGCTTTGGGTCAATGGTCATCTGGGAGTCTGGCATCTTTACACTTGTATGATTCCTTGATGCAATATGACGTTCAAATATTCTGCCCCTTCATTTTGCTTTCCGGGAACAATCCCACCTTCTCCTTACACCCTGAGTTTCTAATTCTCTATGCAAATGAACTATGGAGTTAAGCCTGGATCTAAATAGCCTCCACACCTTCATATTTTCTTTCCTATGTTCACTGTCTAAGGATTGAGAGAAAAATCGTGATGACATAGAAATAGCAGGAAAACTCAATAAACTGAAACCTTCTCTGCTGGTTAAATATTTTTTAAAACTACTGAAAAATGTAAGCTGCTTAATGCAGGGTCAGTTCGGTTAAGTTAATGGAACTGATGCTTTTGAGTTGTAACTGAGCCTAAGAACACTGTGAACAGATGTTTACCAAAGGCTGGTAACAATGGGGAATAGAACATAAAGGATTTGAATAAAGTTTAGAGGTTTCCAGGAAGAAACAAGGTATGAATTTTGCTTTTACACTCTAAAAGGTTGACTCACAATATTAAGGTAATTACCTCTGAAGAGGTGAGTTCAGGTATGGAAAGATCAAAAGGGAACAATTTGTTACCGGAAGCATTTTACTGATGCAAAGGTAGTTAGTCGTTCTGAGACCTCAGGCCACAACAGAAACAGATATGTTAACTTCCAACAAGCTGTGTTTGGAAAGAAACCCTTCCTTTAAAAAAAATGGCTTTTTTGTTTTACTTCAGAAACAAACCTAAAGCGATGTAACTGCCCAGTGTGGTAACCGTTAGTGGATTTAGTTTATAGCTTTTAAAAATCTACAAAATGTTGTGCATGTTTGGGGAGGGTTACTTTGAGTTAGTGAAGTAAAGGTATTTGGAATGGGAAAAGTTTGGTTAGACGGTATGTAGGCTCTGTTTTGGTTAAATGTACATCTAGTTGACTTTGTTGCTGTTTATTTATTGTTTAATTACCACAAAATGTTTGAGTCATCATCTTCTGGATTATAATTAATTCCTCATAATATATTAAATTACTAAATACAGCTGATGTTGAGTGAAGGAGCAGAGAGAGAGCTAAGAATTTACCTGTTAAAAACCAGTTTAAAATCAGTTTAAAGCACTTTGTTCTTTGTAGAACTGTTTAAAGCATTTATTTATTATATTTACTGCTTTAAGAATTCTGAGGGAGTGGTTAACAGGCAGTTGTGGGCCATCAGATTTAAATCAGCGCCAGGTTTAAAAGGAAGCCTGGTGTAGACAGCGGGCAGCGTCTGAGCGGGCAGCGGAGTGAGAGGGAAGCAGAGTGAGCTACTTGGGCTTAATATCAAAAAGGGCTGGAGAGAAAAAGGCCAGGTGAGTTCGTTTGAAAAACAAAAAAAACAAAAAAAAAAAATTTTTTTCAAAACTACTACAGTAAATAATGGAGGGGCATGTGATGTGTGGTTTCTGTATGATGTGGGAACTGGTGGACCCTAGGGTTCATCCCAGTGACCATGTCTGCAGTAAGTGCAGGTTGCTGGAGGAGCTCCAGCTCAGGGTAAATGAGCTGGCCTCTGAGCTACAGACACTGAGGCTCATCAAGGGGAGAGAGGGTGCCATTGTCAATGGGGTGCAAGTGACATCCACCCCCCCTAGACTGGCTAACTCTAAGGGTCAGGGACAAGAGGGGGCTACTGGGAAGAGGAAGGGGGGTGAGGAGCGGAGGCCTCAGCCTCTTAATCTGCATAACAGGTTTGAGGTTCTTGCTTCCAAGTTGGACGAGAACGAGGCAGGTGAGGTTGGTGAGCAAGCTGCACACGGTACAGTGCTGCAGCAGGACATAGGCAAAGAGAAAGGGAAAAGGAACGTAGTAGTTATTGGGGATAGTGGGGTAAAGGGTATTGACACTGTCCTTTGTCACAATGACAAAGTGCACAGAAGGGTGTGTTGTCTGCCTGGTGCTCGGGTACGGGATGTCGCAGCTGGGCTGCAGAGGAACCTGGAGTGGGAGGGTGAGAATCCGGTCGTTGTGGTACATGTGGGTGCCGGCGACGTAAGCAAAATGCAGACTGAGGATCTCGGGAGGGAGTATGAAAAGCTTGGAATGGAATTAAAAAGTAGAACCGACAAGGTGGTTATCTCTGGGCTACTGCCTGAACCGTGTGCAGATGGGCGTAAGGTTGACAGGATTAAGGAAGTGAATGGGTGGCTCAGGGATTGGTGTGGGAGGAATGGGTGTGAATTTATGGGACATTGGCACCAGTATTGGGGTAGGTGGGACCTGTTCGGGAGGGATGGGGTTGGTCTGAACCGTGCTGGGACCAGAGTGCTGGCGAATAGAGTAAAGAGGACTGTAGACAGGGCTTTAAACTAATTAGTGGGGGGGAGGGTGTGAGGGTAGGTGACCTTACGAGGTCTAAAGTTAAGGAGAGTGTACATGTAAGGGAAGAGGCCGAGGATGTCCCAATAATAGAGGGAGTAGGGGGCGTGAGTATAGTTGGTGGCGTTGCGGCAAATAGGGTCCAGGTGAAGGCTGGGATGAAAGCACTTTATCTGAATGCACGAAGCATTCGGAATAAAGTGGATGAGCTGATGGCGCAGATCGATACAAATGGATACGATCTGGTGCCCATTACAGAGACGTGGCTGCAAGGTGACAGGGACTGGGAGCTGAATGTACAGGGCTATCAAGTGTTTAGGAAGGATAGGCAGGAGGGAAAAAGGGGGGGCGTAGCTCTACTGATTAAGGATAGCATCACGGTGGTAGCAAGGGATGATATTGGAGCCAAGGAGCAGAGGGTGGAATCGTTGTGGGTGGAGATTAGGAACAGCAAAGGGAGGAAGACGCTGGTGGGTGTCGTCTATAGGCCCCCGAATAATGATCTGGAGATGGGGCGGGCTGTTAACGCGCAAATAAGTGCGGCGTGCAGGAATGGGACGGCCGTAGTTATGGGGGATTTCAATCTGCATATTGATTGGTCGACCCATGTTGGACGTGGGGGGCTCGAGGAAGAGTTCTTGGAATGCTGCCGGGATAGTTTCCTTGAACAGTGGGTGTTGGAGCCGACGAGGGAGCGAGCTATCTTGGATCTGGTGCTATGTAATGAAGCGGGTAGAATTAGGGACCTTGTGGTGAAAGTTCCTCTTGGGGAGAGTGATCATTGTATGGTGGAGTTTCTGGTGCAGATGGAGGAGGAGAAAGTGGGTTCCCGGACATGCGTCCTTTGTTTGAATAGAGGGAAATACGGTAGGATGAGAGAAGAATTGGCGAATGTGGACTGGGAGAGCGCGTTGGAGGGAGGGTCTGTTGAGGAGCAGTGGAGGATCTTTAAGGAGATCTTTCTTGGTGCTCAACGGAAATTTATTCCGATGGTCAAAAAGGATAGTAGGAGGAGAGGTAATAAGCCGTGGATAACAAAGGAGATGAAGGAAAGTGTTAAACTAAAAGCGGAGGAATTTAGAGTAGCTAAGAGTAGCTAAGCAAATTGTGCGGAGGGTGTGGAGAGTCTGCAGAAGGATCTAGATAGGCTGGGCGAATGGGCCAGGAAATGGCAAATGGAATTTAATGTTGGCAAGTGTGAGGTGGTCCACTTTGGTAGGAAGAATGGTAGGAAGGACTATTACTTACGTGGCGAAAAACTGCAGCAGGCGACGGTGCAGAGGGACCTCGGGGTCCTTGTGCATGAATCGCAAAAACCCAGCTTGCAGGTGCAGCAGGTGGTCAGGAAGGCGAATGGGATGCTGGCCTTCATAGCGAGGGGGATTGAATATAAAAGTAGGGAGGTCTTGCTGCAGCTGTATAGGGCATTGGTGAGGCCGCAGCTGGAGTACTGTGTGCAGTTTTGGGCGCCGCACCTGCGCAAGGATATTTTGGCCCTGGAGGGAGTGCAGAGGAGGTTTACTAGGCTGATACCGGAGTTGAGGGGATTGAGCTATGAGGAGAGGCTGAATAAACTAGGCTTGTACTCGTTAGAGTTTAGAAGAATGAGGGGAGATCTCATTGAGACGTATAAGATGATGAATGGGATGGATAGGATAGAGGTGGAGAGACTCTTCCCGCTCAAAAAAGACAGTAGGACTAGGGGGCACAGCCTCAAGATAAAGGGGAGGCGGTTTAGAACGGAGTTGAGGAGGAACTTCTTCACTCAAAGGGTGGTGAATCTCTGGAATTCTCTGCCCGTTGAAGTGGTGGAGGCTGCCTCGCTAAATATTTTTAAGAAGCGGGTTGATGGGTTTTTGATAAGAGAAGGGATTAAGGGTTATGGGGAGAGGGCGGGAAAGTGGAACTGAGCCACGACAGATCAGCCATGATCTTATTGAATGGCGGGGCAGGCTCGAAGGGCTAGATGGCCTACTCCTGCTCCTATTTCTTATGTTCTTATGTTCTCATGTTCTTAAGAGTAGTGGGCGAGAAGAGGATTGGGAGAGGTTTAAATGTCAACAAAGATTGACAAAGAAGTTGATAAGGAAGGGTAGGAGAAACTATGAAGCTGGGCTAGCGCTTAATATAAAAAAGGATAGCAAGAGTTTTTATAAATATATAAAAAGGAAGAGGCTGGCTAGGGTGAATGTTGGTCCTTTAGAGGATGAGAAAGGGGACCTAGTGGTAGGGGATGGGGATATGGCTAAGGTATTGAATAACTTTTTTGTTTCTGTCTTCACGGAGGAGGACGTGAATAATTTGCCGGGTGTTAGCGATGGAAAGGTGGTAGGACTGGAGGGTCTTAATGACATTACTGTTACTAGAAAGGCGGTGCTCGACAGACTGGAGGGGCTGATTGTGGACAAGTCCCCAGGACCGGATGGAATGCATCCGAGGGTTCTGAAAGAAATGGCGGAGGTGATAGTGGATGCCTTGGTGGTTATTTTCCAAACGTCGCTGGATTCCGGGGAAGTGCCGGATGATTGGAAAACGGCTAATGTTACGCCGTTGTTTAAGAAGGGTGCCAGGCAAAAGGCGGGGAATTATAGGCCGGTTAGTTTAACGTCTGTGGTAGGTAAAATGTTAGAATCTGTCATTAAGGAGGAAATTGCAAAGCATCTTGAAGGGAATTGCTTGATAGAGCAGACGCAGCACGGTTTCATTAAAGGGAAGTCGTGTCTGACAAATTTACTGGAGTTCTATGAGGATGTGTCTAGGGCGGTGGATAGAGGAGAGCCGGTGGATGTGGTCTTTCTAGATTTTCAGAAGGCGTTTGACAAAGTGCCTCACAAGAGGTTATTGCAGAAGGTCGAGGGACATGGAGTTGGGGGTAGGGTGTTAGCGTGGATAAAGGATTGGTTGTCAAATAGGAGGCAGAGAGTGGGAGTCAACAGGTGCTATTCGGATTGGTGGATGGTGACTAGTGGAGTACCCCAGGGGTCGGTGCTGGGGCCTCAGCTTTTTACCATTTATATAGATGATCTGGAGGAGGGAACCGAGTGTAGAGTGTCGAAATTTGCTGATGACACCAAGATTGGGGGAACAGCAAATTGTGCGGAGGGTGTTGAGAGTCTGCAGAAGGATCTAGATAGGCTGGGCGAATGGGCCAGGAAATGGCAAATGGAATTTAATGTTGGCAAGTGTGAGGTGGTCCACTTTGGTAGGAAAAATGGTAGGAAGGACTATTACTTACGAGGCGAAAAACTGCAGCAGGCGACGGTGCAGAGGGACCTCGGGGTCCTTGTGCATGAGTCGCAAAAACCCAGCTTGCAGGTGCAGCAGGTGGTCAGGAAGGCGAATGGGATGCTGGCCTTCATAGCGAGGGGGATTGAATATAAAAGTAGGGAGGTCTTGCTGCAGCTGTATAGGGCATTGGTGAGGCCGCAACTGGAGTACTGTGTGCATTTTTGGGCGCCGCACCTGCGCAAAGATATTTTGGCCTTGGAGGGAGTGCAGAGGAGGTTTACTAAGCTGATACCGGAGTTGAGGGGGTTGAGCTATGAGGAGAGGCTGAATAAACTGGGCTTGTACTCGTTAGAGTTTAGAAGAATGAGAGGAGATCTCATTGAGACATATAAGATGATGAATGGGATGGATAGGATAGAGGTGGAAAGACTCTTCCCGCTCAAAAAAGACAATAGGACTAGGGGGCACAGCCTCAAGATAAAAGGGGGGCGGTTTAGAACGGAGTTGAGGAGGAACTTCTTCACTCAAAGGGTGGTGAATCTCTGGAATTCTCTGCCCGTTGAAGTGGTGGAGGCTGCCTCGCTAAATATTTTTAAGACGCGGGTTGATGGGTTTTTGATAGGAGAGGGGATTAAGGGTTATGGGGAGAGGGCGGGAATGTGGAACTGAGCCACGACAGATCAGCCATGATCTTATTGAATGGCGGGGCAGGCTCGAAGGGCTGGATGGCCTACTCCTGCTCCTATTTCTTATGTTCTTATGTTTCAAGTTTCCTATCAGGGATTTGGAATAAATTGGTGTTTATCTTCAGTTGTGTTCTTAACGCAGTAAAGTATCAAACTTTTAAATTAATGGTATAATCTGTGAAGGTGTGGGTCTGTATAATATGCACACTCCTTCCTTCCTGCTCTTGACAAGAGTCAGGAGTTTAGGCTTTTTTTTAAACGCACATTTATGCCTACTTTTAATAATAGCAAATGGCAGCTGACTAACCTTAAAGGGCACCAAATGCCCATCTAAGATGTTCCAGAACCATATCCAAAGGGCTACCTCTGGCTATCCAAACAAATCCATAAAGTTCAGAGCAGGGTTTACCTGGCTGAATGGCTACACTTTGTTTTTGATCAAAGTGACCACTTGGGTGAGGCAGCTGATGATTTAGGCGGCCGGTTATAGAAATTCCATGATTGGAAGTTGCCCTTCCCTGTTGTCAGCCCAATGGGAAGTGTTAATTTCAGGGATAGCCTCAGATCGTCAGTCACTTCCATTATTATTGCCACACCGGAGAGACTCTACATTGTGATAAAGTCTGGGCCCTAACCTCATCAATGGTGACCACAAATCTATTGTTGTAAAAACCCATCAGGTTCACAAACATCCTTCAGAGAAGGAAATCGGGCATTCTTACCTGGTCTGGCCACATGTGATTCCAGAGCCACAACAATGTGGTTAACTCTCAACTGCCCTCTGAAATGGTCGAGTGACACACAGTTCAAGGGGCAATTAAGCATGGGTAATAGATGCTGGCGCAGTGATTCCACACACCATGGAAGAAGAATCCAGCATTGAGAGGTGGCACTGTATGGGTGCGGAGGGATTACCCACCTGTTTGGCAGCTCCTTCCCGTGAAGTGACTGCGACATTTGCAGATATTGAACCCAACACAAGTGCCTCCATTCTTGCACTTTGGATTACAGACAATCGGCTCTGCAGAATCACACAAAGACCAGAAATAAAAAATACAATAACAAATCTCCGTGACAACCTGTCAGAGGGTCAATGCTGAGGGAGTGCCGCACTGTCAGAGGGTCAGTGCTGAGGGAGTGCCGCACTGTCAGAGGGTCAGTACTGAGGGAGTGCCGCACTGTCAGAGGGTCAGTGCTGAGGGAGTGCCGCGCTGTCAGAGGGTCAGTGCTGAGGGAGTGCCGCACTGTCAGAGGGTCAGTGCTGAGGGAGTGCCGCACTGTCAGAGGGTCAGTGCTGAGGGAGTGCCGCACTGTCAGAGGGTCAGTGCTGAGGGAGTGCCGCGCTGTCAGAGGGTCAGTGCTGAGGGAGCGCCGCACTGTCAGAGGGTCAGTGCTGAGGGAGTGCCGCACTGTCAGAGGGTCAGTGCTGAGGGAGCGCCGCCCTGTCAGAGGGTCAGTGCTGAGGGAGTGCCGCACTGTCAGAGGGTCAGTACTGAGGGAGTGCCGCACCGTCAGAGGGTCAGTACTGAGGGAGTGCCGCACTGTCAGAGGGTTAGTGCTGAGGGAGTGCCGCACTGTCAGAGGGTCAGTGCTGAGGGAGTGCCGCACTGTCAGAGGGTCAGTACTGAGGGAGTGCCGCACTGTCAGAGGGTCAGTGCTGAGGGAGTGCCGCACTGTCAGAGGGTCAGTGCTGAGGTAGTGCCGCACTGTCAGAAGGTCAGTGCTGAGGGAGTGCCGCACTGTCAGAGGGTCAGTGCTGAGGGAGTGCCGCACTGTCAGAGGGTCAGTGCTGAGGTAGTGCCGCACTGTCAGAAGGTTAGTACAATGTGACTTCAAACCCTCTGAGGGTCCATCCCTCTATTTTCCTTTCTCCTCGTTCTGTCCATTCACACTCTCCCTCTATAGTCTCACAAAATGACACACAACATTCTGCCCTTCATGCCTCTACTAACCCACAACCTGAGGATTCAGGGTGGACTGTTTAGGACGGAGGTGAGGAGACATTTCTTCACCCAGAGAGTGGTGAGTCTGTGGAGTTCATTCCCACAGGAAGTAGTTGATGCCAAAACATTGAATGTATTCAAGAGGCAGCTGGATATAGCACTGGGGGTGAATGGGATCAAAGGTTATGGGGAGAAAGTAGGATGAGGCTATTGAGTTGGGTGATCAGCCATGATCGTAATGGATGGGGGAGCAGGCTTGAAGGGCCGAATGGCCTCCTCCTGCTCCTATCTTCTATGTAACTATCCAATTCTACCGCCCAACTCCCCTGAATGCTTCCCACAGATTTTCTATTTCAATTGCCATTTGAAAAGTTAATGAGAGCTTCCACTGCCCCTTCAGACAGCCCCTCCGATCAGGGAGCACCCCCCTTCCAGAATCTCCAAAACATTCCCTCGTGTCACTCCCTCTCTGGCAAATCACTCAGCCCTGTAAAGGTTCTGCTGTGTTTTCCTGTAAAGATTTTGTTGTGTTTTCCTGTAAAGGTTTTGCTGTGTTTTCCTGTGAAGATTTTGCTGTGTTTTCCTGTGAAGATTTTGCTGTGTTTTCCTGTAAAGATTTTGCTGTGTTTTCCTATGAAGGTTTTGCTGTGTTTTCCTGTAAAGATTTTGCTGTGTTTTCCTGTGAAGGTTTTGCTGTGTTTTCCTGTAAAGATTTTGCTGTGTTTTCCTGTGAAGATTTTGCTGTGTTTTCCTGTGAAGATTTTGCTGTGTTTTCCTGTGAAGGTTTTGCTGTGTTTTCCTGTGAAGATTTTGCTGTGTTTTCCTGTGAAGATTTTGCTGTGTTTTCCTGTGAAGGTTTTGCTGTGTTTTCCTGTGAAGGTTTTGCTGTGTTTTCCTGTGAAGATTTTGCTGTGTTTTCCTGTGAAGGTTTTGCTGTGTTTTCCTGTGAAGATTTTGCTGTGTTTTCCTGTGAAGATTTTGCTGTGTTTTCCTGTAAAGGTTTTGCTGTGTTTTCCTGTAAAGGTTTTGCTGTGTTTTCCTGTGTCACTCTCCTTCCTCACCAGTTGTTTCTTCCGGCCTATTTTTTCTCTCTCTCTCTCCATTTCTCTCTGTTACAGCTTGGCCCATTCACCCAATCTATCAATGTTCTCTTGTAGTTTTATGTTGGCCACAACTCTACCTACAGTGCTGCCCAATTTTGTGTCATCCACAGATATTTCACTTTCTTTGCGATTATCTAAGTTGTTAATGAATATTGTAAATAATTGAGGCCCCAAGACTGGTCCCTGTGTGATACCATTAGTCACATCTCCAATTTGAGTTCTTACCCATCATTATAACATTCTGTTTCCTGTTATAAGAACATAAGAACATAAGAAATAGGAGCAGGAGTAGGCCATCTAGCCCTTCGAGCCTGCCCCGCCATTCAATAAGATCATGGCTGATCTGTCGTGGCTCAGTTCCACCGTCAGCAATCTACCTTCAATTCCATGGGCTTCCACCTGAGCTAACAGTCTCTTGTGTGGGACTTTATCAAAGTCCATATAAACAACACCCATCGTTTTACCTCTGTCCACACACCTTCTCACTTCCTGAAAGAATTCTATGAGTTTTGTCAGGTATGACCTACCCCTCATGAATCCATGCTGTCTCTTCCTGAATAACTGGAATTTCCCAAGGTGATCAGTTACCCAATCTTTGTTTAATGTCTCCGACAATTTCCCCACCACAGACTGGTCTGTAGATCCCTGGTTTCCTCTGTCATCATTCTTAAAGAACGAAATAACATGAGGCAAATTCCAATCCAGGAATATGACTTCCAAATCCCAGCAACTCGAAAGATTATAGTGAGGACACAGGCAATGTATTCCCTTCCCTCCTTTAACACGTATGGATGGATAATATCAGGTCCTGGGGATTGGTCACTCTTCAGTTCCATTCATTTCCCCATTATTGAGGATTCATTAATTCTACTTAGATCCTGTCCCAGATCCTTGATTAGTTTCCTTTGGATTTCCAATATATCCTCCTTTTCCACTGTGAATACTGGAGCACAACAGTCATTCAGCAAGTCTGCCATTTCCCCAGGGCCATTTGTGACAATCCCACCCTCCATCTTCAGTGGGACAAAAGTGCTTTTAACAACTCACTGCCTCTTTCTCAAACAACAGAATCTCTTCTTCTCAGCTAGCACGAGGGGGCATAGCTTTAAATTAAGGGGGGGTAGTTATAGGACGGATGTCAGGGGTAGGTTCTTTACCCAGAGGGTGGTGAGGGATTGGAATGCCCTGCCTGCTGCAGTTGTAAATGCGCCTAGTTTGGGGGCGTTTAAGGGATCCATGGATAGGTTTATGGATGGAAAGGGTTTGGTTTAGGTTAGAGGGTCATTGTTTTTTAACTGGTCGGCGCAACATCGTGGGCCGAAGGGCCTGTTCTGTGCTGTAATGTTCTATGTTCTATGTAGATCCCTACAAGATTCCTTTCAATATCTCTTTTTGCTGCTCTTATACACTGCTTGGCGATTTTTTGTTGGCCTTTGTGTCAGACCCATTCTGTGAGATACGTATTATTTATTTCACAGACTTGTGCACCCAGCGCAGACACTATTTTGGCCACAGTAATTGTGCAAGAAGATAATCTTATTAGTTATTTACCAATCTGGCAGCGAGCGCCCAGCCAGCCTCTAGGACAGAAGCACTTGTTGACGTCGATGCACTTTCCTTTGTTTAGACAGGGTGGGGTGCACATAGCTGTAATAGATTAACACCGCGTTATTACTGTTCACCAGAGTGTGACAGAGTAAGACCACACTATTACTGTTCACTACAGAGTGTGACAGAGTAACACCACATTATTACTGTTCACTACAGGATGTGACAGAGTAAGACCACATTATTACTGTTCACTACAGAGTGTGACAGAGTAACACCACATTATTACTGTTCACTACAGAGTGTGACAGAGTAACACCACATCATTACTGTTCACTACAGGATGTGACAGAGTAAGACCACATCATTACTGTTCACCACAGAATGTGACAGAATAACACCACACTATTACTGTTCACGACAGAATGTGACAGAGTAACACCACATTATTACTGTTCACTACAGAATGTGACAGAGTAACACCACATTATTACTGTTCACTACAGAATGTGACAGAGTAACACCACATTATTACTGTTCACTACAGAGTGTGACAGAGTAACACCACATTATTACTGTTCACTGCAGAATGTGACAGAGTAACACCACATTATTACTGTTCACTACAGAGTGTGACAGAGTAACACCACATTATTACTGTTCACCACAGAATGTGACAGAATAACACCACACTATTACTGTTCACGACAGAATGTGACAGAGTAACACATTATTACTGTTCACTACAGAGTGTGACAGAGTAACACCACATTATTACTGTTCACTACAGAGTGTGACAGAGTAACACCACATCATTACTGTTCACTACAGGATGTGACAGAGTAAGACCACATTATTACTGTTCACTACAGAGTGTGACAGAGTAACACCACATCATTACGGTTTGTTAGACTGTAAGGAAAAGCCATCATGCCTCTTTTTGAGAAACCTGAGCCCTGTGACACAAGTGGGGGAGGCAGCATCCAGTTCACTTCCTGCACGTGTTACTTCTTTGTGCTCACAACACTAATGGAGAGGAGATACAAAAAGTGATATTGTTTTATGATAAGCAGGGCCCTGACTGAGTGTGACAGTAAGTCTGGCCTATCCGGATGCCCTGGACTCAAAAACCTTGAACGATGGTCAGTGCTGCTCACATCCTGTGAAGGAATAAAAAAGGGACTAAAGAGCTAAAATCCAGAGGTGAGGTATGAGTGTCAGCTCTTGACATCAAGGCTGCATTCGATCGAGAGAAGCAACAAGGAGAAGTGACAAAACTGGAGTCAGCGGGGAAACTCTCCACTGGTTGGAGGCAAATCCTCAATCTCCACCATTGAGAAGGACAAAGACAAAACCACCACCAGGAGATTCCCCTCCGAGTCACTCACTATCCTGATTTGGAAATATATCGGCCGTTCCTTCACTGTCACTGGGTCAGAATCCTGGAACTCCCTCCCCAACAGCACTGTGGGTGTACCTACACCTCAGGGACTGCAGCGGCTCAAGAAGGCAGCTCAGCAGCACCTTCTGAAGGGGCAATTAGGGATGGACAGTGAAGGCAGCTCAGCAGCACCTTCTGAAGGGGCAATTAGGGATGGGCGTGAAGGCAGCTCCCCAGCACCTTCTGAGGGGGCAATTAGGGATGGGTAATAAATGCTGGTCTAACCAGTGACACCTCCAGCCTGTGAAAGAATAAAAGAAACTTGTGCAGGTACCTGTGAGACACTGCTGTCCTGTGTAATCAGACGGACACTGGCAGGCGTTGGGTGCAATACATTTCCCTCCATTGGCACAGGGCAAGTCACAGAGAGCTGTCAAGCAAAGAAATAGAGAGAATATCAGGGATTAATAACAGCTTCTGATATTTTGATGCAGAGAAATGTGACTAAACAGTCTGCAGGAGCTGATGGGCCTGGCTGTACGGATGCATAAATCTTTGGCAGGACAGGATGAAAGAGCTATTACGAAAGCAGCAAGTTTCCTAGGCTTTATTCAAGAGAGGCTTGGCGTAGTGGTATTGTTGCTGGACTAGTGATGCAGAGAGCCAGGATAATGCTCTGAGGACCCAGGTTCAAATCCCACAACAGAAAATCCAATAAACATCTGGAATTACAAATCTAATGGTGACCATGAAACCAGTGTCATGAGAAGGAAATCTGCCATCCTTAGCCAGTTTGGCTAAGGATGGCAGGGTTTGGAGCAGGGTTTGAAATGCGTATACTTTAATGCGAGGAGTATTCGCAGTAAAGTGGATGAACTTGCAGCGTGGATCAGTACCTGGGACTTTGATGTTGTGGCCATTTCAGAGACATGGATAGAGCAGGGGCAGGAATGGTTGTTGCAGGTCCCGGGGTTCAAATGCTTTAGTCGGAGTAGAGAAGAAGGTAGAAGGGCGGGTGGGGTAGCATTATTGGTCAAGGACTGTATCACAGTGTCAGAGAGGAAGTTTGATGAGGACTTGTCTGTTGAGGTAGTATGGGCGGAGATTAGAAATAGGAGAGGAGAGGTCACCCTGTTGGGAGTCTTTTATAGGCCTCCTAAAAGTTCTAGAGAGGTTGAGGAAAGGATTGCGGAGACGATCCTGGTTAGGAGTGAAAGTAATAGGGTAATTGTTATGGGGGGCTTTAACTTTACTAATATTGATTGGAATTGCTATAGCTCTAGCTCGTTAGAGGGGTCAGTTTTTGTACAAAGCGTGCAGGAAGGTTTTTTGACTCAGTATGTAGATAGGCCAACTAGAGGTGAGGCTATATTGGATTGGTGCTGGGAAATGAGCCAGACCAGGTGCTAGACTTGGAAGTTGGTGTGCATTTCGGTGATAGTCACCACAATTCGGTTACATTCACCTTAGCACCATGGTAGGCTTCTGCAGAAAATGTATGGGATTGTGGGTAATCTAGGAAGTTGGATCAGGAATTGGCTATCAGATAGGAGACAGAGGGTGGTGGTGGATGGTAAATATTCATCATGGAGTGCAGTTACGAGTGGTGTGCCTCAGGGATCTGTTTTGGGGCCACTGTTGTTTGTAATTTTTATTAATGATCTGGATGAGGGTATAGTTGGGTGGATTAGTAAATTTGCTGATGACACCAAAGTTGGAGGTGTGGTAGATTGTGAGGAAGGGTGTCATAGTCTGCAGGGAGACTTAGATAGGTTGCAGAGCTGGGCCGAGAGGTGGCGGATGGAATTTAATGCGGAGAAGTGTGAGGTAATTCACTTTGGTAGGAGCAACAGATGTGTCGAGTATAGGGCTAACGGGAGGACTTTGAATAGTGTGGATGAACAGAGGGATCTAGGTGTGTGTGTACATAGATCCCTGAAAGTTGGGAATCAAGTAGATAAGGTTGTCAAGAAGGCGTACGGTGTCTTGGCGTTTATTGGTAGGGGGATTGAATTTAGGAGTCGCAGTGTAATGTTGCAACTGTACACTACTCTAGTGCGGCCGCACTTGGAGTACTGTGTGCAGTTCTGGTCCCCGCATTACAAGAAGGATGTGGAGGCGTTGGAGAGGGTGCAGAGGAGGTTTACTAGGATGTTGCCTGGTATGGTGGGGAGGTCCTATGAGGAGAGACTGAGGGATCTAGGGTTGTTTTCGTTGGGAAGAAGGCGGCTAAGAGGGGATCTTATTGAAACATATAAGATGATTAGGGGTTTAGATAGGGTGGATAGTGATAGCCTTTTTCCTCGGATGGAGAAAGCTAGCACGAGGGGGCATGACTTTAAATTAAGGGGGGGTAGCTACAGGACGGATGTCAGGGGTAGGTTCTTTACCCAGCGGGTGGTGAGGGATTGGAATGCCCTGCCTGCTGCAGTTGTAGATGCGTCTAGTTTGGGGGCGTTTAAGAGATCTCTGGATAGGTTTATGGACGAAAAGGGATTGGTATAGGCTAGTGGGTCATTGTTTTTGTAACTGGTCGGCGCAACATCGTGGGCCGAAGGGCCTGTTCTGCGCTGTAATGTTCTATGTTCTATGTTCTATTAGTGATGGAAAGGGATAGGCATGAACCTCGGGTCAGTGGTTTTAGCTGGGGGAAGGGTAATTATGAGGCTATTAAGAGAGAATTAGGAAGCATAGGTTGGACTAGGAGATTACAGGGACTGGGAACGTCCGAAATGTGGAGTTTTTTCAAGGAGCAGCTACTGCGAGTCCGTGATATGTATGTCCCTGTCAGGCAAGGAGGAATTGGTCGAGCTAGGGAACCGTGGTGCACTAAAAAAGTTGATTCGTTGGTTAAAAGGAAAAAGGAGGCTTATGTTCGGATGAGACTTGAGGGCTCAGGTAGTGCACTAGAAAGCTTTAGATTGGCTAGGAGGGAGTTGAAGAGTGAGTTAAGAAGGGCTAAAAGAGGACATGAGAAGACTTCGGCTGATAGGATTAAGGAGAATCCTAAGGCGTTCTATAGGTATGTTAAGAATAGAAGGTTGGTTAGGGCAAGATTAGGGCCAGTTACAGACAGCAGAGGGAAGTTGTGTGTGGAACCGGAAGAGATTGGAGAGGCATTGAACCAACATTTCTCTTCGGTGTTCACACAGGGGGACATAAATGTAGCTGAGGAGAACACTGGGTTACAGGGGTGTAAACTGGACAGTATTGCAGTTGATAAGGGGGATGTGCTGGATATTCTTGAGGGTTTGAAAAGTCCCCTGGTCCGGACGGGATTTACCCTTGGATTCTCTGGGAGGCAAGAGAGGTGATTGCAGAGCCTCTGGCTCTGATCTTCAGGTCGTCGTTGGTCTCAGGTATAGTACCGGAAGATTGGAGGTTAGCGAATGTTGTCCCATTGTTTAAGAAGGGGAACAGAGACTTCCCCGGGAATAATAGACCGGTGAGTCTTACTTCTGTTGTGGGCAAGGTTTTAGAAAAAATTATTAGGGATAGGATTTATAGTTATTTGGAGAGTAATGAATTGATTGGAGATAGTCAGCATGGTTTTCTGGAGGGTAGGTCGTGCCTTACTAACCTTATTGAGTTTTTTGAGAAAGTGACCAAAGAGGTGGATGGGGGTAAGGCAGTTGACGTGGTATATATGGACTTTAGTAAGGCGTTAAGGCGTTCACCATGGAAGGCTTCTGCAGAAAATGCAGATGTATGGGATTGGGGGTAATCTAGGTAATTGGATCAGGAATTGGCTAGCAGATAGGAGACAGAGGGTGGTGGTTGATGGTAAATATTCGTCATGGAGTCCAGTTACGAGTGGTGTGCCTCAGGGATCTGTTTTGGGGCCACTGCTGTTTGTAATTTTTATAAATGATCTGGATGAGGGTATAGTTGGGTGGATTAGTAAATTTGCTGATGACACCAAAGTCGGAGGTGTGGTAGATTGTGAGGAAGGGTGTCATAGTTTGCAGGAAGACTTGGACAGGTTGCAGAGCTGGGCCGAGAGGTGGCGGATGGAGTTTAATGCAGAGAAGTGTGAGGTAATTCACTTTGGTAGGAATAACAGATGTGTCAAGTATAGGGCTAACGGGAGGACTTTGAATAGTGTGGATGAACAGAGGGATCTAGGTGTATGTGTACATAGATCCCTGAAAGTTGGGAATCAAGTAGATAAGGTTGTTAAGAAGGCATACGGTGTCTTGGCGTTTATTGGTAGGGGGATTGAATTTAGGAGTCGCAGCGTCATGTTGCAACTGTACACAACTCTGGTGCGGCCGCACTTGGAGTACTGTGTGTAGTTCTGGTCCCCACATTACAGGAAGGATGTGGAGGCTTTGGAGAGGGTGCAGAGGAGGTTTACCAGGATGTTGCCTGGTATGGAGGGGAGGTCCTATGAGGAGAGACTGAGGGATTTGGGGTTGTTTTCGCTGGAAAGAAGGCAGCTAAGAGGGGATCTTATAGAAACATATAAGATGATTAGAGGTTTAGATAGGGTGGACAGTGATAGCCTTTTTCCTCGGATGGAGAAAGCTAGCACGAGGGGGCATGGCTTTAAATTAAGGGGGGGTAGTTATAGGACGGATGTCAGGGGTAGGTTCTTTACCCAGAGGGTGGTGAGGGATTGGAATGCCCTGCCTGCTGCAGTTGTAAATGCGCCTAGTTTGGGGGCGTTTAAGAGATGCATGGATAGGTTTATGGATGGAAAGGGATTGGTTTAGGTTAGAGGGTCATTGTTTTTTAACTGGTCGGCGCAACATCGTGGGCCGAAGGGCCTGTTCTGTGCTGTAATGTTCTATGTTCTATGTACACATCACTCTTTATTCTTAAATGGCTGAGCAAGCCACTCAGTTCAATTCAGGGTGAGTTACAAATACTGGCCTGAATATTAAGTTGAACTTGTAAAAGACACTGGTTTGCAGCAGTCCTCCTTGCAAAAAACACCAACATCCCATTCGCCTTGCTGTACTTGCATTTAATGATTCAGGTACTAGGGACCCAAATCCATCTATACTGTAGCATTTTGCAGAGCGTAGGAGGCTGGGGGATGATCTTATAGTGGTCTATGAAATAATGAGGGACATAGATAAGGTCAACATCTTTTTCCAAAGGTAGGGAAGTCTAAAACCAGAGGGTACAGGTTTAAGGTGAGAGGGGAGAGATACAAAAGAGACCAGAGGAGCAACTTTTTCATACAAAAGGTGGTGAGTGTCTGGAACAAGCTGCCAGAGGTAGTAGTAGAGGCAGGTACAATTCTGTCTTTTAAAAAGCATTTGGACAGTTATATGGGTACGATGGGTATAGAGGGATATGGGCCAAATGTGGGCAATTAGGATTAGAACATAGAACATAGGACATTCCAGCGCAGTACAGGCCCTTCGGCCCTCGATGTTGCACCGACCAGTGGAACCAATCTAATGACCCTCTAACCTAAACTATTCCAATGTTATCCATACGCCTATCCACTGACCATTTGAACGCCCTTAAAGTTGGCGAGTCCACAACTGCTGCAGGCAGGGCATTCCACGCCCTTACTACCCTCTGAGGAAAGAACCTACCTCTGACATCCGTCCTATAATTACCACCCCTTAATTTAAAGCTATGTCCCCTCGTGTTAGCCATCACCATCCGAGGTAAAAGGCTCTCACTGTCCACCCTATCCAATCCTTTGATCATCTTGATCTGATCAATTAGGTCACCTCGTAACCTTCTTCTCTCCAATGAAAATAACCTCAAGTCCCTCAGCCTTTCCTCAGAAGACCTTCCCACCATACCAGGCAACATCCTGGTAAACCTCCTCTGCACCCTTTCCAATGCCTCCACATCTTTCTTATAATGCGGCAACCAGAACTGTACGCAATACTCCAAGTGCAGCCACACCAGAGTTTTGTACAGTTGTAACATGACCTCACGGCTCCGAAATTCAATCCCTCTACCAATAAAAGCTAACACACCATACGCCTTCTTAACAACCTCATCAACCTGGGTGCCAACTTTCAGGGAGCTTTGCACATGTACCCCGAGATCTCTCTGCTCGTCAACACGACCGAGAGTCCTTCCATTAGCCCTATATTCTGTACTCCTGTTACTCTTACCAAAGTGAATCACCTCACACTTTTCCGTATTAAACTCCATCTGCCATCTCTCAGCCCAGCTCTGCAGCTTATCTATGTCCCTCTGCAAACTGTAACATCCATCCTCACTGTCTACAACTCCTCTGACTTTGGTGTCGTCAGCAAATTTACTAATCCATCCTTCTACACCCTCATCCAGGTCATTTATAAAAATGACAAACAGCAGTGGCCCCAAAACAGATTCCTGAGGCACACCACTTGTAACTGAAACTTGTAGCTTAGGGGTTAATAAAAAGCCAGCATGGACAAGCTGGGCTGAAGGGCCTGTTTCCATGCTGTAAACATCTATGACTCAAAGACACGCCATTTAAATAATATTCTGCTTTTTTATTCTTCCTGCCAAAGTAAACAACCTCACGTTTTCCCACATTATATTCCATTGCCCAAACGTAACCTGTCTATATCCCCCTGCAGACTCTTTGTATCCTCCCCACAGGTTACTTCAGTCCCTTCATCAAAGCCATTAATCTAATCCACAAGTACATTGGCCGTGCTAAATTCTCCCTCAGTGTAACCCGAACAGGTGCCGGAGTGTGGCGACTAGGGGATTTTCACAGTAACTTTATTGCAGTGTTAATGTAAGTCTTACTTGTGACACAAATAAATAAACTTTATAACTTTAAACTAATTGAGCTTTGGTCAGTTTTGATCTCCTTACTTAAGAAGGGAAGGACTGACAGTGGAGGAAGTTTAGAGAAGATTCATTCAGTTGGTACCATTATTCACAAAGGGAGCAAAGAATAAAGCAGAAAACTATGAGCCAGTCAGTCTAACCTCAGAAGGGGGGAAACTATTGGAAGCAACTCTGAGAAACAGCATTAATCTGCATTTGAATAGAGGTAGGGGTTAATGAGGATCAGTCAGCATGGACTTGTTAAGGAGAGGTCATGTCTAACCAACTTGACTGAATGCTGTGAAGAGGTGACCAGGTGTGTAAATGAGGGCAATGCATTTGATGTAATCTACTTGGATTTCAGCAAGGCTTTGGACAAGGTCCCACATGGGAAACTGACAGCGAAGGTAAGAGCCCACGGGATCCAAAGAAATTTGGAAAATTGGATCCTGGGAACCCCGGAGGGTCAGAGGGACCTTGATGTGTATGTACACCAGTCCTTAGATGGCAGGACAGGTGGATAAAATGGTTAAGAGGGCTTACTTGTCTTTCCAAGATGAGGCATAGAGTTTACGAGCAGGGAGACTCTGCTGGAACGATATGAAGCATTGGTTTGGCCACAGCTAGAGTATCGTGTGCAGTTCTGGAATCCACATTACTGGAAGGGTGTGATTGCACTGGAATGGGTGCATGGGTGCATAGGAACGAGGAAACAGGTTCAGGTTTGTAATTGACATGGGAGTGACGGGTTACACAGCTCAGACAGGAATGCGGAGTTCAGACCACAATCAGATCAGCAATAATCTCATTGAATGGTGCAGCAGCCTCAATGGGCCGAATGGCCTGTACCTTTGGTCTAACACACTAACGGAGGGGTTGTCTTTCAGTTGGGCTACTCCAGCTTGGGCCAATGTGAGTTCTCAGGGTTTGGAAAGATCCCACGGCACTATTTAAAAGATCGGACAAGATGAGAGGAGCAGGTCACCGGGCCATTATCATGGAGGCTGGAGCTCTGATGATAGCGGGAGGGTGTTGAGGAGATGTCTGATCGGAGTGTCAGCCTGTGCGAGGCTCCAAGGTTGAAATTCACAGTTTCACTCACCTGTCTGACAGCCAATTCCAGTCCAGCCCTGGGAACACACACAAGTGTTGGAACGCATACAGGTCCCCCCATGAGAGCATGGCGGGGAACACATTGCTGCAGAGAGACAGAGAAAGGGCTGAAGTTAGGCTCAACACAATACTTCCAAGGAGTCGGACATTGAAAAGAAACTGCAACCTGTCCAGATTCTCACACAGTGTCCCTAACGCTATGGCCAAATCTTCACCGCAGGGGTGACAGTCTACTTTACAGCAGTGTGGCCACAGTTCATAATACTTTACGACAGTGTAACTATGATAGGCAACGCTTTACGGCAGTGTAACTGTTATAGATAATGCTTTATGACAGTCTAACTATGATAGATAATGCTTTACGGCAGTGTAACAACGGTAGATAATGCTTTACGACAGTGTAACTATGATAGATAATGTTTTACGGCAGCGTAACTATGGTAGATAATGCTTTACGGCAGTGTAACTACGGTAGATAATGCTTTATGGCAGTGTAACTACGGTAGATAATGCTTTACGGCAGTGTAACTACGGTAGATAATGTTTTACAGCAGTGTAACTATGGTAGATAATGTTTTCTGGTGTTTTCTGGTTGGTGATCAGTGACTAATTCATTCAACTCCTCACCTATCTGTTCTGACTCCATGTACAAGTTGCCACTACTATCCTTGACTGGCCCTAACCTCACCCTGGTCATTCTTTTATTTCTCAGATAAGAGTAAAAAGCCTTGGGGTTTTCCTTGATCCGACCCGCCAAAGACTTCACATGCCCCCTCCTAGCTCTCCTAAGTCCTTTCTTTAACTCATTCCTTGTTATCTTGTAACCCTCAAGCAGCCCAACTAAACCTTGTTTTCTCATCCTTACATCTGCTTCCTTTTTCCTCTTAACAAGACATTCAACCTCCTTTGTGAACCATGGTTCCCTCACTCGGCCATTTCCTCCCTGCCTGACAGGGACATACCTATCAAGGACACGCAGTATTTGTTCCTTGGAAAAGCTCCACTTTTCATTTGTGCCCATACCTGACAGATTCTGTTCCCATTTTATGCTCCCTAATTCCTGCCTAATCGCATCAGAATTACCCCTGCCCCAATTATAAACCTTGCCCTGTCGTCTGACCCTATCCCTCTCCATTGCAATAATGAAGCACACCGAATTGTGGTCACTATCTCCAAAGTGCTCCCCCACAAACAAATCTAACATTTGGCATTTCGTAGGAGATTCACTACATTGATTCCAGACTTGAGAGGATTGACTTGGAAGATAACGGTTAGGGCAGTGTGACTCAGGTAGATAACGGTTAGGGCAGTGTGTCTCAGGTAGATAACGGTTAGGGCAGTGTGTCTCAGGTAGATAACGGTTAGGGCAGTGTGTCTCAGGTAGATAACGGTTAGGGCAGTGTGACTCAGGTAGATAACGGTTAGGGCAGTGTGTCTCAGGTAGATAACGGTTAGGGCAGTGTGACTCAGGTAGATAACGGTTAGGGCAGTGTGACTCAGGTAGATAACGGATAGGGCAGTGTGACTCAGGTAGATAACGGTTAGGGCAGTGTGTCTCAGGTAAATAACGGTTAGGGCAGTGTGACTCAGGTAGATAACGGTTAGGGCAGTGTGTCTCAGGTAGATAACGGTTAGGGCAGTGTGACTAAGGTAGATAACGGTTAGGGCAGTGTGACTCAGGTAGATAACGGTTAGGGCTGTGTGTCTCAGGTAGATAACGGTTAGGGCAGTGTGTCTCAGGTAGATAACGGTTAGGGCTGTGTGTCTCAGGTAGATAACGGTTAGGGCAGTGTAACTCAGGCAGATAATGGTTAGGGCAGTGTGACTCAGGTAGATAACGGTTTGGGCAGTGTGTCTCAGGTAGATAACGGTTAGGGCAGTGTGTCTCAGGTAGATAACGGTTAGGGCAGTGTGTCTCAGGTAGATAACGGTTAGGGCAGTGTGACACAGGTAGATAACGGTTTGGGCAGTGTGTCTCAGGTAGATAACGGTTAGGGCAGTGTGTCTCAGGTAGATAACGGTTAGGGCAGTGTGTCTCAGGTAGATAACGGTTAGGGCAGTGTGACACAGGTAGATAACGGTTTGGGCAGTGTGTCTCAGGTAGATAACGGTTAGGGCAGTGTGTCTCAGGTAGATAACGGTTAGGGCAGTGTGTCTCAGGTAGATAACGGTTAGGGCAGTGTGTCTCAGGTAGATAACGGTTAGGGCAGTGTGTCTCAGGTAGATAACGGTTAGGGCAGTGTGTCTCAGGTAGATAACGGTTAGGGCAGTGTGACTCAGGTAGATAACGGTTAGGGCAGTGTGTCTCAGGTCGATAACGGTTAGGGCAGTGTGTCTCAGGTAGATAACGGTTAGGGCAGTGTGTCTCAGGTCGATAACGGTTAGGGCAGTGTGTCTCAGGTAGATAACGGTTAGGGCAGTGTGTCTCAGGTAGATAACGGTTAGGGCAGTGTGTCTCAGGTAGATAACGGTTAGGGCAGTGTGTCTCAGGTAGATAACGGTTAGGGCAGTGTGTCTCAGGTAGATAACGGTTAGGGCAGTGTGTCTCAGGTAGATAACGGTTAGGGCAGTGTGACACAGGTAGATAACGGTTAGGGCAGTGTGTCTCAGGTAGATAACGGTTAGGGCAGTGTGTCTCAGGTAGATAACGGTTAGGGCAGTGTGTCTCAGGTAGATAACGGTTAGGGCAGTGTGTCTCAGGTAGATAACGGTTAGGGCAGTGTGTCTCAGGTAGATAACGGTTAGGGCAGTGTGTATCAGGTAGATAACGGTTAGGGCAGTGTGACTCAGGTAGATAACGGTTAGGGCAGTGTGTCTCAGGTAGATAACGGTTAGGGCAGTGTGTCTCAGGTAGATAACGGTTAGGCCAGTGTGACTCAGGTAGATAACGGTTAGGGCAGTGTGTCTCAGGTAGATAACGGTTAGGGCAGTGTGTCTCAGGTAGATAACGGTTAGGCCAGTGTGTCTCAGGTAGATAACGGTTAGGGCAGTGTGACTCAGGTAGATAACGGATAGGGCAGTGTGTCTCAGGTAGATAACGGTTAGGGCAGTGTGACTCAGGTAGATAACGGTTAGGGCAGTGTGACTCAGGTAAATAACGGTTAGGGCAGTGTGTCTCAGGTAGATAACGGTTAGGGCAGTGTGACTCAGGTAGATAACGGTTAGGGCAGTGTGTCTCAGGTAGATAACGGTTAGGGCAGTGTGTCTCAGGTAGATAACGGTTAGGGCAGTGTGTCTCAGGTAGATAACGGTTAGGGCAGTGTGTCTCAGGTAGATAACGGTTAGGGCAGTGTGTCTCAGGTAGGTAACAGTTAGGGCAGTGTGACTCAGGTAGATAACGGTTAGGGCAGTGTGACTCAGGTAGATAACGGTTAGGGCAGTGTGTCTCAGGTAGATAACGGTTAGGGCAGTGTGTCTCAGGTAAATAACGGTTAGGGCAGTGTGTCTCAGGTAGGTAACGGTTAGGGCAGTGTGACTCAGGTAGATAACGGTTAGGGCAGTGTGTCTCAGGTAGATAACGGTTAGGGCAGTGTGACTCAGGTAGATAACGGTTAGGGCAGTGTGTCTCAGGTAGATAACGGTTAGGGCAGTGTGTCTCAGGTAGATAACGGTTAGGGCAGTGTGTCTCAGGTAGATAACGGTTAGGGCAGTGTGACTCAGGTAGATAACGGTTTGGGCAGTGTGTCTCAGGTAGATAACGGTTAGGGCAGTGTGTCTCAGGTAGATAACGGTTAGGGCAGTGTGTCTCAGGTAGATAGCGATTAGGGCAGTGTGTCTCAGGTAGATAACGGTTAGGGCAGTGTGACTCAGGTAGATAACGGTTAGGGCAGTGTGTCTCAGGTAGATAGCGATTAGGGCAGTGTGTCTCAGGTAGATAACGGTTAGGGCAGTGTGTCTCAGGTAGATAGCGATTAGGGCAGTGTGTCTCAGGTAGATAACGGTTAGGGCAGTGTGACTCAGGTAGATAACGGTTAGGGCAGTGTGTCTCAGGTAGATAGCGATTAGGGCAGTGTGTCTCAGGTAGATAACGGTTAGGGCAGTGTGACTCAGGTAGATAACGGTTTGGGCAGTGTGTCTCAGGTAGATAACGGTTAGGGCAGTGTGTCTCAGGTAGATAACGGTTAGGGCAGTGTGTCTCAGGTAGATAGCGATTAGGGCAGTGTGACTCAGGTAGATAACGGATAGGGCAGTGTGTCTCAGGTAGATAACGGTTAGGGCAGTGTGACTCAGGTAGATAACGGATAGGGCAGTGTGACTCAGGTAGATAACGGTTAGGGCAGTGTGACTCAGGTAGATAACGGATAGGGCAGTGTGTCTCAGGTAGATAACGGTTAGGGCAGTGTGTCTCAGGTAGATAACGGTTAGGGCAGTGTGTCTCAGGTAGATAACGGTTAGGGCAGTGTGTCTCAGGTAGATAACGATTAGGGCAGTGTGACTCAGGTAGATAACGGTTTGGGCAGTGTGTCTCAGGTAGATAACGGTTAGGGCAGTGTGACTCAGGTAGATAGCGATTAGGGCAGTGTGTCTCAGGTAGATAACGGTTAGGGCAGTGTGTCTCAGGTAGATAACGGTTAGGGCAGTGAGTCTCAGGTAGATAGCGATTAGGGCAGTGTGTCTCAGGTAGATAACGGTTTGGACAGTGTGACTCAGGTCGATAACGGTTAGGGCAGTGAGTCTCAGGTAGATAACGATTAGGGCAGTGTGTCTCAGGTAGATAACGGTTAGGGCAGTGTGTCTCAGGTAGATAGCGATTAGGGCAGTGTGTCTCAGGTAGATAACGGTTAGGGCAGTGTGTCTCAGGTAGATAGCGATTAGGGCAGTGTGTCTCAGGTAGATAACGGTTAGGGCAGTGAGTCTCAGGTAGATAGCGATTAGGGCAGTGTGTCTCAGGTAGATAACGGTTTGGACAGTGTGACTCAGGTCGATAACGGTTAGGGCAGTGAGTCTCAGGTAGATAACGATTAGGGCAGTGTGTCTCAGGTAGATAACGGTTAGGGCAGTGTGTCTCAGGTAGATAGCGATTAGGGCAGTGTGTCTCAGGTAGATAACGGTTAGGGCAGTGTGTCTCAGGTAGATAACGGTTAGGGCAGTGTGTCTCAGGTAGATAGCGATTAGGGCATTGTGTCTCAGGTAGATAACGGTTAGGGCAGTGTGTCTCAGGTAGATAACGGTTTGGGCAGTGTGTCTCAGGTAGATAACGGTTAGGGCAGTGTGTCTCAGGTAAATAACGGTTAGGGCAGTGTGTCTCAGGTAGATAACGGTTAGGGCAGTGTGTCTCAGGTAGATAACGGTTAGGGCAGTGTGTCTCAGGTAGATAACGGTTTGGGCAGTGTGTCTCAGGTAGATAACGGTTAGGGCAGTGTGTCTCAGGTAAATAACGGTTAGGGCAGTGTGTCTCAGGTAGATAACGGTTAGGGCAGTGTGTCTCAGGTAGATAACGGTTAGGGCAGTGTGTCTCAGGTAGATAACGGTTAGGGCAGTGTGTCTCAGGTAGATAACGGTTAGGGCAGTGTGTCTCAGGTAGATAACGGTTAGGGCAGTGTGTCTCAGGTAGATAACGGTTTGGGCAGTGTGTCTCAGGTAGATAACGGTTAGGGCAGTGTGTCTCAGGTAGATAACGGTTTGGGCAGTGTGTCTCAGGTAGATAACGGTTAGGGCAGTGTGTCTCAGGTAAATAACGGTTAGGGCAGTGTGTCTCAGGTAGATAACGGTTAGGGCAGTGTGTCTCAGGTAGATAACGGTTAGGGCAGTGTGTCTCAGGTAGATAACGGTTTGGGCAGTGTGTCTCAGGTAGATAACGGTTAGGGCAGTGTGTCTCAGGTAAATAACGGTTAGGGCAGCGTGTCTCAGGTAGATAACGGTTAGGGCAGTGTGTCTCAGGTAGATAACGGTTAGGGCAGTGTGTCTCAGGTAGATAACGGTTAGGGCAGTGTGTCTCAGGTAGATAACGGTTAGGGCAGTGTGTCTCAGGTAAATAACGGTTAGGGCAGTGTGTCTCAGGTAGATAACGGTTAGGGCAGCGTGTCTCAGGTAGATAACGGTTAGGGCAGTGTGTCTCAGGTAGATAACGGTTAGGGCAGTGTGACTCAGGTAGGTAACAGTCTAGGTGTCTTGGTGAATGGCGAACAGTTCTTTCCTTGGTGAATGGTCCTTTCCAAGCAGCTATCAATTCAAGGTGGTGCTATGTGATGGGAAATTCACAGAAACCTGAAGACATCTGAAACTGAGACAAATCTCTACACAAAAAGTGGCAAGATACAGAAATTGATACAGGGCTATGGGGAGAGAGTGGGGCAGTGGGATTAGTTTGGGGATTGACACAGGGCTATGGGGAGAGAGTGGGGCAGTGGGATTAGTTTGGGGATTGATACAGGGCTATGGGGAGAGAGTGGGGCAGTGGGATTAGTTTGGGGATTGACACAGGGCTATGGGGAGAGAGTGGGGCAGTGGGATTAGTTTGGGGATTGATACAGGGCTATGGGGAGAGAGTGGGGCAGTGGGATTAGTTTGGGGATTGATACAGGGCTATGGGGAGAGAGCGGGGTAGTGGGATTAGTTTAGGGATTGATACAGGGCTATGGGGAGAGAGCGGGGCAGTGGGATTAGTTTGGGGATTGATACAGGGCTATGGGGAGAGAGCGGGGCAGTGGGATTAGTTTGGGGATTGATACAGTGCGATGCGGAGAGAGTGGGGCAGTGGGATTAGTTTGGGATTGATACAGGGCTATGGGGAGAGAGTGGGACAGTGGGATTAGTTTGGGGATTGATACAGGGCTATGGGGAGAGAGCGGGGCAGTGGGATTAATTTGGGGATTGATACAGGGCTATGGGGAGAGAGCGGGGCAGTGGGATTAGTTTGGGGATTGATACGGGGCTATGGGGAGAGAGCGAGGCAGTGGGATTAGTTTGGGATTGATCCCGGTTTATGGGGAGAGAGCTGGGCAGTGGGATTAGTTTGGGATTGATCCCGGTTTATGGGGAGAGAGCGGGGCAGTGGGATTAGTTTGGGATTGATCCCGGTTTACGGGGAGAGAGCGGGGCAGTGGGATTAGTTTGGGACTGATCCCGGTTTATGGGGAGTGGGGCAGTGAGATTAGTTTGGGATTGATCCTGGTTTATGGGGAGAGAGTGAGGGACACTCTCCTATGAGGAGAGACTGAGGGATTTGGGGTTGTTTTCGTTAGAAAGAAGGCAGCTAAGAGGGGATCTTATTGAAACATATAAGATGATTAGAGGTTTAGATAGGGTGGATAGTGATAGCCTTTTTCCTCGGATGGAGAAAGCTAGCACGAGGGGGCATGGCTTTAAATTAAGGGGTGGTAGTTATAGGACGGATGTCAGGGGTAGGTTCTTTACCCAGAGGGTGGTGAGGGACTGGAATGCCCTGCCTGCTGCAGTTGTAGATGCGCCTAGTTTGGGGGCGTTTAAGAGATCCGTGGATAGGTTTATGGACAAGAAGGGATTGGTTTAGGTTAGAGGGTCATTGTTTTTTAACTGGTCGGCGCAACATCGTGGGCCGAAGGGCCTGTTCTGCGCTGTAATGTTCTATGTTCTATGACACTGGCGACGAGGTGAAATGGTTTCTTGCTGTGATTCTGGTCTGGTAGCTGATTTAATAACCTGCTGTATTCAGCAGCTTGCTTGTTGCTTCAACACAATCCACCTGTCCTCCAGCAATGTGGGCAAGAGTCTGCAAGACAAATACTCCTCGACAGAACGGAGAGTTTACAGAGGAGGGACTGCAATCTGCTGACTTTCCTGCCAGCAGCTGGCTAAGCCAGACTCCGCTTGCTCCAATCTCTCCACGTGTTCCTCATTTCTGAGGATATTCCTGTTTGCAGTTACACATATCCTCAGGCATACAGAGGAAGCTTTCAGACACGTACCGGAACAGCCTGGCCCAGGGTACCCAGCGGGGCAGTCACAGGTATCAGGAGCCACACACAGCCCAGAATTCAGACACGCAGGGTTACAAACCGCTGGTGGAATGAAAGAGAGAGATGGAACTCAATCCACTACACAGCACACAATGTTAGCATCAAAAACACAAGTTTACGAGAGAGCAGAGATATTGAGCAGTGGGAACAAAGACACGTGTTTCTGTTAGAAATTGTATACACCTGTAAAATGGGAGTTGGTTTAGCTCAGACCAGCTGATTCATGATGCAGAGCGACCCCAACACCATCAGTTCAATTCCTGTACCAGCTGAAGGCCCTGCCTTCTCAACCTGCCCCTCGCCTGATACTCAGATTAAATCACCACCAGTCAAATCTCCCCCTCAAGTCGGGGACACCAACCAATACTCTTCTGGGACTATGACAACTTTACCTTACCTGTAAAATACAGAGTAAAGCTCCCTCTACACTGTCCCCATCAAACACTCCCACGACAGGTACAGCACGGGGTTAGATACAGAATAAAGCTCCCTCTACACTGTCCCCATCAAACACTCCCAGGACAGGTACAGCACGGGGTTAGATACACAGTAAAGCTCCCTCTACACTGTCCCCATCAAACACTCCCAGGACAGGTACAGCATGGGGTTAGATACAGAGTAAAGCTCCCTCTACACTGTCCCCCATCAAACACTCCCAGGACAGGTACAGCACGGGGTTAGATACAGAATAAAGCTCCCTCTACACTGTCCCCCATCAAACACTCCCAGGACAGGTACAGCACGGGGTTAGATACACAGTAAAGCTCCCTCTACACTGTCCCCATCAAACACTCCCAGGACAGGTACAGCATGGGGTTAGATACAGAGTAAAGCTCCCTCTACACTGTCCCCATCAAACACTCCCAGGTCAGGTACAGCACGGGGTTAGATACAGAGTAAAGCTCCCTCTACACTGTCCCCCATCAAACACTCCCAGGACAGGTACAGCACGGGGTTAGATACACAGTAAAGCTCCCTCTACACTGTACCCCCATCAAACACTCCCAGGACAGGTACAGCACGGGGTTAGATACAGAGTAAAGCTCCCTCTACACTGTCCCCCATCAAACACTCCCAGGACAGGTACAGCACGGGGTTAGATACAGAGTAAAGCTCCCTCTACACTGTCCCCCCATCAAACACTCCCAGGACAGGTACAGCATGGGGTTAGATAGAGAGTAAAGCTCCCTCTACACTGTCCCCCATCAAACACTCCCAGGACAGGTACAGCACAGGGTTAGATACAGAATAAAGCTCCCTCTACACTGTCCCCCATCAAACACTCCCAGGACAGGTACAGCACGGGGTTAGATACACAGTAAAGCTCCCTCTACACTGTCCCCATCAAACACTCCCAGGACAGGTACAGCATGGGGTTAGATACAGAGTAAAGCTCCCTCTACACTGTCCCCATCAAACACTCCCAGGTCAGGTACAGCACGGGGTTAGATACAGAGTAAAGCTCCCTCTACACTGTCCCCCATCAAACACTCCCAGGACAGGTACAGCACGGGGTTAGATACACAGTAAAGCTCCCTCTACACTGTACCCCCATCAAACACTCCCAGGACAGGTACAGCACAGGGTTAGATACAGAGTAAAGCTCCCTCTACACTGTCCCCCATCAAACACTCCCAGGACAGGTACAGCACGGGGTTAGATACACAGTAAAGCTCCCTCTACACTGTCCCCCCATCAAACACTCCCAGGACAGGTACAGCACAGGGTTAGATACAGAGTAAAGCTCCCTCTACACTGTCCCCCATCAAACACTCCCAGGACAGGTACAGCACGGGGTTAGATACAGAGTAAAGCTCCCTCTACACTGTCCCCCCCATCAAACACTCCCAGGACAGGTACAGCACAGGGTTAGATACAGAGTAAAGATCCCTCTACACTGACCTTAGTGAGACATACATGTTGACTTTATGCATCTCTTGTGTACGTTTAGAATGTACAATGAGAATGGAACAGAAAATACCCAACACCAAGAGAGAGGACCCAGTTACATCTCTGGGATCCTGCCTCTGTGTATACACTGTTCCTGGCCTGCAATCCGTGTGGGTCTCGCCCTGCTCCAGCTTTGAACTCTCTCTCTGTCCCTCTGGCCCAGGAATTCAGGTACTTCACTCACGCTGGCACTTGGTCCTGTCATCAGTCCGCGACTCGAATCCTCTGTAGCAGCTACAGGTGAAACTCCCCGGAGTGTTGTTACACACCTGCTCACAACCACCGTTTGCAAAATCATCACACTCGTCCACATCTGTAAAATATCAGCAGGATGGATAATCATTGCTATATTATCAATGCTAACATGTATTTCAACACAAGCTTCAAGTGTTTTCCAGCAGCATTCTGCAAACAGATCTGATAGCAAATCAATCGGTTCATTCACCAGAATCCTGATCAAAGGTCTTCAGGTGAATCTCAGACCAGGAGAAGTGGTTGAGCAGCAGAGAGATGGAGGTCCAGAGATGTGAGGGTTTGGTGGATTGGCCATGCGAAACTACCTTACTGTCAGACAGGCTTGCCAGGGGATAGGGCCTGGGTTGGATTGTGGTCAGTGTAGACTTGATGGGCTGAATGGCCTCATTCTGCACTGTAGGGATTATATAGGAGGGAATCCAGAGCTTCAGGCTGCAGTTGCTAAAGGTTTTTGATTTTGATTTGATTTATTATTGTCACATGTATTAGCGTACAGCGAAAAGTATTGTTTCTTACACTATAAAGACACAGCATACCATTCATAGAGAAGGAAAGGAGAGAGTGCAGAATGTAGTGTTAGTCATAGCAAACCCACTGTGTCACCGTGTCACTGTGAGACAGCAGTTTTAGCCCACTGTATCACCGTGTCGCTGTGAGACAGCAGTGTTAACCCACTGTGTCACCGTGTCGCCGTGAGACAGCAGTGTTAACCCACTGTGTCACCGTGTCGCTGTGAGACAGCAGTGTTAACCCACTGTGCCACCGTGTCGCTGTGAGGCAGCAGTGTTAACTCACTGTGTCACCGTGAGGCAGCAGTGTTAACCCACTGTGCCACCGTGTCGCTGTGAGGCATCAGTGTTAACTCACTGTGTCACCGTGAGGCAGCAGTGTTAACCCACGGTGCCACCGTGTCTCTGTGAGACAGCAGTGTTAACCCACTGTGCCACCGTGTCGCTGCGAGACAGCAGTGTTAACCCACTGTGTCAACGTGTCACTGCGACACAGCAGTGTTAACCCACGGCGCCACCGTGTCTCTGTGAGACAGCAGTGTTAACCCACTATGTCACTGTGAGACAGCAGTGTTAACCCACTGTGTCACTGTGTCGCTGTGAGACAGCAGTGTTAACCCACTGTGAGACAGCAGTGTTAACCCACGGCGCCACCGTGTCGCTGAGAGACAGCAGTGTTAACCCACTGTGTCACTGTGAGACAGCAGTGTTAACCCACTGTGTCACCGTGTGGCTGTGAGACAGCAGTGTTAACCCACTGTGTCACTGTGAGACAGCAGTGTTAACCCACTGTGTCACCATGTCACTGTGAGGCAGCAGTGTTAACCCACTGTGTCACCGTGTCACTGTGAGGCAGCAGTGTTAACCCACTGTGTCACCATGTCACTGTGAGGCAGCAGTGTTAACCCACTGTGTCACTGTGTCTCTGTGAGACAGCAGTGTTAACCCACTGTGTCACCGTGTCGCTGTGAGACAGCAGTGTTAACCCACTGTGTCACTGTGTCTCTGTGAGACAGCAGTGTTAACCCACTGTGTCACCATGTCACTGTGAGGCAGCAGTGTTAACCCACTGTGTCACCATGTCACTGTGAGGCAGCAGTGTTAACCCACTGTGTCACCGTGTCACTGTGAGGCAGCAGTGTTAACTCACTGTGTCACCGTGTCGCTGTGAGACAGCAGTGTTAACCCACTGTGTCACCGTGTCACTGTGAGACAGCAGTGTTAACCCACTGTGTCACTGTGTCTCTGTGAGACAGCAGTGTTAACCCACTGTGTCACTGTGTCTCTGTGAGACAGCAGTGTTAACCCACTGTGTCGCTGTGAGACAGCGGTTTTAATCCACTGTGTCACTGTGTCGCTGTGAGACAGCAGTTTTAATCCACTGTGTCACTGTGTCGCTGTGAGACAGCAGTTTTAACCCACTGTGTCACTGCGTTGCTGTGAGACAGCAGTGTTAACCCACTGTGTCACCGTGTCACTGTGAGGCAGCAGCGTTAACCCACTGTGTCACCGTGTCACTGTGAGACAGCAGCGTTAACCCACTGTGTCACCGTGTCACTGTGAGACAGCAGTATTAACCCACTGTGTCACCGTGTCACTGTGAGACAGCAGTGTTAACCCCCTGTGTCACCATGTCACTGTGAGACAGCAGTGTTAACCCACTGTGTCACCGTGTCACTGTGAGACAGCAGTGTTAACCCCCTGTGTCACCGTGTCGCTGTGAGACAGCAGTGTTAACCCACTGTGTCTCCGTGTCACTGTGAGACAGCAGTGTTAACCCACTGTGTCACTGTGTCACTGTGAGACAGCAGTGTTAACCCACTGTGTCACTGTGTCGCTGTGAGACAGCAGTGTTAACCCACTGTGTCACTGTGTCACTGTGAGACAGCAGTTTTATTCCACTGTGCCACCGCTGTTGAGGCTGAGATGAGATCAGCCATGATCATTTTGAATGGTAGAGCAGGCTTCAGGGGCTGAATGGCCTCTGGCTCCCAGTTCTTACGATTTGCCTTCCTAATTTGCTGTACTTGCATACTGACTTTCTAACATTCATGCACTTGGATTCCCAGATTCCTCTGTACCTCAGAGTTCTGCAACCTCTCTCCATTGAATTAGTACTCTGCTTTTCTCTCTTTCCTGCCAAAGTAGACACGTTCACATTCACTCACATTATTCTCCATCTGCCAGATTTCTGCCCACTCACTGTCTCTATCCATTTCCAGCCCCTCTACCTCCTCTTGACAACTTACTTCCCAGCCTATCTTGGTGTTATCACCAAATTCAGCTACAAATATTCACTCCCTCCACCCACATCACTGAGGTAGATTATAAATATTGAGGTTCTAGCACTGTTCTCTGTGGCACTCCACCATGCTAATAGTTCACCTCATGCACCATATAATCTCACCTTGTATATTACACTTTGATGCGGCAATTCATCAAAAGCTTTTTGGAAATCCAAGTACACTACATCTACAGGCTCCCCTTTCTCCACCTTGCTTGTTACTTCCTCATAAATCTCTGATGATATAATTAATTGAAGCTTCATTATCCCCAGTCTATTAACAGTGCTCAAATATTATCGTTTTCATTTTGGAACTCTCTCACCCGTCCAATTGCATCTCGTCTGTATGCATCTAAATTATCTCCATAGTGCTATTTTACCTGGAAATTAGTCTCACCTGTAAAGCTCATCTGTACAGCCCTGCCTCACCTGTACAGCCCTGCCTCACCTGTACAGCTCTGCCTCACCTGTACAGCTCTGCCTCACCTGTACAGCTCTGTCTCATCCTGGACAGCTCTGTCTCATCCTGGACAGCTCTGTCTCATCCTGGACAGCCCTGCCTCACCTGTACAGCCCTGCCTCACCTGTACAGCCCTGCCTCACCTATACAGCTCTGCCTCACCTGTACAGCTCTGCCTCATCCTGTATAGCCCTGCCTCACCCTGTACAGCCCTGCCTCACCTGTACAGCCCTGCCTCACCTGTACAGCTCTCTCATCCTGTACAGCCCTGCCTCACCTGTACAGCTCTGCCTCACCCTGTACAGCTCTGTCTCATCTTGTACAGCTCAGTCTCACCCTGTACAGCTCTGCCTCACCCTGTACAGCTCTGCCTCACCCTGTACAGCTCTGCCTCACCCTGTACAGCTCTGCCTCACCCTGTACAGCTCTGCCTCACCTGTACAGCTCTGCCTCACCTGTACAGCTCTCTCATCCTGTACAGCCCTGCCTCACCTGTACAGCTCTGCCTCACCCTGTACAGCTCTGTCTCATCTTGTACAGCTCTGCCTCACCCTGTACAGCTCTGCCTCACCCTGTACAGCTCTGCCTCACCCTGTACAGCTCTGCCTCACCCTGTACAGCTCTGCCTCACCCTGTACAGCTCTGCCTCACCTGTACAGCTCTGCCTCATCCTGTACAGCTCTGCCTCACCCTGTACAGCTCTGCCTCACCCTGTACAGCTCTGCCTCACCCTGTACAGCTCTGCCTCACCCTGTACAGCTCTGCCTCACCCTGTACAGCTCTGCCTCACCCTGTACAGCTCTGCCTCACCCTGTACAGCTCTGCCTCACCCTGTACAGCTCTGCCTCACCTGTACAGCTCTGCCTCATCCTGTACAGCTCTGCCTCATCCTGTACAGCTCTGCCTCACCTGTACAGCCCTGCCTCACCTGTACAGCTGTCTCATCCTGTACAGCCCTGCCTCACCTGTACAGCCCTGCCTCACCTGTACAGCTGTCTCATCCTGTACAGCCCTGCCTCACCTGTACAGCTCTGTCTCATCCTGTACAGCTCTGTCTCATCCTGTACAGCTCTGCCTCACCCTGTACAGCTCTGTCTCACCTGTACAGCTCTGCCTCACCTGTACAGCTGTCTCATCCTGTACAGCCCTGCCTCACCTGTACAGCTCTGTCTCATCCTGTACAGCTCTATCTTACCTGAACAGCTCTGCCTCACCCTGTACAGCTCTATCTTACCTGAACAGCTCTGCCTCACCCTGTACAGCCCTGCCTTTCTCCACAGACCTGCCTCAGCTGTACAGCTCTGTCTTATCTGAACAGCTCTGTCTCACCTGTACAGGTCTTCCTGTTGTCCATCAGTTTCCAGCCGTGTTGGCAGCTGCACTCGAGCTGGCCAGGATCCCACTCTGTGCACACATGCTGACAGCCCCCATTCAGCAGCTGACAGGAAGTGATGTCTGTAAGATATCGAATACCATCACCACTATTACTGCATCAAACTGTCCAACAAAACACATTGCAGGGTGAGGAATGCATGGGATTGGGTAAATCAAATAGGCCAGGTGCTGCATAGATGGGACATTATCAACTGGTAAAGGGGGGTGAGGTTTGCAGAATAACAGACTGGAATACAATCGAGGGGTTCGGGGTGGTTTATATATAGAATAACAGATACCCGGGAGTGAGTTACAGACTGGAATCTAATCGAGGAGTTCGGGGTGGTTTATATCTAGAATAACAGATACCCGGGAGTGAGTTACAGACTGGAATCTAATCGAGGGGTTCGGGGTGGTTTATATATAGAATAACGGATACTCGGGAGTGAGTTACAGACTGGGATCTAATCGAGGGGTTCGGGGTGGTTTATATATAGAATAACAGATACCCGGGAGTGAGTTACAGACTGGAATCGAATCGAGGGGTTCGGGGTGGTTTATATATAGAATAACAGATACCCGGGAGTGAGTTACAGACTGGAATCTAATCAAGGGGTTCGGGGTGGTTTATATATAGACTAACAGATACCCGGGAGTGAGTTACAGACTGGAATCTAATCGAGGGGTTTCGATGGTTTATATCTAGAATAACAGATACCCGGGAGTGAGTTACAGACTGGAATACAATCGAGGGGTTAGGGGTGGTTTATATATAGAATAACAGATACCCGGGAGTGAGTTACAGACTGGAATACAATCGAGGGGTTCGGTGTGGTTTATATATAGAATAACAGATACCCGGGAGTGAGTTACAGACTGGAATCTAATCGAGGGGTTCAGGGTGGTTTATATATAGAATAACAGATACCCGGGAGTGAGTTACAGTCTGGAATCTAATCGAGGGGTTCGGGGGGGTTTATATATAGAATAACAGATACCCGGGAGTGAGTTACAGACTGGAATCTAATCGAGGGGTTCGGGGTGGTTTATATATAGAATAACAGATACTCGGGAGTGAGTTACAGACTGGAATCTAATCGAGGGATTCGGGGTGGGTTATATATAGAATAACAGATACCCCGGAGTGAGTTACAGACTGGAATCTAATCGAGGGGTTCAGGGTGGTTTATATATAAAATAACAGATACCCGGGAGTGAGTTACAGTCTGGAATCTAATCGAGGGGTTCGGGGTTGTTTATATATAGATTAACAGATACCCGGGAGTGAGTTACAGACTGGAATCTAATCGAGGGGTTCAGGGTGGTTTATAAATAGAATAACAGATACCCGGGAGTGAGTTACAGACTGGAATCTAATCGAGGGGTTCGGGGTGGTTTATATACGGAATAACAGATAGCCGGGAGTGAGTTACAGACTGGAATCTAATCGAGGGGTTCGGGGTGGTTTATATATGGAATAACAGATACCCGGGAGTGAGTTACAGACTGGAATCTAATCGAGGGGTTCGGGGTGGTTTATATATAGAATAACAGATACCCGGGAGTGAGTTACAGACTGGAATCTAATCGAGGGGTTCGGGATGGTTTATATATGGAATAACAGATACCCGGGAGTGAGTTACAGATTGGAATCTAATCGAGGGATTCGGGGGGGTTTATATATAGAATAACAGATACCCGGGAGTGAGTTACAGACTGGAATCTAATCGAGGGGTTCAGGGTGGTTTATATTGAGAATAACAGATACCCGGGAGTGAGTTACAGACTGGAATCTAATCGAGGGGTTCGGGATGGTTTATATATGGAATAACAGATACCCGGGAGTGAGTTACAGACTGGAATCTAATCGAGGGGTTCAGGGTGGTTTATATTTAGAATAACAGATACCCATGAGTGAGTTACCCACTGGAATCTACTTGAGGGGTTCGGGGTGGTTTATGTATAGAATAACAGATATCCGGGAGTAAGTTACAGACTGGAATCTAATTGAGGGGTTCGGGGTGGTTTATATATAGAATAACAGATATCCGGGAGTGAGTTACAGACTGGAATCTAATCGAGGTGTTCAGCGGGGTTTATATACAGAATAACAGATACCCAGGAGTGAGTTACAGACTGGAATCGAATCGAGTGATTCAGGGTGTTTTATATTTGGAATAACAGACACCCGGGAGTGAGACTAATCGAGAGATTTTCAAGGCATCAGCACAGCTGTTTCTGGAGGTCAGTCCCTAGACGTGATAAGTGGTAGCTGGAATGGATTGCAGCATGTGGAGGTAGGTTACGCAGAGGTAGATTAAGGAGATGCAGTATCTGATGAAATGTGTAGCCATCACTCACTGATACAGGTGAGGTTGTCCTTGTCCAGTGCCAGTCCAACAGGACACTCACAACTGTAACTTCCATTTCTATTGGTGCAGAAGTGGGAGCACCGCCCATTAGTAATCTTACACTCGTCAATATCTGAGAACGATAAAGAGAAACAAAACAGTTAGACTGACACTCAGAGGAGAAAGAGTTTAACTCGCCAGCCCACATTGCATTCACCAGAAACTGAACTGGACTAGCCATTAAAATACTGTGGCTACAACAGCAGATCAGAGACTGGGAATCCTGCAAAACCTCCGCTGGATTCGCTACGATCCTCAAAGCCTATCTACAACCTACGAGGTCAGAAATATCTTCCGATCTTTGCACAGTCCAATAACTTTCTAAACAAGATTAATTTCCCAGTCATTGATAGAAATAAGCAAATGATATTTACTGTAACAAATAAACTAAAATCACCAGAGATCAAACATTAATTAACATGGACCCAATAAACCAAACTCAAAGAAAAGGTGGTTTTGTATCAACGAATGAATAGAATTGAGACATGTCTCACAAATCAATGACAAAAGACAGGGGATTATTGTTGAGGGTTGTTTTTCAAACTGGGGACCTGTGACCAGCGGTGTGCCTCAGGGATCAGTGCTGGGTTCACTGTTATTTGTCATTTATACTAATGATCTGGATGAGAATTTAGGGGGCATGGTTAGTAAGTTTGCAGATGGCACCAAGATTGGTGGCATAGTGGACAGTGAAGGAGGTTATCTAGGATTGCAACGGGATCTTGATCAATTGGGTCAGTGGGCTGACGAATGGCAGATGGAGTTTAATTTAGATAAATGTGAGGTGATGCATTTTGATAGATTGAACCAGGGCAGGACTTACTCAGTTAATGGTAGGGCGTTGGGGAGAGTTACAGAACAAAGAGATCTAGGGGTACATGTTCATAGCTCCTTGAAAGTGGAGTCACAGGTGGACAGAGTGGTGAAGAAGGCATTCAGCATACTTGGTTTCATTGGTCAGAACATTGAATACAGGAGTTGGGACGTCTTGTTGAAGTTGTACAAGACATTGGTAAGGCCACGCTTGGAATACTGTGTACAATTCTGGTCACCCTATTATAGAAATGATATTATTAAACTAGAAAGAGTGCAGAAAAGATTTACTAGGATGTTACCAGGACTTGATGGATTGAGTTATAACAAGAGGCTGGATAGACTGGGACTTCTTTCTCTGGACTGTAGAAGGCTGAGGGGTGATCTCATAGAGGTCTATAAAATAAGGAGGGGCACAGATCAGCTAGATAGTTAATATCTTTTCCCAAAGGTAGGGGAGTCTAAAACTAGAGGGCATAGGTTTAACGTGAGAGGGCAGAGATACATAGAACATAGAACATGGAACATTACAGCGCAGAACAGGCCCTTCGGCCCACGATGTTGCGCCGACCAGTTAAAAAACAATGACCCTCTAACCTAAACCAATCCCTTTTCGTCCATAAACCTATCCACGGATCTCTTAAACGCCCCCAAACTAGGCGCATTTACAACTGCAGCAGGCAGGGCATTCCAATCCCTCACCACCCTCTGGGTAAAGAACCTACCCCTGACATCTGTCCTATAACTACCCCCCCTTAATTTAAAGCCATGCCCCCTCGTGCTAGCTTTCTCCATCCGAGGAAAAAGGCTATCACTGTCCACCCTATCTAAACCTCTAATCATCTTATATGTTTCAATAAGGTCCCCTCTTAGCTGCCTTCTTTCTAGAGAAAACAACCCCAAATCCCACAGTCTCTCCTCATAGGACCTCCCCTACAAAAGCGTCCAGAGGGGCAATTTTTTCACAGAGGGTGGTGAATGACTGGAACAAGCTGCCAGAGGAAGTAGTAGTGGTGGGTACAATTTAGTCTTTTAAAAAGCATTTAGACAGCTGCATGGGTGCAATGGGTATAGAGAGATTTGGCCCAAATGCGGGCAATTAGGGGCTAGGTTAATGGCAAAAAAAGGCGGCGTGGACAAGTTGGGCCGAAGGGCCTGTTTCCACGCTGTAAACCTCTATGACTCTGTAACACATTTTGCCGCACTTTTGGCAGATGTTCATCACTGGACAAGCCTCTGTCTCTCCAGGAGGCTCAGTTCTCTCCACCACACTGGATCCAAACTTCTTCCAAAAATCATCCCATGCAGCACAATTTTTTGATTTGATTTATTATTGTCACATGTATTAACATACAGTGAAAAGTATCGTTTCTTGCACAAAACATACCATTCATAGAGGAGAGTGCAGAATGCAGTGTTACAGTCACAGCTAGAGTGTAGAGAAAGATCAACTTAATGTGAGGTAGGTCCATTCAAAAGTCTGACAGCAGCAGGGAAGAAGCTGTTCTTGAGTCAGTTGGTACGTGACCTCAGGCTTTTGTATCTTTTTCCCGATGGAAGAAGGTGGAAGAGAGAATGTCTGGGGTGCGTGGGGGGTCCTTAGTCATTCTGGCTGCTTTGCCGAGGCAGCGGGAAGTGTAGACAGAGTCAATGGATGGGAGGCTGGTTTGTGTGATGGATTGGGTTATATTCACGACCTTTTGTAGTTTCTTGCTGTCTTGGGCAGAGCAGGAGCGCAGACCAAGCTGTGATACAACCAGAAAGAATGCTTTCTGTGGGGCATCTGTAAAAGTTGGTGAGAGTCGTAGCTGACATGTCAAATTTCCTTAGTCTTCTGAGAAAGTAGAGGCGTTGATGGGCTTTCTTAACCATAGTGTTGGCGTGGGGGGGACCAGGACAGGTTGTTGGTGATCTGGACACCTAAAAACTTGAAGCTCTCGACCCTTTCTACTTTGTCCCCATTGATGTAGACAGGGGCATGTTCTCATTTACACTTCCTGAAGTCGATGACAATCTCCTTTGTTTTGTTGTCATTGAGGGAGGGATTATTGTTGCCGCATCAGTTCACCAGATTCTCTATCTCATTCCTGTACTCTGTCTCATCATTGTTTGAGATCTGGTCCACTACGGTGGTGTCATCAGCAAACTTGAAAATCGAATTGGAGTGGAATTTGTCCGCACAGTCATAGGTGTATAAGGAGTATAGTAGAGGGCTGAGAACACAGCCTTGTGGGGCACCGGTGTTGAGGATGCTCGTGGAGGAGGTGTTGTCGCCTATCCTTACTGATTGTGGTCTGTGAGTTAGAAAGTTCAGGATCCAGTCACAGAGGGAGAGGCCAAGGCCCAGGGCATGGAGTTTGGAGATGAATTTTGTCAGAATAATGGTGTTGAAGGCTGAGCTGTAGTCAATAAATAGGAGTCTGACATTGGAGTCCTTGTTATCTAGGTGTTCCAATCTAACTTGCCCGCACTGGAGACTTTTTGTTCTGTAATGTCCAAAAGTCTTCATGGTTCTGGCTGCTTCCTCTTGAAGAGAATATAAACCTTCATAAGGTTACTTGTTAACCAGCAGTCCTCCTCTGCTCTTTTCAGCATCAGGTGCTTTTGCTTGAAGGAGTTGTATCTGCCTTGTCGTCCTCGCACTGTTCCATCAAACACCTGCTCCTTTGCTGTGATTCTCTGACAAGGTACAATTATCACCAGACTCCAATAGGTTTCTGTTTTGAGTTTTTTTCCCTATAGCTACCAGATCACATGGGCCTAACCCTACAGTGACCAGTCCAGTATAAGCTCACCATTCCCTTTTTCAAAATGCTCTGTTTAACTCTAAATGTGAATGAGGCATTTCATAACGAGTACAATGGAATACCCTCCACTTGCCTGGAAGAGTCAAACCCCAAAAACACTCAAAACATCCAGGATAAAGCAGCCCCACTTGATTGGCACCCCATCCACAAACATCCACTCCCTCCACCACCAACACACAGTGACAGCCGTGTGTACCATCTACAAGATGCACTGCAGCAACTCACCAAGGCTCCTTAGGCAGCACCTTCCAAACCCACCACCACTTCCATCTAGAAGGACAGGAGCAGCAGATACCTGGGAATACCCCCCACCTGGAGATTCCCCTCCAAGTACAATGTTAGCAAATGTGAGGTTATCCACTTTGGCAGGAATAATAGTAGGAGGGATTATTATTTAAATGGTGAAAAGCTGCAGCATGCTACGGTGCAGAGGGACCTGGGGGTCCCTGTGCACGAGTCGCAAAAACCCAGCCTGCAGGTGCAGCAGGTGGTCAGGAAGGCGAATGGGATGCTGGCCTTCATAGCGAGGGGGATTGAATATAAAAGCAGGGAGGTCTTGCTGCAACTGTACAGGGCACTGGTGAGGCCGCAGCTGGAGTACTGTGTGCAGTTTCGGTCGCCGCACTTACGCAAGGATATCTTGGCCTTGAGGGAGTGCAGAGGAGGTTCACTAGGCTGATACCGGAGATGAGGGGGTTGGACTATGAAGAGAGATTGAATAGACTGGGTCTGTACTCGTTGGAGTTTAGAAGGATGAGGGGGGATCTTATAGAGACATATAAGATGATGAACATAAGAAATAGGAGCAGGAGTAGGCCATCTAGCCCTTCGAGCCTGCCCCGCCATTCAATAAGATCATGGCTGATCTGTCGTGGCTCAGTTCCACCTTCCCGCCCTCTCCCCATAACCCTTAATCCCCTCGCTTATCAAAAACCCATCAACCCGCGTCTTAAAAATGTTTAGCGAGGTAGCCTCCACCACCTCAACGGGCAGAGAATTCCAGAGATTCACCACCCCTTGAGTGAAGAAGTTCCTCCTCAACTCCGTTCTAAACTGCCCCCCCTTTATCTTGAGGCTGTGCCCCCTAGTCCTACTGTCCTTTCTGAGCGGGAAGAGTCTCTCCACCTCTATCCTATCCATCCCATTCATCATCTTATATGTCTTAATGAGATCTCCCCCCGAAGAGGATGGATAGGGTAGAGGTAGAGAGATTCTTCCCGCTCAGAAAGGACAACAGGACTAGAGGGCACGGCCTCAAGATAAGGGGGAGGGGGCAGTTCAGAACGGAGTTGAGGAGGAACTTCTTCACTCAAAGGGCGGTGAATCTCTGGAATTCTCTGCCCGTTGAAGTGGTGGAGGCTGCCTCGCTAAATATATTTAAGTCACGGGTAGATAGGTTTTTGATAGACAAGGGAATTAAGGGTTATGGGGAGAAAGCGGGAAAGTGGAACTGATCCACGACAGATCAGCCATGATCTTATTGAATGGCGGGGCGGGCTCGAAGGGCTAGATGGCCTACTCCTGCACCTACTTCTTATGTTCTTATGAGTCACTCACTGTCCTGAGTTGGAAATATATCGGCCATTCCTTCACTGTCACTGGGTCAGAATCCTGGAACTCCCTCCCTAACAGCACTGTGGGTGTACCTACACCTCAGGGACTGCAGCGGCTCAAGAAGGCAGCTCAGCAGCACCTTCTGAAGGGGCAATTAGGGATGGGCAGTGAAGGCAGCTCCAGCCGGGGCCTGGTTGGGGAAGACATGGACACAGACACAAACCTTGGCCTTGCTCCCTCCTCCCTTCCAGCTCAGGAAGTGTGGAGTCAGTGGAGAATGTTTGACCTTACTATCAGTAATAAATCACGGTGGAATATTGGCCGTTACCAGACTATTCTGAAACAATATAGACTCACCAACGCATTGTTTCCTATCGATGTGAAGCTGATACCCATGGTAACATGTGCAGTCATACGAGCCGTTGGTATTGGTACAGATCTGGCTGCAATCTCCATTTCCAACCAGGCATTCATCAAAATCTGCAAAAACAAGCTGAGAAATAGTCACACACTCACACAGACACACACACACACTCACAGACACTCACAAGGACACACACATACACACACACACTCACACACAAACACACTCACACAGACACACACAAACACAGACACACACACCACACAGTCACACACACAGACTCACACACACACAGACACACACTCACACACAGACTCACACAAACACAGACACACACAAACACAGACACACACAAACACAGACACACACACCACACACTCACACACACAGACACACACAACACACACACTCACAGACACACTCACACAGACACATATTCACAGACACACCCAGGCACACACTCATATAGACTCACACACACAGACACATACACTAATCCACTCCCAGAGACCAGCACTGCTGCCTCATAGTGCCAGGGACCTCAGTTCAATTCCTGACTTGGGTCACTGTCTGTGTGGAGTTTGCACGTTCTCCCCGTGTCTGTGTGGGTTTCCTCCGGGTGCTCCGGTTTCCTCCCACAGTCTGAAAGATGTGCTGGTTAGGGTGCATTGGCCGTGCTAATTTCTCCCTCAGTGTACCCAAACAGGCACCAGAGTGTGGCAACTAGGGGATTTCCACAGTAACTTCATTGCAGTGTTAATGTAAATCTGCTTGTGACACTAATAAATAAACTTAAACTAAACACATGCACACACATGTTCACAGACTAAAATATCCACGGCAGCCTCTCTGTTTTCTGGACACAATATTGTATTTGCTGTGATTGAACGCTGAAGGTAACAGTGTTTACCTCCCATCCTGAGGGGGATGGACAGGGTGGATGTGGAGAGAATGAAGAGTATTACTGTCATGGCACAGGCACACAAGTACACAGGTACATGGACATGCAAATGCAAGGGCACATAAACACACAGGATGCACAAACACACAGGTGTGCAAATAGACGGATATGGAATACACAGACGTGGGCACATAAATAAACAGGCACACAGACACTTTCTGAGAATTAACAGGTTTATTAAAGGTGGGAGGTTAACACTGACACACCTATATTAACATAGAGCACTTGCTGTCAAATGCTCCACCTCATGATCCAAATAGCAACAGAACGCACAAACAACACTGTTTACTTGTTAAAAAGACCAACATTTTTCCAGATAGAAGATCACAAACAAGCTTCTGGGTGAAGGTTTAATAATGAAGCTTCTGAATGGCACAGAATGAGGCCATTCGGCCCATATAGTCTATGCTAGCTCTCTACAAGAGCAATCCAGGGCAATCCGACTGCCTTGCTCGATCCCTGTAACCCGACAGGATTATTCCCTCAAATGTCCATCCAGTCTCTTTATGAAACCATTAATTGCCTGGATAATTAGCAGCCTAAAAAGTCTGACAACACCAGGTTTTAGTCCAACCGATTTATTTGATAGTAAACTCACTAGCTTTCGAGGGGTTTCCCGCTTCTTCAGGTGAATGGAGAGTTCTGGCCTCAGACAGAGCGTATAAAGCACAGACAGTTTACAGATTACCGATTAGAATGCAAATCTTTACAGCTAACCTGCTGTTCAAGTCCTAAAGTCCTTACTTTCCTCCCACAGTCCAAAGATGAGCTGGTTAGGTGGATAGGTCATGCTAAATTGCCCCTTAATTGTCAGGGGAATTAGCAGGGTAAGTATATTGGCTAATGGGGATAGGATCTGGGTGGGATTGTGATTGGTGTGGACTCGATGGGCCAAATGGCCTCCTTTTGCACTGTGGGGGTTTTATCCTTTATCCTAATCCCAGCTGCCACTACTTGGCCCATAGCCCTGAAAGTACGCAGTTTCAGTGTGTTGTTTTACCTGTGCAGGACCTGTTGTCTTGGTTTAATGTGTAGCCTTGGTTACAGTGGCATTTGAAGCTACCCGGCTCATTCACACACACCTGCTGGCAATGCCCTTGGCCCACTGAACACTCATCAATATCTGAAAACCAACACAGAGATCATGTGAAAAAAACAACCTCAACATTCCGGCACCAGACCAAAAACCCAGAGACCCCGAGATAAAATCACTCAAGAAAAATACGAGAAACAGATCAAACAGGACACTCCCAGGACAGGTACAGCACGGGGTTAGATACAGAGTAAAGCTCCCTCTACACTGTCCCCCATCAAACACTGTAAAAAGTCTGACAACACCAGGTTTTAGTCCAACCTATTTATTTGATAATATACTCACAAGCTTTCAGGGTTAGTCCCTTCGTCAGGTGAAAATCATTCTAATCAGTAATCTCTAAACTGTCTGTGCTTTATATGCTCTGTCTGAGGCCAGAACTCTCCATTCACCTGACGAAGGGACTAACCCCGAAAGCTTGCGAGTATATTATCAAATAAATAGGTTGGACTAAAACCTGGTGTTGTCAGACTTTTTACTGTGTTTACGCCAGTCCAACACCGGCATACCCACATCATGGCCCCATCAAACACTCCCAGGACAGGTACAGCACGGGGTTAGATACAGAGCTGAGGGAGAGCGAGATCATATCTATGTCCATGTTTGCATGTATGTTTGTGTTTTGTTTCACAGTCATACAGCACAGAATAGGCCCTTGGCCCATTGAATCTGCACTGATTATATCTACCACCCAAGGCATTAATCCCATTTTCCTGCACTTGCCTCATATCCTTAATTATTATGATGTTTCAAGCACTCATGCAAATTTTATTTTTAAAGGTTGTAAGGTTTCCAGCATCCATTCCCAGGCAGCGCATTCCAGGTTCTCAACCCCTCCTGAGTGAAAAAGTATTTTCTCAAATCCCCTCTGAACCCTCACTCCTCACCCTGAAACTCTGTCCCCTCGTGACTTACCCTCAACCCGGGGAACAACTGCTCCCTTCTCATAATCTTATTCACCTCAATCATGTTCCCCCCTCAGCCTTCGCTGCTCTAGAGAAAACAATCCAAGCCTATCCAGTCTCTCCTTGCGGCTCAAACGCTCTGTCCCAGACAACGTCCTAGTGAATCTCCTCTGTACCCCCTCTAGTGCGTATGCATGGTTGTGTACATAAGCGTTTCTGTGTGTGTGTGTGTGTGTGTGTGTGTGTGTGAGTATGAAAGTGTGTGTGTGTGTGTGTGCGTGAGTGTGAGTGTGCGTGCGCGTGAGTGTGAGTGTGCGTGCACGTGAGTGTGTGTGCACGTGAGTGTGAGTGCGCGAGTGAGTGAGCATGTATGAGTGAGCATTTGTGAATGTGTGTGTGTGAGTGAGTGTGTGTGTGCGCGTATGTGTGCGAGTGTGTGTGTGCACGTGTGTACACGTGTGAACGTATGTGCATGTGTGCATGAGTGTGTGTGCGTATGAGCGTTTGTGCGTGTGTGTGCGTGTGCATCTGTGAATGTGTGCATTTGTGTGTGTAAGTGTGTGCGTGTGTGTGCGTGTTTGTATGAGTGTCTGTGTGCATGTGCGTGAGTGTATGTGTGAGCGTGAGTGTGTGTATGCGTGAGCATGTGTGTGTTTGCATGTGAGTGTGTGTGAGAGACACTGTAAAGTTGGCTGTGAGCATGTAGAGTGAGGCTGGGTGCAGGGAACTCGTGTGGTTTCTGGTGTGGACAGGAGCACACAGGCCGATCCCACATTACTCACCAAAGCAGGAGAAACCGTTCCCATTGAACCCCTGGTAGCACTGGCAGAAATAGGAACCAATGATGTTGCCGCACCTGGCGTTAGTGTCACAGCCATGCTTCCCTGAGGCACACTCATTCTCATCTATAGGACACAGGAAACACTATTATTACAATGTGTTCGAGCAAACAATGAGGCCATTCAGCCTACCGTACCTGTGCTAGCTCAGCTATGTCAACTTACAGTGCCAGAGTCAGTTGTGAGCACTGTAATCATTACAATCTCACTGTGCAGCCCTGCAAGACTGGAAAAGGTAAAGATAGGAGGAATAAACCCGTGGTGACATCGGACTTAGGGTTTTTCCGATCCATCGGTTTAGCAGGAAGGAGGTTTGAGAGGTTATTACGATCAGGGTGAGTTGTCTCCCAGGCGTCAGAGTGTGCAGCTCGGTGCATTGTGGAGATGAGGGGGACAAGAGCAGGAACAGCAGTGAGTGCTGAGATTGACACGGTGCTGTATGGGAGGGAGGGAGGTGAGAACAGACATGACCCTGTGTTAGAGGGATGCTTGTGCTGTTGTAGATCTCCAGTACAGGCACTCATTGTGCAGAGATCTCCATTCTCTCTGGGGTTACAAACCTTGTAAAAAGTCTGACAACACCCGGTTTTAGTCAGCACAGACTGTGCTTTATAAAGCACAGACTGTGCTTTATATGCTCTGTCTGAGGCCAGAACTGTCCATTCACCTGACGAAGGGACTAACCCGAAAGCTTGTGCGTTTACTATCAAATAAATCGGTTGGACTAAAACCAGGTGTTGTCAGACTTTTTACTGTGTTTACCCCAGTCCAACGCCGGCACATCCACATCATGGTTACAAACCTTCACAGAAGCTCCCATTGCCACGGAATCCAGGCTGACAGTTGCACCTGTAACTTCCCAACATGTTCTGACACACAGCCTGTCCAAAACAAACCTCATCGACCTGGTCACACTCATCGATATCTGGAGGAGACAGTGACTGAGAGCATCAGTATTAAGATAAGCACAACAAGGAACAAGCTGTCAAACTGCCCAGTCAGGACACCGGTCACTGCGATTCCCCATCACAGTGTTAAAATCCTACCTGTACACTTCACACTTCCTGAAATGCATTCCCCAGCCCCTGTATGAGTTTGTTCAGGAATTCTGTCAACCCATGAGGGGGTGAGATCGCAGTGAGCTCTGTCTGAAGGGTTCCAACAGCCCAGACCCCAACATTGTTTAAAGGCTCCTAAACTACCTCCCCCTCACCCATCCCACCCCCCCACAAAAAAAAGCTTCCAGGCCGCCTCCATATCCCGCACCCACCCCCAATCCTCCTCAAATTGGCCATGCTTCCTCCATACCCCATGTATCAGAGTCACTCATCCAGTGCCCACCATGTACAGCACCCCAGAGCCATGCAATAACATACTGGGAATTATTTTAAAATCTTTGGAAAACATTGAAGCTTTTATGATTCTGATAAAAACCCATATTCAAACACGCTGGGTACTGGGGAAGACTGCTCTGGTTGTGATTTAATTGTAATCCTTCCAGCGCTTATTAATTTTGCAAACTGACAATGAAACCTCATCAACAATATTTTCTGTTATTACAGCCTCTTAAAAGTCTCAATTATCTCGGATTGACAGACCACATGCTGACCAGAAGCCATTAGCAGGCTAAGTGTGACTTTTAAGGGCTTGCAAAATTCACATTAGTAGGTGGAAACGGTGTGTACGAAGGAGTACAATTCTCCTGGGGTCTTAACAATGAGGAGCTCAACCTCTGAAGAGATGAGTGTGCATTCTGCACCCAAGATTCACCAAGAGGCTACGTGCTGTAGCGAGGAGGTGGAGTTGGGCAGGCAGAGGAAAACTGTTTCAGCAGCAAGGGATATATTTTGCCTTTGCTCATCCTTCTTTTATTCGTTCGTGGGACATGGGCATCACTGGCTGGACCAGTATTTATTGCCCGTCCCTACTTGCAGTTGAGAGTCACCCACAGTGCTGTGGCTCTAGAGTCACATGTAGGCCAGACTGGATAAGGACGGCAGATTTCCTTCACTAAACAACATTAGTGATCCAGATGGGTTTTTCCAACAATCAATGATCAACGGCACCATGAGCAATAAGTTTCCAATTCCAGATGTTTTAAAATACTAACTGAATGATGTGTTGTCCCCTGTGTCTCAGGAATTATCTAGTCACATTGCCACAAAAGCAACAACGCCCCGCAATGAAAACATTAATTACAGAAACAACCCAGAGACAGAGCAGCAAATATCGCCATCAGCTTTGGTGTGAGGCTCTGGGGGAATGGGACACCTCACATACCTCGAGCAAGTGTGGGAGGTTATACTCGGGGATGATGTGACACAATCCCACAGAGATTCCCTGTGCAGGAGCAGAGTGGGGTTGTCATGTCTGCTTTTCCCTTCAGCATTGAGATTGGTGATCAGCAGTCTCCCTGGGTACCAGACCCCAGAGGAAGGAGGGCTGAATAGAGGGGATATTTTCTGAAGTGGTTGGGTGAGTGAGTACAATAGATTTTGCAGGTGAGGAGCGATCATTACATCTACAATAGCATTTCAAATAGAGGCCAGAGACAGGTGATCAGTGCCTTAACAGGAATGGGAGTTTGGGATAGGATCTGAGTTGAGAGGGAGCCTGGAGGGAGATAGTGGGCAAGTCGCAGAGACAAAGTTATTCCAAAGTGCAGTGGATGCTGGGGCAGTGAGTAAATTTAAGGAGGAGTTAGACAGATTTTTAATTGGTAATGGGGTTGAAGGGTTATGGAGGGAAGGTAGGAAAATGGGGATGAGGAGCATATCAGCCATGATCGAATGGCAGAGTGGACTCGATGGGCTGAATGGCCTAATTCTGCTCCTATAAATTATGAACCTGAATGATAGTCTCAACCTTAATGGCCAATCAATATATCAGTTCTTTGCACCTTGAATGATACAGCACAGGAGGCTATTCAGCCCATCATGCCTGTGTCAGCTCTTTGAAGAAGCTATCCAGTTAATCCCAATGCCCAGTTCTTTCCCTCATAGACTTTCACATTTTTCCCATTCAGTTACTTATCCAATTCCCTGTCAGACAGCACCTTCCAGACTTTCCCTGCTATAGAGGGAGTACAGCAAAGGTTTACCTGATTCCTGGGGTGGCAGGTCTGTCATATGAGGAGAGACTGAGTGGGTTAGGATTATATTCACTGGAGTTTAGAAGAGTGAGAGAGGATCTGATAGAAACTTATAAAATTCGAACAGGGTTAGACAGGGTAGATTCTGAAAGAATGTTCCCGATGGTGGGGGTATCCAGAACTAGGGGTCAGAGTTTGAGGATAAAGGGTAAACCTTTTAGAACTGAGGTGAAGAGAAATTTCTTCACCCAGAGGGTGGGGAATGTGTGGAATTCACTCCCACAGAAAGTAGTTGAGGCTAAAACATTGTCTGATTTCAAGAAGAAATTAAATATCGCTCTCGGTGCTAAAGGGATCAGGGAATATGGGGGGAAAGGGGGGGATCAGGATATTGAATTCGATGTCAGCCCTGATCAAAATGAATAGCAGAGCAGGCTCGAAGGGCCGAATGGCCTCCTCCTGCTTCTAGTTTCTCTTACAACAGCTTACCAAGTGAAAACATTCTCCTCGCCAGTCTGGTTCACTTCCCCCTCTCTACTCGATCAAAACGCTTTCGGCTTTCAGACACCTCAGTTAAATCTCCCCCAAGACCATTGCCCCCTCCGAGGCCTTTGTTTCTCCACATGACTGAAGTTCCTCATCCCTGGTCCTGTTCTGCTCAATCTCATTCTACACCCTCATTAATGTCACCTCCCCCCTTCACAAAGTGCAGTGCTCAGACTGGGCACAATGCTCTCAGTGAGGGTGAGCCAGTATTTTAGAAACTTTCTTCCCTTGTGCTCTACGCCTCAATTTCCCATATTAATAAAGCCCAGAATACTATTTGCTTTATGAACTGCTCTCTCCAGCTGTCCTGCCACCTTCAGTAATCTCTGCACAGGGGCCCCCAGCTCACCTGCTGCACACCTTTTAGAATTTTATATTGTCTCTTTATGGTCTTCCTGCATCACCGCACACTGCCCCACAGTGGACTGCACCTTTCTTAGTTTCAAGCATGGTTAAAAATACAAAAAAAAACAGGCCATTCAGCCCCTCCAGTCTGTTACACAGGAACAAAGGAGGCCATTCAGCCCCTCCAGTCTGTTACACAGGAACAAAGGAGGCCATTCAGCCCCTTCAGTCTGTTACACAGGAACAAAGGAGGCCATTCAGCCCCTTCAGTCTGTTACACAGGAACAAAGGAGGCCATTCAGCCCCTTCAGTCTGTTACACAGGAACAGCAGGAGGCTATTCAGCCTCTCAAGTCTGTTATACAGGAACAGGAGGAGGCCATTCAGCCCTACAAGTTTGTTACACAGGAACAGCAGGAGGCCAATGCCATTTAATGAAAGAATTAGGGCTGCTGAGGATTGGGAGCTGAAGGATGGAGTTTAAAATGTAGTGAAGCCTTGTTAGGGCTGTGAAGGAGATTGGTCAGGCACTCTGTATAGTTCCAGTTCCCTTACTTAAGGACAAATATAATTATCATGGAGATAGTTCAGAGAAGGTTGATTGGGCTGATTCCTGGGATGAAGGGATTCTGTTAAAGGGGGAGGCGATGGCAGAGTGGTATTATCGCTAGACTATTAATTCAGAAACTCAGCGAATGTTCTGGGGAGCCGGGTTCGAATCCCGCCACAGCAGATGGTGGAATTTGAATTCAATAAAAGATATCTGGAATTAAGAATCTACTGATGACCATGAAACCATTGCCGATTGTCGGAAAAACCCATCTGGTTCACTAGTATCCTTTAAGGAAGGAAATCTGCCATCCTTACCTGGTCTGGCCTACATGTGACTCCAGAGCCATAGACTCTCAATTACCCTCCAAGGGGCAACTAGGGATGGGCAATAAATTCTGACCATGTCCCATGAAGGAATAAAACAAAAGCTCTAAAAAAAACATAAGGACAGGTCCAGCAAGGTGGGACAGTATTCACAGGAGTTTAGAAGAATAAGAGGTGGCCTCATGGAAGGTGTAAGGTCCTGAAGGAGTTGACAGTGTCAGTGCCAAGAGGAAAATTCTCTCGTGGGGAAATATAGAATGAGTAAGTGGTCCCCAATCTTAAAGCTGGGGATAAGGAGGAATTTCATCACTCAGACAGTCTCCAGCTTTTCCCAGGGAATTTATTCCAGACCGAGTGAACAGAGTTCCGACTGACAAGGGAGTCTCGGATTTTGGGATCAAATAGGAAAGTGGAACTGAGACCACAGGCAAATCAGCCGTGATCTTACTGACTGGTGCAGCAGGATCGACGGGCCGAATGGCCCACTGCCGCTCAAAATGTGCAAGTTCTTGTGAGAATCAGAGGTGAGACGGTGGGTCAGAGTGCAGGGACAACATTGCATTTTGTCGAACTTACCTTGACAAGCTTGTCCTTGTAGCCTGAACCCACTCTGACAGATACAGCTGGAGCTTCCCACTGTGTTGACACAAAGATTCCCCAACTCCCGTCTGCACTGATCTTCATATGTGCACTCATCCACATCTGTGAAAAAGAGGGTGAGGGAGAGAGGGGGTAGAGAGAGAGAGGGGGAGAGAGAGAGAGGGGAGAAAGCGGGGGAGAGAGAGGAAGGAGAACAGGAAAAAGAGGGAGAGGAGAGAATGGGAGAGAGGGAAAGAGGGAAGAGAGAGGGAGAGGGGAAGGGAGAGAGAGAGGGAGAGGGGAAGGGAGAGAGAGAGGGAGAGGGGAAGGGAGAGAGAGAGAGGGAGAGGGGAAGAAGGAGAGGGAAGAGGGAGGGAGAGGGAGAGAGGGAGAAGAACATAAGAACATAAGAAATAGGAGCAGGAGTAGGCCATCTAGCCCTTCGAGCCTGCCCCGCCATTCAATAAGATCATGGCTGATCTGTCATGGCTCAGTTCCACTTTCCCGCCCTCTCCCCATAACCCTTAATCCCCTCTCTTATCAAAAACCCATCAACCCGCTTCTTAAAAATATTTAGCGAGGCAGCCTCCACCACTTCAACGGGCAGAGAATTCCAGAGATTCACCACCCTTTGAGTGAAGAAGTTCCTCCTCAACTCCATTCTAAACCGCACCCCCCTTTATCTTGAGGCTGTGCCCCCTAGGGGAGGGAGAGGAAGGGAGCGAGAGAAAAGAGAGGAGGATGTGAGAGAGGAAAGCGTGAGCAAGAGAGGAGAGGGGGTGAGAAAGAGAGGGCAGGAGAGGGAGCAAGAGATGAGAGAGGAGAAAGGGTGGGAAGAAGGAAAAGAGAGGGAGAAAGAAAGGGAGACGGAGGAACATAAGAACATAAGAAATAGAACAGGGTGGGAGGAAGAGAGAGGGAGAAAGAGGAGGGCAGGATTGGTAGGGGAGAGAGTGAGAGAAAGGGAGAATGAGAAAAAGAGAGAGGAAGAGAAGGGGAGAGAGAGGAAGGAAGCAGGAAAGAGAGAAAGGGTAAAGGAGAGGAGGCGAGAGAGAGAGAGGTAGAGGGAGAGACAAAGTGTGCAGTGAAGTACACCAAACTGAGAGAAATCCAGATCAGTGAATCTGACCCCAATGTGTCTGGGTGTGAAATATGAAGACGATGAACATTGAGTCTAAAAACTGCCTCATTCCCCAATCCAGGTCGAACACATTTAGAACAAGAGCCTCACCAGACTGGCCAGCCTCCACTGGACTAGCTACCAGCAACTGCACCCCCCGCCCCCACCACCGCAACCGCTCACTGCCTGGGGAGATGGTGCGGAGATCTCAGGGCACAAGGGTACAATTCACCCCACCCCACCCCGCAGTCAGACTGTGGGGGAATCCCCCTCTCCGCACTGAGACTGTAGGAGATTCCCATCCCACCTAACCTCCTCCCCAACCATCGGTCAGACTGTGGAAGATCATCCCCCTCCATGCATGGTCACATTGCCCCCCCCAGCAGGCCAACGGGTGGGCAGTGTGGGGCGGGGGGGCGGGGGGAGGTGCTGTGTGCTGTGGGAAGGGCTGTGTGCTTTGGTTGGGGGGTGCTACGTGTGCTGGGGTGGGGGGACTGTGTGCTGGGGTTGGGGAGCTGTGTGCTGGGGTGGGGGGGGGGGGGCTGTGTGCTGAGGTGGGGGGGCTGTGTGCTGGGGTGGGGGGGGGCCGTGTGCTGAGGTGGGGGGGCTGTGTGCTGGGGTGGGGGGGGCTGTGTGCTGGGGTGGGGGGGTCTGTGTGCTGGGCTGGGGGGGTGCTGTGTGCTGGGGTGGGGGGGCTGTGTGCTGAGGTGGGGGGGCTGTGTGCTGAGGTGGGGGGGCTGTGTGCTGAGGTGGGGGGGCTGTGTGCTGAGGTGGGGGGGCTGTGTGCTGGGGTGGGGGGGCTGTGTGCTGGGGTGGGGGGGGGCTGTGTGCTGGGGTGGGGGGGCTGTGTGCTGGGGTGGGGGGGGGCCGTGTGCTGAGGTGGGGGGGCTGTGTGCTGGGGTGGGGGGGGCTGTGTGCTGGGGTGGGGGGGTCTGTGTGCTGGGCTGGGGGGGTGCTGTGTGCTGGGGTGGGGGGGCTGTGTGCTGAGGTGGGGGGGCTGTGTGCTGAGGTGGGGGGGCTGTGTGTTGGGGTGGGGGGGCTGTGTGCTGAGGTGGGGGGGCTGTGTGCTGAGGTGGGGGGGCTGTGTGTTGGGGTGGGGGGGGGTGTGTGCTGGGGTGGGGGGGCTGTGTGTTGAGGTGGGGGGGCTGTGTGTTGGGGTGGGGGGTTTGTGTGCTGGGGTGGGGGGGCTGTCTGCTGGGGTGGGGGGGGCTGTGTGCTGGGGTGGGGGGGGCTGTGTGCTGGGGTGGGGGGGGCTGTGTGCTGGGGTGGGGGGGGCTGTGTGCTGGGGTGGGGGGGGCTGTGTGCTGGGGTGGGGGGGGCTGTGTGCTGGGGTGGGGGGGGCTGTGTGCTGGGGTGGGGGGGGCTGTGTGCTGGGGTGGGGGGGCTGTCTGCTGGGGTGGGGGGGCTGTCTGCTGGGGTGGGGGGGGCTGTGTGCTGGGGTGGGGGGGGCTGTGTGCTGGGGTGGGGGGGCTGTGTGCTGGGGTGGAGGGGTCTGTGTGTTGGGGTGGGGGGGTCTGTGTGTTGGGGTGGAGATGCTGTGTGCTGGGGTGGCAGTGGGGTGCTGTGTGCTGGGGTGGGGGGGGCTGTGTGCTGGGGTGGGGGGGGCTGTGTGCTGGGGTGGAGGGGTCTGTGTGTTGGGGTGGGGGGGTCTGTGTGTTGGGGTGGAGATGCTGTGTGCTGGGGTGGCAGTGGGGTGCTGTGTGCTGGGGTGGAGGGCGGTGGGGTGGTCTGTGTGCTGGGGGAGAGTCAGGGCTCACATGCAGAAGGCCAGGGAACTGGGTGAAGAAGCTGAGGGCAGAGGGAAGAGAGAGGGAGGGAAGCTGGATCCAGGCAAACCACACGGACAAGCTGACAAACACGGGACTGAAAGGGAAGCGGATTCAGAAAGACTCCAGATGTGGTGGGTAAGGCTCCAACTGAGGCATGGGCACCTCACATCTGAAGGGGCTGTGGGGGAGGGTTGTTGAATCGAGGAACAGAATTCTTCTTGAGGCTGTTGGCCTTTTCCCTCTATGTTGCTGATGTTTCCTGGACACTGGTGGGCTGGAGGGAGTGGTGAGAGTGCTGGACTCCTCCTAAACATGGCAACGAGACCTTGGAAAGTGGGCAGGTGAATCATATTCAGAGGGAAACACAACTTTGAAAAATTAATGAGGTTTCACAGGGGGATCTGTCACTGGCTCCTGCCAATCTGACCCATGGAGAAGGAGCTGGTCCTCCCAAGTGCACACTCTCTGAAAAACAGGGAATTGTCCCCCTCGTTTCCATTGCGTCTCGAGGGTTAGCTGAAATCTACCAACCATCCACCAACTGGGAGTCTCACCATCCCCAGTTCCACGGCACAGAATGACATTGCTTGTGATTTGCTGTTTTGTGATGCTTCCTTGAAACAAGTAGCTTAATGACACAATTCATGTGCAAACAAATGAAAGACCTGAATTTCTATATAACCTTTCACAACCACAGGCTATCCCAAAGTGCCAACGGAGCACTCAACCGGCAGGGGGTAATGTAGGCAACGGATTTACACATAGAAAGATCCCATAAACAGCAAGGTGTCAACTACCAGGGTCTCTGCTGGAGGGTAAATATTGTTCAGGATTCTAAGGACAGATAACTTCCTGCTCTTCTCCAAACTAGAATCTCTATCTCCAGAATCTCTTACACCCACTGAAGGGGGTAAACATGGCCTTTAGTTAACGTATCATTGGGAGACAGCACCTCCAACAGTTCCACATTCCCTCAGTGTTCAACTCGAGGGCCAGCTGACTGTCTTTAGCCCTGGCCTGGGCCCTGACCCCAGAAGCCTCAGACTCAGTGCCGCAGTGCTCCCACTTAAACCACAGCTGACGCTGTACAAGGTCAGCTCAAAGGTCAGGTGCTTTAAGACTGAATTCACGTTGTCCCATTGCCCTCCAGCTGAATCAAAGATTTCACTTTCCAACGGCTTTCATATCTTTGATGTAACCCCTTTGCTGTGTTGGAGGCACCTCTGTAACCAAGGCAGTCTCTCTAGAATTAACAATGTTCCTTATTCCCAGCATTCTGATGTTCCAGCTGTTATTGGGCTGGGTAAACCAAGGAGCAGAAAAGCTGCAGCTAATTAAGTTCACGTGTGGCTCAGGTTGACTCAGTTAGTGCTTTATGGGAATCTGAAGTCTCAGATTGCAGCCATAGGCAGTACAGAGAGTCGAGAAGGAGAGTGATAGGGACTGAAGAGGGGGAGAGAGAAAGGGAGAGTGGGAGAGAAGAAAAGGAGACAGATGAGGAGGGAAAGACAGGAGAGTGGGGAGAGAGGGAGTGAGAGCAGGGTGAAAGACTCGGTGAGAGAAAGGGACAGGAATGGTTATTGGCAGTTCCGGTGTACAGATGTTTCAGTAAGAGTAGGGAAGGCGGTAAATGAGGTGGAGGAGTAGCATTGTTAATCTAGGATAGTTTAACGGCTGCTGAAAGGCATTTCGAGGGTGATCTGTCCACTGAGGTAATATGGGCTGAAGATAGAAATAGGAAAGGATCGGTCACGTTATTAGGAGTTTTCTATAGGCCCCCAAATAGTAATAGAGATGTGGAGGAGGAAATGGCAAAGCAGATTATGGATAGGTGTGGAAATCACAGGGTAGTTATCATGGGTGACTTTAACTTTCCAAATATTGATTGGACCCTTTATAGGTTGAATAGTTCGGATGGGACACTTTTTGTACAGTGTGTGCAGGAGAGTTTCCTGACACAATATGTGGATAAGCCGACAAGAGGTGGGGCCACATTGGACTTGGTACTGGGTAATGAACCGGGCCAAGTGTTAGATTTGTTTGTGGGGGAGCACTTTGGAAATAGTGACCACAATTCGGTGTCCTTCATTACTGCAATAAAGTGGGCATGTATGGGGTGTCAGGGAGGGGTAGTACTTCCAGTGGGGGAACATGTCGCGTCCTTTCAGGGCGGTTTGTCCATCCTTTGTCACCACCTGGCACTCAGCTCTCATTTGTGGCTCCCCCGTAGCTGTTTGCATGCGACAGCGGCCACTCCCCGGGCAACAGCCTTGACAAGCCAGCTAAGCCAGGAGAGGGTAGCCAACGGGTCTCAACCCTCGGTGAGATAGGGAGATGTCTATCCCAGCATGTGAAGACAGAGTCCGGAGGATTGAGCAGAAGAGACAAATGGAAGGTCCAATGGTCAAGAAGGCAGTCTCTGCAACATCGTGGAACGCGAAGAGCAGGACAAGCCACAGAAGACATCCTGGTCATCCACTGCACCTAGTCCCACCTCGTCTTGACTCTTGTCTTGTCACTGGATCTAGATGGGAATTGGGAAGAGAGAGTGAGGCTGACGCTGCGCAACTTTCCCTCATTCTATGAAGAACTAGATGCCCCACTATCAGCAGTGAGCAGTATCGACAAGCTGATCTTGGCGATTTCAATGCAAGAGGAGGGTGTGACTCTGCAATCTGGCAGGAAATCATTGGGAGGCATGGAATGGGCAAGTATAACAGTAATGGCCTACTCTTACTGAAGACCTGTGCAGCACATGACCTCCTCATCACCAACACAACCTTCCGAGTGCCTACCCGTAACAAAACCTCCTGGATGCACCCCCGCTCTAAGCATTGGCATCTTATGGACTATGTCATTGTCAGGAGAAAAGACAGGCAGGATGTCAGAGTGACCAAGGCCATGTGTGGTGCTGACTGCTGGACAGATCACAGGCTCATTGTCTCCAAAATGAGGCTCCGTATCAGACCCGAGAGGCGACCACAAGGAAGCAAGGTAATGAAAAGAATCAATGCGGCCAAGCTAAAGAACTCCAGTATAGTTTCAGCACTGGCTGAAGACTTAGAAATCAAGCTTGCTGACCTACACCTCGCAGGCAGCGCTGAGGATGACTGGGAACGCTTCAGGGATGCTATCCATACATCTGCAGTGAAGATGCTCGGGTCCTCTACCCACAAGCAGCATGACTGGTTTGATGAGAATGATGGGGAGATACAGGCTCTACTTGTTGAAAAGCACCATCTTCATCGGGCCTGTCAGAATGACCCATCTTCAGCTGCCAAGAAAAATGCTTTTCCCAGTGCTCACAGGACAGTCCAGAATAAACTGCGTAAAATGCAGGATGCCTGGCTGAGCGCCAAGGCAGATGAAATACACGGATATGCTGACAGAAACGACTTGAAACGGTTCTATGAAGCCCTCAGCACTCTCTGTGGACCTCAGACTCTCGGGAGTTCCCCCCTCCTGAGTACAGATGGTACAACTCTCATTACAGAGAAGGCTCAGATCCTGCAGAGATGGGCTGAACACTTTGAAGCCACCCTCAACCGATCGTCATCTATTAACCATGAGGCAATAGACAGGTTCCCCAGGTCGATACCAACAGTGCCACGGATGACCCACTGATAGTAGCCGAAGTCACGAAAGCTGTCAGCCAGCTATCCAGTGGCAAAGCCCCAGGGGCAGATGCCACACCTGCAGAGATCTATAAAGCTGCTGGTCCTGTACTTATCAAGAAGCTCACCAAGTTGTTCCAGTCCTTTTGGAAACAAGGATCCATTCCTCAGGAACTTAAAGATGCTTCCATCATACACCTCTACAAGAGGAAGGGCAATCGGCAAGTATGCAACAATCACCAAGGAATCTCGCTGCTCCCCATCACAGGAAAACCCACACAAGAGTCCTGCTAAATCGTCTGGTCACTCATCTGGAGTTGGACCTGTTTCCAGAGTCACAGTGTGGCTTCCACAAAGATTGTGGGACTACTGACATGATTTTTGCTGCGCACCAACTTCAGGAGAAGTGTCAGGAGCAGAATCGTGAGCTCTACACAACCTTTGAAAGTTGGGAAAGTTGGGAAACTTTCCCTGAAAGTTGGGAATCAAGTAGATAGGGTTGTTAAGAAGGCGTACGGTGTCTTGGCATTTATTAGTAGGGGGATTGAATTTAGGAGTCGCAGCGTCATGTTGCAACTGTACACAACTCTGGTGCGGCCGCACTTGGAGTACTGTGTGCAGTTCTGGTCCCCACATTACAGGAAGGATGTGGAGGCTTTGGAGAGGGTGCAGAGGAGGTTTACCAGGATGTTGCCTGATATGGAGGGGAGGTCCTATGAGGAGAGGCTGAGGGATTTGGGGTTGTTTTCGTTAGAAAGAAGGCGGCTAAGAGGGGATCTTATTGAAACATATAAGATGATCAGAGGTTTAGATAGGGTGGACAGTGATAGCCTTTTTCCTCGGATGGAGAAAGCTAGCACGAGGGGGCATGGCTTTAAATTAAGGGGGGGTAGTTATAGGATGGATATCAGGGGTAAGTTCTTTACCCAGAGGGTGGTGAGGGATTGGAATGCCCTGCCTGCTGCGGTTGTAAATGCGCCTAGTTTGGGGGCGTTTAAGAGATCCGTGGATAGGTTTATGGACGAAAAGGGATTGGTTTAGGTTAGTGGGTCATTGTTTTAACTGGTCAGCGCAACATCGTGGGCCGAAGGGCCTGTTCTGCGCTGTAATGTTCTATGTTCTATGTTTTGTTGATCTTGAGAAAGCCTTCGATACTGTAAGCCGACAAGGCCTGTGGAGGATCATGTCGAAGTTCGGCTGCCCCCCCAAATTCATTCAGATGGTACGCCAGTTCCATGATGGCCAGAGTACTGGATGGCGGAGAATCCTCTGAGGCATTCCCAGTCACCAATGGTGTCAAACAGGGCTGTGTGCTCACACCCACAATGTTCAGCATGATGTTTACGGCCATGCTGAATGATGCCTTCCAGGACAGTGTTGCTGGAATCAGCCTCAAGTACAGAGTGGGTGGAAGCTTTTCAACCTGAGGAGACTTCAAGCTATTACCAAAGTGAAGGAGACTGTTCTGAGAGATTTCCTCTTTGCTGATGACTGCGCCCTGTATGCTGGCTCAGAGCCACAGATGCAAGTAAATACAGACAAATTTTCCACGGCTTGTGACAACTTTGGACTCACCGTGAACATTAAAAAGACTGTAATCATGCACCAGCCTGCTTCTGATGCACTGTACACAGAACACATAATCACAATCAAAGGGTAGAAACTACAGGCAGTGGACCAGTTCACTTATCTTGGCAACATCCTCTCCCAAGCTGTGACTACTGATACAGAAGTTAACTGCAGAATAGCAAAGGCAAGTTCTGCTTTCGGTAGACCGCGCTCCACTGTATGGGAACGTCGAGGAATCAGCCCAGCAACAAAACTGAAGGTCTACAGCGCCGCGGTACTCACTACCCTCCTGTATGCCTGTGAAATGTGGACTGTGTATCGAAGGCATGCAAGACAGCTCAATCATTTCAACATGACTTGCCTTCGCAGAATATTACACATCAGATGGCAAGACAAAGTACCAGACACTGAAGTTCTCTCTAGAGCAAGTCTACCATCAGTCCACACACTGCTGATGAGAGCGCAGACCCGGTGGGCAGGTCATGCCATCCATATGTCAGACGAGCGCATTCCCAAGCAGCTCCTTTTTTGGGGAACTCTCTGCTGGAAGACGCTCATGTGGAGGGCAGAAGAAACATTTCAAAGACACACTCAAAGCCTCTCTGAAGTCGCTCGACATTGACACGACCACCTGGGAAACGCTGGCACAAAACCACCCTACCTGGCGCTGCCTCATCCGCAAAGGCTGTCAAGCTTACGAAGCAAGGTGTATTGCTGAAGCACAACTTAAACGCGAGCTGCACAAGTCCAGAGCCACCAGCGCAACAACTACAGTGTCTACACAAGTCTGTCCAATATGTGCCAGGACATTGCGTGCCCGAATTGGCCCTGATCAGTCATCTTCAAACACACTGCAACCAGCCTCAAAATGACTAATGGTGTCGAGGTCCTCATCGATGACGATGGACAAACAACAGAGAGGGATAGGGTCACACGACAGGGCAAGATTTATAATTGGGGCAGGGGTAATTATGATGCAATTAGGCAAGAATTAGGGAGCATAAGATGGGAACAGAAACTGTCAGGTATGGGCACAAATGAAAAGTGGAGCTTGTTCAAGGAACAAATACTGCGTGTCCTTGATAGGTATGTCCCTGTCAGGCAGGGAGGAAATGGCCGAGTGAGGGAACCATGGTTCACAAAGGAGGTTGAATATCTTGTCAAGAGGAAAAAGGAAGCGGATGCAAGGATGAGAAAACAAGGTTCAGTTGGGTCGCTTGAGGGTTGCAAGTTGGCAAGGAATGAGCTAAAAAAAAGGGCTTAGGAGAGCTAGGAGGGGGCATGAGAAGTCCATGGCAGGTCGGATCAAGGAAAACCCCAAGGCTTTTTACTCTTATGAGAGAAATAAAAGAATGACCAGGGTGAGGTTAGGGCCAGTCAAGGATAGTCGTGGGAACTTGTGCATGGAGTCAGAGGAGATAGGTGAGACGATGAATGAATATTTTTCTTCAGTGTTCACCAAGGAGAGAGGCCATGTTTTTGAGGATGAGAGTGTGATACAGGCTGATAGGTTAGAGGAAGTAGATGTTCTGAGGGAAGATATATTAGCAGTTTTGAAAAACCTGAGGGTCGGTAAGTCCCCTGGGCCAGATGGGATACATCCTAGGAATCTTTGGGAGGCAAAAAGGATGAGATTGTAGAGCCTTTAGCTTTGATCTTTGGGTCCTCGCTATCCACGGGGATTGTGCCAGAGGACTGGAGAGTGGTGAATGTTGTTCCTCTTTTCAAGAAAGGAAATAGGAATGACCCTGGTAATTATAGGCCAGTTAGTCTTACTTCGGTGGTCAGTAAGTTAATGGAAAGGGTCCTGAGGGACAGGATTTCTGACCATTTGGAAAGATGCAGTTTAATCTGGGATAGTCAGCACAGTTTCGTGAGGGGTAAGTCCTGCCTCACAAATTTGATTGAATTCATTGAGGAGGTAACTAAGTGTGTGGATAAAAGTAGAGCAGTTGATGTCAAATACATGGATTTTAGTAAGGTGCTTGATAAGGTTCCCCATGGTAGCTCAAGAAGAAGATAAGGAGGTGTGAGATAGAAGGAAACTTGACCGATTGGATAATTAACTGGCTGTCTCATAGAAGACAGAGGGTGGTGGTGGAGGGAAAATTTTCAGACTGGAGGCCAGTTACCAGCGGTGTACCACAGGGATCAGTGCTGGGTCCTCTGCTATTTGTGATTTTTATCAATGGAAGAGGGGGCTGAAGGGTGGGTTAGTAAATTTGCTGATGACACCAAGATTGGTGGAGTAGTGGATGAGGTGGGGGGCTCTTGTAGGTTGCGAAGAGACATTGATAGGATGCAGAGCTGGGTCGAAAAGTGGCAGATGGAGTTTAACCCTGATAAGTGTGAGGTGATTCATTTTGGTAGGACAAACTTGAATGTGGATTACAAGATCAACGGCAGGGTTCTGAGGAATGTGGAGGAACAGAGAGATCTTGGGGTTCATATCCACAGATCTCTGAAGGCTGCCACTCAAGTGGATAGAGCCGTGAAGAAGGTTTATAGTGTGTTAGTGTTTATTAACAGGGGGATTGAGTTTAAGAGCCGTGGGGTTATGCTGCAACTATACAGCATCTTGGTGAGACCACATTTGGAATATTGTGTTCAGTTCTGGTCACCTCACTATAAGGATGTGGAAGCATTGGAGAGAGTGCAGAGGAGATTTACCAGGCCTGGTTTGGAGGGTAGGTCTTATGAGGAAAGGTTGAGGGAGCTGGGGCTTTTCTCTTTAGAGTGGAGGAGGATGAGAGGCGACTTAATAGAGGTTTATAAGATGATGAGGGGGATAGATAGAGCGGACGTGCAGAGACTATTTCCTTGGGTGGATGTAGCTGTTACTAGGGGGCATAACTATAAGGTTCATGGTGGGAGATATAGGAGGGATGTCCGAGATAGATTCTTTACTCAGAGAGTGGTTGGAGTGTGGAATACACTGCCTGCTGTGATAGTGGAGTCGGACACTTTAGGAACTTTCAAGCGGTTATTGGATAGGCACATGGAGCACTCCAGAATGATAGGGAGTGGGATAGCTTGATCTTGGGTTTGGACATAGCTCGGCACAACATCGAGGGCCGAAGGGCCTGTACTGTCCTGTACTGTTCTATGTTCTAGAAGTGAGTGCAGGACAGAGAAAGGCATGGGGAGTGAGGGGGAGACTGTGTGATACTACCATGGGTAAAGGAGGGACAGATGCAGATGTCATGGAGATGAAAGAGGAGAAAGTAACTCAGAACAGAGAGAAAGATGAAGGAAGGAGGAGGAGGAGAGAAAGAGCAAGGGAACCAGAAGGAAAAAATGGTTCAGAATTTTCAAATCCCAGGAATAATCAGAAATCCTGACAGCAGTGATATCGGAGCTGTGCTTCCAGGAATAACTGCTGCCACCATTTCCCAGTCCTACTGCTTTTTCCTTATTGTCGGATTGCTGGGTCATGTTGGGCCGGTCCTGCTTGGGATTCTGTTTAGGAATTCCGGAGAGGTTCAGTGTCAATGAAACTAGCTCTTTCACATGTCTCCCTCCCTCCACACTCACCCACACAGCTTTCTCCATCCAGGGATTTCACAAAGCCTACTCCACAAACACAGGAGAAGGAGCCCGGACTGTTTGTGCACAATGCAGGGGGAGCACAGGCCTGCAGACCTGTCACTGCCGACAGCTGACACTCATCGATATCTGAAAAAGAATACAGGTTATACAGGATCGTTAGTCAACAAGAGGGAGAAAGCAACTCAAAGTCAGGCCTCACTGGAAGCAGCAGGTACAGACTGCAGGAAACCTCAACAAATACGGGTCAGATACACACTGGGATTTGTTTAGATACACACCGGGATACAGGTCAGATACACACCAGGATACAGGTCAGATACACACCAGGATACAGGACAGATACACACCGGGATACAGGACAGATACACACCAGGATACAGGACAGATACACACCGGGATACAGGACAGATACACACTGGGATACAGGTCAGATACACACCGGGATACAGGACAGATACACACCGGGATACAGGACAGATACACACTAGGATACAAGGCAGATACACACCGGGATACAGGTCAGATACACACCAGGATACAAGGCAGATACACACCGGGATACAGGTCAGATACACACCGGGATACAGGTCAGATACACACCGGGATACAGGTCAGATACACACCGGGATACAGGTCAGATACACACCAGGATACAAGGCAGATACACACCGGGATACAGGTCAGATACACACCAGGATACAAGGCAGATACACACCGGGATACAGGTCAGATACACACCGGGATACAGGACAGATACACACTGGGATACAGGTCAGATACACACCGGGATACAGGACAGGTACACACCGGGATACAGGTCGGATACACACCAGGATAAAGATCGGATACACAGCGGGATACAGGTCAGATACACACCAGGATACAAGGCAGATACACACCGGGATACAGGTCAGATACACACCGGGATACAGGTCAGATACACACCGGGATACAGGTCAGATACACACCGGGATACAGGTCAGATACACACCGGGATACAGGTCAGATACACACCAGGATACAAGGCAGATACACACCGGGATACAGGTCAGATACACACCAGGATACAGGTCAGATACACACCGGGATACAGGTCAGATACACACCGGGATACAGGTCAGATACACACCAGGATACAAGGCAGATACACACCGGGACACAGGTCAGATACACACCGGGATACAGGACAGATACACACCGGGATACAGGTCAGATACACACCGGGATACAGGTCAGATACACACCGGGATACAGGTCAGATACACACCGGGATACAGGTCAGATACACACCGGGATACAGGTCAGATACACACCGGGATACAAGGCAGATACACACCGGGATACAGGTCAGATACACACCAGGATACAAGGCAGATACACACCGGGATACAGGTCAGATACACACCGGGATACAGGTCAGATACACACCGGGATACAGGTCAGATACACACTGGGATACAGGTCAGATACACACCGAGATACAGGTCAGATACACACTGGGATACAGGTCAGATACAGACTGGGATACAGGTCAGATACACACCGGGATACAGGTCAGATTCACACAGGGACATAGGGCAGGTACACACTGGGATACAGGTCAGATACACACCGAGATACAGGACAGATACACACTGAGATACAGGGTAGATACACACTGGGATAGAAGTCAGATACACACCGGGATACAGGACAGATACACACTGGGATAGAAGTCAGATACACATAAGAACATAAGAACATAAGAAATAGGAGCAGGAGTAGGCCATCTGGCCCTTCGAGCCTGCCCCGCCATTCAATAAGATCATGGCTGATCTGTCGTGGCTCAGTTCCACTTTCCCGCCCTCTCCCCATAACCCTTAATCCCCTCTCTTATCAAAAACCCATCAACCCGCTTCTTAAAAATATTTAGCGAGGCAGCCTCCACCACTTCAACGGGCAGAGAATTCCAGAGATTCACCACCCTTTGAGTGAAGAAGTTCCTCCTCAACTCCGTTCTGAACCGCCCCCCCTTTATCTTGAGGCTGTGCCCCCTAGTCCTACTGTCTTTTTTGAGCGGGAAGAGTCTTTCCACCTCTATCCTATCCATCCCATTCATCATCTTATACGTCTCAATGAGATCTCCCCTCATTCTTCTAAACTCTAACGAGTACAAGCCTAGTTTATTCAGCCTCTCCTCATAGCTCAACCCCCTCAACTCCGGTATCAGCCTAGTAAACCTCCTCTGCACTCCCTCCAGGGCCAAAATATCCTTGCGCAGGTGCGGCGCCCAAAACTGCACACAGTACTCCAGCTGCGGCCTCACCAATGCCCTATACAGCTGCAGCAAGACCTCCCTACTTTTATATTCAATCCCCCTCGCTATGAAGGCCAGCATCCCATTCGCCTTCCTGACCACCTGCTGCACTTGCAGGCTGGGTTTTTGCGACTCATGCACAAGGACCCCGAGGTCCCTCTGCACCGTCGCCTGCTGCAGTTTTTCGCCACGTAAGTAATAGTCCTTCCTACCATTCTTCCTACCAAAGTGGACCACCTCACACTTGCCAACATTAAATTCCATTTGCCATTTCCTGGCCCATTCGCCCAGCCTATCTAGATCCTTCTGCAGACTCTCCACACCCTCCGCACAATTTGCCTTTCCCCCAATCTTAGTGTCATCAGCAAATTTCGACACCCTACACTCGGTTCCCTCCTCCAGATCATCTATATAAATGGTAAATAGCTGAGGCCCCAGCACCGACCCCTGGGGCACCCCACTAGTCACCAACCGCCAATCCGAATAGCACCCATTGACCCCCACTCTCTGCCTCCTATTTGACAACCAATCCTCTATCCACGCTAACACCCTACCCCCAACTCCATGTCCTCTGACCTTCTGCAGTAACCTCTTGTGAGGTACCTTATCAAACGCCTTCTGAAAATCCAGAAAGACCACATCCACCGGCTCTCCTCTATCCACCGCCCTAGACACATCCTCATAGAACTCCAGTAAATTTGTCAGACACGACTTCCCTTTAATGAAACCGTGTTGCGTCTGCCCTATCAAGCAATTCCCTTCAAGATGCCTCGCAATTTCCTCCTTAATGACGGATTCTAACATTTTACCTACCACAGACGTTAAACTAACCGGCCTGTAATTACCAGTATACAGGTCAGATACACACCAGGATACAGGGCAGATTCACACCAGGATATAGGTCAGATTCATACTGAGATACAGGTCAGATACACACCGGGATACAGGGCAGATACACACTCGGGTACAGGGTAGATACACACTGGGATACAGGACAGATACACACTGGGATAGATACACACTGGGATACAGGTCAGATAGACTCCGGGATACAGGTCAGATACAGACTCGGATACAGGGCAGATACACACCAGGATACAGCTCAGATACACACTGAGATATAGGGCATATACATACCGGGATACCGGTCAGATACACACTGAGATACAGGGCAGATACACACCAGGATACAGGTCGGATACACACTGGCATACATGTCAGATTCACACAGGGGCACAGGGCAGATACACACCAGGACAGGTCAGATACACACCGGGATAGATACACACTGGGATACAGGTCAGATAGACTCCGGGATACAGGTCGGATACACACTGGGATATTCAAAGACCTTAACATATTACAGCAGAATTAGGTCTTTCGGCCTATCAATATGGCTCCACCATTCAAGCATGACTGATGATTCCTGACCTCATTCTCCATAATCTTTGATCCCCTTCCCAAACAAGAACCAATTAGAGTTGATTTATTATTGTCACATGTATTAACATACAACAAAATGTATTGTTTCTTGTGTGCTATGCAGACAGAACATACCATTCACAGAGAAGGAAAGGAGAGAGTGCAGAATGTAGTGTTACAGTCATTGTTAGGGTGTAGGGGAAAATCAACTTAATGCGAGGTAGGTCCATTCAAAAGTCTGACAGCAGCAGGGAAGAAGCTGTTCTTGAGTTGGTCAGTACGTGACCTCAGAGTTTAGCATATTTTTCCCAACAGGAGAAGGTGGAAGAGAGAATGTCAGAGATGTGTGTGGCTGCTTTGCCGTGGCAGCGGAAAATGTAGACAGGGTTAATGGATGGGAGGCTGGTTTGTGTGATAGATTGGGCTACATTCACAACCTTTTGTAGTTCCTTGCGGTCTTGGGCAGAGCAGGAGCCCATACCAAGCTGTGACACAACCAGAAAGAATGCTTTCTATGGTGCGTCTGTAAAAGTTGGCAAGAGTCGTAGCGGACATGCCAAATTTCCTTAGTCTTCTGAGAAAGTAGAGGCGTTGGTGGGGCTTTCTTAACTATAGTGTTGGCGTGGGGGGACAGGACAGGTTGTTGGTGATCTGGACACCTAAAAACTGGAAGCGCTGAACCATTATACAGGGCTTTGGTGAGGCCACACCTCAAGTATTGTGTGCAGTTTTGGTCTCTTCGTCTGAGGAAGGATATTCTTTGCTATTGAGGTTGGATAGCGAAGGTTCACCAGACTGATTCCTAAAGTAAAGTTCATTTATTAGTCACAAGTAAGACTTGTGGACTATGAAGAGAGGCTAAATAGACTGGGTCTGCACTCGTTGGAGTTTAGAAGGATGAGGGAGGATCTTATAGAGACATATAAGATAATGAAGGGGATGGATAGGGTAGAGGTAGAGAGATTCTTCCCGCTTAGAAAGAATAGCAGAACTAGAGGGCACAGCCTCAAGATAAGAGGGGGGCAGTTTAGAACAGAGTTGACGAGAAACTTCTTCACTCAAAGGCTGGTGAATCTCTGGAATTCTCTGCCCATTGAAGTGGTGGAGGCTACCTCGCTAAATATATTTAAGTCATGGGTAGAAAGGTTTTTGACAGACAAGGGAATTAAGGGTTATGGGGAGAAAGCGGGAAAGTGGAACTGATCCACTTCAGATCAGCCATGATCTTATTGAATGGCGGGGCAGGCTCGAAGGGCTAGATGGCCGACTCCTGCTCCTATCTCTTAAACGGCTAATGTTACGCCGTTGTTTAAGAAGGGTGCCAGGCAAAAGGCGGGGAATTACAGGCCGGTTAGTTTAACGTCTGTGGTAGGTAAAATGTTAGAATCCGTCATTAAGGAGGAAATTGCGAGGCATCTTGAAGGCAATTGCTTGATAGGGCAGACGCAACACGGTTTCATTAAAGGGAAGTCGTGTCTGACAAATTTACTGGAGTTCTATGAGGATGTGTCTAGGGCGGTGGATAGAGGAGAGCCGGTGGATGTGGTCTTTCTGGATTTTCAGAAGGCGTTTGATAAGGTACCTCACAAGAGGTTACTGCAGAAGGTCAGAGGACATGGAGTTGGGGGTAGGGTGTTAGCGTGGATAGAGGATTGGTTGTCAAATAGGAGGCAGAGAGTGGGGGTCAATGGGTGCTATTCGGATTGGCGGTTGGTGACTAGTGGAGTGCCCCAGGGGTCGGTGCTGGGGCCTCAGCTATTTACCATTTATATAGATGATCTGGAGGAGGGAACCGAGTGTAGGGTGTCGAAATTTGCTGATGACACCAAGATTGGGGGAAAGGCAAATTGTGCGGAGGGTGTGGAGAGTCTGCAGAAGGATCTAGATAGGCTGGGCGAATGGGCCAGGAAATGGCAAATGGAATTTAATGTTGGCAAGTGTGAGGTGGTCCACTTTGGTAGGAAGAATGGTAGGAAGGACTATTACTTACGTGGCGAAAAACTGCAGCAGGCGACGGTGCAGAGGGACCTCGGGGTCCTTGTGCATGAGTCGCAAAAACCCAGCCTGCAGGTGCAGCAGGTGGTCAGGAAGGCGAATGGGATGCTGGCCTTCATAGCGAGGGGGATTGAATATAAAAGTAGGGAGGTCTTGCTGCAGCTGTATAGGGCATTGGTGAGGCCGCAGCTGGAGTACTGTGTGCAGTTTTGGGCGCCGCACCTGCGCAAGGATATTTTGGCCTTGGAGGGAGTGCAGAGGAGGTTTACTAGGCTGATATCGGAGTTGAGGGGGTTGAGCTATGAGGAGAGGCTGAATAAACTAGGCTTGTACTCGTTAGAGTTTAGAAGAATGAGGGGAGATCTCATTGAGACGTATAAGATGATGAATGGGATGGATAGGATAGAGGTGGAAAGACTCTTCCCGCTCAAAAAAGACAGTAGGACTAGGGGGCACAGCCTCAAGATAAAGGGGGGGCGGTTCAGAACGGAGTTGAGGAGGAACTTCTTCACTCAAAGGGTGGTGAATCTCTGGAATTCTCTGCCCGTTGAAGTGGTGGAGGCTGCCTCGCTAAATATTTTTAAGAAGCGGGTTGATGGGTTTTTGATAAGAGAGGGGATTAAGGGTTATGGGGAGAGGGCGGGAAAGTGGAACTGAGCCACGACAGATCAGCCATGATCTTATTGAATGGCGGGGCAGGCTCGAAGGGCCAGATGGCCTACTCCTGCTCCTATTTCTTATGTTCTTATGTTCTTACATTAACACTGCAATGAAGTTACTGTGAAAATCCCCTAGTCACCACACTCTGGCGCCTGTTTGGGTCAATGCTTCTAACCCGCACATCCTTGGACTGTGGGAGAAAACCAGAGCACCCAGAGGAAACCCACACAGACACGGTGAGAACATGCAGACTCCACACAGACAGTGACCCAAGCCAGGAATCGAACCCAGGTCCCTGGAGCTGCAAAGCAACAGTGCTAACCACCGTGCTACCGTGCCGCCCTGGGAATGGCAGGACTGACATATGACTGGATCGACTGGGCTTGTACTCACTGGAACTTAGAAGATTGAGGGGGAATCTCATATAAAATCCTGATGGGATCGGACAGGCTAGATATGGGAAGAATGTTCCTGATGTTGGGCAAGTCCAGAACTAGGGGTCACAGTCTGTGAATAAGGGATAAGCCAATCGGGACTGAGAAGAGGGAGAACTTCTTCACTCAGAGAGCTGTGAACCTGTGGAATTCTCTCCCACAGAAAGCTGTTGGGACCCGTTCGTTAGATATGTTCAAGAGGGAACTGGACGTGGCCCTTGCGGCTAAAGTGGTCAAGGAGTATGGAGAGAAAGCAGGAGTGTGATACTACATAAGAACAAAAGATCTAGGAGCAGGAGTGGGCCATCTGGCCTCTCGAGCCTGCTCCGCCATTCAATAAGACCATGGCTGATCTTTTTGTGGACTCAGCTCCACTTACCCGCCCGCTCACCATAACCCTTAATTCCTTTACTGTTCAAAAATTTATCTATCCTTGCCTTAAAAACATTCAATGAGGGAGCCTCAACTGCTTCACTGGGCAGGGAATTCCACAGATTCACAACCCTTTGTGTGAAGAAGTTCCTCCTCAACTCAGTCCTAAATCTGCTTCCCTTTATTTTGAGGCTATGCCCCCTAGTTCTAGTTTCACCCGCCAGTGGAAACAACTTCCCTGCTTCTATCTTATCCATTCCCTTCATAATCTTATATGTTTCTGTAAGATCTCCCCTCATTCTTCTGAATTCCAATGAGTATAGCCCCAGTCTACTCAGTCAACTCTGGAATCAACCTAGTGAATCTCCTCTGCACCCCCTCCAGTGCCAGGATATCCTTTCTCAAGTAAGGAGACCAAAACCGTACACAGTACTCCAGGTGTGGCCTCACCAGCTGCAACATAACCTCACTGTTTTTAAACTCCATCCCTCTAGCAATGAAGGACAAAATTCCATTTGCCTTCTTAATTACCTGCTGCATCTGCAAACCAACTCCTTGTGATTCCTGCACAAGGACACCCAGATCCCTCACGAGCAACCAGGATCATATTGAATGGTGGTGCAGGCTTGTAGGGCTGAATGGCCTCTTCCTGCCCTATTTTCTATGTTTCTAATTCCACTTCATCCCTATTGATATAGACAGTGGCATGTCTTCCTCTACGCTTCCTGAAGTCGATGACCATTGTTTTGTTGACATTGAGGGAGAGATTATTGTCACCACCCTTGTTCACCAGATTCTCTATCTCTTTCCTGTACTCCGCTTGGAACTGAATGGTCTTGTTAGCGACAGCCTTCATGGTTTTGTACGAAGGGGGTCATGTCTCACTAATTTAGTTGAGTTTATGAAGAGGTAACAAAAATGATTGAGGGAAGGGCTGCGGCTGTTGCCTACGTGGATTTTAGTAAAGCATTTGACAAGGTCTCTCATGGCAGGCTGGTGCAAAAGATTAAATCTCATGGGATCAACGGTGAACTGGCTAGATGGATTCAGAACTGGCTTGGCCATAAAAGTGATGTTGAGGTGCCCGTGTTGGACTGGGGTAAACACAGTAAGAAGTCTCACAACACCAAGTTAAAGTCCTGTTGGACTGTGTTTACTCCTGTTGGACTTTAACTTGATGTTGTGAGACTTCTTACTGTGTTGGCTATAGAAGGCAGAGGGTAGCGTTGGAAGGGTGTTTTTCTGAATGAAGGTCTGTAACTAGTGATGTTTCGCAGGGATCAGTGCTGGGACCTCTGCTGTTTGTAATATATATAAATAACTTGGAACAAAACATAGCTGGTCTGATTTGCAAGTTCGTGGATACAAAGATTGGTGGAGTTGCGGATAGTGATGAAGATTGCCATGGAATACAGCAGATGTAGATAGACTGGAAATTTGAGTGGAGAAATGGCAGATGAAATTTAATCTGGACAAATGTGAAGTGATGCATTTTGGTCGATCCAGTTCAGGTGGAAGCTATAAAATAAATGGTAGAACCGGCAGGAGCATAGACACACAGAGAGGTCTGAGAGTACAGGTCCACAGATCCTTAAATAGTGGCAGAACAGGTGGAAAAGGTGGGAACAGAAACTGTCAGGTAAGGGCACAAATGAAAAGTGGAGCTTGTTCAAGGAACAAATACAGCGTGTCCTTGATAGGTATGTCCCTGTCAGGCAGGGAGGAAATGGCCGAGTGAGGGAACCATGGTTCACAAAGGAGGTTGAATGTCTTGCCAAGAGGAAAAAGGAAGCGTATGTAAGGATGAGAAAACCAGTTTCAGTTGGGCAACTTGAGGGTTACAAGGTAGCTAGGAATGAGTTAAAGAGAGGGCTTAGGAGAGCCAGGAGGGGGCGTGAGAAGTCCTTGGCGGGTCGGATCAAGGAAAACCCCAAGGCTTTTTACTCTTATGAGAGAAATAAAAGAATGACCAGGGTGAGGTTAGGGCCAGTCAAGGATAGTCGTGGGAACTTGTGCATGGAGTCAGAGGAGATAGGTGAGACGATGAATGAATATTTTTCTTCAGTGTTCACCAAGGAGAGAGGCCATGTTTTTGAGGATGAGAGTGTGATACAGGCTGATAGGTTAGAGGAAGTAGATGTTCTGAGGGAAGATATATTAGCAGTTTTGAAAAACCTGAGGGTCGGTAAGTCCCCTGGGCCAGATGGGATACATCCTAGGAATCTTTGGGAGGCAAAAAGGATGAGATTGTAGAGCCTTTAGCTTTGATCTTTGGGTCCTCGCTATCCACGGGGATTGTGCCAGAGGACTGGAGAGTGGTGAATGTTGTTCCTCTTTTCAAGAAAGGAAATAGGAATGACCCTGGTAATTATAGGCCAGTTAGTCTTACTTCGGTGGTCAGTAAGTTAATGGAAAGGGTCCTGAGGGACAGGATTTCTGACCATTTGGAAAGATGCAGCTTAATCTGGGATAGTCAGCACAGTTTCGTGAGGGGTAAGTCCTGCCTCACAAATTTGATTGAATTCATTGAGGAGGTAACTAAGTGTGTGGATGAAAGTAGAGCAGTTGATGTCGTATACATGGATTTTAGTAAGGTGTTTGATAAGGTTCCCCATGGTAGCTCAAGAAGAAGATAAGGAGGTGTGAGATAGAAGGAAACTTGACCGATTGGATAAGTAACTGGCTGTCTCATAGAAGACAGAGGGTAGTGGTGGAGGGAAAATTTTCAGACTGGAGGCCAGTTACCAGCGGTGTACCACAGGGATCAGTGCTGGGTCCTCTGCTATTTGTGATTTTTATCAATGGAAGAGGGGGCTGAAGGGTGGGTCAGTAAATTTGCTGATGACACCAAGATTGGTGGAGTAGTGGATGAGGTGGAGGGCTCTTGTAGGCTGCGAAGAGACATTGATAGGATGCAGAGCTGGGCCGAAAAGTGGCAGATGGAGTTTAACCCTGATAAGTGTGAGGTGATTCATTTTGGTAGGACAAACTTGAATGCGGATTACAGGGTCAGCGGCAGGGTTCTGAGGAATGTGGAAGAACAGAGAGATCTTGGGGTTCATATCCACAGATCTCTGAAAGTTGCCACTCAAGTGGATAGAGCTGTGAAGAAGGCTTATAGTGTGTTAGTGTTTATTAACAGGGGGATTGAGTTTAAGAGCCGTGGGGTTATGCTGCAACTATACAGGACCTTGGTGAGACCACATTTGGAATATTGTGTTCAGTTCTGGTCACCTCACTATAAGAAGGATGTGGAAGCATTGGAGAGAGTGCGGAGGAGATTTACCAGGATGCTGCCTGGTTTGGAGGGTAGGTCTTATGAGGAAAGGTTGAGGGAGCTGGGGCTTTTCTCTTTAGAGTGGAGGAGGATGAGAGGCGACTTAATAGAGGTTTATAAGATGATGAGGGGGATTGATAGAGTGGACATGCAGAGACTATTTCCTCAGGTGGATGTAGCTGTTACTAGGGGGCATAACTATAAGGTTCATGGTGGGAGATATAGGAGGGATGTCCGAGGTAGATTCTTTAGTCAGAGAGTGGTTGGGGTGTGGAATACACTGCCTGCTGTGATAGTGGAGTTGGACACTTTAAGAACTTTCAAGCTGTTATTGGATAGGCACATGGAGCACTCCAGAATGATAGGGAGTGGGATAGCTTGAACTTGGGTTTGGACAAAGCTCGGCACAACATTGAGGGCCGAAGGGCCTGTACTGTGCTGTACTGTTCTATGTTCTAGATACAGATCAAATAGGGTCAGTTATAGGTCAGATATGGATCAGATAAAATTCAGATTCAGGTCAGATGCGGAACAGATACAGGTCAGATACAGATTATGGGATGTTTGAAGTATTTTTTTTATTCATTCATGGGACATAGGTGTCGCTGGCTGGACCAGCATTTATTACCCATCCCTAGTTGCCCTTGAGAAGGTGCTGCTGAGCTGCCTTCTTGAGCCGCTGCAGTCCCTGAGGTGTAGGTACACCCACAGTGCTGTTAGGGGGGGAGTTCCAGGATTCTGACCCAGTGACAGTGAAGGAACGCCCGATATATTTCCAAATCAGGATAGTGAGTGACTCGGAGGGGAATCTCCAGGTGGGGGTGTTCCCAGGTATCTGCTGCTCCTGTCCTTCTTGATGGAAGTGGTGGTGGGTTTGGAAGGTGCTGCCTAAGGAGCCTTGGTGAGTTGCTGCAGTGCATGGAGTACTGTGTGCAGTTTTGGGCACCGCACCTGCGCAAGGATATTTTGGCCCTGGAGGGAGTGCAGAGGAGGTTTACTAGGCTGATACCGGAGTTGAGGGGATTGAGCTATGAGGAGAGGCTGAATAAACTAGGCTTGTACTCGTTAGAGTTTAGAAGAATGAGGGGAGATCTCATTGAGACGTATAAGATGATGAATGGGATGGATAGGATAGAGGTGGAGAGACTCTTCCCGCTCAAAAAAGACAGTAGGACTAGGGGGCACAGCCTCAAGATAAAGGGGAGGCGGTTTAGAACGGAGTTGAGGAGGAATTTCTTCACTCAAAGGGTGGTGAATCTCTGGAATTCTCTGCCCGTTGAAGTGGTGGAGGCTGCCTCGCTAAATATTTTTAAGAAGCGGGTTGATGGGTTTTTGATAAGAGAAGGGATTAAGGGTTATGGGGAGAGGGCGGGAAAGTGGAACTGAGCCACGACAGATCAGCCATGATCTTATTGAATGGCGGGGCAGGCTCGAAGGGCTAGATGGCCTACTCCTGCTCCTATTTCTTATTTCTTATATATCTTGTAGATGGTACACACGGCTGTCACTGTGTGTTGGTGGTGGAGGGAGTGGATGTTTGTGGATGGGGTGCCAATCAAGTGGGGCTGCTTTATCCTGGATGGTGTTGAGCTTCTGGAATGTTGGAGCTGCACCCATCCAGGCAAGTGGGGAGTATTCCATCACACTGCTGGCTTGTACCTTGTAGACGGTGGACAGGTTTCGGGGAGTCAGGAGGTGAGTTCCTCATTGCAGGATTCCCAGCCTCTGACCTGCTCTGGTGGCCACAATATTTACATTGCTGGTCCAGTTCAGTTTCTGGTCAGGATTCCCAGCCTCTGACCTGCTCTTGTAGCCACTGTGTTTATTTGGCGAATCCAGTTGAGTTTCTGGTCAGTGGTAACTCAGGGATGTTGACAGTGGGGGATTCAGTGATGGTGACACCATTGGATGTCAAGGGGCAGTGGTTAGAGTGTCTCTTGTTGGTGATGGTCATTGCCTGGTATTTGTGTGGCACGAATGTTACTGATAGTTGTCAGCCCAAACCTGGATATTGTCCGGATCTTCCAGCATTTCCACATGGATTGTTTCAGTATCTGAGGAGTCACAAACATTCTGTATTCACTGAGGAAAATCCCGACTTCTGACCTTATGATCGAGGGAAGATCATTGATGAAGCAGCTGAAGATTGTTGGGCCTAGGACACTACCTTGAGGGACTCCTGCAGAGATGTCCTGGAGCGGTGATGACTGACTTTCCACAGCTACAACCACCTTCCTATGTCTGAGGGTTGACTCCAACCAGCGGAGAGTTTGCTCCCGATACCCATTGACTCCAGGTTCATGAGAACTCCTTGATGCCGCACTCAGTTGAATGCACCCTTGCTGTGAAGGGCTGTCACTGTCACCTCACTGTATCTTCCGCTGTAAAGACTGTTGCAAAATTTCTGTTAACTGCTCTGTCGTTTCCCTGTTTCCCAGAACTATCTCCCACATTCAGTTGCTGACAGGCCTCTCTCTTCCTTTTAATATATCCAAAAGGGTGGCGTGGTCGTTCGCGCTGCTGTCTCACAGTGCCAAGGACCTGGGTTTGACTCCCAGCTTGGGTCACTGTCTGTATGGAGCTTGCGCATTCTCCTCATGTCTGCATGGGTTTTCTCCAGGTGCTCTGGTTTCCTCCCACAGTCTGAAAGACGTGCTGGTTAGGTGGATTGGCCATGGTTAGAATCTTTCCACGACCAGGATATATTTTTTCTGACAGTCATGAATTGCCTCCTTAAATGTCTGCATTGCTTGCTTCCTATCATTCCTGCTCATCTATCCACCAGTCCTCTTTAGAAACATAGAAACTAGAAGCAGGAGGGGACCATTCGGCCCTTCGAGCCTGCTCTACCATTCATTCTGATCATGGCTGATCATCAAATTCAATATCCTGATCCCCACTTCCCCCCCATATCCCTCAATCCCTTTAGCCCCAAGAGCGAAATCTAATCTCTTCTTGAAATCAGACAACATTTTGTCCTCAACTCCATTCTGTGGGAGTGAATTCCACACATTCACCACCCTCTGGGTGAAGAAATTTCCCCTCACCTCAGTTCTAAAAGATTTACCCCTTATCCTCAAACTATGACCCCGAGATCTGTCAGGAAAAAGATACAAAACTCTGAGGTCACGTGCCAATTGACTCAAGAACAGCTTCTTCCCCGCTGCTGTCAGACTTTTGAATGGACCTACCTCGCATTAAGTTGATCTTTCTTTACACCCTAGCTATGATTGTAATACTACATTTTGCACTCTCTTGTTTTCTTCTCTATGAACGGTATGCTTTGTCTGTATACTGCGCAAGGAACAGTACTTTTCACTATATGGAAAAATGTGACAATAATAAATCAAATCAAATCAAATCTAATCAAGTAGGCTTATATTAACACTGCAATGAAGTTACTGTGAAATTCCCTGAGTCACCACAGTCCGGCATCTATTCGGGTCAATGCACCTAACCAGCATGTCTTTCAGAATGTGGGACAAAAGTGGAGCGCTCGGTGAAACCCATACAAACACGGGGAGAATGTGCAAACTCCACACAGACAGTGACCCGAGGCTGGAACTGAACCCGGGTCCTTGGCGTGTGAGACAGGCTATGGTCTATGTGCTGGTAAAATGGGATTAAATAAACTGATATTTGATGGTGGGCTAAAGATCCTGTGTCTGCGCTGTATGACCCTATGACAAGATGTGGATACAGGCTGGGATGTTTTGTGTTGATTCTATGACAAGCCCCTCCAATAGATGTTCATTGGGTGATAAAGGAGATAGTTGTATGAGAAAGGGTTGAGGACTCTGGGTCTGTACTCGTTGGAGTTTAGAAGGATGAGGTGGGGCGGGCAGAATCTTACTGAAACTTACAGGATACTGCGAGGCCTGGATAGAGTGGACATGGAGAGGATGTTTCCAGAAGTAGGAAAAACTAGAACCAGAGGGGCACAACCTCAGGCTAAAGGGATAATCCTTTAAAACAGAGATAAGGAGGAATTTCATCAGCCAGAGAGTGGGGAATCTGTAGAACTCTTTGCTGCAGAAGGCTGTGGAGGTAGGTCATTGGGTGTCTTTAAGGCAGAGATAGATAGGCTCTTGTTTAATAAGGAGATCAGGGGTTATGGGGAAAAGGCAGGGGAACAGGAGTGAGAAAAATATCAGCCATGATTGAATGGCGGAGCAGACTCGATGGGCCAAATGGCCTAAATTCTACTCCTTTGTCTTACAGTCGTATAGACTTCAGGAAGCGTGGTGGAGAACACGCCCCATCGACATCAATGGGGATGAAGTGGAAATGATCGAGGGCTTCAAGTTTCAAGGTGTCCAGATCACCAACAACCTGTCCTGGTGCCCCCCACGCCGACACCATAGTTAAGAAAGCCCCATCAATGCCTTTACTTTCTCAGAAGACTAAGGAATCTTGACATGTCAGCTACAACTCTCACCAACTTTTACAGATGCCCCACAGAAAGCATTCTTTCTGATTGTATCACAGCTTGGTATAGGATCCTGCTCTGCCCAAAACCACAAGGAACAACAAAAGGTCATGAATGTAGCCCAATCCCATCATGCAAACCAGCCTCCCATCCATTGACTCTGTCTGCACTTCTCACTGCGTCAGCAAAGCAGCCAGTTTAATCAAGGACCCCACGCACCCCGGACATTCTCTCTTCCACCTTCTTCCATCAGGAAAAAGACACAAAAGTCTGACGTCACGTACCGACTGAATCAAGAACAGCTTCTTCCCTGCTGCAGTCAGACTTTTGAATGGACCTACCTTGTATTAAGTTGATCTTTCTCCACATCCTAGCTATGACTGTAACACTACATTCTGCACTCTCTCCTTTCCTTCTCTATGAACGGTATATTTTGCCTGGACAGCACGCAAGAAATGATACTTTTCACTGGATGCTAATACATTTGACAATAATAAATCCAATCCAATCAAAGTTTGAAGATTGATTACCGGGGAGTGATTGTTCTGAGCAGAGACATGGACCTAGTCACGGTTTGCATGCTTCCTACCTTCACAGCCACTCAGTCCCATGAGGAAGCCGCGGTTACAGAGACATATGAAGGATCCCAGTGTATTGGTACAGTTGGCAGTGGGTCCACAGGGATTGGGGACCTCAGCACACTCATCCACATCTGCAGGGAGAAACACCCAAACTTCACTGTAATAACTCAGCAACCCGATTCGAAAGGACTGGTATTTATACATAAACATAAAATCAAGCCACAATTCCATGGTGTACATACACAAGACCCTGCTGAGAGAGAGGTGCTGCGGACTCTTTCAAGAGCTGCCATTAAAAGGGCTGAGGTGATGAGAACCACCTGGGAGGGACATTGCCTGTTACCAGGGGAACTCATATTCAACACACGGAGATTGATCAGAGCTTATCCTTGGCTCTCATGGGGGTCATCACATTCACAATCCTCAGGACCAAACACCAGATCCTGCAGCAAGTCTGAATTCTTTCTTAGCCTTTGGGCGTTATCCACACATTACCATCATTCTGAACCTCCCAGCTGTGTCAAAAAACAGGATCCTATGACTGCAGCAATGGCCCAGCACACTGCACACAAAATCCAGTCTAGCATTTCATCCCAACACAGAGAAAGCACTGTACAGTCAGAGGGTCAGTACTGAGGGAGTGCCGCACTGTCAGAGGGTCAGTGCTGAGGGAGTGCCGCACTGTCTGAGGGTCAGTGCTGAGGGAGTGCCGCATTGTCAGAGGGTCAGTGCTGAGGGAGTGCCGCATTGTCAGAGGGTCAGTACTGAGGGAGTGCCGCATTGTCAGAGGGTCAGTACTGAGGGAGTACCGCACTGTCAGAGGGACAGTGCTGAGGGAGTGCCGCACTGTCACAGGGTCAGCACTGAGGGAGTGCCACACTGTCAGAGGGTCAGTGCTGAGGGAGTGCCGCACTGTCAGAGGGTCAGTGTTGAGGGAGTGCCGCACGGTCAGAGGGTCAGTGCTGAGGGAGTGCCGCGTGAGAGGGTCAGTGCTGAGGGAGTGCCGCACTGTCAGAGGGTCAGTGCTGAGGGAATGCCGCACTGTCAGAGGGTCAGTGCTGAGGGAGCGCCTCACTGTCAGAGGGTCAGTACTGAGGGACTACTGCACTGTCAGAGGGTCAGTGCTGAGGGAGCACTGTCGGAGGTTTTGTGCCGAGTGAGTGCCATCAGAGGGTCAGTACAGAGGGAGCGCTGTTGGAGGTTGAGTACTGAGGGAGTGCCGTTGGAGGGTCAGTCCTGAGGGAGCACTGCCGGTGGTTCAGTACTGAGGGAGTGCCGTCAGAGGGTCAGTACTGAGAGAGCACGTGGGGAGGTCAGGACTTGGGGGGCGCTGTTGGAACCTCCCTGGTGTTGCCATATAAAGGGCTAAGGTGTTGAGAACCCCCTGGGAGGGACATTGCCTGTTACCAGGGGAACTCGTATTCAACACAGGGAGATTAGACAGAGCTTATGGCTCTCATGGGGGTGATCACATTCACAATCCTCGGGACCAAACATAGAACATAGAACATAGAACACTACAGCACAAACAGGCCCTTCGGCCCACGAGTTGTGCCGATCACATCAACACCAACCAACCTACAGACCTATCTATAACCCTCAATCTCATTAAACCCCATATACTCATCCAGAAGTCTTTTAAAAGACCCCAGCGAGTTCGCCTCCACCACCACTGATGGCAGCCGATTCCATTCACTCACCACCCTCTGAGTGAAAAACTTACCCCTAACATCACTTCTGAACCTCCCTCCCCGCACCTTAAATCTGTGTCCTCTCGTAGCAACCATTTCAACCTGGGGAAATAGCCTCTGAGAGTCCACCCTATCTATTCCTCTCAACATTTTGTAAACTTCTATCAGGTCGCCTCTCAACCTTCGTCTCTCCAGGGAAAAGAGTCCCAGCTCCCTCAACCTAACTTCATAAGGCATGCCTCCCAGTCCAGGCAACATCCTTGTAAATCTCCTCTGTACCCTCTCAATAGCTTCTACATCTTTCCTATAGTGAGGCGACCAGGACTGCGCACAATACTCTAAATGAGGCCTGACAAGGGTCTTATAAAGTTATAAACACCAGATCCTGCAGCGAATATTAGTTCCTTCTTAGCCTTTGGGCGTAATCCACACATTACCATCATTCTGAATCTCACAGCTGTGTCAACAAACAGGATCCCATGACTGCAGCAATGGCCAAGCACACTGCACACAAAATCCAGTCAAGCAATTCATCTCAACACAGAGAAAGCACTGCACTGTCAGAGGGTCAGTATTGAGGGAGTGCCGCACTGTCAGAGGGTCAGCACTGAGGGAGTGCCGCACTGGCACAGGGTCAGAACTGAGGGACTGCTGCGCAGTCAGAGGATCATAGAACATAGAACATAGAACATTACAGCGCAGAACAGGCCCTTCGGCCCACGATGTTGCGCCGACCAGTTAAAAAACAATGACCCTTTAACCTAAACCAATCCCTTTTCATCCATAAACCTATCCACGGATCTCTTAAATGCCCCCAAACTAGGCGCATTTACAACTGCAGCAGGCAGGGCATTCCAATCCCTCACCACCCTCTGGGTAAAGAACCTACCCCTGACATCCGTCCTATAACTAACCCCCTTAATTTGAAGCCATGCCCCCTCGTGCCAGCTTTCTCCATCCGAGGAAAAAGGCTATCACTATCCACCCTATCTAAACCTCGAATCATCTTATATGTTTCAATAAGGTCCCCTCTTAGCCGCCTTCTTTCTAGCGAAAACAACCCCAAATCCCTCAGTCTCTCCTCATAGGACCTCCCCTCCATACCAGGCAACATCCTGGTAAACCTCCTCTGCACCCTCTCCAATGCCTCCACATCCTTCCTATAATGTGGGGACCAGAACTGCACACAATACTCCAAGTGCGGCCGCACCAGAGTTGTGTACAGTTGCAACATGACGCTGCGACTCCTAAATTCAATCCCCCTACCAATAAACGCCAAGACACCGTATGCCTTCTTAACAACCTGATCTACTTGATTCCCAACTTTCAGGGATCTATGTACACATACACCTAGATCCCTCTGTTCATCCACACTATTCAGAGTCCTCCCGTTAGCCCTATACTCGACACATCTGTTATTCCAACCAAAGTGAATTACCTCACACTTCTCCGCATTAAACTCCATCCGCCACCTCTCGGCCCAGCTCTGCAACCTGTCTAAGTCTCCCTGCAAACTATGACACCCTTCCTCACAATCTACCACACCTCCGACTTTGGTGTCATCAGCAAATTTACTAATCCACCCAACTATACCCTCATCCAGATCATTAATAAAAATTACAAACAGCAGTGGCCCCAAAACAGATCCCTGAGGCACACCACTCATAACTGAACTCCATGACGAATATTTACCATCAGAGGGTCAGAGGGTCAGTACTGAGGGAGGGCCGCACTGTCAGAGGGTCAGTACTGAGGGAGTGCCGCACTGTCAGAGGTTCAGTGCTGAGGGAGTGCCACACTGTCAGAGGGTCAGTACTGAGGGAGTGCCACACTGTCAGAGGGTCAGTACTGAGGGAGTGCCGCATTGTCAGAGGGTCAGTGCTGAGTGAGTGCCGAACTGACATAGGGTCAGTACTGAGGGAGTGCCGCACTGTCAGAGGATCAGTGCTGAGGGAGTGCTGCACTGTCAGACAGTCAGTGCTGAGGGAGTGCCGAACTGTCATACGCTCAGTACTGAGGGAGTGCCGCAGTGTCAGAGGGTCAGTACTGAGAGAGTGCCGCACTGTCAGAGGGTCAGTACTGAGGGAGTGCCGCACAGTCAGAGGTTCAGTACTGAGGGAGTGCCGCACTGTCAGAGGGTCAGTGCTGAGGGAGTGCCGCACTGTCAGAGGGTCAGTGCTGAGGGAGTGCCGCACTGTCAGAGGGTCAGTGCTGAGGGAGTGCCACACTGTCAGAGGGTCAGTGCTGAGGGAGTACCGTTCAGTCAGAGGGTCAGTGCTGAGGGAGTGCCGCACTGTCAGAGGGTCAGTGCTGAGGGAGTGCCGCATGACAGAGGGGCAGGACTGAGGGAGTGCCGCACTGTCAGAGGGTCAGTGCTGAGGGAGTACCGTTCAGTCAGAGGGTCAGTGCTGAGGGAGTGCCGCACTGTCAGAGGGTCAGTGCTGAGGGAGTGCCGCACTGTCAGAGGGTCAGTACTGAGGGAGTGCCGCACTGTCAGAGGGTCAGCACTGAGGGAGTGCCGCACTGTCAGAGCGTCAGTGCTGAGGGAGTGCCGCATTGTCAGAGGGTCAGAACTGACGGAGTGCCATTCGGGGGTCAGTATTGAGAGAGCACGTCAGTGGGGTCAGGACTGAGGGGGCGCTATTAGAACCTCCCTGGTGTCACCATATAACGGGCTAAGGTGATGAGAACACCCAGTGAGGGACATTGCCTGTTACCAGGGGAACTCGTATTCAACACAGGGAGATTGATCAGAGCTTACCCATGGCTCTCATGGGGGTGATCACACTCACAATCCTGGGAACCAAACACCGGATCCTGCAGCAAATATTAATTCCTTCTTAGCCTTTGGGCGTTATCCACACATTACCATCTTTCTGAATCTCTCAGCTGTGTCAACAAACAGGATCCCATGACTGCAGCAATGGCCCAGCACACTGCAAACAAAATCCAGTCTAGCATTTCATCCCAACTCAGAGAAAGCACTGTACAGTAGAGGGTCAGTACTGAGGGAGTGCCGCACTGTCAGAAGGTCAGTGCTGAGGGAGTGCCGCACTGTCAGAGGGTCAGTACTGAGGGAGTGCCGCACAGTCAGAGAGTCAGTGCTGAGGGAGTGCCGCACTGTCAGAGGGTCAGTGCCGAGGGAGTGCCACACTGTCAGAGGGTCAGTACGAAGGGAGTGCCGCACTGTCAGAAGGTCAGTACTGAGGGAGTGCCACACTGTCAGAGGGTCAGTGCTGAGGGGGTGCCGCACTGTCACAGGGTCAGTGCTGAGGGAGTGCTGCACTGTCAGAGGGTCAGTGCTGAGGGAATGCCGCACGGTCAGAGGGTCAGTACTGAGCGAGTGCCGCACTGTCAGAGGGTCAGTGCTGAGGTAGTACGGCACTGTAAGAGGGTCAGTGCTGAGGGAGTTCCTCACTGTCAGAGGGTCAGTACTGAGGGAGTGCCGGACTGTCAGAGGGTCAGTGCTGAGGGAGTGTCGTCAGAGGGTCAGTACTGAGGGAGTGCCGCACTGACAGAGGGACAGGACTAAGGGAGTGCCGCAGTGTCAGAAGGTCAGTACTGAGGGAGTGCCGCACTGTCAGAGGGTCAGTGCTGAGGGAGTGCCGCACTGTCACAGGGTCAGTGCTGAGGGAGTGCTGCACTGTCAGAGGGTCAGTGCTGAGGGAATGCCGCACTGTCAGAGGGTCAGTGCTGAGGTAGTACCGCACTGTAAGAGGGTCAGTGCTGAGGGAGTGCCGCACTGTCAGAGGGTCAGTGCTGAGGGAGTGTCGCACTGTCAGAGGGTCAGTGCTGAGGGAGTGCCGCACTGTCAGAGGGTCAGTGCTGAGGGAGTGCCGCACTGTCAGAGGGTCAGTGCTGAGGGAGTTCCTCACTGTCAGAGGGTCAGTACTGAGGGAGGGCCGGGCTGTCAGAGGGTCAGTGCTGAGGGAGTGTCGTCAGAGGGTCAGTGCTGAGGGAGTGCCGCAATGTCAGAGGGTCAGTACTGAGGGAGAGCTGCACTGTCAGAGGGTCAGTGCTGAGGGAGAGCTGCACTGTCAGAGGGTCAGTGCTGAGGGAGCACTGTCGGAGATTTTGTACCGAGGGAGTGCCATCAGAGGTTCTGTACAGAGGGAGCGCTGTCGGAGGTTCAGTACTGAGGGAGTGCTGTTGGAGGGCCAGTCCTGAGGGAGCACTGCCGGAGTTTCAGTACTGAGGGAGTGCCGTCAGAGCGTCAGTACTGACAGAGCACGTCGGGAGGTCAGGACTGAGGGAGCGCTATTGGAACCTCCCTGCTGTTGCCATAGAACGGCTAAGGTGATGAGAACAGCCTGGAAGGGACATTGCCTGTTACTAGGGGAACTTGTATTCAACACAGGGAGATTGATCAGAGCTTACCCATGGCTCTCATGGGGGTGATCACATTCACACCCTCGGGACCAAACACCAGATCCTGCAGCAAATATTAATTCCTTCTTAGCCTTTGGGTGTTATCCACACATTACCATCATTCTGAATCTCCCAGCTGTGTCAACAAACAGGATCCCATGACTGCAGCAATGGCTCAACACACTGCACACAAAATCCAATCAAGCAATTCATCTCAACACAGAGAAAGCACTACACAGTCAGAGGGTCAGTACTGAGGGAGTGCCGCACTGCCAGAGGGTCAGAACTGAGGGAGCGCTGCACTGTCAGAGGGTCAGTGCTGAGGGAGTGCCGCACTGTCAGAGGGTCAGTACTGTGGGAGTGCCGCACTGTCAGAGGGTCAGTGCTGAGGGAGTGCCGCACTGTCAGAGGGTCAGTGCTGAGGGAGTGCCGCACTGGCAGAGGGTCAGTACTGAGGGAGTGCCGCATTGGCAGAGGGTCAGTACTGAGGGAGTGCCGCACTGTCAGAGGGTCAGTACTGAGGGAGTGCCGCACTGTCAGAGGGTCAGTGATGAGGGAGTGCCGTCAGAGGGTCAGTACTGAGGGAGTGCCACACTGTCAGAGGGTCAGTACTGAGGGAGTGCCGTACTGTCAGAGAACATAGAACATAGTACTCGTACTCGCTTGTACTCGTTAGAGTTTAGAAGAATGAGGGGAGATCTCATTGAGACGTATAAGATGATGAATGGGATGGATAGGATAGAGGTGGAGAGACTCTTCCCGCTCAAAAAAGACAGTAGGACTAGGGGGCACAGCCTCAAGATAAAGGGGGGGTGGTTTAGAACGGAGTTGAGGAGGAACTTCTTCACTCAAAGGGTGGTGAATCTCTGGAATTCTCTGCCCGTTGAAGTGGTGGAGGCTGCCTCGCAAAATATTTTTAAGAAGCGGGTTGATGGGTTCTTGATAAGAGAGGGGATTAAGGGTTATGGGGAGAGGGCGGGAAAGTGGAACTGAGCCACAACAGATCAGCCATGATCTTATTGAATGGCGGGGCAGGCTCGAAGGGCTAGATGGCCTACTCCTGCTCCTATTTCTTATGTTCTTATGTTCTTATAGAACACTACAGCACAAACAGGCCCTTCGGCCCACGAGTTGCGCCGATCACATCAACACCTATCTATAACCCCCAATCCCATAAAACCCCATATACTCATCCAGAAGTCTTTTAAAAGACCCCAGCGAGTTCGCCTCCACCACCACTGACGGCAGCCGATTCCATTCACTCACCACCCTCTGACTGAAAAACTTACCCCTAACATCACTTCTGTACTTTCCTCCCCGCACCTTAAACCTGTGTCCTCTCGTAGCGACCATTTCAACCCGGGGAAATAGCCTCTGAGAATCCACCCTATCTATTCCTCTCAACATTTTATAAACCTCTATCAGGTCGCCTCTCAACCTTCGTCTCTCCAGGGAAAAGAGACCCAGTTCCCTCAACCTAACTTCATAAGGCATGCCTCCCAGTCCAGGCAACATCCTTGTAAATCTCCTCTGTACCCTCTCAATAGCTTCTACATCTTTCCTATAGTGAGGCGACCAGAACTGCGCACAATACTCTAAATGAGGCCTGACAAGGGTCTTATAAAGTTGCAGCATTACCTCCCGACTCCTAAACTCAATCCCTCGATTTATGAAGGCCAGTACACCATACGCCTTCTTGACCACCTCTTCCACCTGCGAGGCCGATTTAAGAGTCCTGTGGACCCGGACCCCAAGATCCTTCTGCTCTTCAACACTACTCAGACTCCTGCCCTTGATAGTGTACTCGTTCATCCCATTGGTTCTGCCAAAATGGACGACTACACATTTATCCGCGTTGAAGTCCATCTGCCACTTCTCCGCCCAGTCCTGCATCCTATTTATGTCCTGCTGCAACTTTTGCCATCCTTCCAGACCATCCACAATACCACCGACCTTCGTGTCATCAGCGAACTTACTTACCCATCCTTCCACTTCCTCATCCAGGTCATTTATGAAAATGACAAACAGCAAGGGTCCCAGAACAGATGCTTGAGGCACTCCGCTGGTGACTGGCCTCCATTCAGAAAAAGACACATCCACAACCACTCTCTGCCTTCTGCAGGCAAGCCAGTTCTTGATCCACAAGGCCAAAGGCCCTTGGATCCCATGCCTTCTCACCTTCTCAAGAAGTCTTGCATGGGGGACCTTATCAAATGCCTTGCTGAAGTCCATGTACACCACGTCCACGGCACTTCCTTCGTCAATGTGTTCAGTCACATTATCGAAGAACTCAACTAGGCTCGTAAGGCATGACCTGCCTTTGACAAATCCATGCTGACTATTCCTGATCATGTCAAACCTCTCCAAATGGTCGTAAATCTTGTCCCTCAGAAGCCTCTCCATCAGCTTACCAACCACTGAGGTCAGACTCACCAGTCGGTAATTTCCCGGGCTATCTCTGTTCCCTTTCTTGAAAATAGGGACTACATCCGCAATCCTCCAATCTTCCGGAACCTCTCCCGTCTCCATTGACGATGCAAAGATCATCGCCAGGGGCTCTGCAATCACTTCCCTCGCCTCCCACAGTATCCTGGGGTATATCCCATCTGGTCCCGGCGACTTATCAATCTTGATAGAATTCAAAAGTTCTAACACATCCTCCACCTTAATATCAACAAACTCAATCTTTTCCATCTGCTGCAAATCCGTAGCAAAATCTCCCAGATCATTTTCCACTGTGAATACTGAGGCAAAGTACTCATTAAGCACCTCTGCCATTTCTTCTGGTTCCACACAGACCTTTCCCCCTTCACCTTTTATAGGTCCTATCCCTTCTCTTCTCATCCTTTTACTTTTCACATATTTATAGAAGGCCTTGGGATTGTCCTTAATCTTACCCGCCAAGGTCTTCTCATGACCCCTTCTGGCTCTCCTAATTTCCCTTTTAAGCTCCTTTCTACAGTCCTTATACTCCTCAAGATCCTTAACCTCTCCGAGTTCCCTGAACCTTTTGTACACCTTCCCTTTCCTCCTGACTAGGCTCACCACAGCCTTCGTGCACCACGGTTCCCGCGACCTACCAAAACCCCCTTGTCTCATCGGAACGTTGTCACGCATAGCTCCAGACAAACATTCCTTGAATATCCGCCACCTTCCTTCGGTACTTTTCCCTAAGAACGCCTCCTTCCAGTTTATTTGTCCAAGTAACTTCCTGACTTCTTCATATCTCCCCTTACTCCAGACAAGCACCTTCCTAGCCTGGCTGATCCTATCTCGTTCCAATGCAATTGTGAAGGAGATAGAATTATGGTCACCATTCCCAAGATGCTCCCCTACCGAGAGATCCATCACCTGCCCTGGTTCATTCGCCAGTACCAGGTCAAGTACAGCCTCTCCCCTCGTAGGCTCATCCACATACTGTGTCAGGAAACCTTCCTGAACACACCTAACAAACTCCTCCCCATCCAAACCCCTTACCCTAAGGATATTCCAGTCGATGTTTGGGAAGTTTGGGATAGAGGATTGGTTGTCAAATAGGAGGCAGAGAGTGGGGGTCAACGGGTGCTATTCGGATTGGCGGATGGTGACTAGTGGAGTGCCCCAGGGGTCGGTGCTGGGGCCTCAGCTTTTTATCATTTATATAGATGATCTGGAGGAGGGAACCGAGTGTAGGGTGTCGAAATTTGCGGATGACACCAAGATTGGGGGAACGGCAAATTGTGCGGAGGGTGTGGAGAGTCTGCAGAAGGATCTAGATAGGCTGGGCGAATGGGCCAGGAAACGGCAAATGGAATTTAATGTTGGCAAGTGTGAGGTGGTCCACTTTGGTAGGAAGAATGGTAGGAAGGATTATTACTTACGTGGCGAAAAACTGCAGCAGGCGACGGTGCAGAGGGACCTCGGGGTCCTTGTGCATGAGTCGCAAAAACCCAGCTTGCAGGTGCAGCAGGTGGTCAGGAAGGCGAATGGGATGCTGGCCTTCATAGCGAGGGGGATTGAATATAAAAGTAGGGAGGTCTTGCTGCAGCTGTGTAGGGCATTGGTGAGGCCGCAGCTGGAGTACTGTGTGCAGTTTTGGGCGCCGCACCTGCGCAAAGATATTTTGGCCTTGGAGGGAGTGCAGAGGAGGTTTACTAGGCTGATACCGGAGTTGAGGGGGTTGAGCTATGAGGAGAGGCTGAATAAACTGGGCTTGTACTCGTTAGAGTTTAGAAGAATGAGGGGAGATCTCATTGAGACGTATAAGATGATGAATGGGATGGATAGGATAGAGGTGGAGAGACTCTTCCCACTGAAAAAAGACAGTAGGACTAGGGGGCACAGCCTCAAGATAAAGGGAGGGCGTTTTAGAACGGAGTTGAGGAGGAACTTCTTCACTCAAAGGGTGGTGAATCTCTGGAATTCTCTACCCATTGAAGTGGTGGAGGCTGCCTCGCTAAATATTTTCAAGAAGCGGGTTGATGGGTTTTTGATAAGAGAGGGGATTAAGGGTTATGGGGAGAGGGCCGGAAAGTGGAACTGAGCCACGACAGATCAGCCATGATCTTATTGAATGGCGGGGCAGGCTCGAAGGGCCAGATGGCCTACTCCTGCTCCTATTTCTTATGTTCTTATGTTCTTAAATTGAAGTCTCCCATCACGACAACTCTGTTATTAATACATTTCTCCAGAATCTGTTTCCCTATTTGCACTTCAACTTCCCTGTCACTATTGGGTGGCCTATAGAATACACCCAGCAAAGTTTTTGACCCTTTGCTGTTCGTAACTTCCACCCACAGAGACTCTGTAGATAGTCCCTCCACGGCATCCTCCTTCTCTGCAGCCATGACACTGTCCCTGATCAACAGTGCCACTCCACCACCTCTTCTGCCACCCTCCCTGTCCTTCCTGAAGCATCTGAAACCTGGCACCTGAAGTACCCAGTCCTGTCCCTGAGACATCCAAGTCTCCGTAATGGCCACCACATCACAATCCCAAGCAGCAATCCACGCCCTAAGCTCATCTACCTTATTCACTACACTCCTTGCATTAAAATATATACACTTCACCCCCTCAGTCTGGGCATTTCCCTTCTCCACCCCCTGTCTAACCTCCCCCCTATACTGCCTGCGGTCCTCCCCTACCTGGGAGCTAACCTCCTCCGTCCCAGTTTCCCCATCACAATTCCCTCCCCCCATCCTTTCTAGTTTAAAGTCCCCCCGGTAGCCTTAGCCAGTCTTCCCGCCAAGATATTAGTCCCCCTGGGATTTAAGTGCCACCCATCCTTACTGTACAGGTCTCACCTGCCCCTAAAGAGGTCCCAGTGATCTAGGAACCGAAATCCCTGCCCTCTACACCAGTCCCTCAGCCACGCATTCAGCCTCCACCTCATTTCATTTCTTCCCTCATTCTCCTGTGGCACAGGCAGCAATCCTGAGATTACTACCTTCGCTTTTCTCTTCCTCAGCTGCCTACCCAGATCCCTATAGTCCCTTTTCACGATTGCCTCCCTCTTCTTGCCTACGTCAGTAGTACCTATATGCACTACAACCTCTGGTTCCTCACCCTCCCCTTTCAGGATGTCTGGGACACGCCCAGAGACATCCCGGATCCCAGCCCCAGGGAGACAAACCACCATCCGCGACTCCCGTCTACGTCCACAAAAACGCCTGTCCACCCCCCTCACTGTGGAGTCCCCTATTAATACTACCTTTCTGCTCTCTTTTTTGATTTTTTGACTCACTGGCTCAGCTCCAGAGACCTGGCCACCGCTGCCTCCCTCGGATGAGCTGTCCCCCCCAGTAGTACTCAGGCCAGAGTACTTATTTTGAAGGGGGACATCCACCGGAGTGCTCTCCATCACCCGTGGTTTCCCCTTCCTAACAGTTACCCAAGTGCCCTCATCCCGTTGCCCTGATGTGACTACTTGCTGATAGCTCCTATCTATAACCTCCTCACTCTCCCGAATGAGCCGAAGGTCCTCGAGCTGCATTTGCAGCTCCTTAACCTGGTTCCGTAGGGCCTGCAACTCCACCCTCCGGTCTAATTTATAGTAAGGTGAAAAAAAAACTTGACCCGAGTGCCCTCGCAACTACTTCCGGGGTCAAACCGGGGTCAAACTTAAATCAAGCCAAAAAAACCCCCACTAAACTCACTAAAAACAAAGTTAGCTTTTCAAAGAAAGAAAAAAGTCGCTGTACTCACCCACAAGCTCTCCACTCGCAAATCGCAGCCTCTCTTCAGTGCTCCCACGGAACAGTGCTGAGGGAGTGCCGCACTGTCAGAGGGTCAGTACTGAGGGAGTGACGCACTGTCAGAGGGTCAGTGCTGAGGGAGTGCTGCACTGTCAGAGGGTCACTACTGAGGGAGTGCCGTCAGAGGGTCAGTACTGACGGACTGCTGCACTGTCAGAGGGTCAGTGCTGAGGGAGTGACGCACTGTCAGAGGGTCCATTATGAGGGAGTGCCGTCAGAGGGTCAGTACTGAGGGAGTGCCGCACTGTCAGAGGGTCAGTATTGAGTGAGTGCTGCACTGTAAGAGGGTCAGTGCTGAGGGAGTGTCTCACTGTCAGAGGGTCAGTACTGAGGGAGTGCTGCACTGTCAGAGGGTCAGTGCTGAGGGAGTGCTGCACTGTCAGAGGGTCAGTGCTGAGGGAGTGCCGCACTGTCAGAGGGTCAGTGCTGAGGGAGTGCCGCACTGTCAGAGGGTCAGTGCTGAGGGAGTGCTGCACTGTCAGAGGGTCAGTGCTGAGGGAGCGCTGCCAGAGGTTTAGTACTGAGGGAGTGCCGTTGGAGGGTCAGTCCTGAGGGAGCGCTGCCGGAGGTTCAGTACTGAGGGAGTGCCGTTGGGGGGTCAGTACTGAGACAGCACGCCGGGGGGTCAGGACTGAGGAAGCGCTGCTGGGGGGTCAGAATTGAGAGAGCGCGTCCGTGGGGTCAGGACTGAGGGAGCGCTGTTAGAACCCCCCCTGGTGTTGCCATATAAAGGGCAAAGGTGATGACAACACCCAGGGAGGGACATTGCCTGTTACCAGGGGAACTCGTATTCAACACAGGGAGATAGATCAGAGCTTACCCATGGCTCTCATGAGGGTGATCACATTCACAATCCTGGGAACCAAACACCGGATCCTGCAGCAAATATTAAGTTCCTTCTAAGCCTTTGGGCGTTATCCACACATTACCATCATTCTGAATCTCACAGCTGTGTCAACAAACAGGATCCCACGACTGCAGCAATGCCCCAACACACTGCAGAAAAAATCCAGTCTAGCATTTCATCCCAACACAGAGAAAGCACTGTACAGTCAGAGGGTCAGTACTGAGGGAGTGCCGCACTGTCAGAGGGTCAGTGCTGAGGGAGTGCCGCACTGTCAGAAGGTCAGTACTGAGGGAGTGACGCACTGTCAGAGGGTCAGTACTGAGGGAGTGACGCACTGTCAGAGGGTCAGAACTGAGGGACTGCTGCACTGTCAGACGGTCAGTACTCAGGGAGTGCCGCACTGTCAGAGGGTCAGTGCTGAGGGAATGCCGCACTGTCAGAGGGTCAGTGCTGAGGGAATGCCGCACTCTCAGAGGGTCATCGCTGAGGGAATGCCGCACTGTCAGAGGCTCAGTGCTGAGGGAGTGCCGCACTGTCAGAGGGGCAGTACTGAGGGAGTGCCACACTGTCAGAGGGTCAGTGCTGAGGGAGTGCCGCAATGTCAGAGGGTCAGTCCTGAGGGACAGCCGCACTGTCAGAGGGTCAGCGCTGAGAGAGTGCCGCACTGTCAGAGGGTCAGTACTGAGGGAGTGCTGCACTGTCAGAGGGTCAGTCCTGAGGGACAGCCGCACTCTCAGAGGGTCAATGCTGAGGGAGTGCCGCACAGTACAAGGGTCAGTGCTGAGGGAGTGCGGCACAGTCACAGGGTCAGTCCTGAGGCAGCGGTGTCGGAGGTTTAGCACCGAGGGAGTGCCGATGGAGGGTCAGTCCTGAGGGAGCACTGCCGGAATGTCAGTGCTGAGGGAGTGCCGCACTGTCAAAGGGTCTTACTGAGGGAGTGCCACACTGTCAGAGGGTCAGTACTGAGGGAGTGCCACACTGTCAGAGGGTCAGTACTGAGGGAGTGCCACACTGTCAGAGGGTCTTACTGAGGGAGTGCCGCACTGTCAGAGGGTCAGTGCTGAGGGAGTGCCGCACTGTCAGAGGGTCAGTGCTGAGGGAGTGCCGCACTGTCAAAGGGTCAGTGCTGAGGGATTGCCCCACTGTCACAGGGTCAGTGTTGAGGGAGTGCCGCACTGTCAAAGGGTCAGTGCTGAGGGAGTGCCGCACTGTCAGAGGGTCAGTGCTGAGGGATTGCCCCACTGTCACAGGGTCAGTGTTGAGGGAGTGCCGCACTGACAGAGGGTCAGTACTGAGGGAGTGCCGCACTGACAGGGGGACAGGACTGATGGAGTGCCGCACTGTCAGAGGGTCAGTGCTGAGGGAGTGCCGCACTGTCAGAGGGTCAATGCTGAGGGAGTGCCGCACTGTCAGAGGGTCAGTGCTGAGGGAGTGCCGCACTGTCAGAGGATCAGTACTAAGGGAGTGCTTCACTGTCAGAAGGTCAGTGCTGAGGGAGTGCCGCACTGTCAGAGGATCAGTACTAAGGTAGTGCTGCACTGTCAGAAGGTCAGTGCTGAGGGAGTGCCGCACTGTCAGAGGGTCAGTACTAAGGTAGTGCTGCACTGTCAGAAGGTCAGTGCTGAGGGAGTGCCGCACTGTCAGAGGATCAGTACTAAGGGAGTGCTGCACTGTCAGAAGGTCAGTGCTGAGGGAGTGCCGCACTGTCAGAGGATCAGTACTAAGGTAGTGCTGCACTGTCAGAAGGTCAGTGCTGAGGGAGTGCCGCACTGTCAGAGGGTCAGTACTAAGGGAGTGCTGCACTGTCAGAAGGTCAGTGCTTAGGTAGTGCCGCACTGTAAGAGGCTCAGTGCTGAGGGAGTGCCTCACTGTCAGAGGGTCAGTGCTGAGGGAGTGCTGCACCGTCAGAGGGTCAGTGCTGAGGGAGTGCCGCACTGTCAGAGGGTCAGTGCTGAGGGAGCGCTGCACTGTCAGAGGGTCAGTACTGAGAGACGACTGCAGTCAGAGGGTCAGTGCTGAGGGAGCGCTGTCGGAGGTTTTGTACCGAGGGAGTGCCGTTGGAGGGTCAGTCCTGAGGGAGCACTGCCGGAGGTTCAGTACTGAGGGAGTGCCGTCAGAGCGTCAGTACTGACAGAGCACGTCGGGAGGTCAGGACTGAGGGAGCGCTATTGGAACCTCCCTGCTGTTGCCATAGAACGGCTAAGATGATGAGAACAGCCTGGAAGGGTCATTGCCTGTTACTAGGGGAACTCGTATTCAACACAGGGAGATTGATCAGAGCTTACCCATGGCTCTCATGGGGGTGATCACATTCACATCCTCGGGACCAAACACTAGATCCTGCAGCAAATATTAATTCCTTCTCAGCCTTTGGGCATTATCCACACATTACCATCATTCTGAATCTCCCAGCTGTGTCAACAAACAGGATCCAATGACTGCAGCAATGGGCAAGCACACTGCAAACAAAATCCAGTCTAGCATTTCATCCCAACTCAGAGAAAGCACTGCACTGTCAAAGGGTCAGTGCTGAGGGAGTGCCGCACTTTCAGAGGGTCAGTACTGAGGGAGTGCCGCACTGTCGGAGGGTCACTGCTGAGGGAGTGCCGCACTGTCAGAGGGTCAGTACTGAGGGACTACTGCACTGTCAGAGGGTCAGTGCTGAGGGAGTGCCGCACTTTCAGAGGGTCAGTGCTGAGGGAGTGCCGGACTGTCAGAGGGTCAATTCTGAGGGAGTGTCTCACTGTCAGAGGGTCAGTGCTGAGGGAGTGCCGCACTGTCAGAGGGTCAGTGCTGAGGGAGCGCCGCACTGTCAGACGGTCAGTACTGAGAGACGACTACACAGGCTAGGAAGGTGTTTGTCTGGGGTAAGGGGAGATACGAAGAAGTCAGGAAGTTACTTGGACAAATAAACTGGAAGGAGGTGTTCTTAGGGAAAAGTACCGAAGGAAGGTGGCAGATATTCAAGGAATGTGTGTCTGGAGCTCTGAATGACAACGTTCCGATGAGACGAGGGGGTTTTGGTGGGTCGAGGGAACCGTGGTGCACAAAGGAAGTGGTGAACCTAGTCAGGAAGAAAAGGAAGGTGTACAAGAGGTTCAGGGAATTAGGAGATGTTAAGGATCTTGAGGAGTATAAGGACTGTAGGAGGGAACTTAAAAGGGAAATTAGGAGAGCCAGAAGGGGTCATGAGAAGACCTTGGCGGGTAAGATTAAGGAGAATCCCAAGGCCTTCTATAAATATGTGAAAGGTAAAAGGATAAGAAGAGAAGGGATAGGACCTATAAAAGGTGAGGGGGGAAAGGTTTGTGTGGAACCAGAAGAAATGGCAGAGGTGCTTAACGAGTACTTCGCCTCAGTATTCACAGTGGAAGCCGATCTGGGAGATTTTGTTATGGATTTGCAGCAGATGGAAAGGATTGAGTACGTGAATATTAAGGAGGAGGATGTGTTGGAACTTTTGAATTCTATCAAGGTAGATAAGTCGCCGGGACCAGATGGGATGTACCCCAGGATACTGTGGGAGGCGAGGGAAGAGATTGCAGAGCCCCTGGCGATGATCTTTGCGTCGTCAATGGAGACGGGAGAGGTTCCGGAGGATTGGAGGATTGCGGATGTAGTTCTATTTTCAAGAAAGGGAACAGAGATAGCCCGGGAAATTACCGACCGGTGAGTCTGACCTCAGTGGTTGGTAAGCTGATGGAGAGGCTTCTGAGGGACAAGATTTACGACCATTTGGAGAGGTTTGACATGATCAGGAATAGTCAGCATGGATTTGTCAAGGGCAGGTCGTGCCTTACAAGCCTAGTTGAGTTCTTCGATAATGTGACTGAACACATTGACGAAGGAAGTGCCGTGGACGTAGTGTACATGGACTTCAGCAAGGCGTTTGATAAGGTCCCCCATGCAAGACTTCTTGAGAAGGTGAGAGGGCATGGGATCCAAGGGCCTTTGGCCTTGTGGATCAAGAACTGGCTTGCCTGCAGAAGGCAGAGAGTGGTTGTGGATGGGGCTTTTTCTGAATGGAGGTCAGTCACCAGCGGAGTGCCTCAAGGATCTGTTCTGGGACCCTTGTTGTTTGTCATTTTCATAAATGACCTGGATGAGGAAGTGGAGGGATGGGTAAGTAAGTTCGCTGATGACACGAAGGTCGGTGGTGTTGTGGATGATCTGGAAGGATGGCAAAAGTTGCAGCAGGACATAGATAGGATGCAGGACTGGGCGGAGAAGTGGCAGATGGACTTCAATGCGGATAAATGTGTAGTCGTCCATTTTGGCAGAACCAACGGGATGAACGAGTACATTTTCAAGGGCAGGAGTCTGAGTAGTGTTGAGGAGCAGAAGGATCTTGGGGTCCGGGTCCACAGGACTCTTAAATCGGCCTCGCAGGTGGAGGAGGTGGTCAAGAAGGCGTATGGTGTGCTGGCCTTCATTAATCGAGGGATTGAGTTTAGGAGTCGGGAGGTAATGCTGCAACTTTATAAGATCCTTGTCAGGCCTCATTTAGAGTATTGTGCGCAGTTCTGGTCGCCTCACTATAGGAAAGATGTAGAAGCTATTGAAAGGGTACAGAGGAGATTTACAAGGATGTTGCCTGGACTGGGAGGCATGCCTTATGAAGTTAGGTTGAGGGAGCTGGGACTCTTTTCCCTGGAGAGACGAAGGTTGAGAGGCGACCTGATAGAAGTTTACAAAATGTTGAGAGGAATGGATAGGGTGGACTCTCAGAGGCTATTTCCCCGGGTTGAAATGGTCGCTACGAGAGGACACAGATTTAAGGTGCGGGGAGGGAGGTTCAGAAGTGATGTTAGGGGTAAGTTTTTCACTCAGAGGGTGGTGAGTGAATGGAATCGGCTGCCGTCAGTGGTGGTGGAGCCGAACTCGCTGGGGTCTTTTAAAAGACTCCTGGATGAGTATATGGGGTTTAATGAGATTGAGGGTTATAGATGGGTCTGTAGGTTGGTAGGTGATGATGTGATCGGCGCAACTTGTGGGCCGAAGGGCCTGTTTGTGCTGTAGTGTTCTATGTTCTATGTTCTACGTACACTGTCAGAGGGTCAGTGCTGAGGGAGCGCTGTCGGAGGTTATGTACCGAGGGAGTGCCATCAGAGGGTCAGTACAGAGGGGGCGCTGACGGAGGTTGAGGACTGAGGGAGAGCCGTTGGAGGGTCAGTCCTGAGGGAGCACTGCCGGAGGTTCAGTACTGAGGGAGTGCCGTCAGAGGGTCAGTACTGAGAGAGCACGTCGGGGGGTCAGGACTGAGGAAGCGCTGTTGGGGGGTCAGTACTGAGAGAACGCGTCAGGGGGATCAGGACTGAGGGGGCGCTATTAGAACCTCCCTGGTGTTGCCATATAACGGGCTAAGGTGATGAGAACACCCAGGGAGGGACATTGCCTGTTACCAGGGGAACTCATATTCAACACAGAGAGATTGATCAGAGCTGACCCATGGCTCTCATGGGGGTGATCACATTCACAATCCTGGGAACCAAACACCGGATCCTGCAGCAAATATTAATTCCTTCTTAGCCTTTGGGCGTTATCCACACATTACCATCTTTCTGAATCTCTCAGCTGTGTCAACAAACAGGATCCCATGACTGCAGCAATGGCCCAGCACACTGCAAACAAAATCCAGTCTAGCATTTCATCCCAACTCAGAGAAAGCACTGTACAGTCAGAGGGTCAGTACTGAGGGAGTGCCGCACTGTCAGAGGGTCAGTGCTGAGGGAGTGCCGCACTGTCAGAGGGTCAGTGCTGAGGGAGTGCCGCACTGTCAGAGGGTCAGTGCTGAGGGAGTGTCGCACTGTCAGAGGGTCAGTGCTGAGGGAGTGCCGCACTGTCAGAGGGTCAGTGCTGAGGGAGTGCCGCACTGTCAGAGGGTCAGTGCTGAGGGAGTGTCGCACTGTCAGAGGGTCAGTGCTGAGGGAGTGCCGCACTGTCAGAGGGTCAGTGCTGAGGGAGTGCCGCACTGTCAGAGGGTCAGTGCTGAGGGAGTGCCGCACTGTCAGAGGGTCAGTGCTGAGGGAGTGCCGCACTGTAAGAGGGTCAGTGCTGAGGGAGTGCCGCACTGTCAGAGGCTCAGTGCTGAGGGAGTGCCGCACTGTCAGACGGTCAGTGCTGAGGGAGTGCCGCACTGTCAGACTCATAATGAATTGGTTTTTCTCGACACTTGTTTCATGGTCATCAGTGGATTCTTAATTCCAGATTTTATTCTATTGAATTCAAATTCCCCCATCTGCCGTGGTGGCATTTGAGCCTGGGTCTCCAAAACATTCGCTGAGTTTCTGGATTAATAGTTGTGGGGTAATACCACTCGACCATCACTTCACCCTAATAATCCCCCTGAAGAAACTGAGGTCCCAGCTGATGTCAGAGCTGGCTGTAACATTTCCGAAACCATTTATTGAAGGTGAGGGGATTATTCCCCATCTCCCAGCCAATGATTATCCAGTAACCAACAACAGCAAACAAGTTTGCTGCTTATTCGTCATCTTGATGTCTGTGGGATCTTGTGGTATACAAATGGTCTGTGATGTCTTCCATAATACAACAGAAATCATTCACACACAGGTATTGGATTGACGAGAAGCAGATGAGGGAACCCTGTGGCTGATCTATCAGAGGAATGACAGGGCGAGCTCACACGTACCAATACATCGCCTTGCATCCGCAACCAGTCGCAGTCCACCAGCGCACTGACAACTCCCTCCGATTAGAACAAGCTGATCAGGACAACCACAGACACTGTCATTCCCGACAACAACATGACTCCCAGGGCATTCCGACATTCTGGCAAGATCCACATCCCCTGCTCAACAAAAGAAATCCTGATTAGAGATAGCATGCACTCCAAAGATTATTCTGTCGTTTTTATCCATCACAGTGCGGTGGAAAACACTCCCAGGACAGGTACAGCACGGGGTTAGATACAGAGTAAAGCTCCCTCAACACTGTCCCCATCAAACACTCCCAGGACAGGTACAGCACGGGGTTAGATACAGAGTAAAGCTCCCTCAACACTGTCCCCATCAAACACTCCCAGGACAGGTACAGCACGGGGTTAGATACAGAGTAAAGCTCCCTCTACACTGTCCCCATCAAACACTCCCAGGACAGGTACAGCACGGGGTTAGATACAGAGTAAAGCTCCCTCTACACTGTCCCCATCAAACACTCCCAGGACAGGTACAGCACGGGGTTAGATACAGAGTAAAGCTCCCTCAACACTGTCCCTCATCAAACACTCCCAGGACAGGTACAGCACGGGGTTAGATACAGAGTAAAGCTCCCTCTACACTGTCCCCATCAAACACTCCCAGGACAGGTACAGCACGGGGTTAGATACAGAGTAAAGCTCCCTCTACACTGTCCCCCATCAAACACTCCCAGGACAGGTACAGCACGGGGTTAGATACAGAGTAAAGCTCCCTCTACACTGTCCCCCCATCAAACACTCCCAGGACAGGTACAGCACGGGGTTAGATACAGAGTAAAGCTCCCTCTACACTGTCCCCATCAAACACTCCCAGGACAGGTACAGCACGGGGTTAGATACAGAGTAAAGCTCCCTCTACACTGTCCCCCATCAAACACTCCCAGGACGGGTACAGCATGGGGTTAGATACAGAGTAAAGCTCCCTCTACACTGTCCCCATCAAACACTCCCAGGACAGGTACAGCACGGTGTTAGATACAGAGTAAAGCTCCCTCTACACTGTCCCCATCAAACACTCCCAGGACAGGGACAGCATGCGGTTAGATACAGAGTAAAGCTCCCTCTACACTGTCCCCCCATCAAACACTCCCAGGACAGGTACAGCACAAGGCTACATACAGAGTAAAGCTCTTCGAGCCTGCTCCACCATTCATTACAATCGTGGCTGATCATCTAACTCAATAGCCTTGTCCTGCTTTTTCCTCATAACCTTTGATCCCATTCACCCCCAGTGCTATATCCAGCTGCCTCTTGAATACATTCAATGTTTTGGCATCAACTACTTCCTGTGGGAATGAATTCCACAGACTCACCACTCTCTGGATGAAGAAATGTCTCCTCACCTCTGTCCTAAACAGTCTACCCCGAATCCTCAGACTGTGACCCCTGGTTCTGGACTCCCCCACCATTGGGAATATCCTCCCTGCATCTACCCTGTCTAATCCTGTTAGAATTTTATCAGTCTCTATGAGATCCCCCCTCATTCGTCTGAACTCCAGTGAAAACAATCCTAACCTCGTCAATCTCTCCTCATACATCAGTCCCTCCATCCCCGGAATCAGCCTGGTAAACCTTCACTGCACTCCCTCGAGAGCAAGAACATCCTTCCTCAGAAAAGGAGACCCAAACTGCTCACAATACTCTAGGTGTGGCCTCACCAAGGCCCTGTATAATTGTAACAATGATGTGGGTATGCCGGCGTTGGACTGGCGTAAACACAGTAAAAAGTCTGACAACACCAGGTTTTAGTCCAACCGATTTATTTGATAATAGACTCACAAGCTTTCGAGGTTTCCCTCTTCGTCAGGTGAATGGAGAGTTCTGGCCTCAGACAGAGCATATAAAGCACAGACAGTTTAGAGATTACTGATTAGAATGCGAATCCTTACACCTAACCTGCTGTTCAAGACCTGAAGTGGCTGACAATGTGTGTGGAAGGAGCACTGATCACAGGTTACAGAGATGTGTATTGTCTCCAGACAGTACAGTAAGTGAGGTTTTGCAAACCCAGGCAAGTCACGGGGGTTACAGATAGTGCGACATGAACCCAAGATCCCTGTTGATCACCAGGCAAGACTATTCCCTTCCTGTTGGCGAACACTTCAGCGGTCACGGGCATTCCGCCTCTGACCTTCGGGTAAGCATTCTCCAAGGCGGCCTTCACGACACACGACAGCGCAGAGTCACTGAACAGAGACTGATAGCCAAGTTCCGCACACATGAGGACGGTCTCAACAGGGATCTTGGGTTCATGTCGCACTATCTGTAACCCCCGTGACTTGCCTGGGTTTGCAAAACCTCACTTACTGTACTGTCTGGAGACAATACACATCTCTGTAACCTGTGATCAGTGCTCCTTCCACTCACATTGTCAGCCACTTCAGGTCTTGAACAGCAGGTTAGGTGTAAGGATTCGCATTCTAATCAGTAATCTCTAAACTGTCTGTGCTTTATATGCTCTGTCTGAGGCCAGAACTCTCCATTCACCTGACGAAGAGGGAAACCTCGAAAGCTTGTGAGTATTATCAAATAAATCGGTTGGACTAAAACCTGGTGTTGTCAGACTTTTCACTTTAATTGTAACAACACATCCCTGTTCCTGTACTCAAAACCTCTCACAATGAAGGCCAACATGCCATTTACCTTCTTTACCGCCTGCTGTACCTGCGTGCTTACCTTCAGTGACTGGTGCACAAGGACACCCAGGTCTGCACACTCCCCTTTCCCAATCTACAGCCATTCAGGTAGTTTTTGCTTCCAAAGTGAATAACCTCACATTTATCCAAATTATACTGCATCTGCCATTGATTAGCCCACTCACCCAACCTGTCCAGATCATTCTGAAGGATCTCTGTATCCTCGTCACAGTTCACCCTCCCACCCAGTTTGGTACCATCTGTAAACTTTGAGATGTTACATTTTGTTCCCTCATCCAAATCATTAATATATGTTGTGAATAGCTGGGGTCCCAGCACCGATCCCTGTGGCACCCCGCTAGTTACTGCTGGCCAATTTGAAAAACACCCATTAATTCCTACTCTTCGTTTCCTCTCTGCCAATCAGTTTTCTATCCATCTCAATACATTTCCTCCAATCCCATGCACTTTCATCTTGCACGATAATCTCTTGTGCGGGACTTTGTCAAACACTTTCTGAAAGTCCAAATAGACCACATCGACTGGCTCCCCCTTGTCAACTTAACGAGCTACATCATCAAAGAATTCCAACAGATTTATCAAGCATGATTTCCCCTTCATCAATCCATGCTGACTCTGCCTGATCCTGTCACTGCTTTCTAAATGCTCTGCTATAAAGTCCTTAATAATGGATTTGAGAATTTTCCCCACTGCCGATGTTAAGCTTACTGGTCTATAATTCCCTGTTTTCTCTCTACCTCCCTTTTTGAATATTGGAGTGAGATTCACTACTCTCCAATCTGCGGGGACTGTTCCAGAGTCTATAGAATCCTGGAAGATGCCCACCAATGCATCCACTATTTCCAGAGCCACTTCCTTAAGTACTCTGGGATGTAGATTATCAAACTGGAGATTTATCCACCTTCAATCCCATCAATTTTCCCTGTACCATTTCTCTACTAATATTGATCTCTCGAGATATTCCCTCCCTCTAAATCTTACATTCTCCAACATTTCTGGTATTTGATTTGTGTCTCTTTTGTGAAGACAGAACCAAAATATGTATTCAGTTTCTCAGCCATTTCTTTGTTCCCTATTATACATTCCCCCATTTCTGTCTGTAGGGGACCTACATTTGTCTTCACCAACCTCTTTCTCTTCACGTATCTATAGAAACTCTTAGTGTCAGTCTTTATGTTCCCTGCAAGCTTACTTTCGTACTGTATTTTCCCCTTCTTAATCAATCCCTTGGTCCTTCTTTGCTGAATTCTAAACTGCTCCCAATCCTCAGACCGATTATTTTTCTTGGCCAATCTGTATGCTTCTTCCTTAGATCGGACACTCTCTTTAATTTCCTTTGTAAGCCATGGATTGGCCCATTTTGTTTTTGTGCCAGACAGGGATAAACAGTTGCCGCAATTCCCCCATGTGTTCCCTGAAATGACAAAGATGATTGATGAGGGTAGGGCAGTGGACGTTGTCTACATGGACTTCAGTAAGGTCTTTGACAAGGTCCCTCATGGCAGACTGGTGCAGAAGGTGAAGTCACACGGGATCAGAGGTGAGCTGGCAAGGTGGATACAGAACTGGCTCGGTCAAAGAAGACAGTGGGTAGCAGTGGAAGGGTGTGATTCTGAATGGAGGGCTGTGACAAGTGGTGTTCCTCAGGAATCAGTGCTGGGACCTTTGCTGTTTGTAATACATATAAATGATTTGGAGGAAAATGTAACTGGATTGATTAGTAAGTTTGCAGACAAAACAAAGCTTGGTGGATTTGCGGACAGTGATGAGGACCAGCAGGATGTAAATCGGTTGGAGATTTGGAAGGAGAGATGGCTGATGGAGTTTAATCCGGACAAATGTGAGGTCATGCATTTTGCATTGAGTCGCAAAAACCCAGCCTGCAGGTGCAGCAGGTGGTCAGGAAGGTGAATGGGATGCTGGCCTTCATAGCAAGGGGGATTGAATAGGGAGGGGGATTGAGTAGGGAGGGGGATTGAGTAGGGAGGTCTTGCTGCAACTGTACAGGGCACTGGTGAGGCCGCAGCTGGAGTACTGTGTGCAGTTTTGGTCACTGCACCTGCGCAAGGATATTTTGGCCTTGGAGGGAGTGCAGAGGAAGTTTACTAGGCTGATACCGGAGTTGAGGGGGTTGAACTATGAGGAGAGGCTGAATAAACTAGGCTTGTACTCGTTAGAGTTTAGAAGAATGAGGGGAGATCTCATTGAGACATATAAGATGATGAATGGGATGGATAGGATAGAGGTGGAGAGGCTCTTCCTGCTCAGAAAGGACAGCAGGACTAGAGGGCACAGCTTCAAGATAAGGGGGAGCGGTTTAGAACGGAGTTGAGGAGGAACTTCTTCAGTCAAAGGGTGGTGAATCTCTGAAATTCTCTGCCCGTTGAAGTGGTGGAGGCTACCTCGCTAAATATTTTTAAGACGCGGGTAGATAGGTTTTTGATAGGCAAGGGGATTAAGGGTTATGGGGAGAGGGTGGGAAGGTGGAACTGAGCCACAACAGATCAGCCATGATCTTATTGAATGGCGGGGCAGGCTCGAAGGGCTAGATGGCCTACTCCTGCTCCTATTTCTTATGTTCTTATGGAAGGTCTAATACAGATAGGAAATATATAGTAAATGGCAGAACCCTTAAGAGTATTGATAGGCAGAGGGATCTAGGTGTACAGGTCACTGAAAGTGGAGAAGGTAGTCAAAAAGGCATACGGCCTTCTTGCCTTCATTGGACAGGGCATTGAGTTTAAAAATTGGCAAGTCATGTTGCAGCTTTATCGAACTTAGTGAGGCTGCATTTGGAATATTGTGTTCAATTCTGCTCGCCATATTACCAGAAGGATGTGGAGGCTTTGGAGAGGGTACAGAAAAGATTTGCCAGGGTATTGCCTGGTATGGAGGACGTTAGCTATGAGGAGAGGTTGGGGATTGGTTTACTCTCTCTGGAATGACGGACTGATAGAAGTCTACAAGATTCTGAGAGACATGGACAGAGTGGATATTCAGAAGCTTTTTCCCAGGGTGGAAGAGTCAATTACTAGGGTGCACAGGTTTCAGCTGCCGGGGCAAGGTTTAAAGGAGATGTACGAGGCAAGTTTTTTTTTACAGAAGGTGGTGGGTGCCTGGAACTCATTACCAGGGAGAGGTAGTGGAAGTGGATACGGTAGTGACTTTTAAGCAAATATATGAATAGGATGGGAATAGAGGGATATGTCCCCAGAAGGGTAGCGGGTTTTAGTTCAGTCAGTGCAAGTTTGGAGGGCTGAACTGTCTCTTCCAGTGCTGTAATTTTCTTTGCTCTTTTTTCATTCCTTCACCAAATTGTGAAGTCTCTTTAGCAGCCAGTTCCATCGACATTGATTTCGACTGCTCTCTTTAAAGTCAAAGCACGTTCAGTAAGCAATCCTCTTTGGATAGCCTTATTTTGAACACCACAAACTAGACGATCTGGAAGAGTCTCTTAGAATGACTCACAACTCACAACGAACTCAGCAATGTTTTTGTCTTCCACCTGATTCCTTCAGTGGAACTTGAACCAATCCACAATGATCAGTGGCTATGCTGCAAAGATATTCTTCAAGGGCCTTTGTGAGTCATCATAAGTTTTCATAGAATCCCGACAGTGCAGAAGGAGGCCATTCAACTCATCAAGTCTGCACCAATCACAATCCCACTCAAGCCCGATTGCCGTAATACCACGTATTTAGCCTCACACATACATAGAACATAGAACATAGAACACTACAGCACAAACAGGCCCTTCGGCCCACAAGTTGCGCCAATCACATCTATACCTACCAAGCCATAGAACTATCTGTAACCCCCAATCCCATTAAATCCCATATACTCATCCAGAAGTCTTTTAAAAGACCCCAGCGAGTTCGCCTCCACCACCACTGACAGCAGCCGATTCCATTCACTCACCACCCTCTGAGTGAAAAACTTAATCCTAACATCACTTCTGTACTTGCCTCCCCACACCTTAAATCTGTGTCCTCCCGTAGCGACCATTTCAGCCCTGGGAAAATAGCCTCTGAGAATCCACTCTATCTATTCCTTTCAACATTTTATAAACCTCTATCAGGTCGCCTCTCAACCTACGCCTCTCCAGGGAGAAGAGTCCCAGCTCCCTCAACCTACCTTCATAAGGCATGCCTCCCAATCCAGGCAACATCCTTGTAAATCTCCTCTGCACCCTCTCAATAGCTTCCACATCCTTCCTGTAGTGAGGCGACCAGAACTGCGCACAGTACTCCAAGTGAGGTCTGACAAGGGACTTATAAAGTTGCAGCATTACCTCCCGATTCCTAAACTCAATCCCTTGATTAATGAAGGCCAGTACACCATACGCCTTCTTGACCACATCCTCCACCTGCGAGGCCAATTTAAGAGTCCTATGGACACGGACCCCAAGATCCTTCTGCTCTTCAACCCAGCTACCCTTGATATTGTACTCCTTCATCCCATTGGTCCTGCCAAAATGGACCACTACACATTTATCTGCGTTGAAGTCCATCTGCCACTTCTCTGCCCAGGCTTGCATCCTACCTATGTCCCGCTGCAACTTCTGGCATCTTTGGGGTGTTGGAAGAAACCACAGCACCAGGAGGAAACCAGGCAGAAACAGGGAGAATGTGCAAACTCCACACAGACAGTGACCCAAGGTTGGAATTGCACCTAGATTGCTAGCGCTGTGAGGCAGCAGTTCTAACCACTGTGCCACCATGCTGTCCCATAGCCCTGAATGTGATGATGTGCCAAGTACTCAACCAGTACTTTTTAAAGATGTGAGGCATCCCGCCCCCACCACCCTCCCAGGCAGCGCATTCCAGACCCTCACCACCCTCTGGGTAAACAAGGTTTTTCCTCACACCCTCCTAAACCTCCTGCCCCTCACCATGAACCTGTGTTCCTTGTGACTGACTCTTCAACTAAGGGGAACAGTTGTTCCCTCTCCACTCTGTCCATGTCCCTCATAATCTTGTACACTTCAATCAGGTCACCCCTCAGTCTTCTCTGCTCCAGAGAAAACAACCCAAGCCTATCCAACCTCTCTTTATAACTGAAATGCTCCATCCCAGGCAGCATCCTGGTGAATCTCTGGAATTCTCTGCCCGTTGAAGTGGTGGAGGCTGCCTCGCTAAATATTTTTAAGAAGCGGGTTGATGGGTTTTTGATAAGAGAGGGGATTAAGGGTTATGGGGAGAGGGCGGGAATGTGGAACTGAGCCACGACAGATCAGCCATGATCTTACTGAATGGCGGGGCAGGCTCGAAGGGCCAGATGGCCTACTCCTGCTCCTATTTCTTATGTTCTTATGAATCTCCTCTGCACCCCCTCCACAGCAATCACATCCTTCCTATAATGTGGCGACCAGAACTGTGCACAGTGCTCCAGCTGTGGCCTCACCAAAGTTCTACTCAACTCCAAAATGACTTGTAGGACATAGAACAGTACAGCACAGTACAGGCCCTTCAGCCCTCGATGTTGTGCCGAGCTATGTCCAAACCCAAGATCAAGCTATCCCACTCCCTATCATTCTGGTGTGCTCCATGTGCCTATCCAATGACCACTTGAAAGCTCCTAAAGTGTCCTAAAGAATGCAGGCAGTGCATTCCACACCTCAACCACTCTCCGAGTAAAGAATCTACCTCGGACATCCCTCCTATATCTCCCACCATGGTATGCCCCCTAGTAACAGCTACATCCACCCGAGGAAATAGTCTCTACAAATTCACTTCTCTGCTTTTGTAATCTATACCCCGATTGATAAAGGCAAGTGTCCCATATTCCTTTCTCACCACCCTACTAACATGCCCTCCCATCTTCAGAGATTGTGGACAAACACGCCAAGGTCCCTTTGGTCCACGGAACTTTCTCATGTCCCACCATTCATTGAGTACTTTCTTGTCAAATTACTCCTTCCAAAGTGCATCACCTCACACTTTTCAGGGTTAAATTCTATCTGCCACTTATCTGCTCATTTGACCATTCCGTCTATATCTTCTTGCAGCTCAAGACACTTTGCCTCACTGTTAACCACCCGGCCAAAGAGCGCAGAATGTAGCATTATGGTCATAGCTAGGGTGTAGAGAAAGATCAACTTAATGCAAGGTAGGTCCATTCAAAATCTGATGGCAGCAGGGAAGAAGCTGTTCTTGAGTCGGTTGGTAGGTAACCTCAGACTTTTGTATCTTTTTCCCGAAGGAAGAAGGTGGAAGAGGGAATGTCCGGGGTGCATGGGGTCCTTAATTATGCTGAACAATGGCGAACAATAGAGGGTGAAAACATTGCTCAGTTTGTGGAAACCTTAAAAAGGCTGGCACAACATTGCGAGTTCAGTGAGTCATTGGAAGATACTCTTTGGGATGTCTAGTTTATGGTCTTCAATTTGAGGCTATCCAAAGAAGATTATTTACTGAACCCACTTTGACTTTAAAGAAGATCCCTATGGTACGCCATCGGACACTGGCTTCCAGTCACTGGAGCAGCCTTCTGTCATCACCATCTCTCTCTCCGAAACTGAGTCAATTTTGAATCCACTTTATCAAATTACCCTGTATCCCAGGTGAATTTACCTTCTTTACAAGTCTCCCATGTGGGGCCTTGTCAAGACTTTGCTGAAATCCATATAAACCACATCCATTGCATTACCCCCATCTACACAACTGGTCACCTCCTCAAAACATTCAATCAAATTTGTTAGGCATGACCTCCGTCTGATGAAGCCATGCTGACTATCCCTGATCAAGCTTTGCCTCTCCAAGTTGAGAGAGATATTCTCCTTCTGAGGTTTCTCCAATAGTTTTTGCTCTTGGCATTGTGAGATGAACCAAGTTTCAGAACAAATTGAAGGTTTTACTTCCTGTTGAACTGAGAAAAGCTGGTACGAGTAACTTGTTTGCAAATCTATTCGTTTGTATAAAGAACTGAAAATGCTTGACGATGGAACTCCAAGATCCATTTTCTGAATTGAATGGGTCCATTGGTCCAATTTGAGGCTCCATCTCTCTTCCAGATATTAGCGATCAAGACTGTTCGGCACTTTACTGTATTCCAGTATTCCCCTTTTTATCCTGGAGACTACTGACTTGATGCATTGTTTTGAAACGGTCTCACCTACATAGCAAGACATTTCCACTTTTCAAATATGCCAGATAGTGCATGGAATCTCCGCTTTCAAAACCACACACAGATCTTTCACCCTTATTCACGTGCACAGTGAATCTCCTGCTCTAATGCTCCACACTGTAACACGTGCGCGGGCCTGCTGCTTCAAGGAGTCCACCTGATATTTCTTTCCGGAAAGGGACACAATATTTATTTTTCTTCTCTTCCTTGATCTTCCTTCACTGACTCTTCAATCCTACTGTTGATTTTCCCAGCCTTCTAATCATCCAAGTGCAAGGATGAAACAAAATTCCAGCTCATTGTCCATTTTCTGTCTGTAATGGCGGAACAATGTTTGGGGTTGTGGGTTTTAAACAAAAAGAGCTTATGTGGTTTGCACACATCGAGGGCGATTCTGCCCCAAAAAAATCCTAAATGCAGAATTTGGGGAAAACTAGTGTAAATACAACGGTTTTTTCAGCGTGAGAGATTCGAGTCTGAACTCACACTCTGTGCAAGGCAGAGGTCACAATTGTGAATCTCATTAAAAGCTTGGGGGGGTAGGGGGGAGGTCTATTCCCGCTGGAGTCTGACAGTTCTCTGGAACACATGAGGACGGTCTCAACAGGGATCTTGGGTTCATGTCGCACTATCTGTAACCCCCATGACTTGCCTGGGTTTGCAAAACCTCACTTACTGTACTGTCTGGAGACAATACACATCTCTTTAAACTGTGATCAGTGCTCCTTCCACTCACATTATCAGCCACTTCAGGTCTTGAACAGCAGGTTAGGTGTAAGGATTCGCATTTTAATCAGTAATCTCTAAACTGTCTGTGCTTTATATGCTCTGTCTGAGGCCAGAACTCTCCATTCACCTGACGAAGGGGGTAACCCCGAAAGCTAGTGAGTATATTATCAAATAAATAGGTTGGACTAAAACCTGGTGTTGTCAGACTTTTTACTCTATGTATGCGCAGTGGTCCCAATCTGTCAGATTGCAGTTTGCTGGCCAGCCCAGGAGCCTTGCAGTGCTGCCCCTACACACCCCCCACGCTCGATCGCAGCCCGCACAAACATTCCCAGGCCTACCCTGACTCCCTCCCCTGTCCCAAAGCTCCGCAATCTCCAGCCCCTCCCCATCCCCAGCAGGGATGATATCCCCCCCCACATCCCACTCTGGAAGCCAGACCCTCCTGGGAGACAGATATCCCAGGAGGCAGACCCCCCCGCCCCCCCAATTGCTGGCCTCCCTCCAGTCCAGACCAATCCCTATGCACACCCCTTATCCCCACCAATGGCCGACCCAGACCCCACCCACAATAGGACCTACCCCCTAGGCACTGCCTCTAGGCCCCTTGGCCCTACCCCTTGCACCATCCCCTAGGCCCCACACCCTTAGCACTGTCCGATGCCGAGTGGGCAATGTCAATACATCAAGTCCCAGTCGCATCCTAGCAAATGTCTTCTGCACTCTTTCTAGTTTAATAATATCCTTTCTATAATAGGATGACCAGAATTGCACACAGTATTCCAAGTGTGGCCTTACCAATGTCTTGTACAACTTCAACAAGACGTCCCAACTCCTGTATTCAATGTTCTGACCAATGAAACCAAGCATACTGAATACCTTCTTCACCACTCTGTCCACCTGTGACTCCACTTTCAAGGAGCTATGAACCTGTACCCCTAGATCTCTTTGTTCTGTAACTCTCCCCAATGTCTTACCATTTACTAGGATGCGACCGGGGCTTGATGGATTGAGTTATAACGAGAGGCTGGATAGACTGGGACTTTCTTTTATGGAAGGTAGGAGGCTGAGGGGTGATTTTATAGAGGTCTATAAAATAATGAGGGGCACAGATCAGCTAGATAGTCAATATCTTTTCCCAAAGGTATGGGAGTCTAAAACTAGAGGGCACAGGTTTAAGGTGAGAGGGGAGAGATACAAAAGTGTCCAGAGGGGCAATTTTTTCACACAGAGGATGGTGAGTGTCTGGAAAAAGCTGCCAGAGGTCGAGGTAGAGGCAGGTACAATTTTGTATTTTAAAAAGCGTTTAGATAGTTACATGGGTAAGATGGGTATAGAGGGATATAGGCCATTTGCGGGCAATTGGGATTAGCTTAGGGGTTTCAAAAAAAAGGGCAGCATGGACAAGTTGGGCTGTTTCCATGCTGTAAACCTCTATGATTCTATGATTATGACTCTATGACTTTATTAACTGAGTAAGTCCTGTCCTGGTTCAATCTGCCAAAATGCATCACCTCGCATTTATCTAAATTAAACTTCATCTGCCATTCGTCAGCCCACTGGCCCAATCGATCAAGATCCCGTTGCAATTGGAGATAACTTTCTTCACCGTCCACTATACCACCAATCCTGGTGTCATCTGCAAACTTACTAAATATGCCTCCTATATTCTCATCCAAATCATGAATATAAATGACAAATAACAGTGGGCCCAGCACTGATCCCTGAGGCACACCGCTGGTCACAGGCCTCCAGTTTGAAAAACAAGTCTCTACAATCACCCTCTGGCTTCTGTCAAGAAGTGGAGATGCCTTCAAACAACCACACAACCTCAAACAGACCATTGTTCGCAGCAAACTACCCAGCCTTCAGGAGAACAGTGACCACAATACCACACAACCCTGCCACAGCAACCTCTGCAAGACATGCCGGATCATCGACATGGATACCATCATCACACGTGAGAACACCATCCACCAGGTACATGGTACATACTCTTGCAACTCGGCCAACGTTGTCTACCCGATACGCTGCAGGAAAGAATGTTCCAAGCATGGTACATTGGGGAGACCAAGCAGATGCTTCGACAACAGATGAATGAACATCGCTCGACAATCGTCAGGTAAGACTGTTCTCGTCCTGCTGGTGAACACTTCAACAGTCACAGCCTCTGACCTTCGGGTAAGCATTCTCCAAGGCGGCCTTCACGACACACGACAGCGCAGAGTCACTGAGCAGAGACTGATAGCCAAGTTCCGCACACATGAGGACGGTCTCAACAGGGATCTTGGGTTCATGTCACACTATCTGTAACCCCTGTGACTTGCCTGGATTTGCAAAACCTCACTAACTGTCCTGTCTGGAGAAAATTCACATCTCTTTAACCTGTGTTTAACGCACTCACATTGTCTGTACCTTAAAGACTTGATTACCTGTAAAGACTCGCATTCTAACCATTATCTTGTACCGAAAGCTAATGGATTTTGCTACCAAATAAACCTGGTGGACTTTAACCTGGTGTTGTAGACTACTTATTCTGTCAAGAAGCCAATTTTGTATCCAGTTAGATACCTCACCCTGGATCCTGTGAGATTTAACCTGATGCAACAACCTACCATGTGGTACCTTGTCAAAGGCCTTGCTAAAATCCATGTAGACAACATTAACTGCACTGCCCTCATCTACCTTCTTGGTTACCCCTTCAAAAAACTCAATCAAATTTGTGAGACATGAGTTTGCACTCACAAAGCCATGCTGACTGTCCCTAATCAGTCCTTGTGTCTCTAAATGTCTGTAGATCCTGTCTCTCAAAATACCTTCCAACAATTTACCCGCCACAGATGTGAGGCTCACTGGCCTGTAGTTCCCAGGCTTTTCCCTGCAGCCCTTTTTAAACAAAGGCACAACATTTGTCACCCTCCAATCTTCAGGCACCTTACCCGTGACTATCGATGATTCAAATATCTCGGCTAGAGCACCTGCAATTTCCTCCCTAGCCTCCCTCAATGTCCTGGGGATTTATCTACCTTGATGCACTTTAAGACTTCCAGCACCTCCTTCTCTGTAATATGTACACTCCTCAAGACGTTACTGTTTATTTCCCCAAGTTCCCAAACATCCATGCTTTTCTCAACAGTAAAAACTGATGAGAAATATTCATTTAGGATCTCACCCATCTCTTGTTAGATGATCTTGTTGATTCTTTAGAGGCCCTACTCTCTCCCTTGTTACTCTTTTGCCCTTTATACAAAGAACAACCCAGCACGGGAAACAGGCCCTTTGGCCCAACGAGCCCGCGCCGCCGCATCCTCCTACACCTACCCTGCCCTGCGTGTGTGTGAATGGAACCCCTAATGTAGCCAGATTCAGGGGAGAATAGTTTAGGGACAATTTGGTACACCAATCAGCCTAAGAGCACATCTTTGGGGTGTGGGAGGAAACCGGAGCACCCAGAGGAAACCCACGCAACCACAGGGAGAATGCGCAAACTCCCACAGACACAGGCCCATATGCATGTATCTGCACAGCTAGCAGTGATAGTCACTGAGCTGTTGTGGTGCCCATCTGCTGGTCCAGGATTAAGCACACACAACGACACAAAGTACTAGGCCACTCCCGGAACCTCCAAGAGCAGCCCATGCACGACCCACCGTGTGCATGCCCCTCGTTTGACAACAAGGTGGACCAACACCTGTGGAATAAAAAAGACAAAACACGAACATATAATACTACATTTCCGGTGTCGTCCCAAGGCTCTGACCCTATTTTATACCCTCTACTATAACCCTCCATCCTTGTTTCACTCATGTGTCTGTCTAAGTAAACCTTAAACAAGTCCAACGTTCCTGCCTCCACCACCCTAGTCGGTAGCGCGTTCCATACCCCCACAACCCTCTGCGTGAAAAACCTTCCTCTCACATCCAAATTATACTTCTCCCCCCTCACCCTTAGATCATGACCTCTCGTAATTGTCCCCAATCTAGGGAAAAGCCTACCACTGTTTACTCTATCTATTCCCTTCAGTATTTTATATACCTCTATCAGATCCCCCCTTAATCTCCGTCTTTCTAAGAAGAAGAGCCCCAGTTTCTCCAACCTTTCCTCGTAACTCAGTCCTTCCATACCAGGCAACATGCTGGTAAACCTCCACTGCACCCTCTCCAGGGTCTCCACGTCCTTCCGGTAGTAAGGCGACCAGAACTGGATGCAGTACTCCAAATGTGGTCTAACCAACGTTCTATACAACTGAAGCATTAGACGGCAGATCTTATACTCTATACCCCTTCCTATAAAGGCTAGCATTCCATAAGCTTTCTTCACAACCTTCTCTACTTGTGTTGACACCTTCAGAGACTTGTGAACCTGCACTCCCAGGTCCCTCTGTATTTCTATACTCTTAATCGGTCTACCTTTTATCACGTAACTCCTCCCTGCATTATTCCTTCCAAAATGCATCACCTTGCATTTGTCAGGATTAAATTCCATCTGCCATCTATCTGCCCAATGTACCAACCTATCTATATCCTGCTGTGTCACCTGACAGTCCTCCTCACTGTCCGCCAATCCTGCCATCTTGGTATCATCTGCAAACTTGCTGATCACACCACGTACGCCCTCTTCCAAGTCGTTTATATATACTACAAAGAGGAGAGGTCCCAGTACTGAGCCCTGCGGCACACCACTGGTCACTGGCCTCCAGCCAGAAAAGGATCCTTCCACTACTACTCTCTGTCTCCTGTTGCCCAGCCAGTTTTCGATCCACCTAGCTACCTGTCCTTGTATCCCATGTGCCTTAACCTTTTCTACCAGCCTACCGTGAGGGACTTTGTCAAACGCCTTACTGAAATCCATATAGATGACATCAACAGCTCGCCCATCGTCAACCGTTTTGTCACCTCCTCGAAGAATTCCACCAGATTCGTAAGGCAAGACCTCCCCCGAACAAAGCAATGTTGCGTATCCCTAATCAGATCGCAACACTCCAAATGCTCATACATCCTATCCCTAAGAATTTTTTCCAATACTTTTCCTACCACCGATGTCAAACTCACTGGTCTATAATTACCAGGGTTATCCCTACTATCCTTTTTAAACAGTGGTACCACATTTGCTACCCTCCAGTCTTCTGGGACCTCACCTGTGTCCAAAGAAGAGACAAAGATTTGCGTCAGAGGCCCAGCAATTTCATCTTTCACCTCCCTAAGCAGCCTGGGATAAATACCATCAGGCCCCAGAACTTTATCCGTTTTTATGCTGCCTAAAAACCTTAGCACTTCCTCCCTCGTAATGGATATTTCCTTCCACTGATCTACAGCTCCCTTCAAGACATTACACGACACCAACCCCCTCTCCTTCGTGAATACCGACACAAAGTATTCATTCAGGATCTCCCCCATTCCCTCCGACTCGATACATATGTTAACGTTTTTGTCGTTTTTGTCTTTTTATTCCGCAGGTGGAGGTCCACCTTGTTGTCAAACAAGGGGCATGCACATGGTGGGTCGTGCGTGGGCTGCTCTTGGAGGTTCCGGGAGTGGCCTAGTACTTCGTGTTGGTGTGTGTGCTCGAGCCTGGACCGGTAGACGGGCGCCGCAACAGCTCAGTGACTAGCACTGCTAGCTGTGCAGATACATGGATTTGGGCCTGTGTCTGTGGGAGTTTGTGCATTCTCCCTGTGGTTGCGTGGGTTTCCTCCGGGCGCTCCGGTTTCCTCCCACACCCCAAAGATGTGCTCTTAGGCTGATTGGTATATCAAATTGACACTGAATCTGGCTGTTAGGGGTCCCACTCGCAGACACGCAGGGTAGGGTAGGTGTAGGAGGATTTGGCGGCGAGGGCTCGTTGGGCTGAAGGGCCTGTTTCCCGTGCTGGGTTGTTCTTTGTTCCTTTGTCCCTAAGAGGACCAATTTTTCCTCTAACCACTCTCTTGCTCCTAATATAAGAGTAAAATGCTTTTGGATTTTCCTTAATCCTATCAGCCAAAGCCATTTCATGCCCTCTTTTCGCCCTTCTAACTTCCCTTTTTAGCTCCCTCCTACTCTCTCTTTACTCCTCCAGCGCACTCTCCGTTCCTAGTTGTTTCGACCTAACATATGCCTCCCTCTTCTTCCTGACCAAGTATTTTATGTATTTGTAGAAGCTCTCTGGATTCTCCTTTGCCTTATCTGCCAAAATAATCTCATGTCCCCTTTTTGCCCTCCTGATTTCTCTCTACTCCTACACCCCCTATACTCTTCAAGGGATTCACTTGATCCCAGCTGCCTATGCATTTCATGTGCCTCTTTCTTCTTCTTGACTAGGGTCTCAATATCCCAAATCATTCGAGGTTCCCTACTTCCACCAGCCTTCCCCTTCGTTCTAAGAGGAATAGGTTTACCCTGAACCCAAGTTAACACGTTTTTTAACAACTAAACTAAAAAATACCTTCTGCCCTTACTCAGTCCATATCCCTCTATTCCC